>NC_139166.1:81860577-83080577 GCF_965202585.1 Thalia democratica
ATTTAATATAAACTAGATATAGGCATGGTAAATTTACAAAGTTTGTATATTGTTAATCAAAATAGTTCAAATTCAAGCAAATAAACAACTAAGCATTGCCACACACTCAGACTATCACTATTTGAAGACTTCAAATCTCAGGTTAACTAAGCCATTTTTGAAGTTTTTGGCTAGAATTACTTTTTGTATACAAAAATATCAGGAATGTTTTTCTTGACTCAGGCTGGCTTTTTTGCTTGAAAGAGTGGCAAATTAAACTTTTGATGTGTTTCGCTCAATCCACAGTGTTAGTTTGAGTTTTAACATATGTTAAATTTTAAGTCTTGCAGCTGATATAATTCAAAATATTATTTATATTATTGTGTACATTAAAGAATAAACAGTCAGTGTTGTCAAAAAAGTTGAACCCCGGAAAAGCTTTGAATTTGTGAATTTACGGTTAAAAATTCTAGAAAAAAACTTGAATTTGAGAATTTTTGAAAAAACCTGGAATTTCAAACAATTTTTACATTTAAAGTAATGAAATTTCGATTTGACTCAAAAAGAATTACCAAATAAATTTTTTTTTTCAAAAAATATATTATAGTAGCTTAACAGTATTTTTTAATATTGATAAATGTTTTAAGACTTTTTTTTAAATTTTATAATAAAAATAAAAGAAGGAATTGTACTTCCAAAAACTCCGTATTGGTACATTGCACCTTTACTTAAAAAATTACACCGATTGTTGTGCTTCGCGTTGGAACTAAACTAAGAAATTCTACTAAAATGTCAAAATTAGTAAAAACATCTCTAATAAAAATTCTCAGATGAGCAATAGTTTCTCTATCAGTGCTCTCATGTTAACAGTTTGATTTATGCGACTTTATAACTTTAATGCATTTCCTAAACACGACTTGATGTTGTCATTAATAAAATAAACAAAAGTTATTCATTACCGCAAACATCAATTTTTTATAAAAGTTTTTAATTATAAACGATAATTTAAGGTAATAAATTTTGCTACTTTATTACTTGCTTTAACAACTTTTTCTGATTATTCTGTAGTTACTGAAGATAATAATGTGCTTTGTCGGAAATGACTTTGATGATTTTTTTTTATTGTCTCCGCAATAGCTCCTAACTAACGCTTTTTTTATTTTTGTAGCTCGTCTTATATTTACAATTAATATTTTTAAAAGCAGTATTCTTATTGCAAATAAATAATTACTATCATGCTTAATAAAAAAAAATTCTACTTTGCTAATGACTCAATAAACTTTATTCTTTTGTTAAACTTGTTAAGAAACTCAATAGTCCATTCCAGCTGACTTATACATTTTTAGCATGTAATTTATTTACTGTTAATAACCTTTGTTATTTCTTTATGTAGTGAACTTTATTTTAACTGGATTGCTACACAAACAGGCTATTTTAAAAACTTGAAAACTCAGGTGTGTGTTAAGCTTTTATTTCAAACACTTTAAAGAAATCTTCCAATTCTCAGAATAGTTTTTATGACTGTTGTGTAGTTTACTAATTGCATTTTTTTCTTGTTTTCTTACACTTTGTTTACTTTTTGATAACGGTGATATTTTAACTAGGTATTTAAGCTTGATTAACAACTATTTATAAGCTTCTCAAATTTTAATGAATTTAAGCTGGTTTGATACATCTCAGACATTTTTGCTTTTTAGTGGCAACCATGTAAAAGTCTAATTACTAATAAAACATTTTATTAAAGTATTTGAGAATTAATTATGTTAAATCATTTGGTTTAGCTTTCTAAAATACAAACAGGTATTGATTTTATTATGGTAACTAATAACTAAGTTTCTTAATGAGTGTAAATTATTTAACTCGCAAAAACTTTTTTCGAAGTAAATATTCTTAGAAATATAAAAAAAAGTGTTGATGATATAAGAAATGTATAAAAGTAACCCATAAATTGTCTTTCAAGTTAGGTTTTTATAGAGAGTTAGGTTGTAAGTAAAATTAAAAAAGTATAAGGTTCAACTTATTAAGTGCTTATGAAAGTACATATTTTATTAACAATATAAGTACATATTTATTAAAGTATATTAGTCAATGTAAATCATAATCTAATGAATATTAATTTGAATAGGCATTCTATGTATAGCTAAAAGTCATTTTAAATAAAAAGGTAAATAAAAGTAAAACTTTTCTCTAGTGTGACTAAAACTAATACCATAAGATTATTCAAATGTGACTAAAACTAAAACTGCGGCCCGCGAAGACTTTTGAAACTTGAAATTTGGCCCGCGACCACCAACTGCCTGCCGACCCCTGCTTTAAAGTCAAAGCAATTAAGTCAAAAACAAAAGAGATTTTAAGTTAATTGCGTTACAAAAAGGTAAAAAAAAACACATTTTTGCTTTTGTGCTTGTGTTACGTAAAAGTTAGTTCGTAGAATTTTGATTTTTTCTTGACAAGAATTTGGAACTTCTAATTGTTAACCTAGAACTTTATGTAACACTTGACTTTAATAGTTTTCATCAGTTCTGGAAATTTCTTTTTTAATTGATAGCTTTCTTTTTATTTAAGTTAAAAGTTACGATAAGAAGTCTTATTCTACCCCGTATAATTTTTTAGAACTGATAAGTTAAAAAAAAACAATACCTTAAATTACAAAACTTTAAAACATTGTGTGCTTAATTGCTTTAATAACTACGTGCACTTAAATTTAAAACCATATGGTTGTTTTATACTCGACTAAACTATATAAGTAAACTATTTATAGATGGAAATTCTTACGGAATTCCTCGTTTAAGCGAATTACGAAGAGAATTCAATCGCTTTTCCAATTACAAAAAATATAAATCATCCAGCAGTTAGTTTTATTACTGAAAAAGCTAAACTTAAAGGTTGCAAGTTTAAGCCTCGTATTCAATGAAACTGAATCATTTAAGTATTGTTTAGTTGAAACTTCTAGTTATCATATTTTCTCAAAAAAATGATTTTTTAACCTAATCGATTTTTATTTATTTACTAGCTAACAACCTAATAAACACATTATTTAAGTAAAAGTAATTAATCCAAATTTAATCTTTTTTATACTTTTAATTGAAAATCTTTTATTTTCTTAGCTCTTTTTATTTTATTTGAGGTTTTGTGTTTATAAAAACTAAAATCATTTTTTATACTTATAGTAACAAAATATTGTACATTTTTAAGGTAATTTTGAAGTAGATTCGGAGGTGAGAAACGAAATAATTTTTATTTCCATCATGTCTGCTTTTGTAACCTGTATTCTCATTACTTTCCTGCCTCTGATAGCCAGGTTTGTTTAATTGAAAACAGACTCAATCATGTTTATCGGGTTAAAGTTTTATAAATTAACCATTTTAGTCTATTATATATGTTGTAGTTTACTCAGTTTAAACTATATTTGTGTAAATAAAAACGTTTATTAGAATAAAACTTTTCTAATTAAAGTGCATGTCGATAAGTTTTTAAGTTTTCCTTTTTAAAAGAATTTTTATTTGTAAAACTACTTTTTTTTTCTTTGTATACTTAATGCTTGATATAATAACTTGGTTCGAACTAAACTACATATCGTAATAGCAATTATGTATTAAAAAATTGACCAAAAAGCACATTTACTTACCTTAAAATACTTTTTATATTCTTTAAACTAAAAAAAAAAAATTCAAAAGTATGTTGGTATTGACAAAACGAAAAATGTATTGAATTATACCAAAGTATAACGCGTACTACTTTTCTAAATGCAGCGCAACCTTTTTCTTTAAAGTAAATGAAAATTAGCAAAAAAAAACTTTTATTCTCTAATTCTAGTAGCTACTGGTTGTGATATTAATAGATTATTTTTTATTTTACCTTGTTAAATGCTGAGAAGAAAAAAGGTTAGAAAAGCTAAATAGCTATTCGTAACTCGATAAATCTAAGTTTATTATGCTTTTATTTTAAATCACAATTTTCAACTGTAATATATTTTTGTAAAGTCTTTTCTTTTTCAACAAAAACTAAACATAAAATAACATTAATAAAAACAAAACATAATTTTTAGGAAAAATTAATAATATTCACCACAGAATGTACAGAGCGAGATTCACTTCCCACCATCTTGTCAAGTCAACCGAATCGTCTACGTCATCATCTGAGGAGAAAACTCCCTCAGTAGAGGTGAGGAGAAAGAAGGTGCTGAAGCAGGAGTCCTCGGCCACCCGGATGTCATTTCTCCTCGACTCCGAAGACTCATCGTCCTCATTCGCCTCTAATGAAAACTGACCAATTAGGAAAATTGATATTATTTTTGATTTCAGAAATATAAAGCAATAGTAAAATAAAACTCAGTTTTAATTATTTACGAAAAGTTTTTTAGTATTTAAACTAGGTTTTTAAGATTTCAAATTTTTATGACTTAAGACACTAAATCTGAAATTTTTGATAGCTAACTAATAATTTGGAAATCTGAAGAATATTTTTTTATTATAAACTATTTACTATTAGCCAACTATAGCCCCAGAAGTCTCAAACAGCTAAGATCAAATTTTTATTTTATAAAATATTCTGTTAGTTTTTGTATTGGAACTTTCCAACCATTAATATTTAATAATATTGTAGCAGTTTTTTGTTTACCCACAATTACTGAAGCTTTAGTAGTTTCAATTTGTGGTTATCTCAAAAAAAAACCTATAGTAGATTCTTTTTGAAAAAAAATAAGGTAATTTCAAACAAAAACAAAATAAATCTATTATTCAGCAAAATTTTGTTATTTTAACATACTATAAGTCTTATATTTAAAATACAAACATCAGTGTAAATATTATAACTAGAAATTTATGCTCTTTTCGTTTGAAATGAATTAAAAATATATTTCATCGAGTTTAATGTTTCTTGTTTTTAGTCTTCAAATAAATATTATTGGAGTTTTTAAGTACAGTAGACTACCGCCTAAGTACGCACTTTTTATGGTACGCACCTCGCCTTAAGTACGCACTTACCTAGAGAGACAAAAAAAATTCTAAATTTTCTTAAACTTAGATTTTTTCAAAAGACTTGTTCAATAGATTCCATTTTTTTAATTTACTAGATTTTTTTTATTCAAAAACTTTTAGAATATCTGCAAAAGAAAAGCTAATTTTAATGTGACATAATACAAAACTAGTTAACCACAAAAACTAGTTACAATTTTTATAAAGTCAAAATAAACATATAAAAAGAAGCAACAACAACAAAATAACTTAAGTTAAAAATAAATAATGAGCATCTTATCATTGTGCACTTATACTATAAATGTTTTTATGATATAAACTTTCTCACAAAAACAGTCCTGAAACGTTTTTCTTTCATATAAAAAAATCAAATACTTTTTAGCTAATGGAAAATTATAATAAATGTATTAATTAAACTAAACTTAGCTTGACCAGAATTATGTAGAAACTTTTGATAAGAAAATTAATCCTTTTAAAATCTATTAAAAAATTTTGCACATTAGAATTATTTATCAAATGTTAATTAAAATAAAAATACTTGTTTATTTGGCTTAATTATTTGGTGGCTAGTTGTAAGAAAGAAAACAAACAACTAAATTTCATATTATACTATGTCGTCAAAAAGTACGCACTACCCGTGCTAAGTACGCACTTTTTGGTCGGGTTCAATTTACGTACTTAAGCGGTAGTCTACTGTATATGGATGTTGTAGTAGTTTTTTAAACAATAAAGAATTTAGAAATATGCTCAAAATAAAATCAAAACAACCTTGATTTATTGTTTGTATTATTATCTTTCAGAATATTTTCGTTAAACAGCCAAAAATGTTTAGAATATTTTTGATCATATTTTTGGAAAAATTTGATTTTTAAGCAGAAAAAAATATCTATCTATTAAACTTTTCAAACTTTTAAGTTAAAAATAAATAATTTCATCTGTTGAATTTATTAATTTATAAAGAAAAAGTAAAAACAGATGTACAAACCGAAAACATACACTGTTTATTATAACAAAAAAAAAATAAAAAATAAATAAACATCATTAACTCAAGGTATAACTTTTTTTATAAGCTGTTTAAAATAAGCAATTTTCGGTTATTAATATTAGTACTACTTCAAAGTTAAACAGAAAATCAACACAAAAAGGAAATCTAATTTAAATGTCTACTCATAATTATGGATCATAAAAAACACAATTCTGATTAAGCAAATTTACTTTTTGTGAAGTAGGACAGAAGGACTTCCATGGGATGTATTGGCCAACAAATGTTGGCTTCCCATATATTGATGTAATAAAACAACTTGACGTTCGTTGTAATGACACATCTGGAAAAGGTAAAAGACCGTCGACTTCATTTTCACGAGTGAATTAATGTGAGGGATGTAGGTTATAAATTTTATTGACTAAGTTTTCTACGTTGTAACCATTTTTTTAACTAAAAATATTATCTTCATATCTAAAGTTACTTAAGGGCTTACTTATATTTTTGGATAAAAGAGATTCAAAATGCCCGAAAAAAATATTTTATAGTTCAGGACCTAATAGGCTTCCGAAGGCCACATCATCAATTTGTCTTTAAATAAAATTGTTAAGTTTAAATACAACATTCTTTACAGCCATATATAACGTGCTCTTAACTACTTCTTTTGGGACAATTAGTGGATGAAAGTTTAAGTTGTAAAGTCCTTTAATACAAATTTTAATCGTTTCATCAAGTGGTATAAAGGCTTTTAATGTTAGTAGAGTTGTTACAAAGAGTTTTAAAGAGTTGAGTATTTAGCACAAAATTAAGAAAACTTTTTAAAGATTTGATTTGAAACAGAAATCAAAAGTTTAGCTAAATTATACTGGGCAGAAGTTATCATATTTAAAACAGGACTGCATGGAATACCTTCCTTATGAGTTTTTTGAGGTCAATATAATTTGGGGCATTGTGAGCCAGTTACTCTAATGGACTCATTTAAATTATGGGAATTTTAAATTTGAATAAAATAGCTTCTCAATTTTCGATGGAAAAATTTTTCAACTTTAAAAATAGAAACATCTTTTAAATTGCTTTTATTTTTTTTGCTTAAACTAACAATTTTTGAAAGAATATCTCAAGTATTGTCTTTTTAAACCGCGAGTAGAATACTTTATTAAGATTATTGTACGCTAAGAACTAAGGTATTAAAATTATTTAAGAAGCGGACAAATGTCAGCATAATTAACGGTAAAGGAGGATAATGAGCCAAAGGCATAAAGTATTTATAGTTTATAGAAACAATTTATTTTAAAACGTAAACAATAAACAACAATAGGCTTCTTCCAAATATATTTTACCTATTTTTCAAAACAGTTTTGTTTATTCTAAGGTTTTTTTATTTTACAACGGATATATATCGGCGTTTGCTTTTCGAGTAGGGCCCAATATATAGTTCATTGTCGCTACCGGCGTTTATGTTTATCTCTATCATTTTGTTAAGTAATTCCATTCGTTTTAACTTGGAGTTTTGACGCTTGTCGAAGCGAAGTAAGAAAAACTAATCCTCTCATAGCAGATACGCAAAATTAGTTCGCCAACGTTACGGAAGTAAACGAAAAGTATTACCGTTACCTATATTTTAAATGACTTTTTAATTTTATTTGAGCGGTTTTGAAATATAATTCAATCAAGAACTCTAAATTTTATAATTTTATTTCACTGTCAGCTATCGTAGTTATAAAATTGTGTTCACTTTTTACTTAGCTGTTGAAAAGAAAAAGATTATACTAAATAATCTAGGGTTTTATAATTATAGTTAACAATAGTTAAATGTCAAACACCGGCCTTTGCACCAAGTCAATAAAACCCAAGAATAAATTTTCAGTGTAACGAAGAGTTACTAGGGCGAGAAGGAAGGAACAAGAAGTTAATTAACAGCAAATGGATCCCAACGCAGTTAATAAAGTTATTAGAAGAATTATAGTTATTTAATTTTGTTCAAAAATAACGATAAAAACATTTGTCTTTCACTAATACGACAATAGTTTTAATAATAAATATTTATTTATTAAAAAATGCTAATAATAATTGATCTTTTTAAAAGTTAAATACATTTAGTTTGTCTTAATTTTGCAAAATTGTTGGCGCCTTTAAAATGCAAATACACTTAATTTATATAGGTATAAATGAAAATAAAATGTTTGAGTAACAAACTATTTAAAAGTTAAAGTAAAAAACAAAAATAAACGCAGACTGCTGTATTACATATTTGATAAACTTTTCATAAACAGTAAAACAAGATCATATGCATAGCTACTTTTTGTTTAATCATATTTATAGGCCTTATAAAAGTAAAATATTATAAGTATTTAACAAAGAAGTATGCATTATTAACTTCGTTGATTTTCACTTATTAAAAAAAAGTTTGATACTCATTTTTTTAGTTGAAAATATATTTTTTAGAAAATTAAACATTTTTTGACACTTTAATAAATTCTTTCATACAATATAAATAAGACTCTATTTTTTTTCAGAACAATATATATTTCATGCTTCTTTCGTCAGTTTTATACTAAGCAATAAAAATAAAATTCCAAATCTAGCTTATATAGTGAAAATGCAACCAACGTAATTAAAAATAAAGCAAAGAGTCATTAAGAATACATAAGTACCTGTAATTACAATGCGACTAAAAAAATTTATAAAACAGTTTAAGAAAACAACGAAACAGTATAAGCAAAATCTTTATGTTTACACAACTTAGGTTTTCTTAACAAAATACAAAAAGCATCAAGTTTAGTTAAATAAGAAATGTGAATTTTTTTTTTAATAATTTTAAATCTTTTTAAATTATAACTACAAACACAATCAAGGTTATTTACTAATTGTTCAGCAATAGCAGATCTTTTTGAAGCATTTTTTACTCTAATAGTTTTATTTTTTTTATTAATCATACTAAATTCATCGATACTTTTTGGAATATGTTTTTTAAATTTTTTTTTAAGTTGTCTTGAGATCATCCCGACATTACTAGCTTCACAGAAGCAGTTAAACTTGTAAACTACCATACTTTGTTTAAATTCTGCTATCGGATCTTAGTATCTTTAGGATTTTTTCTATGAGTAATAAGAAAACTAAGTCTATTAGAGTAATAAATGCTTCAAAAAGATCTACTATTGCTGAACACTTAATAAATAACCTTGATTGTGCTAGTAATTATAATTTAAAAAGATTTAAAATTATTTAAAAAAAAATTAAAATTTCTGATTTAATTAAACTTGAGGCTTTTTGTATTTTGTTAAGAAAACCTAAGTTGTGTAAACATAAAGATTTTGTTTATACTATTTCGTTGTTTTCTTAAAATATTTTATAAGTTGTTGCTCTGTTTCATTAATTTTTTTAGTTGCATTGTAATTAGAAGTACTTATGTATTGCTAACTACTCTTTGCTTTATTATTAATTAAGTTGATTGCATTTGCACTATATAAGCTAGATTTGAAATTTTATTTTACTGCTTAGTATACAACTGACACAAGAAGCATGAAATATATATTGTTCTGAAAAAAAAAAGAATCTTATTTATATTGTTTAAAAGAAATTATGTTTGGTTAAAATAGATATTCTTGTATTATTTAAGGTATGTGTTTATATTATTATTTCTTTAGCATAACCTATTTCTTATTAGTTTATAAAAATAAACTTTTAATGAACAGTAATATAAATTAGACGTATATATATTATTAAATTATTCCCTTCTTTATTAAAAAAAATAATTTAAATGTTATTTTTGTTAAATTTTGTTTCAACAGTTTAGCTCAAACTTATCAATTAGTTTCATTCATATATGTGTAAGCTATAAAGCCGACCTGTTTAGATTCAAAAGTGTATCCGTTTTACATTTACGTGAAGTTTAAATTGAAAGATTTATTTAGAACGAAAAATGTATATTTAAAATTTTATTTGTGAAAACATATTCCTGATTTTCTCAACCTTTGTTGAAAACTTATTAACTAAAGTTGTGAATTTTGAATCAGAAAAGTCCAAAATCTTTTACACTTCGTTTACGTCCGTAACGCATTTAGAGTATATAATTAACAGTTTAGAGTGATTTTACAGTCGAGACAACAATGGCCCGCACAAAACAAACCGCCCGCAAATCAACTGGAGGAAAAGCTCCCCGCAAGAAAATCGCCACCAAGTCAGCACGCAAAAGTGCACCAAACACCGGTGGAGTCAAGAAGGCTCATCGTTACCGCCCAGGTACCGTTGCTCTTCGTGAGATCCGTCGTTACCAGAAGTCCACTGAGCTTTTGATCCGCAAGCTGCCATTCCAACGTCTTGTGCGTGAAATCGCTCAAGACTACAAGACCGACTTGCGTTTCCAGAGTGCGGCTATCGGCGCTTTGCAAGAAGCTTCCGAAGCCTACTTGGTCGGACTTTTCGAGGATACCAACCTGTGCGCCATCCACGCCAAACGAGTGACCATCATGCCAAAGGATATCCAGTTGGCTCGCCGCATTCGTGGTGAACGTGATGCTTAAAAGCACACAACTTCTGGTGTTTCAAACACCGGCCCCACGGCCCTTTTAAGGGCCGCCAACTATATAACTTTAAAGTGTAAATTTAGTTTAGACCTTAAAAAAAAATAATTCAATTAAACTATAAATTATTCTTTTCATTAGATAACATTTCATAGTGCTTCTAAATTAATGTAGATATTTTAATAAATTCAACTAAAAAACTAAAAGTGTTTACAAGTGGTAAACAGTGTTTTATTTGTCTAAAAACTTTTATAGCTTTAATTTAAATTAGTAAACACATCTCATAGTATAAAACTAAGTGTTCTCAACTAGTTACCGTTAGTTACTAGTAGTTACCGTTTCTCAGCAGACGGTGAATACGACCAACAGTAAACTGAAATAAAACGCGTGATGAACCTATCCTTGGCTAGGATTGAAATGTTATTCCCTTTCTGCTTCCTGACATGATGCTCTGATGAATGATTAAAATTCTTCATATCTGTTTATATGTAGTACTGGTTACGAACCTCGGCTAATGTAATTGCTTTATCGCCCACAAGTGGTCAAACTGTTCTTTGTGAACTTATATTAATTTTACTTCTTAAATCGTTTTATGAAATACATGTTATATTAATTATAAGTTAAAATAAAGCTAAACTTGACAAAATTTTTTGTATAAAACAATCTTTAAATATATGTGTTAGTTTTTCATAATATCAAAAATGTTCTACTTTACAGAATACATTATAAAACTCTCTTATTTACAAACTATCGGGTACAACTTTAATTTATTTGTAATACAACTAAAATTGAAAACATTGTTTGCTCTTAGAAAAGCGTAATTAAAAAAAAAAGTATTCCTTTCAAGCTCGTGTAGTAGGTGTCTGCTTTTGTAATTAGTACCCTCAGAGACAGCGTGTTTAGTCAAATAACCGGGCAACAAAAGACGTACAGCAGTTTGAGTTTCACGAATGCTTGTGGTTGATCGCTTGTTTTAGAAAAACAGGCGGCTTTTCGCTTAAATCATGGTCATGTCCTTGCTGGCAATTCCAGTATCAGGATGTAGTTGCTTGAGCATATTGTACACGAAGATGCTAAAGTTTTCCTTGCGACGAGATCTGCCTTTCTTCCTGTCGTCAGCTGGTACATACTTTACTGCTTTGATATCAGTGTGAATTAATAGTTGACTAAAGAGTTTTATTTTATATTGCATCGTTACGAACCTCGTCTAATGGTTAATTAAAACTAGTGGATTTTTTAGAGTTCTTATTCCTTTTTCTTTATGTTACGTTTAATAGCAATGGCTTATGTCGTTATAAAATTAAAAAATATTTAAAAGGAAGAAGATGAATGAAATCTACATTATGAACTAGACGTTGTGATAGAAATAGATTCCAATCCAAAATTTATTAAAGGAAATAAAAATAGAATTTTATGACTTTATATTTAAATGCATTTTAGTTTTTTCTTCATCATATTAGTTTTAAAAAAATATTTTTAGAAAAGTATCATTAATTTTCATTCAAACATTTTTTAATTTAGATTTTAGTTGTTTTAATATAACATTCTAATTAAATAAAAGAATGAAACAAACACTATTTTTTCACCATGTTATACATTTAAGGTGGTTAAAATTTTTTAATTTTATTATAAAAACTAAAAATTTAATTAATTAAACTACATTAAAAGTTTTTTAAGTTTTTAAAATTTCTATCCGTTTAGCTAAATGTTTACAATACATCAAATATTTTTTAAGAGCGATAATATTTCAATAGTAAAGCACATTTTATACAATTAATTTTACTTTAATTGTTTTAAATTTAGATTTCAAGTAGTATAACACTTCTTATTTCTTTCATAAGTACTAGTCCAAAAACAAGTTACGTAAGACTTTATTTTTTATAAATACTTTTAAAAATAATTTTTATGTGAAAGGGATTCCTTTATTTTTGAATTTTGATTAACTTAGAGCTGGAACTTTGGAACTTTGGAATTTAAAAAAAAAAAGTTATAATTTTTAGAAAAAAAAGATTAGAAATAAAAACATTCTAAAACTCAAAATATTATGATAATGTAAGTAGTTTAAAATAATTAGTTTTTATGAATTAAGTTATCAAAAAGCGCTAAAGTAAAGCAGGTATTTGTTCAGCTTATTTCTAAAAAATCGGTAAAATACTAAACAGATTTATTTATTTTCATGTTATCTTACTAATGTTAAAGCGCATACTATTAATACAATAAATAACTAAAGTTCCAATTTTTTATGTTCTAATTTTTAAAAAATAGTTTTGGTACTTTAGTTTTATACATATTATTTTTACAAAAATGTGGTTAAGGTAAATGAGTTTAAACTTTGCTACTAAAAAAAAACATAAAGTACACAAGAAAACATATGTTTAAAATAACAAAGAGTGAATATCAGTCATTTTGTATTTTAAATATTTCTTTTAAGTACCATCAATTTTATTTTGCTTTTAGTACAATAAGTCAAAAATCTCTTTATTCAAAGTTCCGATAACAAAAAAAAAAGTTCAAAAAAAAAAAAAAAAAGAATGATGATAAAAAAGAATAAACGAGGAGAATTTTGAAAGTTTCAAAATATCCCGATTAAAATTGTTTTAAAGCGTTTAAAAGTTTCTCAGAATTTAATACTGTTTGCTTTGTAAAAACACTTTCTGCTATAGTTGTTAGTGTAAGTTTTATAAAATTTATTAAACTTTAGTTTTATCATACTGTACTAGCAAAATTCGTCTACATGAAATAATGAGCTATAATTTAGGTCTAAGTTGAGTTTAAATAACGACAGACCTCACGAAGAGCAACGGTACCTGGGCGGTAACGACGAGGCTTCTTGAAAAATCCAGTTAATGGTGCATTTTTTATGGTAGCCTTGGTGTCAATTTGCTTGCGAGCAGCTTTTACTCCAGTTGATTTGCAGGCAGTTTGTTATGTGTGGGCTGGCTTAAAATAATGAAACAACGATAAAAGTTGATAATTTGCACAAATTTTCATGATAACCGACTTAAGCAATGTAAGTATAACACTAGAGGCAGCAAAGCGTTTTAAAGAAACTTTAAATGTTTTATTCGAAAAAAAATTATGTAATTTTTAAGTTAATGTAGCCAAAAAATGTTTGATATTGTATATTCCATAAGTTTATAACTTGTAAATTAAGAAGAAAAATTAACGTAAACTTTTATTTTATACTTTTTCCATCTCAATAATTCAATTTTTAATATTTGGGAAATAATTTTACTAACTAAGGTCATTAAATTTATTTTTACAAGCTACATAAGTTAAACTAAGCATTTTCTGTTTGGTGGAATATAATTGTTATCAATAGCCCTCATTAACTTATTTACAGGATATTATAACAGCAGCTTTCGGCTTTTGGGCTACCGAGTATAACTAAAGTTATTTTTAAACAAAAACAAAAGTATAAATCTTTGTAGTAGAAAATAAAGTTAATAAAAAAAAAAAAAACTGATTGTAGAAAATAAAATTAATAAATACACAATAAGTGATTGTAGAAAATAAAATTAGTAAAATGGTTTAATATAAAAACAGTTTTTTACATAGTTCTTTAAGTTTAATAGCTAGGGAGGCTGTTAGAGAGCCGAGGTATTTAAATTAAATAACCTCCGAATCCGTACAAAGTCCGTCCTTGACTCTTGGATGCCCATACAACGATTCAAATTTTAATCCGTTTAAGGCTTAGCGTTCTGATATAATTTTTTGATGAATAATAAAATATTTTCAAATCTGTTTATATTTATTAGTGGTTACGAACCTCGGCTAATGTAATTGCTTTATCGCCGACAAGTGGTCAACCTATGTTTTGTGAACTTTTATCACCTTTGCTTCTCAAATTGTTCAATTAGATATATTTTGTTTAAATTGTATATTTAAATAAAGCACATTTTAATAAAATTTATATAATAATAAAAATATAAACAAATCTATAACTAGCAATATTAATTATTAATTTAAAAAGTTCTACTTTACAGAATGCATTCAAAGCTTCGTAGTTTTGCATACTATCTGGTTCAACTTAATTAATTTGTAATATGACTAAAGTTGAAGATATAAGTGGCTTTGAAAAAAGACCTGGTTTGAAAAAAAACACTTTTATTTTGAGCTAGTGTACTTAGCAAATGCTTCGGTAACTTCAGAGACTGCGTGTTTAACCAACTCACCAGGCAACAACAGCTTGAGTTTCGCGACTGCTGTTGGCCAAGCTGGAAATTCCAGTATCAGGATGAACTTGCTTAAGCACTACTGTTCACGTAGATTATAAAGCTTTCCTTGCGACGAAACTTTACCTTCTTTTTGCCAACAATCGGGACGTTCTTTATTGCTTTCTTGCTACCTCGAACGCTGTAATTATGAATTAATAATTGTCTAAAGAGTTTTATTATAAATAGCATCGTTACGAACCTCGTCTAATGGTCAGTTACAGCGCCCACCAGTGGATTTTTTCTAGTTTTCCCATTTATTTTTTTCTTTAAGTTACAATTTATTGAAATGCCTTACCTCGTTTCAAAATTTAAATACATTTGAAATGAGAAAATAATTTAGATATACTTTATAAACTCTAAGTTGTGATACCATGAGATTTCAACCTAAAACTTATCAAAAAGAAAAAAAAAAAAAAACAAAGCTAGACTGTTTCGACTTTTTAATTAAAAGAATTTTAAATTCTTTGTTCTACATGTTAGTTTTAAAAATTATTTTCGTTAAAATACCGTCATTTAATGCTATTATTAGCTATATTAAACAAGCAAGGATTAAACTATATTTAAGAAAAAAAATATTATTTAAATTTTCTTATTTTGATTTTAACTGTTTTGATAAAACATTTAATTTTTAAGAAAGAGTGAAACAAACATTATTTTTATCACCGTTGTAGACTTTTAAGGTGGTTAAAATTTATAAACATCATTAAAGTAACTATAACTATAATTAATTTAAACTAGACCAAAACTATCGTTAGTTTCTAAAACTTGTTTTTGTTAAACTTAATGTTTACCATACATCAAATACTTTTCAGAACAAAAAAAATTCAATAGTAAAGTACACTTCAAACAATAAATAAAATAATAATAATGAAAATAGTTAAAACTAACAATAATAATAATAAATTTATACAATAGCATACCAAACTTTAACATCCGCAAATTAAGAAGCTGCTTAGTAAAGCAAAAAATATTTTAAATGGTTTAACGTAAATACATTATTAGTTAAGAAAAATATGGTATTTCTAATTTACTTAATTTTGAAAATCTTTTTTTTTTTTCATTACTTTACATGATTAAAACACTGATGAAGGCAAAAAAAAAGTGTTTAAATTAAATTTAAATCAATCAAACATAAGTATGTCAACTACTAATGATTAAAATATAAATTTCTACTTTAATGGTAAATATTTAGTTAGCTATTTCTTACATGTATTTTTCTCAAAAAAGGCTCAGAAGTCTATACAACCTTTATGTAGATTTGAAAAAAAAATGTCCAACTAAAAATATATAAAACCTAATATCAGTTGGTTATTGTTATACCGGTTGACATTTTCTGGAGAAAGTACCTATTTTATTGTTAATTACTTTTAAGCTTTTAAGAGCAACTTTGTTTGTTTTGTTTGTTTAGAACAATTTGTAACTATTTTGCATAGGGAGTTGATCAACGTAAAATACTATCGAGAAAAATGTTATCGAAATTAGTTTTTTAAATAGTAACGACATAAATAGATGTGTCAAGATTGTTAATTTTATTTTATGCGTCATATTTTTAAAGTTTTTGATTATGAAGATTCAGTTTAGTTGTATAAGTTACTTTATTTCTAATTTTCAACTAAATTTTCAATACAAATTAATATAACTAAACTAGCACTATTGGTAAAAAAAAAGAAATTTAGTAAAAAAAGTTAAAATAAAAGAATGGTTGTTAAACATATAGAACTATATCTTACAAATATAAAAACATATAAATAAATAAATACTTTGACACCGAGAAATAATATTAACTGATATAATACTGCAACATCTAGCTGACTTAGTATTTTCATATTTCTATTTTGTTAACAACTAAGTACGTTTATTAAAAGAAAAAAAAATAAAAAAAGAATTAACCTTGAGTTCTTTATAAAGCTTCAGGAAATTTAGCAATATTTCATTAGAATAAAATAAAACATTATAAAATACTTACTAATACTACAGTGTTCATCATTTTCTTCTATTAGTAATATTTTTTTTTTTTTTTTATAAAACTTTTTTTTTTGGAAAAATAAGTAAAATAGTTACTACAATTTTTATCTTTAACATGATTACTTTATCGATTAGTTGAGCATTAATATTTAAAAAAGGGCTATATCATACTGAACTACAAAACTGAATTTTAAGTTTAAGATACTAAGTACTATAACTTAATATGTTTCGTTTACATTTCCCTTAAACAAAACATAAACCCTTTAAAAAGCTTAATAGAAACGAGTACTCAAGATATCTTTATTAAAAAATAATATACATTGATTAATCTAAATAAGTTTAAACTATATAGTTTACAAGGGGATCAACAAATTCCCTAAAACGAAAAATAAACTTTCTAGTATAGCTGTTACAAGTGTTGAGAAATAAAATTTATAAGTTTTACCATAAGCTTCAGTCATTTTGAAATACTATGTAGTTGACAAAGTATATGATATGTATAAAATGAAGTAAATGTACGTTAATATTATCAGTTTTGTTCAAATGAAGATAAAACTACCTAACTAAATTGATAAAAAAAAAAATAGTTTATAACTAAAAGCTAGGACCTAATTAGCGAAATTGTAAAATCAACTTATTTTAATTATCGTTAAGATAATTAAGTTTTTTAACTAAAAAATATCTTATTATAAGACTAAATACATTACTTTTGTTTATTATATTGTTTTTGTTAAATCCTATTTTAGATCTTATCAAAAATTCAATTTAAAACTTAATACTGTTATTTTAAATGTTAACAATTAGACTAGACTAGACAACTAACTGAGCATTAAACTTATTGATTATACATTAGATTCCAAGGTTTTAAAATTCAAAAAATTTGCTTATGTCCTGATTAAATTATAAACTTCCATTATTATTTTACATATTGTAATCGATATCGAACACAGTTTAACTTATTTAGATCTGAAATATGCGAAATGTTGTTTTTAGTAATTAAAGTTTTTATTTGTAGTAATCGATTTGAAATAAAATTAATTTGGCTTATGATTGATCAGATGGGAATCACTAACGTACCTTTATAAGAATGGAACAGAAGGATATTCAGCAAGACATAAAATTTTTTAAGTAACATTAGCTTTACCGTAAAAATATTTATTGTATGGAACTATACAGGCGAATACTAATTTTAAGAAAATGGAACAGATTTAAATTATTTTTTGTAAAAATGATTTTTGTTAAAAATTATTTACTATATAATTGATTTGTTTGGAATGTACCTTCATTTTTAATAATGTAAATTTTTAATCATTAAGGTAATAAAAACTGATTAAGTTAGTTTGAAAATATAATTTAATAAGAGGGAGTTATGTTAACAGCAAAAGTTTATTAAACTGAACCATTTGCGAAAACTAAGCCTAAAATAAGCTCTTATGAAAATAAAAAAGTTCTTGTATAAAATATAACACAAAGAAACACTAGAATTCTTTTATAAATCAACTTATAACTTAAATTTTAATGGACTCAAAGTCACACAAATGCATGTCTGCAGACAGGACAAGTGTTTTTTTCAGCAAACCATTGAGTGATGCAACCGCTGCAAAAAGAATGCCGACTATCGCAGTTCAATTGCCTCATCAGTTTTCCTACCTCGACTACTTCTAGACACACGGGACACTGATCTCCTACGTGAGACTGATAAGACAGATTATTCATCCTAACAAGTTCTTCCCCTAGCACTTGCTTTTTTGCTTCTAAAAGATCATTCATTTCTTGAGCTAGTCGGTAAACATCTAGCCCGATCTCTTGAACTTTGATCCTAAACGATTGATGAGTTTTGTTCGGATTTAACCAATTGATGTGATACAGCAGTAAACGGGATTTTCGTGATCTATTTTTCACATCGTTCTCAAATATATTAACACTGTCTATATCTTCTAACTGGCGAAGCTGTTGTTTGTCCGCTTCTTGACCATCTACAAGGTCTTTTTGCAGTGTATCCAGGTCTTTAGTCTAAATAACATTTTTTTTTTTAATTTTAAATTTATTTCAAATATTTCATACTAATAATTTTTTGTGATATAATTTTACACTGGCCTGCATAAAGCTCAAAAAGAAATCTGCAAGTATTCAATCAAACGTGGCTTAAATTAATATTGCTCTTTCTAAGTATAACTATTGCATTCAAGTATAAAAAAAGAGTGCAACACTTAGCAGTACATATACTTAACTTATTAACATATATCATAAGTTTAGCCTTTTAGTAACTAATATAGAAATTTTATTGTTATTTTCAACTTAGATCTTTATTTATATAGTCTTGGCGTATTAAATAATGTAGATAAAGATTTTATAATAGATATACTTATAAAAGACAAAATAAATATCAAGCTAAGGTCTGATTGTATATTTTACACTATAAATTAAGTTATACACCTACTTATGCTTATTAACTAATATATTGAACTAATTTTTGTTATGAAAACTATCAAAATACAAAACGAAAGAAAAAGATTAAAAGAAAAGAAAAAGAAACATAGAAAAAGATTTTTTTTTCTATGTTATAAAGATTTATAAAATAAATAATTAATAAGACTGACATCATTATTATAAACGAAAATATTTAACATACTAACTGTTGCATGATGGAGAAGTTGCTTTTCTACGTATCCATATCCGTTACTATTATAAAATCCTGGCTCCGGTTCTAAGTTACCCATTGTATTTATCAGTTTTAAAACCTTAAAATTATTTGTATTAATATTAGTTAAGTGTGAACTTAGCATTAGTAATTATATATGATTAACAAATTTTCAATTAAGAACAAAAACCTTAATATTTTAATATTTATCATTAACAAAAAATAAGAGAAACTAAACATTGATAGATACATTGTCTAAGTTAGTTTGTTGATTGTTTTCAAGATTTAAATTGTTAAAATACTCCATAACTCTAAACACTATAAAACCTGTAAGTATTTAATGTACTTCGAGTTATGCTAAAAAGAAACCAATTGAAATTAATTGTGTAAAGTCAATAATGACATTGAATTACTTAATACTAAGTCATTAAATTAAGGATAAAATTATATATTTAATTGATAATAAAACTCAGTTAAATATTTTTAATGAAAATGTTACCTGACGATAAATTAAGGTCTAAAAAACTATGTTTTATTGTACTTTCAAATTTAAACTCTGAATACAAAATGTATAGAAGTAGCTGTAAAAAACGTTTGATTAGAATAAAATAAACTTTACTATTAATAAAATTGTAATAAAAACTAAATCTAATAAAAAACTATCATAATCAAAATATATTAAAAAGCCGATTAAGTATTGTTTCGACTTAAAAACCTTTAATGATGCACATTCTGATTTTGATGGGCAGTAAGGTGCTTAATTTTTACAGCTTATTTTGAATTTCTTGCTTAAAATATGTTATGTTTCAAAAATATTATAAAAACACCCTGTGCAAAATTTTAGATAATGGGTGACTATAACATGATAAATTTAATAGGCAGACTCTTTTTTTTTGAATGAAATTAAATTTGAATGAGTTCATTTATATTTTCTTTCTTGAATCTTTTCTTTTTTTATTGTACCCTTATATTTTAAACTCATACCAAATTCTTCCTCTAAGCTAACCTTTACCCATTTAAGCATATCAGTGTATAGATGCAGGTGGATGCAGCTGTTTTACTAATTTGAGCTATTAATACCTAAGCCAACCCGTTAAGTCATAATACCCATCAGAAATTTTAAAAAAGTACCAATAAAATTAAGTTTTATAAAAGAAAACATAGTTATTTTTTAAATTGCCGGAGTTACTTTAAATGTTCTGAAAAGGTAAATTAGCCTCTGTTAGCTTTAATATGTAGCAATGCTCAAAGTTAGATAAAATAAAAGTCTTTTGTCAAAAGAAAAAGATAATAATAGAAGCGTGATGCAAAATTAAATAAATATTAAAAACAACTTATAGCTTGGATAGAACTCTACAAGTTAGAGCTGTTTAAAGAAAATGACCCACCTTGTTAAAATTATATAACAACGATATAAAACATAATTTTCTTGAGTGTTTTGCGCTAACAGGTTTATAGCTAGAAAGATATTTTTTGTATCGTGGTTGTTAATTGGATTTTCAAAGTACAAAAAATTTGCTAAGCAAATTTCTAAGGTTCGGTCTACAAAGCTACCTACTACTCATGATAAAACAAGTAGAAAAAAAAATAGTGTCTTAACTATAACAAAAACACTTTATTAGTCAGTTGGTTTTCATTTTTATTAATTTTAACTATGACTTAGCAAGAAGAGCATAATTGATACAAAAACTGATAAAATCAAAAGTGCCTTAAATATTAGGAGAATTTTTATATAAGGACAAAAACATCTAGTGTAGATGTAATGAATATTGTTTGTTGTATTAAAAAATTTTATGGCATTACTATTTGTCAAAAATAGCAAAACTGATAGATTTTTACAGCAAATAGTAAATTTTTCACTTATCAAACGATTGCAAATATAGTAAAAAAAAGAGCAGTTATGGAAAAAATATTGCCACTACTGCCAAAAATAAAAAAATATGAAAAATAAGACAATTTTGGCAAATAATGTTTAACATCGTAACTTATGGTAAACATCTATAACATCTACAATTGAGCTTCTTGTTCGTGATAAAAAGTTCAAATTTATTAGTTGTAAATTAAAAATTTGTGTTCCGGATATGATAGTTTTATAAAATGTAATAGGGGATTCACATTAGTGTTAAAGTTTTACCTACATCTTTAAAAACATAAAGTTTTTATAAAAAAACAACGACACTGACTGTTCAAGTTAATTAAGTAAAGAATATTTAAAAACAAAAGTATATTTATTTTTTGTAAATGTTGCAAAGAATTAAAATAACCAAAATATCCCACTTTCTCTAAGGTTTCTAAGATAGACCCAATAAACCCTGATTCAAAACAAACATAGTTTGTTTAGGCTTTATTATTTAGTTGTAAACACTATAAAATGTATGCTTTCAGGGCAAAGAAATAAAAAAATGGTCGTGTTTTCAATGTTTTAATAATGATAAACGACTTAGATTACCCTTTGTTCTAGGATTATTATAGAGTAACTTTTTGTTTGTTGATTTCTACTTTTGTAAATGTGTTTTGTGTTTTGAGCATGGTTGTCATACACGCAGACTACTAAGGTTATCCCAGACAACTTTAAATTATTGAAAAACTCTGGCATACTATTACTAGTTTTAATATCTTTACTATGTCTCTAGTGAAAGTTTAGGTTTTACTTAACATTTATCTTTATATTAAATCTCTTTATTACAAAATGTTTAAATTAATACATCAAAAAATTGTAGCATAATATTGTATTTCCAAAAACTCTAGCAATAAAAATTTATCCAATGATATAAGATAGGGTTACAGTGATGCAATAAAGTTAAGTGGCTACAAATACAAAATAAAGTTTAAAATTTAAAGGTGAAAAGAAGTAACGGTCTGGAACAGGGATCGGCAAGCAACTGGTTATCGCGGGCCAAATTTCAAGTTTCAAAATTTTCCGCGGGCCGTTGATTTAGTTTTTGTCAGACACTTAATGATAAAGTGACGATGTGCAGAAATGTCGCAGCATGCTAAAATGACGCTTCGTGCTAAAGTGACGGTGTGCATACTGACCTACCGTGTTTAAGTGATGCCGTGCAAAAGTGACGCACTGTGCAGTATTGACGCAATTTAATTTTTACTCGCTTTTGTACTTTTATGGTTAATATTTAAACAGAATAGTTTTAATTTTAAGAGGTATATGCAAAAAAAATAAGTTTTGAATTATCAAAAAAGTAAGCAGAAATAAGCGAATTTATCTTAAGGTTAAAAATTTTTTGGTATTTAATTGTGATAAAGTTATATAACTGTTCTTAAATTTTCAATTTTGTAAGTTTTTAAAAAAGTAAAAAGTCTTATTTTTACTTAGAATAAGATAATTAAAAGGTTTAACAATAAAATAACTTTCAAAATTTGTTTAAGCCACATGAACTAAGCCAAAAATTGTACAAGTATTAAGTGAACAAACAGTTTTCAATAAAATATAACTTATAGAATTGTTTTATTTTAGCAAGTCAGATAAGTATAAAATGGTTTAAAATAGATACAACAACCAAAAAGTGTGTAGTGTAGAAGCAGAAAGTATTTTTTAAATTACTTTATATTGTACATATAAACTAGGTATAATTATCTTTTTAAAGTTAATAAAACTTTTTTTTATAAATAATTTGGTCTGCTATGTACAGTAGTGCATATCTTTTGAAAATTAGGCGTTCCGCTGCTTTTTAAACCATCAAAAGTAAACTAAATTTATTTACTTTAAAACTAACACAGTAAGCAAGCTGCTCTTTTTGTTCACTTTACGCTTACCTATTTGCTCATTTCCAAGCAACTAATAAGCAGGAAGCTTTTATTAAGTCAACAGTTAGTCAGACTGCCTGTAAGCACAACAAGCTTTCTTCTTATTTATTACGCTTGTGTGTTGTAAGCAGCCTGTTTGTAGATCAGCTGAACAACTAACATTTTTTGTGTTTCATAATTCAAAATTTGATTCCTAAAAAACTGATTTAAAATGTGTTTTCAGATAGAACGGTTTACAGAATTTGTTTGTTTTGCTGCTCGTAAGGCAAGTATTTTAGAATCGTCAACTACATCATTCGTAGAAGATAAATATAAATAAAAACTAATGCTAAAACTTTAAGCAGCCTGTTTATAATATCAAGAACTTATTACAAATAAATAAAACAAGTCATATTGGAAACTACTCTGTTATTTTACACCAGGGGTCGACAGGCAAATAGTTCTCACAGGCCAAATTTCAAGTTTAATGCTGGCCGCAGTTTTAGTATAAGTCAGTTTTTATTTTTTATCGGTTTTAGTTATATTTAGCTACTTATAACGGTCTGGCCTGGCCCATTTAATTTTTATTTTTGTTTTAGAGTATAAAATTAGTATTAGATAAAATACTTATGTCCAAGTACTATTTCTATTATAACTTATATATTTATTAAAATAGTATAACAATTTTATTCTTTTCATTACCACCTAACTCTTCAACAATGAAATAAGCAATCTATCAGAAGTTTTGTGTTAAAAAAAAAGATTACATGTTACACAACGATAAAAGATCATATGTAAACACAGTGTTGCAGTAAAACAATTAATAAAATTTGATATCCATTTCCTATTCTAGTTCGGTCACATATAATGTTGTTTTTCTCTTTCTTATAGTTTTTTTTGCATTTTGTAGATACCCATTCCATGCAGAAATCTGTAAAAAACTAAGCTCAAAAAACAGATGTTCATCACTTTGTATACTTTTTATATAATCAACTGCTATTTATTTAGTTATTATTTTACTGTAAGTTGTTTAAAATAATATTTATATATTCAATACATTGCACTTAATATGTTTAAAGTTACATTTGTTTTTTTAAGTTAAGTAAAATACAAACAAAACTTGTAACATTAATTTAATTTTTAACAGCCCAAGTATTTCTTTTAAAACCCTTAAATACTTTAATTATCTATTTAAAGTTTTCCTCGTTGCAATATTTTGAAACAAAAAAGTTGAAATCAGTTACATCAAATCAGTCAGTATTTTTAAAGGATAAAAAAATGTAAAAAAGCCAAGATTCAAAAACGTTGCTATTTAAACAAGGTATTCACAAAAAAAAAAAAAGTTTTTCTAAATATCTTTTAATTTTTTGCAAATTTCAATATAGTGATAAAATAGTTAATTTTCACTATATAAGCTAGATTTGAAATTTTATTTTTATTGCTTAGTATAAAACTGACGATAAGAAGCATGAAATATATATTGTCCTGAAAAAAAATGTCTTATTTATATAGTTTGAAAGAAAATATATATGGTTAGAATAGATTTTCTTGCATTATTTAAGGTATGTGTTTATATTACTATTATTTCATTAGCATAACATATTTCTCATTAGTTTATGAAAAAAAATATTTTTCAATGAACAGTAATATAAAATAGATGTATACATATTATTAAACTATTGCCCTCTATCTAAAAAAAATATTTTACTTCAAATGTTTTTTGTTAATATTGTTACAAAATTTTAGCGCAAACTTATAAATTAGTTTCATTCATATATGTGTAAGATATAAAGATGACCTTTCTTCATATAAAAGTATATCCGTTTTACATTTACCTGATTTTAAGTTGACAGCTTTATTTAGAATAAAATATGTATATAAATAATTTATTTTTGAAAACAAATTTCTGATTTTCTCAATCTTTGTTGAAAACTTATTAACTAAAGTTGTGAATTTTGAGTCAAAAAAGTCCAAAATTGGTCACACTTCGTTTACGTCCGTAACGCATTTAGACTATATAAGTAACAGTTTAGAGTGATTCTACAGTCGAGACAACAATGGCCCGAACAAAACAAACCGCCCGCAAATCAACTGGAGGAAAAGCTCCCCGCAAGTAAATCGCCACCAAGTCTGCACGCAAAAGTGCACCAAACACCGGTGGAGTCAAGAAGCCTCATCGTTACCGCCCAGGTATCGTGGCTCTTCGTGAGATCCGTCGTTACCAGAAGTCCACTGAGCTTTTGATCCGCAAGCTGCCATTCCAACGTCTCGTGCGTGAAATCGCTCAAGACTACAAGACCGACTTGCGTTTCCAGAGTGCAGCTATCGGCGCTTTGCAAGAAGCTTCCGAAGCCTACTTGGTCGGACTTTTCGAGGATACCAACCTGTGCGCCATCCACGCCAAACGAGTGACCATCATGCCAAAGGATATCCAGTTGGCTCGCCGCATTCGTGGTGAACGTGGTGCTTAAAAGCACACAACTTCTGGTGTTTCAAACACCGGCCTCACGGCCCTTTTAAGGGCCACCGTCTAAATAACTTTACCTTGAACAAAAAAAATATCAATTAAATTATAAGTTATATTTATCATTAGATAACATATTACACTATTTCTAAATTTATGTAGATAACTAAATATATTTAACTAAAAAAACTATAAGTGTTAATCAGTATTTTATTCCTCTGTACCTATCTAAAGCTAGGATTGATATATTAATCCTTTTCTGCGTCGTGACATGATGCTTTGATGAACGATAAAATTTCTTCAAATATGTTTATGTGTACTAGAGGTTACGAACCTCGACTAATGTAATTGCTTTATCGCCCACAAGTGGTCACACTACTCTTTGTGAAATTTTAATAACTTTACTTCTCAAATTATTTAATGAGATAAACTTTGAATTAGTTATTAATTAAAACATAGCAGAACTTAAAATAATAAATTATATAAAACAATTTTTTATTAACTTTACCAACTTTACAATTTAAATAGACTTCTACTTTACCAAATGCATTATAAAATTATGTTTTTTACATACCTGGTACAACTTAATTAGTTTGTACTATAACTAAAATCGAAAACATGGTTGACTCTTCAAAGAGCCTGGTTTAAAAAACAACATTATTTCAAGCTGGTGTAGTTGGTGACTGCTTTGGTACCCTCACAGACATCGTGTTTAGTCAACTCACCGGGCAACAAAAGACATACAGCAGTTTGAGTTTCACGAATGCTTGTGGTTGATCGCTTGTTGTAGAAATACAGGTTGCTTTACGCTTAAATTAATGTTGACAAATGAATTCATGAGGATGATGGTCTTGCTGGCAGTTACAGTATCAGGGTGTACTTGCTTGAGCATATTCTACACGTAGATGCTGAAGTTTTCCTTGCGACGAGATCTGCCCTTCTTATTGCCGTCAGCTAGAACGTACTTTACTGCTTTTATATCTTTGTTAATTAATAATCGCCTAAAGATATTTATTTTATTTAGTCTCGTTACGAACCTCGTCTAATGGTTAATTATAATGCCAACTAGTGGAACTTTAAGAGTTGTCATTCCTATTTCTTTATGTTACGTTTTGAAGCAATGTCTTACCTCGTTTTGAAACTTAAAGAAATATTTTAAAGTTGGAAGAGAAATGAAATCTACATATTCTATAAACTACATATAAACTATACAAACTATAGAAAACTATTCTACATACTCTATAAACTGAACGTTATGATAGAAATAGATTTCGATCCAAAACTTATCAAAGGAAAATATAAAGAATTTTATGAATTTTTATTTAAATGCATTTTAGTGTTTTTGATCACTATTATAGTTTAAAAAACACTTTTCTTAAAATACCGGTATTTAATGCTATTATTAACTAAATTAAACAAGCAAAGATTGTTAATAATTTTGGTAAAACATTTTTATTTTTTTTCAAACCTTTTTAATTTTGATTTTAGTTGTTTTGATACAATTATCTGAATAAAAAAAAAAAAGAAACAAACACTGCTTTTATCACCATGTTATACGTTTTAGGTGATTAAAACTTTAAATTATTATTATAAAAACTATAACAACTTAATTAATTAAAAGTACACTAATAGTTTTTTTTAAGTTTTTATAACTTCTTTTTGTTAATCTAAATGTTTACAATACATCAAACATATTTGATAACATACAATATATCAAACGGACGTATTTCAATAGTAAAGCACACTTTTTACAATAATTTTTGAATTTAAGTGTTATTAGTATAACACTTTTTTATTCATAAGTACTAGTTCAAAAACCGTGTAACGTAAGTTTATTTTTGTAACGTAATTTTATTTTTTTTTAATATTTTCAAAAATCATTCTTTTGTGAAAGTGATTACATTATTTTAGAACTTTGAGTAACTTAAAGTTCAAGTTTGGAAAAATAGTTATAT
Organism: Thalia democratica; assembly: GCF_965202585.1. Lineage (NCBI taxonomy): Eukaryota > Metazoa > Chordata > Thaliacea > Salpida > Salpidae > Thalia > Thalia democratica. The sequence continues at coordinate 81,888,021 of NC_139166.1, forward strand.
ATTTTTTGATAAATACGATTAGAAATAAAAACATTCTAAAATTCTAAATATTATAACAATGTTAGTCGTTAAAAGTATTGATTTTTCATGAATTAAGTTATCAAAGAGCGCTAAAGTAAAGCAGATGTTTGTGTAGCTTTTTTCTAAAAAGTCGGTAAAATTTAAAACAGGTGACATGATGTTTTGATGAATGCTAGAATTTCTTCAAACCTGTTTATATGTACTAGTGGTTACGAACCTCGGCTAACGTGATTGCTTTATCGCCCACTAGTGGTCAAACTATACTTTGTTAACTATTATCAAATTGTTAACTATTTTTTCATTTTTAAATTTTTCATTATAATTATTTTGATAAAACATTTAATTTTCAGAAAAGAGTGAAACTAACATTATTTTTATCACCATTGTATACATTTAAAGTGGTTAAAATTTATAAACATTATTAAAGTAACTATAACTTTAATTTATTTTAACAAGATTAAAACTATTATTAGTTTCTAAAATTTCTTTTTTTTTAACTTAATGTTTATTGTTTACGATACATCAAATACTTTACAGAACCTAAAAATTTCAATAGTGAAGTAAACTTCAAACAATAACTAAAATATAATTAATGATAATTAATTAAAACTAACTAAAATAATAATTATAACTAAATATAATAACATACTAAACTTAAACATCCAGAAAATGAAAAGCTGCTTAGTATAGAAAAGAATTAAAAATAAAAGTTATGTTTGACAAGCCTAAAAAGATTGTAAAGAAACAAACAAGATAGCTAGCAATAATTATTCCGAGCTTTTGTTATACATGTGTGAAACCAAAAAATTAAGAATAAATGACAATATAAATCTGAGTAATTCACATTTAAGTGCTTAATTTAAATTATTCAGTTTGTAACAAAAATTAAATAAACTTAAGTAAAAAGTATTACTTTCCAAATGTTTATATTTGAATTATTGAGATGAAGAAAATTTAAAATAAAAGTTTAAGTAATTTTTCTTCTGAATTTAAATATTAAAACTTTATCAAAGTTACCATTTAAACATTTTTTAGCTAAAACTTTCTAAAAATCAAAAAAAATTGTTATAAAAAAATAAAATTTTACAAAAACGCTCTGCTGTTTCTAGTGGTATACTTACTTCGCTTAAGTCCGTTACGGTGAAAATTTGTATAAATTGCCTAATTTATTTATTTCTTCCCTCCTAAGAAACGCAAAATGGAGTTGATTCGAAAATGTTATACATTGAAACGAACGATTCTGACAACAACTACAGTGACAGTGGAGATGAAATGGAAGTTGCTGAAACGGAGCCTGTGAATTCAGTCTTTGAAAAGATATCTCAACGCGACGTTATAGGTCAATTGTAGGTGATCTCATTGAACCGTATGCAAGGCGTCGGCTCAAAAACAACCAATGGAATGTTGATAAAGCACTCACAGCCCTGAATAAAGAAAGGAAAAGAGGAAGAAAAAGTAGAAATAAAATGGACCCGGTAAAACGCCGATGTATTGAAACAAGCTCTTCCGAATGCGAAATTTGCATGGATGACTTCTTCAAGGATGAAAAAGAAAACTTTACATGCGGCCATGTCATTTGTAAAAGGTGCTTGAAGGATCATATCCTTGAAAACATTAACAACAGGATTGTTGACATTGAATGTCCTGGAGAGAAATGTGAACTTCTTGTAGACTTAGAAACTATCAAAGATACCTTAGCAGAGGAAACCTTTAAAAGTTCTTGCGGTTGTTAGGTCAGTCGTACGTGGACAAAAACAAAAACACTGTTTGGTGTCCCGAAACCGACTGTAATACAATACTAAGGTGCAAACAGTTTTACAACAACTACAACGTAGAATACTCCAAGGGACACAAAAGCTGCTTCAACTGCCAAGGGGCTTGGTACGAACCCTTGGATTGCAATATGCTTAAACAGTGGCTCAAGAAGTTCAAAGACACATAAAACGGTGACTGGCTTTCGAAAAACACTAAAGCGTGCCCGAATTGTCACGCTGAAAATTGAAAAGAACGGAGGATGCACCAAGATGACTTATTTCAAGTGCAAGTACGAGATGTGCTGGGTATGCATGACAGAATGGGCAGGACCGCACTACGATTGCAAGCAAAAGGTAGAAGATAACAACATTCAGGAAAGTAGGAAAGAAACTAAACGCTACATGGATTACCACAAGTTCTACCGCAGACACAAGACAAGCCTTGAAATTGAAAGCAAAACTGATATAGAGAGTGTTTATAAAAGTTACCAAAAGCCGCAACAGTTGGAAAACAGTATAAAAATTAAAAAGTAAAATCCGCATACATTGATAAACGATAATGAAGAAGATGGTGTAAAAGAAGTTTCCACGGCTAATGATAAACTTGCAGACATCTACAAAAGAAACATCATAAAGAAAGCGTGTGAAGTGTTAAGCGAATGCCGTAAAACTCTTATGTACTCTTACGTGTTTGCCTACTACCTTAAGGATAACACAGCCAACAAAGCAATATTCCAACTCAACCAAGGATATTTAGAGGCTAAATTTGAAAGGTTGAGCGCTGTTTTGAAATTTAAAGTTCACAAACTGAGCAATGATTACTTTAGGGAGTTGAAGTCTACAACGGAGTTTTGCGAGAATCATTCAAAGCAATTGGTTTATTACGTCAAGGAGCATAAAGCTAAAAACACGTGGCAGTATATAGACATTTAAATTTTTTAATTTGCAATTTTCTTCGAAATTTGTTTCACTGAAATAAAAAAATTTTTAAAATTTGAGGCCTTGTTTTACTACTTGTATTTTTTTTTTTATACTTAAAATAATTTTAATATGCTTCATTGTGTATAATTCTGCTTAAATTTTAATTTTTCAAATTAAAAAAATACTTTTGTTTTTTAGTTATTCTACAAAACTTTTTGGAGGAATAGAAAATTTTTTTAAAAATTTGAATTATTCTTTTTCTATTAAAACATTTAAATGTAAAACTGTTAATAAATAGAAAATGTTTAAATTATTTATTTTGTTTTGACATTACACAGTTTTAATAATAGATTGGTAGTAAACAATAGTAAAAAAATATATATATTTGAACTATTAACACTGTTTAACTACATTCTACAAAAATCTGCGGCTTAAGTACAAAAACTTAAGCATTTTGAAGTTGATTACCGCACAAAATTGCGTACTCAAGAATCCCTGGTCTTGTTTACCTCCATAGGCCCTATTTTGTATTGGCTTAAGTAGCTAAAAACACCTCTCAGTATATAAAATTGTTAATAAATTAAAAAAAAAAAATCATTTTGTCTTGACATTACAATATTCATTATAAATTTCTAATAAAAATTAGTATAAAAAATTAAAAAAGAAAATACGTTTTAGAACTATGATAACTGCATTAACTACAAAACCAGCCGCTAAACAAAATTAAGCATTTTGAAATTTAATACCGCGAAAAAATACGTACTTACCAGCAGTGCGTATTATAGAAAACCACGGTTTTGTTTACCTGCAACTAGCTGTATGTTGTCTAACCTTATTCTATAGCAAGTTGAATGTAACAAAGATTGATTAACTTATATAGTATTTAAGATTGAAAACAAATGTTACCTTATGTTTTACTACGTTTTCGGTGTTTTACAGCATAATTTAGTATTATACCAACGTCAATAAACTTTTTTACAAGAATTGTATTATAGTTGATTGTAAGAATTAGTTCTAAATAATAAGAACTTTTTGATTACAACAATACAGTCTTAATTTGTCTCACAGAACACTACCAAATTAAACTTAGACCTTTCTTAAATTTTGCAATCCTTTTAGAAATTGAATGGATTTCATACAACTTGAAAAACTAAAGAATTTAACTTTTTGTTTTAAACCCTCGGTCGGTTACTTTTTTCTTTCTGTTGTTTATTCTTTTTAATTTTATTATTATAACTTTATTTATTTTTTTTATTAATAATTTTTATAAGTTCTAACTGTTTGTTTTTATTTTTTATTTTTACTTTCTATGTTACCCCTAACCTTTACCCTCGGTTGGTAATATATATATTTTTTTTATAATGTTTTTAATATCTTTACTCTGAGGCAAAACTGACCCTCCGTGCAAAATTGTCTTCGTGCATATTCGACCCGTTTGCTGTTTTTTTTTATGTACTAACAGAAATCATATAGTGAGAAGATTTAGATATTGTTATTTAAAACAAAAAGTAATCAAAAACTATTTAAAATTAAAACTCCTTTTAAAAGAAAAATAAGGCAAAGCATTGCTGCATCTTTAACTTAACTTAAAGTTTTATTTTAAACTTATTTTACAACGACAATTCAAATTTTAACACTAAGAAAAAAATGCTTTTTACTAATGGCTATAAGTACTTATATGTATCTTATAGTACTTTTGTTTAACTGTGATAAAATAAAACAAATTTTATTTTTAAGAGAATTTGGATGAGTATCAATAGGATTTAATATTAAAAGTAGTAAAAATACTTTGTATATATAGTAGAATAAATTCGATGCATAACATTTCTCCTGATAAGAGTAAAAGGTTTTTAGAATTTTAGTTAGGAGTTATAATTAGTTATAAAGATACTTCTATATTTGAAAATATTGATATATATAATATATATGAAAAATTACTACAGTAACCTCTCGCTTTATTTACGCACATTGTTTCCACAGAAAAAAATGTGTATAGATACGAGAGATCGTAAAGATACGAGAGGTATCAAATATACTTACTATAATGGCTGTTTTTTGAAATTACTTCTAATTATAAGCAGACTGGGAATTTTCCCATTTTTAAGAATTTGTGTACTTAATTTATAAATATGAAGACAAAATATAAAACTATACATGCATTATAAAAAAAGATTTAAGTTATTTAAAAAAATAATACTTGTAGAAAAATATATGATATGTTTACTAAAAATTCATTTGTTTTAAGTGTAAGCTCTATATTTATTAAGTATCACTGCTACTTTTTGCTAGGAAGTTTCATTAGATTTATTTTTTTGATGTTTAATCATATATAGGGCAAGAGTTCTGTATTATTTATTTATGTTTTAAACTCTTGTTATTTCATTATACTTTCATTATTTAACACAGTCATATTTATTTAAGAATTTTAATTTAATCTCTTTTTGCTAACAAAATTTCTGATATATTGAGTTATAACTATATGTTTATCAATTAGTCAAGGAACCTAAGTTTACAAAGTCTAAAGATATAGAGAGGTGAGTTAGTGTTTAAAAACATATTTTAAATCAAAAATATGCAATGAACCTAATTTGTATAATTTAAATTTTTTTTAAATTCTAAAATGCGTAACTAAACGACAGTGCGTAACGTCACGAGTGCGTAAATATGCGAAAGCTTACTGAACATTAAAAATTACTTGAACTAAAATAACGGATTTGGTTTTACAAATCTCATCAAAGTACCAACTACAAATTATAATTCTGGGTTTCTTTTGCTCAACAGCAGAAAAAGTTATTCATAGCATAGTGCTCCTGTCAGACACATCATGTCACTTTCTGCTTTATATAAATCTTAAAATAGCAATTAAACAAAAAATCAAGTTTAAATTCATAACAAATACTTTCAAAACTTTTCAAAAAGTAACACCTAAAATACTTTTAACAGATGCTTCCCTTGATTTAAGCAATCTTAAAACTAATAAAATAATACAATCTGATAGTTCTATTAGTACAAAGTTTAATAACTTAATGAAATAATTAAAGAGATTACCCTCAAAAATTATTAAGTACAAAACTATCTAAACTTAAACTAAATTTGATATCAGAATAAGTCAAACCAAATTGAAACCCTTTAAAGTAAAGTTATATTATACAAAAATCTCTACAAAATTAATTTTAATAATGAAGCTAAAGTTTAAGAATACAAAAGATATAGAAAAAAATTTCAATAATTAGAAAAATATCAATAAAGTAATACTGTGAAAACATGCTTTAAACCTCTGATATAAATACATATCTAAAATTTTGAGATTAGTTAGTAGCACAACCAATAGGAATCAAGTAAGAAACTGTTCGATCCTTCTATTTTGTAATTTTATCCAATATTAGCTAGATATAAATAAAATAGTTGATAAACTTAACGTTCTATTTTCTATTATTGCGAAACAAAACTTATACAATACAAAATAATACTCTAAATTCAGCAAGCGAAAAAAAAAATCTGTAACAGTTTTTTTTCTGTTTAGATATAAAAGGTGCGGAAATATTAAATATTATACACACTTAGATTCAAACAAGGACGATGTGATGATAATATCTCTGTATAAGTTCGTAAAACAATAACAATGTAACACATTAAATAGTATTTAAAGTACATAAATAAATTAGTGAAGCATATTATGAAATAAAAATCCAAATCGTTTAGAGTTAGCGAAATGAGTTTAAGTATTTAAGTCAGGATAAAAACTTACCAGAACATATAGACCGATTTCACTTTTATCTAGCTTTAAAAAAAATTGTAAAAGTAATGTTCATCGCCTGTACAGTTTTTACATAATGTTATATACAAATCTCAGTTTGAATTTGTAGAGGGTCATTCTACCAACTGCGGCCTTTTCAGAGAATGCTGAAGAGGTACTGTCCAATTCAAATAATGGAATTTTTTGAATAGCAGTTCTTTTTTAAAGTAAAGCATTTGATAGTGTCGACAAAACATTTAACTAAAGGAATTGGAATTTTTTAGCGTAAGAGGTAATATGTATTAATTTATTAGTTTATTTCGAGTACAAATAAAACAGTTTGTAAGCTTTTAAGGATATAAATAAAATTACTAAAGAATAAAAGGTGGACCACAAGACTTCGTCTTAGCAGTGTTGTCATTTATTACATATAAATGACTTACAGAGAGTAAAGCTATCCTTAGCGTCTTCAACTTTACAGATGATACAAAATTATGAAAAACAAAAACATAAAAGACAATGCGAAATTCCGCGAGCCAATAAGAATCATTTGACGTAATGTTTCAAACTAAATACTGATGCAACAAAACATCAAAATATGACAGGCATTTTTATGTAAGCAGTGAGTCAGTTAGTTTAGTGTACAGCTTGAAGCAACAACATATCTTGAACTTTTTTGTAAATGCTTATTGTAAGTATTGTTTTGTTTTAAAAGTGAATATTTCAACTGGTGTTTAGTTGTTTAAATATTTAAGCCAGGTTAATAGTTTAATAATTTATTTTACTTTTCGCAGTTTCTTGTTTACTTAAAGTTTAATTTAATTTTAAGTTTTGAGTTTTTGAAGTCTTTTGATATAGATTTAAGTAGCTTCCAGTTTTTAAAATGTTATCATAGTAATTTGCATTTTTGTATATGCTAGTATTTCTTGTTGTGTTTTATATAAAAGATTCATCACTTAAAACTGTCTTGTCTGATTTATATAAAGTAGCCTAGAGTAGCATTAAGTAGTTTATAGTTATTATGTCCAACTTAGATAGTATTTATGATAAGTTGCCTGCAGCGGGTTCTGAGCATAAGCCTGTTAGAAGGTCACCCGGCTTGCAGGAAAAGTAAGAACAAAAAGGTCAGGTTGATAATCTACCAATAAAAAGTAAACCTGACCCTACTGAGGCTTTAGATGTTTGCCCACCAACATCCTTAGCCCACACATTATTAAAAAAGAGTATCAGATTGGCTTATGATAAACAAGCTGAAACTAAACGTTGATAGAATCAGAAGTAGGATTTACATCAAGTAAAAATTAATTTCAAAAAAATCTTAATATTAATTAAAATATTAGTATAAAAATAGCTAAAACACTTGTTAAAAAGACTCATACTTAAGAATAAAAGGGATTAATTTTAGACATAAATATAAAATCGCCACGACACGTACAAACTGTAAAAGCAAAAATGCAAACATTATTACTTTTCGTATAATACATGACATTTCGTAATTGAAAAAGCATTAAATTTACTTTAATTCTTTTTCTATGAGCCATGTTAAATATATGTGGTTATGAAAAGCAATTAAAAGTTCATAAATTATACAAGTATTCTCATAAACACTTCACTTAGATGAATACGTTATAAAAATTATGTTTGCAGTGTTAGAAAATAATTTTTAAAACAAAAAAAAAAGGATTTTGATAAACTGTGATATATGAGTTAGGTCTCTTCATACTTAAATTTAACGATAATTATACACAAACAGAATTTTTTTTTTTTTATAAGTCTTAAAAATGACCATAAGTATTATACAAGGTCTTTTAAAATAAACTGTTACTTACAAAGATATAATAGAAAAGTTGGACATAATTAACTTGCTTATAAAGGTTATAAGCTATAAACAGACTTACATACTATTTAAAAGAATAAAGCTGTTTTGGAAGGTTCAAGTTGAACTAAAGAATAGTTTGTTAAATACTAAAATAAATTATTTTTTTTTACATAAGACAAACAGAGTTAATGTTTTTATAGTAACCTCTCGGTTATTTTAACATGCGTAAAGATACGAGAGATCGTAAAGATACGAGAGTTACCAAATATACATACTATAAAGGCTTTTTTTTTGATATTGCTTTTAGTTAAAAATAGACTGGGAACCGTCCAACTTTAAATAATTTTTTACTTTATTAATAAATATTAAAACAAAAGATAAAACTATACATATATTTTAAAACAGATTTAAATTTATTCAAAATAATAATACTTGTAGAAAAATTTTACTAATTTTTTTCAGCTGGTTTTTGCTAGAAAGTTTCAGCACATCTATTTTTAAATATTAATTCATATATAGGGCAACAGTGCTGTATTGTTTATTTGTGTTTTAAACTCTCATTATTTCATTAAACTTTCATTATTTAACACAGTCATGTTTCTTTCAGATTTTTAATTTAATCTCTTATTGTTAACATAGTTTCTGATATACTGAGGTATAATTAAATGGTATAACTATCAATTATTCAAGGAACATAAGTTTAGAAAGTCTAAAATTATAGAGAGGTGAGTTAGCATTTAAACACATATTTTTAATTAAAATTATCCATTAAATCTAATTTGTGCAATACTAAAATAAGTTAAAACTTTGAATTTTTTAGAATTTTAAAATTCGTAACTAAACGAGAGTGCGTAACGTACGAGTGCATAAAGATGCGAGAGGTTACTGTGTATGTATGTTATAAAGTTCAATAGTTGGTTTTCATCTGATCAAGTATCTATATTTTGAGTTTCGTAACTGGTTTTCAAGACTGACTAGATTGTAGAAATTTGTAACATTGTTTTATTTGTTGATTTAAACATTTTAACTTAATAATTCTATTAGTAAAAAACTTAGCTAATTAATTTCATTTGTGTAATCAAACTTACTAGTTTTGTCAAAAAAAGATCAATATCAAATTGATTAGCCGAAATTATTTGTAGAAGTAAAACTGATAATAGGTTGACTTGTTTTTTTTTCATATCATTTTTTTCAAAAGAAAGCTAATTTACTGTTTTAAGTTTTTTGTGCTTGTTTACATTATTGTTTTGGTAGAAAAATAGCTCTTAGTTAAACTTGTAAATAGGTCTTAGTTCAGCTTAAATTTTGTTCTAATGATTACTGTTTAAAAAAAAAAAAATAAAACTTTTGTTACATACTAAAACTATTGATAAAATTTGAAGCTAAAAACACTTCAAGTTGTCTTTGCATCATCTGACTAAGAATTCAATATATTAATTGTTTATTGAACGACAAAAATACGCTCAAAAAATTTGGTTCTAGGACCTGATGTACAAAAAACCTTTTGGTTATCGAATCATACACAAAACAGTTTAACATCATGCCCAGGACAGTTTTCAATATATGTGTTATGTGTCTTTAATATATATTAAACTAACACAAACATTTGCGAAAGTCTACAGAACCGAAGCCTTGACTATCATGTGCTTGGAAACAGGCTCAAGTTTACGGGGTTTTGTCATACCAATTCGATCATCAGACCACAAGCTTTCGGTAATTTAAATTTACCCCAAGTATATATTAAATTGATGGATTTTTCAAATTAGAAATTAAAATTAAGAATTCATTCTTTTTACTAATATATTTATTTTAAAGTTTAAATTTTCGACTTATAGTTTTATTTTTATTTTTTAGCTCATTATAGATTTTTATAAAAGTTGTGCGCTCGATGAACAAGAGGTCTTTCGTGAACCTAGATCCTTAAACTAAACATCTTTAGATCATCCTTTCGTTTATTTTCTTAATTATACTTAAAATTCTGACTCAAACTACTAGAGTTATAATTTTTTTATATGTAGTATTTGTTTTAATAAACTTAAATCAGTTACCGAAAGCTTAATAATATGTAAAAGTTGATCAAAATTCAATTAATAAAAACAAGTCTTAAAACTACTTTTTTTGTTAGCTACACTAAAACTCCTACACATAAGCTTTTTATTTTATTAAATGTAGTTAAATTAAGGAACAAGATGCAACACAAAATTTTATCAATATACAAATTTATTACTAAAACATTAATTTGCCTAATAATCACACAAAAACATGTCTGCAGATAGGGCAAGTTTTGTGTTCAGCGAACCATGTATCAATGCAAACACTGCAAAACGAATGCAGACCTCCGCAGTCCAGTTGCTTCATCAATCTTCCAACTTCGACTTCTTCCTGACACACTTGGCACTGATCTCCTACGTGAGACTCATCCGCTTTGAACTGATGAAATTGTTTAACTCTTTTAACAGAAAGTCCATTTTCAATCCTTTTCTTTTTCGCTGCAATTAAATCATTTATTTCTTCAACATGTCGGTTAACAATTTGTTTAATCTCTCTAACTTTGTTCTTAAACAATTCATCTTCTTTGTTCGGATTGTGGCTTTCTATGTCAAGCAGCAATATATCACGTTTTTCAAATTTAATTCTAACACTGTTATAAAAATCATTGACGCTATATATAGTTCCACACAGGTCAACCACTATTTTGTTAACTTCATGACCACGAACAAGGATTTTTTGCAGTACATCCAGGTCTTTTGTCTGTATTAAGATATTTTATTATAATTTAAAAATCTTTAAAATTTTACATACAAATAACGCTTGTTTTCGATTAAATATAACACTGGCATGTTCAGATAGCAGACTAAGAATATCATTCTAATGTGGCTATAAAATGAAACTAAAAATTTTAAATAACAAATCTAACGTTTAAAAAAAGTGCAAAACTTAGTAGGTCAAAGAACTTACTTATAGCAAGTTTTTATAAGATAAAAATTTTTATAATTAAAAATGATTGTTGTTGTTATTTTTAATTTAGGTCTTCATTACAATTGTCTCGACAGACTAACTAAAATAGATACAAATTTTATAACATTTATACTTATTAAGGACCAAATAAATCTTAAGTTAGTATTGTAAATCTGCAGTATACACAATGTATTAATTTATACAGCGACCCTACATTTAGTATGATCTAATTATAATTTAAGTAACAAAAAACTTTTAATTAAAAAAAAAGTTGATACTTACATCAAAAAAAAGTATGAAAAATAATTTACATTATAAGATTACGTCATTATTATAAGCTAAAGCATTTAGCATACTAACTGTTGCAAGATGGATAAGTTTATTTTCATATTCTCCATATTTCTGTCTTATAAAATTACTTCTAAGACGTGGTATTAAAACATCCATTTTTTAATTTTAGTTTTAAACCTATCAATCATTTATACTAATAGTTATTAATTAAATAATCTACTCATGCTTTTAAAGTATTGTTCAAAATATTTGTTGACAATTTTCAAAGTGTCAATAGTAAAAAAATTCTTAGTACTATACCTTAAAAAAAAACTTTCTGTTTAACTTAAGTAATGCTAAGAAATAAATAACATAGAATAACGAAATACTAAAGTAAACGAAAATGAAAAATATTTTCAATGGAATAAAAACAAATGATCGTTAATACTAAATTTAACTTTTGTTAGGAAATTATTATTCAACTAAAATCAAACACATAAAAAAATACTTTGATACACTTTTTAAATATAAACTCAAATTATAAAAATAATAGAAGCAACTTTAAAAATAGTTTAAATATAGATTAACTTTAGTGTCAATAATATTTAAACAAAACCTAATACTATTAAAATATTATAGATCTTAAAAAACATGTTAAAAATATGACTGAAATATAGTTTGCTTTAAAAACTTTTTTGTGAGATATATTGTAATGTTGATGTGCAGTAGGGTGCTTATTTTAACAGCTACCCTTGAATTCCCGGCTGGAAAAATGTTATGTTTTTTAAGTATCCTAAAAACACTCAGTGCAAAATTAGAGTAATCTTTTATCTTGACACTAATTAATTTTCTAAAGTCAACCAAAGTGTAAAATGCATTGAATCCTTGAAATGCGACTTAAAGTTTTAAGCAGATTTATTTTATATGTAGTCAATTATAACACACACATTGTGAACAAAATGAAATGATTTAATTAAGTTGTAAGGTGGCATTTCTCGATGTTATTTATTTTATCACTTTTTGTAAATTTTTATGAATTTCTACCAATTTTCTTATACAAGAAATGCTAATAAATTTTCTATAAATAGTTTTAAGTTGTGTTTGTGTTATAATTAGCGATATGTAAAAAAATCAGCTAAAAGTTTCAAGATCACAATTTTTTGGATCCCATATATTTTGCAAAGGATGGTCTTAAAATCGGTTTGTGTCAAGATAAAAGTTTACTCAGATTATCTAAAACTCAGCACAGGGTATTTTATAATTATTCAAATCATTATATTTTTAAGACCCAGAAACACAAAAGTAACTGTAAAAATAAATATCTTAATAGTCATTCATTAATTTTACCAAAACAACAAAGTGATTAACAAATTATAATTAAAAGAAATTATTTTAAGTGATTTGTTACCGATAGGTCTTTTTTTTATATAAGTAGTATAGGTAGCAAAGAAGTAGTTGACTTTTTAAGAGAGTAAATAAAACAAACCACTTAAAAATAACTGTAAAATGTAAAAAACAGTAATATATGATTTCATTGAAAATAAAGAAAAAAAAACTGTAGTTTTTGCAAAGATTATTATAGTTTACACTTGGCTATAGTTGTTTTTTTGTATAAAAAGTTTTAACGTTAAAGTTTACAAACAAAATTGAAACTGAACAATGCACAAAATAAAAAATTGTTTAATTAATTACTATAATAAAAACGTCATACAAAAATTACTAAGTGAAATGTTTTACCAACTTCACGTTTTTAATGAAACAACAAACAGTTAATTTAGAAATGTGGCCTAGAGTTATTACACAATTTGTTTAAAACTAGTTCAACTTCTCTGTACTCTTCCTCAGTCAACCCTTCCAAAGCTGTATATTCTCTTTTTTTATATATCGTTGATTTTCCAACTTCCTTCAAAAGGGTATCCGGAAGAGGAAAATTAAAGTAGCTGAGATTTGATGATTTGCAAGTTGATCTAACAGAAGGTTATGTTGTATTAAGTATGCTTGTAATTGTAAACATAAAAATGTGTTTTAAAATTAGCGACTATATAACAACTATACACTTAAAACTTGTTCCAAAACTCTTGTACTAAATATATACTTTTCTTTGTTTCGAAAAACTCATTTCACACGTTTAAACTTAAAAACAAAAATTTTAAATAGAACTCATTTTGATTTGTTAAATAGTGTTATTATATTAATTAATTATAATAAATATAGTTTGCCTACTTAATTTAAGATTATTGGTTTATATGCTAGAAGGTATTTTATAGCAAACAAATAGTTGAAAACTTTACTTTAAAAAAACTAAAAAAATTAAAATTTCTCACTGAATAATATCTTTTCATTTGACAAGGGAGCTTTCATGTTTGAATGCAGTTTTGTTTTGCTGAGGTTCACCAACAAAAAATCTGCGCATTGCTGAATAGCACTGTACATAGTTTCAGCATTAGTGTTGACAGCTCTTTTCTTTCTTTTAAAATTCTTAACCAAAAAGTAACGTTCGTTGGTGTTCCTGTTAATATTTAATGCTTTTTTTCTGTTTTTTATCTACTTTATCTAATGAAGAAATTTTTAAAGCAAAAAATAAAACAAAAAAAATCCTTACAGTCGACTAAGTAATAATATTTTACTAAAAATATCTATTATACAATTTTTCTTTCTGAGTTAGCATAAGCACAAAGCTAACAGGGATGACAAACATTTAATGACATATATAATAAAGTAACAATTGATTTTACTCAACAGTTGGGTCTATCTTTATAAAATGTCAATTTAACTAACCAGTCAAACTATTAAAAGTCATCAACCCTTCATATTGATCGATTATAATTTGCTGGTGATCAGAACAGTACAAAACTTTTACATTGGGCAAATCCAAAAAATCCTCAATGTTCGGTTGTGGCTCCCTTAAAGCTTTTAAATATTTACATTACATTTGTTTTTAACAATACATGAAATTTTTCTCCTATATGTATTTTTTTAATCATAAAATATATAGCTCATTAAACACAAATCAACTAAACAACATAACCAACTTGGTGAACAAATTTGAAAGACATCATGAAGCGTAGATTTGTTGGCATACGTTTTTCTAACTCCAATAATAATTTTGTTATGAACTTTTTGTAAACAGACACAACCTGTTTCAAAAAAAAAAAAATTATAATTGATTTATGGGTGTATATATACAATCTTAGAGTGATTTATTTTAAAGTTACTACCACAAACTAAAGTTATAAAGATTTATACTACAAACTGTTGTGTAATTTCGATTTTGATTAAAATCTTTGTGATAAAACACAGCTATGTAAATTAAAATAGAAAAAAACTTATATCAAACAACACTTACTTTTTATGTTTAAACTAACTTTTGTTTGATGACAAAAGTGTATATTATTTTTTTAAATTATAGTTGCAATTATTAAATTTATTACATTTTCTAACAAGTTGCTGTGAAATTTCAATGGTAGCATTACCTATTTAGTTGAAAATTTGTTGTTAAATAAAATCAAAGCACAACATTTTAAGTATCTTTAATTAGTTTACACTAAAAAATTAAAGATTCTTAATAAAAAAGTTTTGAAATGTTACAAAGTCAACAAATTGTGCTGAACAATAAAACAGCTACAACAAACTAAAGTTTTATGATAGTTTTACTTTTTTTCCATCTTCAATATTCAAATTTTCAACCACAATTTGAGTTTGATGGGAAATTAGGAGTTGCCATAAACTGAGCTATATTTTTTTACTTTATAAATATACCATAAGTACTAATATTAGCTGTAAGTTTTATTTTTAGTATTTTTTTAATAACTTGTTTCTGGATGATAAATTAGAGGCTTCAAATAAGTTTTCAGACAATTTATAGTATGTCTTAAATGCAGTGGCTCAACTTTCTTTTTTTGTAGTGTCAGATTAACAATGTCTAACTATCGAAAACCATAAGAAGGTTGGATTACTTAAAATACTTAAGTTCTTTAAGTATTCATTTAAAAAAAACCATAAATATATGTAGGAAAACTATAAAATAAAAGTTCCAAGATAATTTTATTAACAAACCTCCTTCAAAATGGAATGTATAAAGTTCATAATAACTTATAAAACATTGCTATTAAGCAACTTAAAAATTTTCCTGGCATTTCTGTCATTTTTGATCCGTTGAGCCTGGTAACAAATATATGTCAACAGAATGCAAGATTTCTTAAAACAAGGGTTACTGATAAGCTTACATCACTATTTTTTTTTTGAAGAACTGTCCATTTGGAGTTATTCCTTTTTAAGCTACCATAATGAGCAATCCACCTTGTTCCACTTAAACTTTTAAATTTAAGTGGAACTCCTTCTTCCATAGCTATACTTAACGTTTGAAATTCGTTTCTCCTTATAGAAGATTGTTTAAAATATGAAAATGTTTGAACTATAAGTTCATCACCTTGATTTGTTTTTATATATTTTAGTAATACTAAGTTTTTAGAAAATAAGGCAAGTAAAAATGCCAAAAATTTGTTTTATTTACTTAAAAAATTTTTGATTAATTTAGTTCCTACTGTATTACACAAGCAAAAGTTAATAAACCAGATGTGCACAATAGAAATTCTATTTAAATTATAACACAACTGACTTCTTTTGGTATTTTGTGCTTTGTAGCAGTTGCACAAGCTAATTGCAGGGCATGATTGATACATGAAACAGTAATTATGTCTGGATATTTTTGCGGAGGATAGCTCCTGCATTATTGTGAAAACCTACCATTGCGCTACCTTGGTAAGAGCCTATATCAATTAAAGTAATTAACAAAAATGATTGTGTCCAAAAAAAACAAACTGTTGGTAAAAATTAAAATAGAAAAAATTGGAAAGTTTTTTACAAGGTGTTTACCAAACTTTAAAAAAATATATATTACAGTAAAAATTGTGCAACATTTTTAATCTTTATCAATTTGTTTAGTAAATACTTTTATGACCAAGAAACTGAACTAAAATACTTTTAAAAAGTTTTCTTTCATAAATTTAATATTTTTCTTACTACTCCTTCAACTCCAATTTTTTTTTACAAAAAAAAAATGAAATAAATTGTTTATTAACAAATTTACTTAAACACTTTAGATAAAAAATATTTAACTACAGAAGAAGTATGTTACAAACACATAAAAATAGCAACTACATTTTGCATTTAAATGTTGTAAATTTTTAAAACATTTCTAAAGCCCTGAGCTATTGCAGCGCCAGTTTTGTTTTCAATCTTTTATAAATGTAGAAAAGTTGACTTAGCCCCTTTAGGTACTGTTGCTTATGTAGCAAATACTAATACCTGTGATCAATCAACAGTGAAAAACTTTAAACATGCAATCTTTAATATATTTTTATATCTCACTAAAAAAGGTAGACTTTAAAAAAAACCAAATTAACTTAGTAAAAATTATGTTTTGCACTGAACAAAAACACTTAGCTGAAACCGTTTTTTTTGACATTCAAAGCTTTAACAACTACTGAAAACTGATACTTTGCAAAAAACTCAGCTTAAATAACAAAAAAAAAAATTAATTCCAATAATGGAAGTAATGTTAAACTACAGACTTTTTAAATTTATCAAAGAAATTGTAATACATATTTTTTTTTATTTGTGAAACATACAAATAAAATGATTTAACAAAACTCTAGGTTAACTTTGACAAAAAAACAGTTTATTCATACTTTTCAAGTTCATTATGAACTCTAATTTTGATTGGAGTACAAATTGGTAAATCATGTTGATGATTAATGTAATGAGAGTAAAATTAGTATTAGTTAATGGTAAACAAATTTGCAAATACTTTACAACAATATTTGATAAGTATGTATATTTAAAAAAATCAAAATAATTTAACACATGATAAAACATATACAAAAAAATAAATATATATATATATTAATTATGATTATAATTATGATAGTATAGAAATACTTAGACCTTTTATACTTAAATCACATTAAATATTAGACAATTTATATTTATAAATCATTACTAACCCAAAAAACTGCTCCCTGAAATATCAGTGCTTTCGTCTAAGTAGAAAGAGTACTGCTGTATAATCGTGTCACTTATAATAAACTTTCTAAATATAGGAGCAAGTACATTGACTGTTATAGAGGTACATTTTGTAAGCCGAAGTGTACAACTGTTTGAAGTATTACTAGTAACTTTAAAAACATCAAGCAAGTGGTTGGAAGCATTCATTTTATTGTGCAATGCTTATTACAAGTCAAATCTTACTTCTATTTGAGGTTGTTGTAATTTTCTATCTGTAATGCAATCATCATCTTTTTCAGAAGGTTGTGGTAATAATTCATGCAATAGGTGCTTGTTTGTTTTTGCATGCATTTTTAGTGTATATTTCTTTGGGAGTAATTGAATTTTGCACTTTTTACAGTGAACCTTAAACCCATCATCCCATGGCTGAATCCAGTCTAAAAGTTGCCATGTTTCTATGTTAAAACACAAAATTAAATATGTTTTTAAAATGTTTTTGTTTATTAGCTTCACAAAAATTGTACTTGCAACTGATTATTAAGGGAATAGGCGGTCCACTTTCATTTTTAAGCAATCTTCTTCAAATTTTCACAAAGAGTCAATTATTAAACTCTAAAAAGAATGAATACATGAGTATTTTAATATAATAAAATCTATAATTTAGATCACCACTTTATTTTATTTACTAAAAACATGCATGCTAGTTTTTTGTTTAATTAATTAATAAAAAAATAGTTCTAGAAAATTTGATGTAAATTGCTTAAAATATTTTCTAGAGAAGATAAAAAAGGTTGATCAAACTTTTGAGAAAATTGGATGTGAAAAGGTTTATAGTTAAAATTTGTAACAAAACTGTTTATATTTCATTAACTAGTTGAAATCTTTAGTACAATACAGCATTTCTTTTAAAACATATTTCAAGCTTAACAATATGGGCTGAAGTTAATTGATAAAACAGTACTCTATTATTGAATTAATAAATTTTTTGATCAACTATATCTAAAAATTTAGTGGTTATTGGTTAGGCAAATCAGTTTTTTACAATATATAATTTTGAAGAACCAATAAACATGTATGAACAACACTACAACTTAGAAAATAGCTGTGTCAAAAATTACTTTTTAGTTTTGGATCTGTTTCCCATTCCTTACGATATTTCCTCTTATGTTTCTTATTAGGTTCAGTTTCTGCATGATCTTCTTCTACAAAATCTTCTTCTTTGAAATCTTCTTCAACGATAAATTCCACAGTTATTAGCTGAAAAAGAATTATATCAAAATTGAAAATAGTACATTTCATTACTGGTATACTTGGATACTTGGTTTTCAAAAGGATTTTTTAATATACTTAATATTGACAAAAAATAAGTTTTTTACCTATTCTAAACTTAACTAAATAGTCTCATTTTAAGCTAATTAGCTGTTAAAAAAGGAGTTTTGGAGCCTGTTTAAATGTATTAAACTATTTTTTTATGTAACCATCTAACTGGTTATTTATTTAAGCTAAAATAAAAAAGAAAGTAAAGTCAGATTTACTGAAAAAAAGATTTGTAGGAAACCTTTTGTCATTTTAAATAATACTATATCATAAATAGTATTGAAACCTTTGTATAAAAAATAAAAAAATGTACTATTTATCTTTTCTAATTATCAGTCTTTTTTTAGTATTTTTATAATTCTAGTTTAACGAAAATGTTTAACTTTATAAGTAAGGTTTCTTAAAACTTGAGGTATTTAAAGTTAGAAGAACATTTAAAATTATAAAAATATGTAAAGAAGTATAATTTTGCTTCAGGTACTTGTATAAGCTGTTATAATTTATCAAAAGTTAATTAAATATTTGGTGGTTTATGAAAACTTACTAGCACTTTATACTTAGGTTTTATATGGGATCTTATGTTAAGGAGACAAGAAAAGGGGTTCAATACTCTTTTTAAACAAAAGTTTACATAAGCTCTTGAATGAAGACTCAAATTAAACAATATTAAATGTTTTTCATTAAACACTTTAATTGTAATTAAGTATAACTTTGAGTTTTAGTAAAAAGTTTCTGGTACAAACTTATTATGAAGAAATTTTTTTTTTCCAATTGTCAAATATTTGAAAAAAAATTAATTTAGATTAAACAAAGGTAATAAAACTATTTCTCTACTTACTTCTCTAGAAAATAAATTCAAACTTTTAGGAAAAATTCTTCCATTATATCAAAATATAAATAGTAAAAGTAATACAAAACATTAAAAAAATAAACATTTTATAACCAACAAGTAAAAAAAAATATATGGTTTTTTGTCAGTAAATTTACTTATTATTTTTTAGCCTAGAACAGGGCTGTTTATTGATAAGTCAATGTTAGACTGAGAATGTTTAACAGGGTTGCCACTCGTTTTTTCAAATTTTTTCCAGGTTTTCCAAATTTCTTCCAGGTTTTTATAAATAAACATTTTTAGGTCTTTTTTTAGTTTTAAGTTAATTTATATAAAAGAAATTGTATTGAATAGTACAAAAACAATTAAAAGATGCTGTAAAGTTACTTTAAATATATTAAAAAAAAAATTTTTTTTTGATGATGACAAAAAAGTCTTATTTATATGACAGATTTTTTGTGTCAAATTGAAATTTTAGCACTGAAAATATTAAAATTATTTAAAATTCGGGGTTTTTCTAGATTTTTTGATCAAAATTCCAGGTTTTTCCAGGTTTTATTCAAAATTTCTCTAATTCCAGGCTATTTTTGCCTAAATTGTTGAATTCCAGGTTTTTCAAGGTTTTTCCAGGTTTCCAGGTAAAGTTGCAACCCTGGTTTAAGAATAATTGCTTATAAACTTTGTGTGGATTAATATTTTCAATGAAATAGTTTACTTTATTTTTCTTTTTAATTTGTGCCACTGATTTTAATAAGAACTGAATGAAGTCTCTGACTTTGTTCCCTTAAATGTTAAAAACTAGTTTAAGCACAAAGTAAATGTAAAAACTAACTTCTAGCCAAACTGAAAACTCAAATTCAAACTATTTTCAAAAAAACTATCTTACCCCTCTTGGGCCTTAACTATTGTGAAAAATAGGTTGTTAAACCTTAATAAACTATTTTTTATGAAACTTGCTAAAAAATAAAACTATTTCTTTGTAAAATTTAATCTGCTTTTTAGTTATGATTAATTGCCTCAAATATAAAATGTAAGTTAAGTTTAAAATGCCTAAACTTAAATCAGAAATTTAGTAAAGGTATTTATTTAGAACAATGTTTTTTAAATTTTTATAAACTTTAGGCAATACAACTACTAACATTTTAATATAAATCTATTTTACTTGATTATAAGTTGTTTGTTGAATAAATTTTTTCTACAAATTTATTGAAATTTGTAATATTTCTAATAATTAAGCAGTTATAGTTATTTAAATGAGATTTTGTTTTTAAAACAATATAAACTATAAAAAAAACTCTTACACACAATTTTAGTCAGAGGAAAACAATTGTAAAGTAACTTAAGAAAAATCATTAATGTACAAAAATTTAGGGCATGTTTTAAATTATTATAATCAAACTAAAAAAAAAAAAAACAAGATGTTAATTTAAACTCATGTTTAAGTAAAATTTTATAGTTAAAACAAGATATGTCAATATAAGCTAAAAAACTAATCATTGAATAACTTACATGTTTTTTTACTTTGGCTGAACTCATTTCTGAAAAAAATTTTATATAGAAATTTAACTATTTATTTCAATATCTGAAGTCATATGCATTTTGAAGACATATTTTAAATACCTTCGGTAATTCTCCTTTTCATTGATCTTATTTTTGGCCTTGAACTTAAGGTCGGATCCCATCTATGGTAAGAAGCAGACTTGTCACAAGTTGTTTTTCACTTAATTAAAGCTGTTTAAGCAAGAGAGTTGTCAAGCACGCGCTGTTGTAAAAAAAAAAGAAGTTTAACAAGTGAGAGAACAAGTATAAGAAGAAGTTAGCAATGTTGTTTTATGAATTTTTCAACTATATTTTTCCTTACTCTAAATAGGTTTAAAATTGTTAAATAACTTTTCGTGTATTGTATATTTTTTTCTATTGTTATATATGATTGCTGTTATAAGAACAAAAATTAATTAATTTAAACAATAAAACGTACTTAAAAATAAATGAAAAATTGTAAAAGAAATATTTTTATGAAACAGAAAAATGTACATTTTTTATGGTAATTTAACACTTTATTTTAAAAATGCTTGGTTCAATTGAAAAATAACTAGTTCAATTATATATAAATATACCAACTTACAAAGCCTTATATTCTACTAAGCGCGATTGTTAAAGTTGTAAACAAACCTCATTTTTTTTTCTATTATTATGTAAGATAAGTTTAGAAGGTGCTTAAATTGAATTTTTCTACAAAACAGTTAGTCTTATAAAATGTTATGGTATTTAGAATTTTTGACTATTAGATTTTTGCTAGGATTTTTATATTTTTAAGCACAGACGAGGTATTTGATCGAAAATTAGTTTGATAAATAAAGTTTTGAAAGAAAAAAATTAAAACAGTTAATCTTTTTAACAAGAATAAATAAACATTGTCATTTAAATTTTAGTCATAAAAAAACTGTTAAACCACATAAAAACTATTCTTTTACAAACTATCATACAGGGGATTAATGTTTAGAATTTAAAAATTAGAATACCTTTGAACTTAAAAACAATATTTTTTTCATCTTATTCATTGCAGCTTAATAATTACTTACGAAGCACAAAACTTTTCTAATGAAAGCAAACTGTAAATCTTCATATTTAAACTTACAACTTTTTTCTAAACATTGAAACAAAACATTAAAAATAGGTAAAAACCTCATTAGTAGAAACTAAAAATGTAAACGAAATTACTTTATGACTTTTACTTAAACAATTGTTCTGTATGATGTTGATAAAAAAACAGTAAAACGTTCTTATTAACTGTCAATATTTTCAATTTGAAGTATTAGGTTTGAACTAAAAATAGTTAAAATGAATATATTCATCTTAACTAGTGTAGTTTTATAAACATTTAACAAAGCACAAAACTTTTCTAATTAAAAAAAAATGTAATTTATCATAATTAAACTTACAAAAGAAAAATAAACTGGTAACACTGCTCTACACAATAATAAAAAAAAGAAATACATTTGGTTGCACTAAAAACAGTTTTATTTGCAGGCAGATAAAGCTTAAACTCTTCCATTAAAAATTTTTCTTGTACATTATAATCTCTGTCCTTATAAAGGCTTGTTTTTCCAACCTCCTCTATCATGTTGTTGGTAAATGAAACGTTATGGCAACAAAATCCCATGGCTTTGCAAGTTGATCTGACAATATTAATACTCAATTGGGGTTTGTTGCTTTTCAATATAAATAGCAGTTTTATTTCATTTTGTTTAAAAATATAAAATACATTGGAAATTGTAGTTTAAATGTGTAGAAACATATGTTTAAAATTTATATTTAGTTTAGATATCAATCAAATATACAATTCTAGTATTATGAACAAAGTTTTTAAACTCAAAATAAAAATAAAAAGTAAGTTACAGTAAGTCAAGTTAAGTTTATGCAACACTCTGAATCTTGATAGCATTATAAAAATAGCCAATATTTATAAATACTTAAGAAAACATATACCAGTAACATGCTAAATATTTAATTTAATGAGTTTTTTTAGTTCAAAAATTTGTTTTTATATAAATGTTGATGCTAGTTTTTGCTTACTTATTGAATTTTTAGGAACTAAATATTCTGAAAAGGATTTTAGAGACATATAAGTACTATTAGTTTTTTAAATGTGAGAGACTTTACACCTTTTTTGTATATTTTATTCTCTTGCTAATATCTGCTTCAAAATTTCCTTTTTGATTAGTTTTGAGCTTAATTGAATGTACTTTATGTTTTTATTTTTCTGATGTAACTTTAAAAAACTACCGAAAATTATACCGTTAGACAAAAACACTTACTTTTCCCCACAATTATTCCAAAAAAGAAGCATAATTAAATGAGATTATCGTTTAGCAAAAGGGAAAAGTGAGATTCACTTTGAAAATCGGAGGAAAATAAAGTGTAATATAACACAGTTACACAACTGTTCTGTTTAGTTTCTATCACCAAACTACACCTTTTAAGTTCTTTAATTTATGCTTTTATGTATTTAAAGTTTGCCGATTCCGATAAATAAATTATTTTACATGCATGCGATTCTTAACTTTTTTCAGACAATAATGTTTGGAAAAATTAAAATAGTGACACTTTTTTCATTGTGCCTATGGGAAGCTTCAATGGTCAAGAGATTTGTGACCTTATCGGATTTAATATCCTCAGTAAACTGGGAAATGTTTTCAGTAACTTTGGTTTGTATAGAGACGATGGGTTAGGTGTCATAGATCTAGCAAAGCCTGACGTATACGACAGAACAAGGAAACAAGTTTTTAAGGTAATGTCAGATATAGATTTCAAAATTATCTGGGTAATCAAGTGACTGATTTTCTAGATGTCACCTTAAAACTATCTGATGCTACTTTTTGCCCTTAGCGAAAACTAAATTGTTCAACTAATTTTATCAATTCAAATTCTGACCACCCCGACATATAAAGAAAGCTATCCCAATAATGACCCAGAAACGTTTAAGCTCATTATCATCCAGTGAAGAAGTATTATAAAATAAAAGTTCTATACGAAAATGTATTAAAAAAAAGTGGTTTTAAATGTAACTTAACATACATGAAAACAAATTAAAATACTAATAATAACAATAATAATGATATTTCTAACGGTAATATCGATAATAAACATAGTAATGAAAATAATAAAAGTAATAACAGCATCATTAATAATAATAATAGCCGTATGTTGTGATATAACCCACCATACTAATCTGGTATTAACTAGTGATGTACCGCACTCACTTACCGGGTCCGGATCCGGCAGGCTATTGGCATTTTTGTCTGATATCTGGATCTGGCCGGATTTTGATATGAAAAAACTCCAGATCCAGTTCCGGCAGGATTGTAATTTGAAAAAAAAAGTCCGGATCCGGGTCCGGCCGGATCTCTGTTAGTAAAATAGAGCATACAGAAAAGTATTTTTTCAAAAACAAACCCTGTGTAAATCAAAATGAGTCATTTTCGTCAAAATTTACGTTCAAAAATTAAACACCTACCGTGATTGGCTCATTTTGCATACGTGACTAATTTACATTTGTTTTCATTAACTATGAAACAAACATTCAGAAATGCAACTCTTTACCTTTGTTGTAAAATTAAAAACTTTACTACCAAATTGTCAACCTTATGGCTAGCTGTTCTACTGATTATTAGAATAAAGTAATTTTAGACTCATGATAGTTTAAACTCACTCAAGCTTTTTTTTTTGACTTAAACAGTGGCAACCCTGCTAGTTTGAAAATTTTTAGAAATTTTTAAAAACCTAAGGCTGCCTCAGGCTAGTTTAGTTTTTATAAAAACTCAGGATAGTTTTCTTTTAGATTTTGAATGAGTTGAGATAATCTAGTTTTGAATGTTTTTTGATTTTCTAGATAATTTTGTTCAAGAACTTGATTTTAATTGATTTTAGATTGGTAAGGCTATGGGGGGTCCACCTTGATTTTTACAAGTTGATCTTATTTGGTAGATTTTAATCTGAGCTACCAGATACTTTTTACAGCTTAACAAAATTCAAAGTAGTTATCGAGATACAAGGGGTCAAAGCTGGCCAGCTCAATAGCTTCCTTATAGAAGGTGCAAACTAAAAAGGCGAAAAAAAAAACATTTTATTAAAAATCTATCTCCTCCTAAAGTTTTTAAGCAATCTTATTTAAAACTTCAAAGTTTACTTTTTACTAAATTTTAAATAATTTGAAAGTAGTAAAAATTTTATCTTGAGAAAAAGTCCCCTTTTTTCAAAAAAAGGTGTTTTTTTTAATTTTTGACCTTAGATTTGTAAATTTCAACTATTTGAATCTCTAGCACTCAAAAGCTTTTAAACTATGTAAGGAACTTTTTTATGAAAAATTGAGGTACCTAGCTTAAAAAACCTAGGAGGAAATAGACTTTTAGTTAAATGGACATTTTCACGTTTTCAGCTTGCGCCTTCCATTAGGTCCCTATGGAACTCTCCGGTTTTGACCGCTTATATCTTAAAAACTACTTTGAATTTTGTAAAACTATAAAAAGCATCTAGTAGCTAAGATAGTCATCTTTTAAATAAGATCAACTTTTAAAAAAAGTGTTTAACACCCCTATAGCCTTAATTTTAAATATTACTTAAAATGTTCAACCTTGTTGCTAGCTGTTGTACTGATTATTAGCTTAAAGTAATTTTTTTTTGGTTTTTCAAAACCTCATTCTGACTCAGGAAAGTTTAAAATCATTAAGTTAGTTTTTTTGAACAAATAGTGGCCATACTGATATTAGCTAAAATTAGGTGATATTCTGGTTGCAAAAAATCATGGAAAGTTCATTAGTTTAGCAAAAAAATAATATTTTAGTGTTTTATTGTTCTTTTAATTTGAAGTTTTTTTTTACAGTTCTTTCAATTTTAAGTTTTTCTTTTGTTCTTTCAATTTTAATAAAATTTAAATGTAAATATTGTTCAGAAAATTGGCAAACATACCAGCTACTATTTTTAAATGTTAATTTTAACTAGACCTTAATAACATATCATAAACTTTCTTAATATTTAAAATTTTAGCAGCACATTAATATTTTTTAGTCTGAACTTGTTTTAAACTATAATTTTTCAAAATTCAAAAGTATATAGTTAGATATACCACATAAAATATAAAGTTCACACAACTATTTTTAGTTAGTAGTTATTTATATAAAACTGCATTATCGTACATAGTAGTTTTTATACTACTTACATTACAAATAACTAAGAGTAATAAGAATCCGGGTCGGTTCCGGCCGGATCTTAATTTGAAAAAAAAAATCCAGATCCGGTTCCGGCTGGATTCTAATTTGGAAAAAAGTCCGGATCCGGGTCCGGTCGTACCCGAAATTGTGGGTCCAGTACATCACTAGTGTTAACATAAACTCGGGTAAAAAATTTTAAAATTAGTAGCTAAACATTTCCCAAATAACCATTGTTACCGTAAAATAAACTTCTAAAAACACAATTGAATTTTCAAATATCAGTATTTATCAATTAATTCACATCACTTTTTAAAAATAGTCTATTTTTATTAAATTTCTAATATAAAGTTAAAAGTGAAAGTTTTTAACATATTGTAACAGTGTTTTATTATTGAATTAACTATATAATTTTTTTCAGTAGGGCATTAAACATTCCATTACTTAAATTTAAAAAAATGATGTTTGCTTTTTTTATAACATTAACTGTATAATAAAAAGTTTTGTGTTGCAAAGAGAAAAAATTTGGTCCTAACAAAAAAAATCTTCCTTTACTTTAAGTTTCTGCTTAAAGAAATCTTAATAAATTTAAAACAAGTTCCTTCTACTTCTATAACATCAGTTGAAGATACACAGTGTCGGCAAACAGCTGTAATTGAAGCTAAAATTGCAATGCATCTTATTATACATGGAAACATGGCTACTAGTACATGTCTTATAAAAAGCTTAAAAAGTTGTTGAAAGCATGAGGTCCTTCAGTCTGCACATCTTGCAAGAACAAACTGTAATGCAGCAGTGAAGAGTGTTCTCATGCCAATGTGCAAAAAAACTTATACAAAATATTAACTGTAGACCACTTTCAATATTTGTTGATGAGGCTACAGATAAGGCTGGCGAAATCAGCTATTTTGGTAAGCATTGAAAAATTGTTATTATTTTTTAGATAACAAATTTATTAACATTATTTCATTTTTGTTATGTTTGTTAAGAATTAAAATGTTTTTAAAAACTTAATTAAGTTCTTTTAGTTGTTTATTTATTAGTTATAAAGTAGAAAGGTTTTTATTGTTTACATAATTTTGCAATTTTTATTTTTCAATATTGTAATGATATTATATATAGTCAGTAATGATTTGTAATCGTTTTGAAACTTTTTTACGAGTCTTTTAATATAAATGGGTTTAACGAAGAAACAGTCTTATATACAAAAACCTCTTATTTTAAACTTTTAATGTTACCTAAATTATAAAGCAGTAAAAGTTTTTTAAAGCAAATTAAGTAAAACATGCAACAAAATTTATATGTTTACATTGTAACGCTGTTCTAATGAAATAAATTTAGAAAATAGTCAACTTTAGTTCTGTTAATCACCTCGAACAGTTAAACAATATTATCTAAATCTTTTTTTAAATAAATTCGAAATTATATAAATAAACTTTTTTTAGCTTGACTCTTATTTTGTTACTTTAATTGGTCTACTTGAATGTCCTTGTTCATACACTTGTCATAACAAGTATAAATAGATTAATCGGGCTTTATTATTGTTTGACTGGTTTGAAATAAACTATCAATGATAGTGGTTGGACAGTTCAAAATCTGAAAACCTTAAGTTTATGTCTTTGTCTGAAATGAAAAAGTTCAAATCAAAAATAGCAGACCCACACTACATGCTTCAATTACCCAAAAATATAATTCAAGAAGTTTGAAACTTGTTGTTTTAGAATATGTTTTAATGCTAAAAAGTTTGAACTAGGTAAAAAAATTAAAATTAACTTATACATGTCTTGCAATTAACGATAAGAGTATGTATTGTTAAGTTATTGTATTTTCTATAGGTTTTTCAATTTTAATTAAGATTTAACCGTAAAATAACAAACTTCAGAGCTTGGTATACTTTAAATATTAAAATAGTTTCTTCTTAATGTTTTATTTAAACTGAATTTTTAGAAAAAGACAGCTTTTTAGAGATTTTCTATATTTACGCTAATTAATACATACTTATAGTTTTTTAAACTCACAGTAACTCACAGTTTTTTAAAAATTTAAATTTTTTTTTTAATAATTTTAATTTGAAATCTTAAAAAAATGTTCTTCTTTTATTTTATCATGTTGTTAGAATTGTAGCTTTATCACTTACTGATTTGTGAAACAATCTTAACAACTAGATAAAGTATTGTTTTCTAAATTTAAATTTGTTTCAGATCTTCTACATATTTTTTTTTGTTGTAATAGAGTATGTAAATCTATTCTAAATTGAACAAAAAGATATATTTTTGCTGTTTGTTTTTTCTTCATGTTAATAACGAATCAATTACATAATACTTTTATCATTGTAGTGTTGATAACACTTTGAAGAGTTTTATTTTGAAAGGAAAAATTTTCAAAAGAAAATTGTGAATTTTGTATTAACTTTGATGTTAATTTAATTTGATAAAACAAAGTAAGGGTCTTTAAAAAAGTTACTGATGAAGGCAATTTAGTTGTTGATTGCATTAAAAGTTTCTTTACTTTTTAAGTCAACTGTAATATCTACCAAATGGTTATGACTGTTTTTTTTTTCTACTTATTTTTAATAAACTACATTTAACTAAGTTTTTTGTTTAAAAACTGATTTAAAAATTCTAAGTTTTATTTGATTTTCATATTTATGTCGAACAAACAAAAATACACAAGGTTGCAATTTAAAATGCTCTTAAAAGCTTAGTTATTTAAAACTTATTTGAAAGTTGTATTGGAGTAAGTTGTTTTAAACATTTAGTTTGGTTATTTTAACCCCTAGAAAAAAAAATTTAAGAGAGATTTCATTTATACTACATGAACAAATATGTTGTGTAGTAAATTGTAAGTTTATTAGACTAAAGGAACATATATTTATTCCTTTTTTTTACAAACTACTACCATATTATTACTGTATATAAACTAGGCCCATGTAATGTTTTAAACATTTTTTATTCAATTTTATTTTTTTAATCTCTGTTTTTTTTTTGCAACATTGGTAGTATGTGAATGCTTCAAACTAAGTATACTTTTTACATTGTAAAAAGGAGGTTTAGTGTGTAATTAAACTTATTGTTGTAACTTTTGATATTTATTTTTATATAAGTGTGAAAAGTATTTTTAGCTGTATCTTCTAATCAAATTTATATATTTTAAAGGTTAATTTTTTATTACACAAGTATTTAATTGAATTTTTTTAACTACAACTTTAAGCTATACATTATAGTTTAAATTTGACTATTAAGAATACCAGTGTAAATAATATTTTAACTGATTTTTTGTTAACTTCAAAGTATATCTACTGATGTTGTTTGACTTTTTTTTTAATTTAATTTAAGTTAATGACATAAAACTATTAAACAAAGAATGTAAATAATATTTTATTTTTATTAATTTTTATAAAAACCCATAGAAGTTATTTTTAAAGTAGCTTTAATCTATATGTTTTTTTTTCATTTTTATGATTAACATAAAGGATTATAAGACCAGCTCAAAATTAAAACTAAAGCTTCTATGTATCTTTCATTGTTTAATAAATTTCACTGTTTTTAGGGTGCATTCACAGTTTTAGTTTTGCTTTGTTATAAATAGTCAACTGTTTTATAACTTTTTCAGCTTATATATCGACATTGATATTTTGTTTCATTCAAATAAAAAATCACTAAAATAATTAAGGTATTGATTAAGTTCTGAACATTGAATACAATATTTATTACAGATCTCAAATAAGGTAAGTTTTTAATAAAGAACCAAAAGTATTTATGGGACTATTTGTTTTTAAAAGAATAAGTATTGATTACTAATATTTTGATATTGAGTTTTAAAATATCGCTAAAATTGCAAACTAGCGAATGGTTTTTGTTGATTAGACCATTTAATGAAATTTTAACATTGTAAATTTCTTATATTTCGTTTAAGTATATTAATTAGAATAAAATATTGAATTAAAAATAACTACATTAAAATAAAAGTTTTCAAGTTTAATTTACTTAGCAAAAAATAGAAAAATAATTTTAACACAATTTCTTAAAATTCAAACTTAAGTAGCAGTGCGAACTCATAAGTTGCACATTTAACCGACTGTGCAAAATCACAAAGTTTTTCATTTAGAAATAGTCCTAAGTTTGATTAACAAAAAATTATAAATTATGAAAGTAGCTTTTTAAACACCTAAAAGACAGTAAAGGAATTGTTCTGCTTTCATGCAAAAGCTATAGTTTAAATATTTAGTCATGAAAACCTTTACTTTCATAAACTAGAAATTTGTGAGACAACACTATACTATAAGTTTTCAACAGTAATTTAAGCATTAATTGATATTCAAAGAAAGTCAAACTTAGCTCTTGGGCGACACCAAACGGTTAAAATATTTTGTACGTCAAATTTTCCTTAAAAACTATATAAGGGCAAAAATAGCTATAAAATTCTGGTAACTGTGGTTTTTGCTTCTATTTTGATATTCAACTGGTTTAAATACTACAACCAAGATGACCTATATTCCAATCAATAACAAATTTAACAAATTTACAGTTATGGTAGAAATGTTAAAAGTATATCAAAAATGATTTTTACATGTTATAAAAAAGTTATAATGACCTTTTAAAACAACTGTTACGAATGTAAGAAATAAGTATTTTTTTGGTAATATCTTGTTATTTAATTTGTAAATATTTTCTTTTTAGCTTTCTTTAACAAAGTTCGCATTGTTTAAGTTTACTGTTAATTTGAAAATTGAACAATTTTTTATATATTAAACAGTATGCATGAAAGGCATAGGGGTGTTTCATTTTGTCTATAAATTTAGATATTTTTTATTGAGTTTATAAAGCTTAAAGTTTTGTATAACAATTGAGTTATAATTTAAAAAAAAATAGTTTATATTATATGGTTGTTTAGTCATATTTTATTAAATCAAATTTGATAAACAAGTATGTATTTGAAGTTTAAAATAAAAACACAATTGTATACCTTTTTATTTATTAAAATTTGAAAACTTGATTAAATTGTAAGGAAATGTTCATTTCATTTTATAATTTTAAAGCGTGTGAATAAATACGAAATTTTTCGTTACAATAAAAGCATTAGATAAAATTTCTGAAAACAGTTTTACCAATTCCCAGAGCAACATTAATATTCATAGGTGTTAATTTCATTTTGACAGGTATATAACTGCGTTTGTCATTTCAAATTCGCGTTTAATTATTTAGTTATTCCGCACTTCAAGTTACGATTAAATTCAACGTTTCAAAGACAAGTTTCGAGAATCAAGTACCACATAGCGTGCTAAAAAACATTAGTATTTTGTTGTACTTTACGATTGTTAATACTTTTTAATAGACTTTATTTGTGTCGTGATTTGATAGTTTCTTTCTTCAAAACTTATAGTTAACATTTTAAATAAAGTAGCTGCATTAATTCAAAAAGTGTTTTATTCTTAACTTAGGAATAAGTTTTAACTGTTACTGTAAGCTACTCGTAACTAAACCAATCAGTTAGTAAGTTACTAGAGACCAGTGGCGTCGCGTGGTATTTTTGTTAGGGGGTGCTGCAGATTGAGTTGTCAACTTAAAAAAATCCCCTAATTTGGAACACTAAAATAAAGCTCAAGGAGTTAGAGAGAAATAGGGAAATTTTCAAGCTAAAAGTCTTTAAGATATTAGCTTAAATACTTCTTAATATGAATATAAAAAAAACATGATATATGTACTTCAAAACATATATTTTATACTTAATTTGTAATATACGAGAAATTTGTTTAAAAGTACTTAATGAAGGAAATAGATTACTATGTTGCTAAAAAAGTTTATCATAATACAGTACATAAATTTACAATATATCATACATTGATAAAAAGTTTGTTTGTATTAACATAACTTAATTATAAGAGCAAAATAAGTTTTTTTTTACAGATTAAAAAAATATTTATTTTTCGTGTTTAAATAACTTCTTACAATACAACTTTTAAAAAAATTAAAAACTACGTATTTAACTATTTAAGTATCAATGCTTTCATTAACAAAAAGAAGAAAACATGTTTAAAAAATTAAAATTAAGGATCAAAAAGTTTCATTAATAACTTTTTTGTAGATTATAAAGTTAACTCAAAAAGTAAAGTAACTTTTAAAGCAAATAAAAACAAATTGCTTTAAACAGTAACTTTGTTTCTTTTGAGTTACTTACTTATTTTTCAACAGTAAAAAAAAACATTAAAATTGAAAAAAAAATCACACGAGAAGGAATTTTCTATTAAAACTTTTACAATGCAACACAAAGGTCTTGAAAAAGTTATAATTATTACAGCAGTAAAAAAAAAATTGACTTTATTATTAAAATAGTTTTATACACTAAAAAATTAAATAAAATTCTACATACGTTTTGAAACATATATAATTTTAATATCACTTATAAAAAACTAAAAAGAAAAATTTAGTCAGAATTAGCTTTCATATAGATAATAAACAAATGAAGCAAAATTTGTTTAAAAGGTCTTTGTTTGCAAATTAAATAACTACAAGTTGTAAAATAACCTTTAAAAGTTTATATCTAGGATCAAAAAATAATTATCTAAAACAACTAACTTTTACTAAAAACATAATTGAAGTTAAGTCAGAATTAGTTTTCATATACAAAATTAACAATCAAAGCAAATCTATGTGATAGTTCTTAATTTGTTGACTAAAAAAATAAAATTTGTAAAATAACCTACAAGCATTAGCATCTATTTAATGAAATACTAACTATAAACATATAATGTATCTGAAAAAAAAAAAATATAAAGTTTAGTCAAAAGTAGCATTCAGTACAGAGAATTAAAAATAAAATATTTTAGGTAGTTCCTATTTGCAAACTATAAAAATTAAAAGTTTGAAAGTAACATATAAACTTTAATACTTAATAACAATAAATATTAATCAAAAACACAAAACAAAATAATCTTAATTAATCTCAGCTAAAAAATATATTAGGATGAAACAATGTTTCAAATATACCTTAGCTCTAAAGACTTTAAGTTATAAAGCTAATATTTTAGTTAAAACTGCAACAATCTTTGTAAACATAATAACTTTTTCCTCATAATATATTTTCTTTTTAAAGTAACAAACACATATATAAAATAAAATATTTTTTTCATATAGTTCAAACTTTTAGCTTAGTCACATAATAAACTTCAAACCTCTTGATGTACACTCTTGGGTAATTGGAATATCTGGTGTTGGTCTGCTGTTTTTTAACTTGAGCTTTTCAACCTCATACAAAGCATTTATATCAAGGCGTTTAAGCTGATCCACAGTCCATTCTTTATAATTTGTAGTTTGCATGTTGTTATTTTTTAAACAACCTAAAAAATTAATTATGCCCGTGTTGAACTATTTGTGAAAATCTTTACACGGTACTGATATTTCAAAGCTAATTATTTTTTTTAATCTGAAAACTATCTTGTAATATATAAGTAACGCTTTAATACAATTTCTAATGCTAATTTTTGTTATAAAAATATGATAGACCCCCTATGTCCTTTGTATTAAACAATTTTTTCATTTAAATTAAATAGATGAAACTTGTTAGTTTTAAAACAGGTTGATATAAGTTTAACTATGAGAATTGTCTTTTGTTGTGTAAGTAAGTTTATCTAAAAACTTTAATGTATTTGCCTAAAAAATTAAATTGGAGATAAACAATTAGTTTTTCTTTTGTTAAGTCAGTTTGTACTTTCCTCTCTTTATAAAATTTTAGTGCTCTCCAACTTTAATTAACTATATGTCAAAATTCAATTCAAAGAGCAATTCAAAACAATTTATAGTTTACTTAAAAGTCTACAAAGTAAGCTCAAGCTGTATTAACCTATTTTATAAATGCTTTGTTATCAATTTAAATTTCATGTCAAACCATACAGAAATCATGGAGTGGTATCAGAGTTCTTTTTAAAAAAATTTTTGTTATTTTGATCAGAATCAAATAGATGCTTAAAATAAAACTAGGGCAACAACAGGTTCTTTATGTAAGCAATTTTACAGAAAAAAAAATATTTAACTATATCTTACCTTTTCCTTTATTTTCAGCAATTGTTAACAAAGTTTTTAGCAAAATAATTAAGATTTTTTGAAATTTTTTAAGAATAAAGTTTTCAATTTTTGAGCGGTATTTAGTTTAAAATAATTTTTTTTATATCTTTAATCATAATCTTGTTCTAAATATTTTTACATTAAGTTGAGAAAACTTTAGGTTGTAGATCTAAACTTGAAAATTTTTATTTTTTACACAAATTTTATTATCAATATAAGGCAGTTACATTTAAAACTTGCATGTAACTTGTTAGCTACATATTGCTTATTTCAATACTAAAAATTATCAAAAAACAAAGTTAATTATATTTAAAAGAAGTTAGTAAATAAGATAGGTAGTCTTTGTTTTCTTTGACTTTAAGGTAATCTGGAATAAAAAATTATGATATATAAAAAAAACTTAATGACCATTTTTTAAAGAATTATCAATAAAACACACACAAATTTATTGAGTTTTGAAATTTTTTTAATAATATCCTTTAAAAACTTGTTAGAACTTTTGGCTTATATAGATTTTTTTGTATATGTGTTGACCACTGGGTTTTGATCTTGCAACTTTCACCTCAAAAACTAAACTTTGCTTTCACTGTATTCAAGTTGTTTACATTTAGTAGTTTTTTCAATGTACAATGTTCAAAAACTAATTAGCAGTATATTCATATTCACTATATTCTTTATATTCAGTTTAATTCACATGTCGCTGCATTGAATGCAGCTCCAAAAATAAGCTTTTTAACAACTTTTTGTATAGGATATTTGAATATGTTTAAAATGCAGCACACACAGTTTTATCTTGCATCGCCAGCCATTTAACGAATATTTGAAAATTGAATGTAAAATTTGAAAAACTAACAAATTTATCGTTAAGTTCAATTAAAAAAAAGCAGGAAAACTGAAACAAAGGGAAATTTTCTTTTTTTTTTCTTTTTTTTTTTGAATAGGTGGGACTGCAGCTCCAGTGTGCCACCCCACGCGACGCCCCTGCTAGAGACCACGTCTTTAAGACATAAACATAAAAAACATTAAAGTATATCTTATTTGGTTAAAATATAAATTTTCTTTAATACTTTCAGTGAGGTTTTGAGACTAAAAACCATATGTTTTAATTAATTATTTACATATGAATATAAAAATACGACTAAAACTATTTAAAAAAGACTTTTATGTAATTATTGACTATAAGGATACTTTTTATTCAAAACAGAAACAAAAAACTGTGAAAATATCTATAGAGGAGTTTACAAACTATTAAATTAGTAAATCTAACCAAAGTTTTATAATCAAATGTCTAAGTTGATTAAAACATTATTAGTTTCCGAAATATAAGTATTTTAATTTTATTAAACACTAGGAAAGGATTAAACGACCTTTTTATAAACGTTTATGAGAATAACAGACAATACTTGATAACAGCAGTAATTCAAAAACTTGATAAAACATCCTTAACAGAACCCTTTAAAGTAAATTTATGACAAAAAATTGTAAAATTAGTAGTTGAAGTTTTCAAACTAACAAAAAAAAACATTTTTAGTTACAAGAATGAGAAAAACATCCTATACAACCTAATTATAATTCTTTTTTTATGTGAAAAAATGTTTAAATACAATATTTGAGCAGATTTGTTTAATATAGTTGATTTTACATAAATATAGTAAACATATAATTTACATTTAGAAAAATAAAAATAAACGAAGTCTTTTTTATTCAAAACATACATATTTCAACTAATTTTCTCAGTGTGATACAATAGTAACAAAATAAAGAAATCTCATTACTTATATAACTTTATAAAAAATCAAATGCTAGTTAACAAAGCAAAAACAAAATAGTAATTAAATGAAGTAATCTAAACAAAGATGATTTTGTTTCTAAAGTGATGAAAATAATAATTAATGACACGAAGTTTAAAGAATTAAAACCCGTGAAAGACAATTTAAAAAAAATAAGTTCGAAAAATGAATCTGTAAAATACTAAAAGGAGTTATTGAAAACAAAAAACCTATCACAAGAAAATTATTATTTAAGTACAACAGTAGGTTCTATAGGACCACGTTAGTATAGTCTACCAAATTTACGTAAAGTTGTTGATGTACCCCTATTATCTCTATTGTAAGAGCTCCGCAACATGTATTATCTAGATATTGAAAAAATTTTTTAGAACTAGTTTTGAAATGTTTTTCAGAACTTATTATAATAGACTTTTTCGAATTTGTGGATGAATTAAAACATCAAAAAGCTAATGATACTTTTCTTTGCAATTACATGTAACGAGCTTTTTACAAATGTAACTATGAAAAAGTTAATTGATGTTTGTACTGATACACTAAACACTTAAAATATTTTTTTGTTTAGTACATTGCTTGATAAAATAATTTTTGATGTAATTATAAGGCTATATAAGGTTAAGTTTTCTTTATTTTGCTACAATTGTACCACTTCGACGAAAATTTGTTGATATTTGTTAAAAAAAAAAAAAAATTGTTTGTTTTTATTAAGGAAGGCTGTATATAATAAAATGAAGAAAAAACTTAAGAATTAAGAAAAAAATTCTAAGAAGTATTATTTTTTATTAACTATTTTCAAAGTAATAGTTATCGCAAATTTTACATTTTTAAACTGAATATAGTATTAAATTATAATTATACTTTACGTGAAAAATATTTAAAAATTAATAGAAAAAACTAAAGGTATAACAAAAAGTATGTAAAAAGCATTATTTTTGTTATTTTATAATTTCAATCAAGTGTACTATTAATATATTTATTCTTACTCACCGTATATGTGCAAACATTTTAAAAGTTTTACATTTATTATATTATTTTTAGTTACGAATAAGTTTAAGTAAACTTTATTTGTTGTAGTGTATATGTGGTACATGATAATTCAAATTCGTATAAAAAGTATTTAAGAAACCATATTTTACAGTATAAACATTTTTAATAATAACTAAATAGGTGTGTAAATTTTATCAATATCTACAAACCATTTTTTCTGAATTTTTTTTTCGAGGTATTAAGAAATATAGCATTTAATATACAATATAAATTTTTTAAATATATCTCAAAAAAAAACTAAAATTTACAAAAAAGAAAATGGCTTAAAGATATCAATTAGTAAATTACTTTTAAAGTGGCAACCAAAGAAAGGAAATTGAATTATTCAAATTACAATAGTCGTTCACCTTATTTATGTAAATGATTGGACCTGGTATTTAAATTAAAATGCATTTTAAATTCAAAAACGTTAGTTTAGTGTAGGGGTGGGCAACGTACGGCCCGCGGGCCGGATCTGGCCCCCGGGCCGGATCTGGCCCCCGGAGTCGAAATGACCGGCCCCCAAGCCCTATTATCGAGTCAGTTAAATTCAGTTGAATTAATTCTTTCTCAAACTATCCAAAAAAATTGTTTGCTGAGCTAACTTTGATGATCCTACCTATCATAATGATTTTCATAAAAAATGACATGTAAAAAATTGATGTCTTTCCCAGATGTGTAGTGAGTTGTTCTTATATATCTTAAGAAAAGTAGTTTTTTATAACGTTGACACCTAATTTAAGTAAAACTGCTCAGCTTTACATTTTAGTAGAATATTCTAAGTAGAGATTACAGTTTGCTCTCTTTTCTGCTATTGATATTTTAATTAAGGGATTTTTGATTAATTAAATGGTTAAGTTTATTGATGACCAACTGATGACAATATTTCAAAACAAGATCTCATTAACTTTAAGTATGATTTGTTTAGGAAATTTATTTGTGTATGTTTCTAATAACAGTTTACAATCTAACAAAATTTTAATGAATCTTTATAAGTTTTTTTAAATAAAAAGATAGTAGTTTAACATTGGAATGTTGGTCAACTTCTGAATAATAATTTTAATGTAGCCTCGAGCCAAGGGTAACCAAGATTAGATAATTTTGAATACTTGAAAATTTTAAATGCTTTAGTTTTAAATCTTAGGCTCAAATAACTTTTAGTAAGTAAATTATTGTTTTTATAAAACTAACTAGTATTGATTCGGTCCAGAGTTGTAATAAATACAGAAATATGAGTACTTAATAAAAATTAACTTAAAGTTTTAAACTTGAGAACCTTGGTAATTAGTAAATTGAATTAAAATTTTAAAACACCAGATCAATTAGCATCCAGCCGGATCCAAGTCTTTAGAAGTAAGTTCTATTCGGATACGAACCTTGTCTAAAATTAGTATTTAGCCTGATCCGTAAAATATTTTTGAATAAAGATTCGGATCTAAAAAAGGATCCGACTGAATCCGGTAGATCACTGACTCGAAATGCTCCGGCCCGCTGAGGACTTTTTTTTTGATCTGGCCCGTCAATTATTTACGTTGCCCACCCCTAGTTTAGTGTAATTTTGAAATAATAACAAAAAAAACGAGTATTTAGTCCGCCCATCTAACTCTTAATTATTTATTTATCAAATTATCCTATACAAAATATTTATTTTTATCTCATGATTTTACATATTATTGTCAATCTATCATGTCACTAAAATTTATAGACTATGGATAAGTCAAAAACGATAGTTTTACCATCTAAACCAGAATTTTACCAGTTTTCAGCGAATATTCCCTTATTTAAATAGTTTTTTTCTTAAATAGTTTTAAAAGCAGGGCTTAAAAGTAAAATAAAGAATGCAATAGCAAAGAATAATAACCATAAGATCGTAAACCATATGAAAGGAAGTAAATAATCTTAAGAAAAAAAAATCGCAATATAAAACATTACTATCGTAATTAATTTAATGAATTCTGTAGATTCAGTTGGTAGTTTTAAATAACTTAATGATATAACTATTTATTAAGTTTTTATTTAATAAATTACAGCAAATGTTTTAATTAGCAACTTATGTTAAACTTTTTTAGTGTAAATCAAAATGTTATATATACCACTATTTTTAAAACGTAATCTTTTGAAGAAAAAATAAAAAAAAATAGTATGTTATAAAATCTAAATTAATTAAATATAAACCTTTAATAATAATTATGATTCTAAAAATGTGCTGTCAAAATATTTATAAACAGAAAGTATCAAAAGTAAGTAATAAAAAAATAAGGATTAGAAAACATAAAAAATTCGAAAACATACGTTATGTAAAATAATAAATATTTTAATTCTTAATAATAATAATAAGTTATTTTTTATATTATGTATATAACTTGATAATTTAATTACTATAAATAAATTTAATTAGGTACAAAATAAAAACAAACGTAAAATTATTCAAAATAAAATTTGATTAATAAAGTTAAGTTTAAGAGAGTTTAATATAATAATTCAAAAGAAAGGTAATAATATTTATTTATAACTCATAAAAAAACCGTATATTCCCGAGTTTATAATCTTTTTTAAGCTATACTATACCTAGTTTTACTTAAAATCTAATTGTTTATAGTCTGTAGTTTTTATAACTCTATCTAAATACATAAATACATATATTTTTAATATACAAAGTATATATATGTACAAACATTGATCCTTTTAAGTAAATTAAATGTTTAGAAAAAAACTCTTTATAAAATATTTATAATATCCTAGATTTCAGTATAACCAATTTAAAAATATATTATATATCAAAGTTTAACAGTTTTTATAAAAAACCTTTCAATGAACAAACTTTTAGGAAAAAAATTACAAAAACACTTAAAAACGTCTTAAACAGATGTTTGTAAAACATAAGAAAAATTATTTAAAAATATAAGTTAAGCAGGATAATAGAAAAACTGGCAATAATGAACTTTTAGATAAAAAGCTCTTATTAAAACTTCGAAAACATTTTTCGCTTATTAAAACATATTTTTTGTCATAAAAGGTTTTTATTTTGGCTAAATGTTATTTAACCTAAAATTATGGAGTTTGAGAAAAAAAACCTGGAATTTTAAACATAAACAACTAAAATACCTGAAAAATCTGGAATTTTAAACAAATTTTACATGTTAACTAGTAAAGTTTGATTTGACGTTAAAAATATATCACATAGATAAATAATTTTTATCATCATTTAATTTGTTTAAATAACTTATTTTAAAGTTGCTTTTTAATGTCGTTATACGATTTTACTTTTTACCATAATTTCAATTTTAAACTTCAATTAGACCCAAAAACGTGTAATTTCTATGTGGAGGAATTTGCCAAAAACCCTATAATTTTAAACACAAAGATCTAAAATACGTAATTTATGTACCTAACTGGATAGGTGATAGGTTTTAATATTTATTTTAATTTGTAAATTAATAAATATTTTAAAACTAATTGTCTTAGATTAAAAGAAATAAGAAAATGTAGCGTATAGAGGGTATAACCTTTTAATTCAAAAGTATTAATTATTTATTTTCTGTTTAGTTTAAAATTCAAAACAGATGTTAATAA
This sequence comes from Thalia democratica, assembly GCF_965202585.1. Lineage (NCBI taxonomy): Eukaryota > Metazoa > Chordata > Thaliacea > Salpida > Salpidae > Thalia > Thalia democratica. Next base: position 81,928,805 of record NC_139166.1, read on the forward strand.
ATTATAGTATTTTAGTAATTTATATGAGTTGCAGTCTGTTAAGTTTATCTCTTTCTTAGTTTAACAGTAACACAGAAAAGCTACAAAATAAGGTTTTCATCTAAAACTTATAACATTTCCCAACAGAGCGAGATTAGACAGATTATCTCCATATCAGCCGGACGATCAAGTTTCGCTGTACAGGTTTGTAGAACATATCGAAATAATAACTAATTATATCATATAATAAAATAAACTTAATTGGTGTACAATTTAGAGTATTAATTGAAATGAAAATTTTATTTATCATTTATTAATACAAATTCATTTATTGAAAAGATTCGGAAAATTCATTGAAATTAAATTAACTTAAGTTTATAATTTAATGAAATAAACTTATTATTATCAGGTTTGGTGATCGTATTTAAGTAAAAAATATATTTTTCATTTAATAGTATATATACAATCATTGCACAGATTGGGAGATTACATTAAAAAAAATAAAATGAATAAAAGTTAATTATTGCACAGATTGGGAGATTACATTGAAAAAAATAAAATGAATAAAAGTTACATCGAAACACGTGTTTCATTATGTTGTCACCGCTGTTAATTTAAAGTTATTTCTTTAAAGATAATTAGTAATATAATATTTAAGCTGAATTTAATTTTGTTTTGTTATTGCTATATATCCACTCATTTTTTGTCAATATCTCTATAATTTTTCTTAACATTTAAAAAAAATTCATTAGAATTTCATTCTCATTAAACATTCATTAATTTTTTCATAGTTAGTGAAAATTAATTAACGAATATCACAAAAAAAAAGTTTTTTAATATTCGTTCTACACTAAACTCTTAAACAGATATAAATAGTTTTATGAAACTCAATATAATTTTCCAGCTCCACAAAATTTCCCCTAACATGAGAAGGGTGCAGGGAATTTCTCTTCCCGAGCAGCAGAAAGTCCACCACCGGGTCTGGACCATTTTGGAGAACAGAGCCAGGAAATTGGTGAGTGTTTTTTTTTGTTAAATTTTAAATATATTATAACCAGGATTTGTGCGCGTCAGGCTAAATCAGGCTAAGTCAGGCTAAATCATTTTTTTTTGAAAAAGTTAAAAAACGTCAGGCCAAATCAGTTTTTTTATTTAAAAAATTGGAGAATATCTGTTTTTTTCAGTTAAAATGCTTGAAATTTAATGATTAAAAAAAATTAGAAATCTATTTAAGATTAAACTGGGATGTGAATTTATTTCTAAATAATGATTTAGTTATTAAAGACTAAATCAGTCAGTATTTGTAAAAATAAATGCTTAAAACCTTTTGTTGAATCTCTAAATTTTAAAAATCTTCACTATTATGTTTTGAGTAGATTATATACCTCATAATTATGAAAATTCATAAAAAAAATACAGTTTAAACAATACAGTTTAGTTCAACAACTTAGCTGTTTGTTTGAATTTTTTTACACCAGCTATGTTTTTCAGAGCTTAGTTGGTTGAACTGTTTTAGTTTCTAATTTAAAGGCTTTATACCAAATACTTTTTAGATTAAAATTCTTAGCAGTTCACTCATATATTTTATTGTTTGTTTAAAGTTATTAGAGATATTCACAACACTAAATCTTAGCTTTAAGATTTAAGTACTAAGTTTTGTGGGAGTACAAATTTTAGGTATAGTTCATTTTTATTTACAAGAATAAAGTATTAAAGTTTTTTTTAAGTTTAAATGTAAGCTTTTTAAATCTGATATGACATCAACAATCACTGTATTTATTTAGAGTTTAGGATTTATAGATGAATCAATTTTAAATACTAGTCAAAATACTGTAATAAACATTTTTTACTTATTTTAGTTCTCGTGTAAGCATTTCATTTTAATATTTACTAAAACACAAAAATGCACGTTGTTTTATTATAAATCTTCTGGTTAAAATGTTTTTACAAGTGCTTAATTGAATTGAACAGTTGTGTTTAGTAATATATATTAGTAATAGATTAGATATAACACTTATCTTAAAACTTATCACTGAATTTGTCATGTTAAGGGCATGGGGGGGGGGGGGGGGGGTCAATCACCTAATTCACAATTAAGTCTTACTTTATTGAGTTGTAACTAAGTTATGAGTTGCTTTTTGTAAATCTTTAAAACTCAAAATATTTTTGAGATAAAGCTGGTTGAAGTCAGAGACTACAATAGTACTGATCAAGACCCCCCAATACCTAAAATTACTTCTATAGGGGATTTTCCTTACAATGAAAAATTTCAGGCTAAATTGTTCTCAGTCAGGCTAAATGAAAAAAATTTCGCGCACGAACTCTGTACAACTTATTAAGTAAATATATAAGACTACCCCAAACTACTTATTAACTATATACAGTGGGGTGCATATAGATACGGCTACTATTACTACTTTTACTACTTAAGATTTTTTTTTGAAGTTGAAATTACTTTTTACGGTTTTGTTTCGATTTGAAACAAAAATTATACCATACAGATAATTTTTTTTTTGTTATCATCAAAACTTTTTTAATTAAAAAACACTTTTAAAATAGCTTTAAAATATATTTTCAATGTTGTTATGATAATTAACACATTTTTTACCTTAAACCTTAATTTAAGATAAACATAGACCCAAAAACGTGTAGTTGAAAAAATCTGGAGAAATCTCTGAAAACCTGGAGAAAATTTTCTAAGAACCAGTGGCAACCCTGATATAATAACCAACATTAATTTAGTATTAAAAAAATGTTGGACCCCCTACGTCTTTACGTCTTTAGTTTTGTTATAGAAAAACATCAGAATAGATACTTATAGAAACAAATAACTTGCTCTTAATTCTTATATACTTAAAAATGTATGCATTACAACAATTTAATAATAGCTTAAAAAATTCATGAGCACAAAGTGTTTAACTAAACTGCTTGTGATTTTCAAAACAGGTGACTGACAACCTTCCAACTGATGCGAAATCACCAGTTAAAGAGAAACAAGTTGATTACTTGAGGTTGAAGGAATCTGTTGAGGACGCGGTAAAAATTTACAGGAGAACTGATGGAAATTGGAACGGAAAGTGGAAGCAAAATGACGGAAAACTGAATATTGAATAGAAATAGTAGATAAATTTTAAAGTTTCGTGTAACTCTAGTATAATGTGATAGTATAAAGAATTACTAATTAACTTGCTTTGAATATACAAATAGTATGTAAAACTTTGAACTTCTGATATTTTACTACTTAAAACTAGGCTTTTTATAATTTTAAAGACCATATTTAGCGCTTTTCCGATTGATAAATGTATTTTTTTTAATGACTAGACAACACCAATAAAGTCTTTTAAATTTTAAAAACAAGAAATTAAAAATTGTATAGCTTAAAAGCTATCACCGTTTAACACTTTGGTTTTGTAATAATTTTGTTGTACGTTTTAAATTTTATTTTAGTAAATTTTTATGCTATTTTTTCAGCTGTAGTCAAAATTAATAAATTGTTATAAAAAAAATTCGACTAATATTTGATTATATTAGTTGTTTTACACAATTTAAGTACATGCATAAATGTGAATTATGAAAAAATATTTATTTATACAAATTTTTAGAATATAAATATAAAAGACCTCGGAAAAATAATCTTTTCATTAAAAACAAAAATAAATTTAGTAGAAAAAATAATTGTCTTAGATTATTTACTAATTTATAAATTAAAAGGTTTTTTGGAAATGGAAAAGGATATGTTATTAAACGTTTTCAAAGAGCCTTTTGAACAGTTAAAGTACATTTTAGTTTTATTTACTCAAGTATTACCAATCTTAATTTGAATTTTAAAAGGAAAATATTCGCTAATAGAAAACTTAAATAACCCAATATTTATAAAACTAGTAGTAATTTTGACGTTGTAGCATTTATTGTAGAATTCGCCAAATATTCGACTTTTTTTCAAAAGATAATTTACCATATACAGTAGACTACCGCTTAAGTACGCACTTTTTTTTGGTACGCACCCCGCCTTAAGTACGCACTTATCCAGAAAGACAAAAATTTTTTATATATTTTTTTAAAATATTTATATCAATTTTAGATAAACTTTTAAACTAGGGTGAGTAATCCTGAGTAGTCTAAGTGGCCTGAGGCTGTGACAGTCCTGTTATTAAATGTTAATAAACTAATTACTTATGAAGTGGTTGCGGAAAAGTGAAAAGAATAATGATATTTGAGCTGTAATGCTATAAAAAAAATTAATATAGATGACAATGTTAAAAAAAAACCTACAATTACAACATAGTTAAGTCATAATTTAAAATAAATGTACACACATTGATATTTTGAAAATGTTTGGTAAACAGAACGTAGTTTGGTACTTTCCCTCTAACAAAACAAAATATGGAAAATATGGCTCAATATTCTTTTTTATATCATTAACTTTCTATATTAAATGTATGTATTAATTATGTAGAAACTTTTTATAGAAAAAATAAATCATTTCAAAATCTGTTAACAAATTTTGCAGATTAGAATTATGTATTAAATGTTATTTAAAATAAAAAGACTTGTTTATTTGGTTTAATTATTTGGTGGCTAGTTGTAAGAAAAAAAAAAAAAATTTCATATTATACTATGTCGTCAAAAAGTACGCACTACCCGTGCTAAGTACGCACTTTTTGGTCGGGTTCAACTTGCGTACTTAAGCGGTAGTCTACTGTAAAAGTTATGTATATAACAAAAAAAGTACCTTCTTATTCGTGAAGGTCTGAAGGTTCAGAAAACTGTTTTAAATTTTAAGTTTATAATTTTTTACTTACCCTAAATTACGTCACAATAATAGTATTTTTGTTTTTTTATTTATGATATCCTAAAAAACTTGTTTCGGAGGATTCTTCTATAAATAGTCAAAGTTGGTCTTAAAAATGGTATGGGCGTCTTCCTCAAGGTCTGTAGTTTTGCTAATCAGTCTTGATTTTAATTTTTGGCGTATTTTGTTCAAAAATGACGTCTCAGTCATTTTTTGCCTTAAAAAACTTTTTTCGGAGAATTCTTCTATAAAGAGCTAAAATTGATTATTCAAAATAGTATTGGCGTCTTTTTCAAGGTTTTTATTTTTGAAATATAATTTTTGATTATCGATATTTTTTGAAATTAGTTCATAGAAAAACAATAGCTTAAAAAATATATTTTTAGTTTATTTCAACATAACGTGGATTAACTGAAAAAAAATCTTTATAAAGTTTTGTAATTTTGCTAATTGTTTTCTGACTATTTTAAAAACGTTTTGTATTTAAAAAAATTTAATTTAATTCTTAAAAATGTATTAGCTTTCTCTTTTAGCTCTTTAGTTTTCTGAGTATCATTTTAAATTAACTTGTTAAAACTAATTAGATTACATATATATAATTTTTAAACTGATCTGATATAAATTCATTTTGTAAATTTTTTCAAATTAAATAGTTTTCGATGCTTAAATAACAATTAATTTAAATTCATTTAAAAAACATTAAACTAGTTATAAAAACAAATGAAGAAAATATTTATATGTCAAAGTTAAAAAAGTGTACAAAACACTACTACAATAAGTAGTAAAATTCAAAATTTATTTTAACAATTCAAAGTATAGTAAATAGAGTAACTGAATTGATAACTAAAACAAGTTACTTTACTTTTGTTTAAAAAGTAAAAAGTCAGCTGTTTACTGATAGCCGTTTAAAAATATTTGAAAAGTTTGTAAAACAAACTAAATAAATAGTTGTTATAATTTGTTTTAACTTTTAGTAATCAAATTGTTTTGTAAATAAATTTTTGATTATCATGGTTTTTTTATGCTACATCAAAGTAAAAAGTATAGTTCTCCTTTTTTTGTTGTTTACTAAGAACACTAAAGAATTAAAACCATTATGTAAAAAAAAATTAATAACGACGCTATATATAAATTATTAAACTTTTTAGATGTTTTTGAACATTAATTTTTTATTAAAATGTCTAATTAATCAGCGATAAGTTATAAAAGCTTTATAAATGTTAAACTATTGAAACCTTTTTAAACTATCAAAATTTTTAAATTTCTGCTTTGAATATAAAAATATGTTTTTAAAGTTTATAATTTTACGGTTTTTGTCTTCAACAGCAATATTTTTTCAATTTTTAAAAGTATACAATTTTCTCTTTTATACCTTTTCTATTGTAATTTAATAAAACGAAGCTATTATATCATATTTCTTAAATTTACAAACAGGTGAAATGTTATGACAGTGAATGTTTGTTTAAAAATTTGGATGAGCAAGTAAAAGTACCCTTTATAGTTTATTTTGTTTTATGTTTTCGACTGTTATAAATTTATAAACAAAAATAGATTGATAGTCACAAGGAAGAAAAAGAAATGCATCAAAGCATGAGCAGTTTACAGAGTTTTTAATTTTAAAATTTTAATTAACTGCTTTCAGAAAAATTTTAGAAGTTTGAACGAAGTTATTAACCATTTTTAATGGGACTTGTTAGTAGTAGATATATCATCACTTTTTAAGTGGAATCAGAAAACAGTACTATTAGGATACAATAAACTGATAGTGAACAAGTACTTTTCTAAAATTGACCCCTTTTGTGTACTGAATTTTGATAGCAAATGGTTTAAAAAATCAATTCAAGGAAAAGAAACTTTGCACACTTTGTTTCAAAAACTCATTGCACACACTATTTGGCTAAAACGAACCATCGTTTTGAAATCTATTTAGTGTAAATAGTTTTTATATCATTAATTTAGTAACTTTTCTTGTTTTTTCTTGTTAACTCTTTTTTGACCCAACAGGGAGTGTGATCAAAAACCACTCAAGTTCCAGGCTAAACTTGTTTTATTAACTAACTATCAGAATCGTTTGGTATCAGGCTTCAACTTGTTTATAACGAACGCTCAAGTAGAAGTAAGTCAAATAAAAACTTTGATGGGATTACAGAAGATGATGTGATTGTTGGCTCATTAACAAAAAAACCGTACTCAAATGAAATTCACATAACTTTAAACTCCATATAATAGAATATAATTATATTAACATAACGAACCAAGTAGAGAAAAAGACCTTAAAGTATTTTAACAAATCTATTTATTTTGTTACATTGTTCAAAGTAGGATTAGAATACAGCTCTATAACCCGAAGAACTGGTACATTTAAACTTGCACATTGTTTTCAACTATTCTTGTTTAGAATTTTGATAATTTTTTTGGAAAAATGGATGTATAATAATAATGGTTGGTCATATTACGGAAAGAATTTCCAAGGTCTAAAAAAATCAGTTGAATTTAAGTGCACCATTGTAAAAACTTTCTAATTAAAAAAAAGACCTAAAATAAATTTAACTTTTTATAAATCAATAATTCACGACCATAATTACTTGCTTAATTCTTAGTAATATAAAAGTTTTTTTAATGTCAATAAGATATATAACATAGTAATGTATAACACCAGTTTCGGTGTAGATTTTAGTTAAATATTTTACATTAATGTTTGCTTACCAATTAATTTAATTATTGAAATATGCTATTAAAAATTATATGTTATCTGAAAAAAAATATAAACAGTTATTTTTATATGATAAAAATGATAAAATTAATATTTAAAAATGATGTTTCAACAATTAAAACCTTGAAGAAAACGCTCATGCCATTTTTAAAGACCAGTTTTCGACTGTTTATATGAGAATTCTCCGAAACTATTTTTTTAAGGCAAACAATGACTTTTTTGTAATGTTATTTTTAAACAAAATATGTCAAAAATTTAAAATTTAAAAAGATTTGCAAAAATGCAGACCTTCGGAAAGACGCTTTATAATTTTTAGGACCTTTTTTACTCTTGGTTATGACAATTCTCCGAAACTATTTTTTAGGGCCAAAAAATGCTTATTAATGACGTCATTTTTGAACAAAATACGTCAAAAATTAAAAATTAAATACTGATTTGCAAAACTAAAGACTTAACGAAAGACGCCCATACCATTTTAAAAAAACTATTTTTCACTCGTTGTAGGAGAATTCTCCGAAACAAGAAAACACAAATACTTGGCGAAAACAAACTAAATGCTGCAACGTGCAATTTTGTATCTGTTAACACCAAGTTTTTATAAATTTTGAAATGTACTTATTTGAAAAATTAATCACTAAGCGATTATTTCTGACTAGTTTTTAGTATACTTTATGATAAATTATATAAAAATATATATTTTGTCTTTTAAACTTCAACTAAATTGATATAATTTTTTTTATTTTAAAATATTAAATGTAGATATGAAAAACAATATAAAAACTACTGATAATTTTTTAAACAACTTTATTCTTCTATAACAATTATTATTTAAAAACACATAATTTAAAAATCGTTTTCAACTAGCATATATTTACATTTTCAAACTAATTACCAACAAAAATATCGGCGAAAGTCTGCAGAGCAGAAACCTGGACTATCGTATGTCGTGAGACAAGCTAAAGTTTAACAAAAGAGTTGATTATGCCAATTCGATCTATTCGGCAGAGAACTCGATCTTTAGACCGCAAGCTTTCGATAGACTAAGACCAGTTTCGTCCTAATTAGGACTCATCAGTCAGTAACAACCGAAAAACTTGTGGTCTTATAATCAAAGTGGAATGATCAATCCTTTTATTAAATTAATTATCGGCAACTAACTTATTTAAATATAATAAATTGCAAACAATTTGTGTCATATTTAAATTTAACTATAAATAATTAATTAAGAAACTTCAGTTAAAAAAAGTCAAAAAAGAATAAAAAGTTCAAAGTTTTACTAAAATAAAAAAGTTAATTTTATTATAATCAGATGTCATAAGAAGTTATTTTTTTCAATCGTTACAAAAACATACTTTTAAGTCATAGCATTAAATTCAAGAAGAGAAGTAGCTTTAACATTATAAAATTTTAACTATTTTTAAATAATATTTTTTCTATTAAATCTTTTAAAATATATTTAATAATAAACTGTCTTAATTCATTTAAGTTTAATTATACGACGATGGTTCTGCCACCGTATTTATTCTTCCGGGTGTAGACGTTTCATATGACTTCGCAACGACTTCAAATGTTTGAAAGCTTTTTGACATTGATGACATGTGTGACTTTTTACATTGCTGTGAACTTTCAGGTGAGAAGTCAAATTTTCTTTCCTGTAAAATGATGACGCACACTCAGGGCATTTAAACCGCTTTTTTCCAGTATGAGTGATCTTGTGTCTTCTGAGGCTTTGTATGGTTGCAAATTTTTTGAGGCAAACATCGCATTGAGGCCTTGTTTCGTCCGTTTTTGAATCTGAAGCAAGTTCGCTTCATTTGTATCATTACGACCTAAAATTGATTTTGAGTTTATTTTCATAATGAACTGAATAAGGTATATAAATAAGTAACTTTTTTATAGGATTTATTAATAAAAAAATAAAGCAAATTTTGTTTTAAACGCCTTATATCATATCCTTTAAACAAGTTTAATACTAAAACTTTAAAAGAGTTATTTCAAATAAAATACACACAATATTTTAGTTAAGTAACAAATTTATAACCATAATAAAAACAGAAAGGAACTTTATGGTAAGTTGATAAATTACAATCACAGTTTAAATTCCGTTTTAGTAGAATAATGACCATTAGTTTCATAATATTTGTCAAAAAATATAAATATAACGCAAAAAGCACTTAAAAAACAAATCATTTAATCTAAATATATTTACCTTTCTCTTCAACAGGCGTATCATCAATTTCCATTTTTTCTGCTTTAAGTACGTTTCCTTTCGGACCTGATTTTATTTTATGCTTTATTACTATTAAAATAAAAAGTAAACATTTTTTTAACTGTCACTTTTTGAATAGTTATTCAGTTTATATGTAAATTGAAAACAAATATTTTAGAATTAGCTGTTTTGTTTTTTACGCAGAAAATAAATTCTGTTTAGCTTTATAAATAACATTACAACCTGAAAATTTAAATAAATACCTGAATATAATAAACTAAAAGTATATAAACCATAAAAATAAAGTAACTGTTTTATTTTTGTTGCATGGTACTTTTCTGAAACATTTTTTTTTAATGAACTTGTTTATAGTTAACATAAAGTACTAAACAAAAATCATCAATTAAAGTATACAAGAAAGTTTTACGATAATTTCGAGTTTATTTATTAAACTTAAATTATTATTTTTAAACACCAGCTTTATTAACGTAATTAAGTTATCAGGAAATTTTGGGTAAGTTTATGAACTACAAGAAATCAACTAGAGCTTTAATATAAAATGACATTTTTAAACTAGTTTGTCAAAAGCCTAACGATTATACCGCAAAAAAAAAATTCATGAAAATAAAATGTAAAATTTACCTTTCTTTTTCACAGGCAAATCGTTTAATGAAGCTTCTTTCGGTTTAGATAAACTTTCTTCCAAGCCTATGTTTGTTTTGTTGTTTAATTACTATTTGACTTTTAATTTCAACATCAAAGCTTTTATAATTTGTTTAATGTAAATACATTAGGTAATGTAATATGTAATTTAGATACTGTTTAGGTAACTGAAGTTTATTGCATTTAGTTTATCAAAGTAATAAATTTTTGCTTATATTACCACGCACAGTATAAAATGTTAGTTATATCTATTATGGATTTCGTAAATAACAAGAGAGTTTGAACATTGACTTTATATTAATTTTTTTCATACTATTTTGGAAGTAGTTAAAATCTTTTTACATGTCTAATTTTAAACTCTACCAATGTTGAACAATTAAATTAGACTTTTTTTTATCAATTCTAAAAATGTAATATTAAAATAATTAATTTGTTGAGTAACTAACCATTTGTCAAAAAAATCAACTTATTTTATACATATATATTCATTTACATAAGCAAATGTTTATTATTTTGTTGGTATTATTACAAAAGAGAGCAAAAACTAAATAAGAGTTTCCTTAAATTGTTTTTTATAATTGCCTCCTTCAAAGAATTTTAAAAATAGTAGATCTCTTAGTTAAATGTCATATTACATTATTAGTATTACCAACATTATTCTTTATTGTCCCTATATTCAAAATAAATCCAAGGAGACAGATATTGTCCATTTTCGGAATCCTATCCTAGACACTTTTTTTGTTTGAAATGAGTAAAAGAGCTTTATTATTTTTTATCATTACCCAAAAAAATATTGAACAGCAATCTAAAGTTAATTCAAGAGCAAGCCTGAATGTAAAAGTATTATAACTGCCAAGAATTATATAGTCGCTTTAAAGGTCATTCGAAAAAAGATCTTTACTTTTTTTTTACAAAGATTCTAAATGGATCTTAGCATGAGAGGCTGATTTGTGGATCAGATTGATCACTAGTAAATATTTTTGTTTTATTAGCTTTTGTAACTCTTAAGGAGTTCTAGAACGTACCATAGTATAAAATTTTGTCTATTCTTCAACTGCTAGTAATGTGAAGTTCAAAAAAAAAAAAGCTAATATAAAACTAATGCTAACTTAAAAATGATTAATGCTAACTTGTTAAGTCGTTGAGTGCAACATTCTTTTTTTCTTTGTCATTCACATATTCGCCAGTATCACTACTGCTATGTTCGACTTTACTCCCAGCTCCGTAACTTAGTTGTTGTTTATCGATACTTGTAGTTTGTTTATTTAGTTCACCTTTCGTTTTGCAAGTAAGACTATCATCAGTCTCAGAAAGTCCTTTCTCTGCAACAGACTTATCATCAGTTTCCATTTTTTCTGCTGTAAGTACGTTTCCTTTCGGACCTGTTTTTATTGTATGCTTTCTTACTATTAAAATAAAAGGTAAACTAATTTCAAAACTTTCACTTTTTGAATAGTAATTTAGTTATATAATGTTATTTGAAAATAAATATTTTAGAATTAGCTGTTTGTTTTTCACGCAGAAAATAAATTTAGTTCAGCTTCAGCATTAAAAATAACATTACAGCCTGAAAATTAAAATAATTAATTTTAAGCTGAATATAATAAATCAAAAAGTCTATAAACCATAAAAATAAAGTGACTGTTTTATTTTTGTTGCATGGTACTTTTCTAAAAACATTTTTATTTATTTAAATGAACTTATTTATAGTTGACCTAAAATACTTAACAAATAATCGTTATTTAAAATATACAAAAAGATGTTACGATAATTTAGAGTTTGTTTAGTAGATTTAAGTTCTTTATTTCAAACAGATATGTTTTGTTTAGTTAACTAAAGTAAATTAAATAAAACTTATCAATGTAATATTTTTTTGTCTAACTGGGACAGTATAAAATGTTAATTATATTTACTCTGGCTTTAGATAGCAACAACAGAGTTTAAACGTTGATTTTATATTAGTTTTGTTCATACTTTTTTGGAAATAGTAGTTAATGAAACTACAGTTTTACTTGTCTAATTTAAAACTCTACCAACGTTTAAAAATCAAGTTGGCCTTACTTATCTCAATTCTACAAAAATAATATCAAAATAATAACTTTGTTTAGTAATTAACCATTTATCAAAAAAAAAGCAACTTATTTTATTTTTATATATTCAATTACATAAGCGAATGTTTTTTATTTTGTTGTTGTTATTACAAACGAAAGTAAGAACTAAAATAAGAGTTTCCTAAAACTGTTTTTTTTTTTTGCCTCCTTCAATGAGATTGAAAATAGTAGATTCCTTAGTTAAATGTCATATTACATTATTAGTATTACCACATTATTATTTATTGCCTCTATATCTAAAATAATTCCAACGAGACAGATATTGCCCGTTTTCGGAATCCTATCCTAGACACATTTTTTGCTTCAAATGAGTAAAAAATACTTTTATATCGATACCCCAAAAAAATTTAACAGCAATCTGAATAATAAAAGCAAGCTAAAATGTAAAAGTATTATAACTGCTATTAATTATATAGTCGCCTAAAAGGTAATTCGAAAAAAGATCTTTATCTTTTTATAACATAGAATCAAAATTGATCTTAGAATAAGAAGCTGATTTGTGGATCAAACTGATCACTAGTAAATATTTTTATTTTATTAGCTTTTGTAACTCTTAGGGAGTTCTAGAATGTACCATAATATAAAATTGTGTCTATTCTTCAACTTCTAGTAATGTGAAGTTCAACAAAAAAAAAAGCTAATATAAAACTAATGCTAACTTAAAAATGATTAATGCTAACTTGTTAAGTCGTTGAGTGCAACATTCTTTTTTTCTTTGTCATTCACATATTCGCCAGTATCACTACTGCTATGTTCGACTTTACTCCCAGCTCCGTAACTTGGTTGTTGTTTATCGATACTTGTAGTTTGTTTATTTAGATCACTTTCTGTTATACAAGTAAAACTTTCATCAGTTTCAGAAAGTCCTTTCTCTGCAACAGGCGTATCATCAGTTTCCATTTTTTCTACTTTAAGTACGTTTCCTTTCAGACCTGTTTTTATTTTATGCTAAATTAACATACCTTAGTAAAAAGTCTTGTCTAAGCTTCAACTGCTAGTAAAAAACATGAAGTTAAAGATACAAAAAAAAGACAAAAGAATGATTAATGCTTACCTGATAGGGCGTTGAGTGCAACTTCTCTTTTGTCTTTATCATTCAAGTATTCGCCAGTATCACTACTGTTGTCTTCTGTTTTGCTCCCAGCTCCGCAACTTGGTTGTTGTTTATCGATATTTGTTGTTTGTTTATTTAGTTCACTTTCCGTTTTGCAAGTAAGACTTTCATCAGTTTCGGAAAGTCTTCTAGGCAAGGCATGTACTTGCTACTACTGAGTACTGGTTTTTAAACTATAAGCTTCTCTTAAACTTCAACAAAAAAATATTTGTCAAAAATAAAGTATTGTAATTAAAAACGTTTGTGTTTTATTTTCACTAGCCTAAGTGCGTACTTTACGAGAGTGCGTACTTCTCAATACGCCCTTATCAATGTCTCTACTTAGGTTGGTTAAAATGAATTAAGGATGCACTATAGAAGCTAAGTATGGGTATAAAAAAGTAAATGTGATGAAAAATTAGAAGAAATTTGAAAGTAAAATGTTGACTCTCTTGAGGAAGCATGATACAATATTTCTAACACCAACATTTGAGCATCATACGCGTATGCTTAATGTTACAATAGTAAGAGAGACGTGTTTGTGCGTCCGGTCGACTTTACGCTTAGGGATTTTATAATGTGAATCCTTGTAGGCTTATAACGAAGAAATGCCTGGACGTCGAGGCGGGTAGACGTGAAGTCGTCGAGGCGGGTAGTTGGCAGTGTTTTTGCAGGCAGAGATTATTTATAGCTTGAGTCGACTGGCCGTCGACCTAAGCTGCTATCGAACGACCGTAGCGGTTAAAGGTTGTATAGCAGACCTGATTGAATGAGTAGGAGGGAAATTAAAGCGAGAGTAAGGCAACTACCGTCCGAAAGCAGCCATAGAAGCCGGTTCTCGCAAGCAGTAAGCTCTGTCATGATTCAGCCCAGTTAAAAGTACGTTTGAGTGCAACATGGATTAAAGCTGTGCAATTGTAGAGGTTAAGCTTCAACCGGGCGACTGAAGCAGAGAAGGCGAGTTGGAAGAAAATGCACAGGCGAAAGGTGAGACACTCAAAATGTGACAGGTAGAAAAGCGGCTGTATCTCAAAGTCGCTTTCACTGTAAGAGCTGACATGGAGCAAAGCATTCTGCGAGGGAACGAGAAGCTTCGAGAAAATAAATTAAATTGGGGGTCGGGCCTGTTTTTTCGAAAATTTTTCGAAATGAACTTTTAAATGGTAAGTGAAGGAATGGCAGATTATGGAAGGAAAAGTTGGAAAAAAATTGAGCAAAAAAGGCCTCCGAATTCGCCCGCGGGCGAATTCGGAGGCCTTTTTTGCTCAATTTTTTTCCAACTTTTCCTTCCATTTTTTTTTCAAAGATGCTCGTCGAAAGATGAGCGTCTTTTTTTTACCGAATTTTTTTTCAAAGACGCTCGTCGAAAGATGAGCGTCTTTTTTTTACCGAATTTTTTTTTGGCTACCTCAAGAGAGTCATAATTCTCTTGAGGTAGCCAAGTTAATGTTTTCGGTTGTTTTTTTATTCCACTTACTATCTGAGTACCTTTTTTGTTACCTAAAAAATCCCCTAACCAAAAACTGGTTAATAGTCGCTTTCAATTCAACAAGTATAATACTTTTATATTATAAAGTGATAAGTTTGAGAATTCAAAGTTTTTTTTGTAAGTATACATTACCTTGATTTATTAATGCTCAAACAAATTTTTGTTAAGTTTACCTCGGGTTTAAAAAAAACATAATCGTTTATTAAGTTTTTAATGTTATAAATAATTTATCTAATTGATAATTGTTGTAATTATAATAGCTTTTAATCGTATAAGACACAGTTAAAACTAAAACGATGATATTTTTGACAAGGGAAATAAGTCGAAAGTTGTTAAAAAAGTTTAACAAAATTCAACACTTGTTCTTATCATGTTTGTTTTAGTTGATAAATTAATTTAATTTCATTTTAATTGACAATACTTAACGTAATTTTAATTTAAAATATTTAAGTATTTTAATTGCATATCATGTTTTAAGAAGATCAACAATTTAATAGCAGACTTTTGTCTTTTCATTTACATATGTTTATTTTAAAATAGTCATTTTAAAATTAGCGTTTTAAATACAAAATATGACTTAATACTAAGTTTTAAAAATTAAAAAAGAAGATAAATAAGTTATTAATAAAAAACTTCATTTAAATTCGATTTCGATCTTTTTGGTAAAACACAAAATATATTGTATCATAAATTTTTTTGGTTATTCATTTTTAAAAAGACTATAAGAATGCTAAAAAAATGTTTACCTTTGTTCAACAATTCTCAACATTCAATACTATGTAGGGATTCAGTAATTATTAACTTATCTTAATTATGCATAACTATTTACACAAATTCTGTCTGAAAACAGAGTTTTAACAGTTCTATAAATTATATATAATTTAAAAATATTCATTAAATAATCTTACTTTTTATACTGATTAACATTTGTACTAAGCTCGGCAGATTCTAATATGATTCGGATTAATTGAAAGATTTCTTTACGTTAAAAGAAAAAGTAATTCTGTTTAATTTGTGACTATTTATACTACATCAGAGTTGATACTAATAAATGCGAAAGCAGTTTTACAACGCAGTAAAGTTTTTAAAATTACTTTTATATTTTCTGTGTAACATTGTACCTATAAAAAAATTTTATTCGTAAGCTGCATAGCAAGTTCAGACAGAAGTTTAAGGTTGAAGCAAAGAAAATAAAAATACTTCAAGTATTGAACTTGTTTCTTAAAAGTAATTGAAATCCGAACTTTATGTTCAGCATATGCATCATACTTCCTTTTTCATCTCAGGTCTTATAAAATTATTTTATTTTTACTTTATGTCTTACTAAGAATAACACGATCACAAGGTAGTCTTTAGAAAAAAAACGATAACAAATACATTTATAGTTTATACTATGCAAAACTTTAGCAAGAAAAGTTGATAAATACTCCATAAAGTTGTGAATAAAAAAATAAACATAAACCATACATAGTAAGTATGTCTTATTTCTTAAGAAACCACTAACGATGGAGCACAGGTGAATAGTGTTAAATATCAAAGAAAAGTGCAAACGAACACGTGATAAAAGTTTTATCTGTAAATATAAATTTTATTATCTAACGTTTCAGCTAAGTACAAGACTCACAGTTGGGTTTATAACTAATTTTGCACTTCCAAAGGTTGTGATCAATAAAGTAAATACTTTTTTTTTTTTTTTTTAAATAAAAGCTTTTATAATTATGTTAACTCTACGCAGATAAGTAATCATTTACAAATTAAAATTAGCGCAACAGATGTAATTTTCTCTGACTACATTGACAAAACAGCTAATCTCTTATCAAATAATGTTTTTGAGCAATAAAATAGTTCAACTCTGTTTGTATAATTAGTAGATAACACAATCAGTAAAAATAAAGAAAAAGTAAAGTTAATAATTTTAAACTCTACTGCAATTAATGAGTTAAACTTTCTTATTAAAGTAAGTTATAATTTCAACATAAATATTCATTTAAAACCAGTTTGCAAATTTTGACAGCATTTCAATGAAAAAAGGTTTTTATTACTATGATAGTGTAAAATTTATAAAAACAGCCTACATTCATGCTTATACTAACGGTAAAACTATTTTTCAACCGCAACAATTATCGCTTTTACACTACATTCACAACTGTTGTTTTAACTATAGTAGAATGTTTAAGTTAAAACACTGCATCTACTTCACAAACTAATTATTTAATGAAACCTTAAATTATTTTGTTTAAACACACACTTTATAAGGCTTGCAGACTTGGATTGTGATAAAAGTTCTTTCGCGGGTCGGACTTAATAAAAAAACGTCTTCGCGGGCCAAACAAAAGTTGTAAAAATTGCAGAAAAAATTCTTTGAAAAAATCTTGTAACAGTTATTTGTATTTAAAAACAATCTAATTTAATTAGTACAAATGCAAATTTAAAAGTTATCTATCAGTACATTTAAATAGGTTTGTAACAGCAAATCAGTTTTTACTTTTCAGGGACACAAATAAATAGATCGTTGGATAGATATTTTGTTGCCTTTGTTTTTGCTATGTTAATTGTTTTCGTTTTTAAGGTTAACATTTTTAAATAAGAAATTTTCATTTTAATAAATAGAAACAGAACGTATATGTAAACGAACAGCAGTTGTTAAAAAAATGAAGACAAAGCTCCTTTTTATACAGTTTTAACACTATTAATAAAACACACTTTACTATTTATATTAACTACATTAAGCGTAAATACAATAAATAAATGTTTAAACAGTTTTAACCGTACGATGAATACTAAATAAGTTTTAATAAGTTTTATTTAACTGACAGAGTTGTCATAGTTTAAAAAAAAAAAATTAAAGGTTTTTCGCCCATATTTAGTATAAAATATAACTTAAGTTAAAAAACTGTCTTTAATACTATAAAATCGTTAAGTAAATACTGTAAATCTATTTTAAATGTTAATTAATAAAAAAAATTGGTTGTAAGAAAAAACGCTTCATCTTTATGATATATTTCTTGTATCTAGTTAAAATTTCATAACTTTATTTCTAAAAATAGTTAAAAGCTCCAGCTTTTTTGAGTTTTTTTCAAAACTTCTCAACTCAAATTTAACTTAATTGTCAAACTCCAGGTTTTTCCAAGATTCTTGGTTTTTTACAACTTTGAAAAGAACGAAAACATAATAAAAATAATATTAAACGATCTTGGCTTTTTTTTTAAATGTATACCTACAGCTCTCGGTCTTTTTACTAAACACATAAAAGAAAAATTGAATCCAGAATTATTATTCATTGCCGCGAATTTGTATAAATAACGTTTTGAATTAGTTAGACCTGCTTTTTTTCTATTTATAGTTAGTTAATAGTTCGGTTAACAATTTAGTTATAGTTCGGTTAACAGTTCAGTTAAGGTACTTAGTTTGAAACAAAAAAAAAATTATTAAAAACTTAAATTAACTACAAGAGAAAAATTACACAATAACTGACATAGCACAGCTAAAAATTGCAATAGTACATATTAACAACGCTTGAAATTAATGCTGAAAATATATTCTAAAATATTAACTTATCAGTTTTTTTATGATAATAAATTCTCAAATGTAAAACAACAAACTCTCTGCCGCCAATTTGTTTAAACTTAGCTCAACAACTTTACTAATACGAAAAAATTGTCAACTTACAGTTGTTAAAAAGATTGGTCAGAACAATGCGTTTGATCCATTTCAACAGTATTGTTACATATAGGTCTGTCTCCGAAACTAGGGTGCCACTCTGAATTCGTCCACCACTGAATTCTTTCAACGATGATTCCAAAAATCAATTGTAAGTTACAGCTTGAATTTCTTCACCGCCTATTTGTTACCGTTAGTATCAAAAAATGGCGCTAAAATACTTTTTTTTAAAGTGTTTTCATCATTAAAATTTTATAAGGTTCTGAAGTCAACAATCTAAATGAAACAAAATAGCTTGAAATGTTTTTTAACGTAACAACAATTCCTGTTTACAAGGTTTTGTGTGTATCTTTTACTTTTAGTACTATAGCATTCAAACTGACTTTTATAAGTGTAATATATTCAAGTTTTTATTAATAACAAGGTGTCACTTCAGCACAGAGTGACACTTTAGCACATTGAGCGGATTTTCATACAGCTCTAGTATAGATCAATTGCAGCTTTGTTTATGTTTGTTTTTCAACAAAGTATGCGTTAGTGTTTTATATAAACAAATTATTAATTCTTACCTTTTCAGCCTAGCTAAACTATTAAATAAGTTGTAAGTGATTTTTTTAATGGTTTAAGAGAATATAAAATTTAAAAACACAAAATAAGTATTTCATAGTTCAATTTCCGTTTATATTACCAACTTCTTGCTTTTTAGTACTTATTTTTATCATTAAGTATAGTTTTTCTTTAAAATTAGAGCCTAAAAAGTACTTTTTCTAACTTATCGCTACCTGCAAGTGATTTCTCTAAGTATAAACGGTAATTAGCTTAATTAAGCTTCTCCGAATTTCTTCATTATTTAATCATAATTTTAAATCAAAAAAACTTTGGTGAGTATTCTTCCCACTAACTCACTGTTTAAAATGTTTAAAGTGCGTTCTCAACAAGATGCTGAATTTATTAAGGTCAATTTTAAACATCTTGTTCTGTATAATACTAATTACTGTTTAACTTATAATTTAAATTTATTGATCATGCTTAATGAATATACAAGCAAGGTTACACTCCGTGTTTTAGTGCCACTTTCTGCAATATAGACACCGTGCTAAAATATTACTCTGTACTAAAGTGTCACTATGTGCTAAAGTAAGGCTGTGCTTTTCTGATACCTACCCATTTATACTCGAAACGTCTCACAAATGCGCAACGCATCACTTTTGCACTTCAACTATTTTAATTAAGGGCTTTTACAATTTAAAACTTTATCTTTAACTCGTTGTTTTCCATAAAACAAACAGTTTGCTAACTCATTATAGCATTTCAAATTTTCGATTAAAATGTCAATTTGTGCAAAAGTGACCCTTCGTCCATTTCTGACATATATTTATTTGTACCACATATTTGATATTTAAATTCTAAGATTTTATTAATAAAAAACATTACAAATGTTATCCAGATATATATATATATAAATTAATCAACAAGCTAAAATACTTGAGCTATTTATATTATTATTTTTTGTTTAAGTATAAGCGAGAGAAAACTAAATTTAATTTTAAACAAAGAAACTAAGAAGTATTAAAAAAAGCTGTTATATATATTTTTTTTTGAAAACCAGTATAAATGTGTATCTTTTTGTTTAAATCTTTGTTTCAATTAGTTTTAAAAACAATACGTTTCATGTATAATATTGAGTAAAACTACAAACAACTTTATATCAAATTTTTACAAAGTGAATGGTAAAGCCCTTTTTGGGCAATATTAGAAAGGCGGAAAAATTAAAAGAATAATTATTTAGTGAATTGGTGATACTTTTAATTGGTAGCCGATTATTTTCAAATACCTGCCAATGTCGTGATTATGAAAGGAGTTTTGGAAACCCTGCTTTGAATTAGTCAAACTTAGGTATAAATGAGTAATTTTTAAATATACTACTACCCGTTATTTGTACAAGTTTGGTCCTCAAAAAAAACAAAATGTCAATTATGTGTCAAAACTTTGTTCAAAAACCACAAAATATAAAAACACAACACAAACTTAAATTGAGTATTTTCTAGAAACAGGATAAATACAACTTTATTGATCATTTTTAGTACAAGCTTTTATGCAAACACAAAGTTTACTACTAAACATATAAGCTAATTTATAGGTGAAAAATTGTCAATTGGTTTAACAGTTAAATATGTTTTAATTGACAATTCAAAATTTAAAATACGATAAATTAAAATAAATACTTTAAGTAAAACAAAACAAAATAGTTTATTCCAACTAAACAAAACCAACGCACAAAAGTATTTTTTACAATTCAGAGTTATTAAAAATGAAACAGAGAAAGATTTTACCAATCCACTGACACAAAACTTAGTTTCCTATCAAACATGTTAGCAATTACTTAATTTACTTAAACTGTAGACAAAAAATACAATGTAAGCGTATAAGATATTTGTAGTTAATAAGTTAATTTGTAAATACAACTAATAAATAGGAAACAATTAATTTCTTAAACAGCTGATTTTAGAAACAAACACTTTGATTAATGTTATTTTGATTAGCCTACTTATCTGAATACAGTTTGCAGAATTGAACATATTTATTTAATTAAAGGAAGATTTCTATAAGCTACCAAAAATACAAGAAGAACTTACATGCATGATTAAACGAATAGCAAACTTTAATGGAAATTTCAAAAAACTGCGCGACACTGAAGTAAAAAGTTATAGAAGGAAAATGATTTTTATACCAAAGTTTCAAAATCAAACAATGATAAACAGTATATTTTATGTAACAAAATACTGAAAACAATAAAAAGTTTGGTGCAGGTGTTCAAGCTTTGAAAGACATCATTTACTGACTTTACCAGCTACTTCGTTCAATACTTTAAAATAATATGGTATTTTTGAAGAAAAACGTCTTATTTATTATATAATATATTGTTCTAATACGAGAGTGAGTTACTAACATCGCGCTATACTGCAAATAGCTAAAATAAGAGTACAATTAATTATTTGTCCATAAATTCTAAGTTAATTAATTATCATGATTGTTTATAAAAAACAATAAAACTAATAGCAAAACTGACCATTATATCCTTTGTTGTCATTTGACGCAAGCGTGTTCATCTGGTTGTTCATAGCAACGGTAGAAGACTTTTCCCGCTTTCGAGTTCTAAATTGTTATAAGGTATTGTATGTTATAAGTAGAAAGCGATTGTAATTTTATTAATTTTTTCATAAGTGTTTAAATAAATCAACTGATTTTATCCTACTTTAAATTAAAGTTTATTATAAAAAAAGAGGTAAAAATTTATTTTAACTTTAAATAATGAAATTACACCAATCTTTCTCATTATTATTATCATTAAAAGTACACATTTTTTGGTCTGTTATAAATTATAAGTTAATTTCTTTTTAAGAAACTGTGTTGAATAGTACAAACATGTTGAAAAAATACTGTAAAATTATTTTAATTGTGCTTTTTAATAAAAAAAAATTTTGATGATGACAAAAAATCTTAATTGTATGATAGATTTTTTGTGTCAAATCAAAATTTTACAACTGAAAATGTTAAAATTATTAAAAATTCCAGGTTTTTCCACGTTTTTTAAACAAATTTCATGTTTTTTCAGGTTTTTTTTTCAAAATTTCTAAAATTCCAGGTTTTTCCAGGTTATCTTAGCCTAAATTGTCAAATTCCAGGGTTTTCCAGGTTTCCAGGTAAAGTGGCAACCATGTAAACAGTACCGTTTTGTTTTGCATTAAATCAAATATATGATGTAACTATTTTCAGTTTATAATCAGTGGTGTCAGATAAATTCAAATAAATTTACAATTTAAACGAGCAAAATATTTATAAGTTTTTATGATTTAAGGAAAGTAATTCATTGTTAGTATGAAACATTATAATAATAACTTTACTAAGAAACTCAAATTTTAAAACAAAATTAAAAACTAATACTTTTGATAAAATGAAAAGTTTTCAAAAATAAAAGTTATGCGGGAGGTAACTGTATTGTAAATTAATTAGTTGGCAGCAAAACTAAAAGAAATATTAAATTTTTTAATTGAGAAACTGTAATTTTGTCAAAATCATAATGAAGATGGCATAAAATATATTTCAAAAGTGAACGTTTAAAACAGACAATTTTAAACTTGAAACAAAAATTGAAAATAAACCTTTGGTTGAAGGTGTTGCTTTTTTTTTTTAGAATTGACAGAGTCGACGTTTTGCTTTCATGATTCTGATCCTTTTGTAGACAGTTGGGAAAATGAGCTTAAATATTATAATATTATTTTAAGATATTTTTCAAAACTTGTTAAGTATACAACATAAGTAACTTTCTAATGTTGTCTATATTAATTTTTGTTTGAAATTAAAAATATAATACTAAAACTTGTTTTAAAAGCGTTTTTATGTACTCATAGCATTTTTATGTACAGCAATTTTATTCAAGCTTATTTACAATATTTATCGGTTTATTGTACAACAATGTAAAATTAAACATCATAAGTTTATTTAACTTTCGTAAAGCTCCAAGTTAAATAAATAATACTTTTACATATTACAAACTTTTTGATTAAAAATTTGAATTTAATTTTTGAAAATTTATTCAAATATTTAGTTTACGACGCAAGAGTTTTTGATAAACTTGTTAAATATCATTACCATGAGTAAGTGTTTGAAAACATATAATTTTGTTTATAAACCATCAAAACAACAGATTAAAAATATTTAAAAACAAACTCATAGATTACATAAACAGAGAGCCAGAAAAGATTGGTATTTCTTTAAATTGAATTTTCCTAAGATACAATTATGTATAAATATACGTGTGGTACTATAAATTATTTGTGAACAAAACTAAAAGTTTGCAAGCGTTGTGACCAAAATGGATGATATTGATTTATTTAGGATGTAACTTATGTATTGTTGAATTAACAATTTTAAAGAAGAATTCAAAAAATAATTTTGAGTTTGTGATTTCAGTATATAAGAATAAATTATGTTTCAAGCACTAAATCAAATATATGAAGTGACTATTTTCAGTTTATAATCAGTGGTGTCATATAAATTCAAATAAATTTACAATTTAAACGAGCAAAATATTTATAAGTTTTTATGATTTAAGGAAAGTAACTTATTTTTAGTATGAAACATTATATAAAAATAACTTAACAAAGAAACTTTAATTTTAAAACAAATTTTTACCCTAATACTCCTGATAAAATGCGAACATTTATAAAATTAAAGTTATGCAGAAGGACCCTGTATTGTAAAGTAATTAGTTGGAAGAAAATCTTAAAGCAACTTTAACTTTTTTCATTAAGATATCGTAGTTTTGTCAGAATCACAACAAAGATGGCATAAAAGATTGATACTTCAAAAGTATGGGTTAAAACAGACAATTTTTAACTTGAAACAAAATTGAAAATAAACCTTTGGTTGAAGGTGTTGCTTTTCTTTTAGAATTGACAGAGTCGACGTTTTGCTTTCATGATTCTGACCCTTTTGTAAACAGTTGGGAAATTGAGCTTAAATATATATTACTCTGTTGAGATATTTTTCAAAACTTGTTAAGTATACAACATAAGTAGCTTTCTAATATTGTCTGTATTAGTTTTTGTTTGATATTAACATATAATAGTATATTTTTTGATTTTAAGAAAACAAATAAAGAGATCTCAACTATTACAGGAGAAATAATTAATTTATTCTTTCAAGACTTTATTTTACAAACTAAGTTTCGGTCAGAGACCTCACAGTGCTTAAATAAATCTTAGTCAAATTCTATACTATAGAATTCAAAAATATCATTTAACTTTGGAGATAATTTATTTTTTGTAAAGTTTCCGGTTCAAACGTATGAACCGCAAATTTTTCGGGGTCAATTTTCTCGGAAATTTTAAATTTCACTAAAAATCTATCTCCTTCTTCATTTTTAAAGCAATTTTCTTAAAATTTTCAGAAAATGTTCCTTATATTAAAAGAAAAAAAGAATATTTATGAATTTTAAGTAACGTTTTTTTCTTTTAATATAAGGAAAATTTTCTGAAAAATTAAAGAAGATTATTTTTGCAAAAGAAATCTGAAAGTCCAAAGTAACATTTTTTTGTTATTGTATACAGATTAGACTATGAAAGTTTGAAGAAGATTGGTTGAAAAACGTAAGAGAATTTAGATTTTAAATAAAATAGTCTTTTTTCGCTGTTTTAGTTTTCCCCTTCCTTAGGGAACCTATTATGCGGCCTGACTTTGACTGGTCATATCTCAAAAAATAATTCGAATTTTTAAAAACGATAAAAAAATCTTGAATCTTAGAAAAACTCTATAAAATAAGATCAACTTGTAAAAATCATGGCTTACCCCCCACCTATGGCCTTAGTTGTTAAAAATATGTATCATAAATTATTAGTAATTATAGTGTAATTTTTTTTTCATTGCATTTGATTATTATTTGTCTTACTTGGCACCTTCAATAAGCAACTACTTAAATATTTTAATTTATTTTGTTACATCTTATATTTGACTTTGTAAATTGGTAGTAACTAGTAAGCAACATATACAAATAAACAGCACAATTCTATGAAAAAGTATTTTCAATTACTCCCTTTTATCCCTATTTGATAAATAAGAACACTTTCACCTTAAATAATAAGTAGACTTAATAATTTATATAATACTTATTTGTATAGCTTTATAATATCAATACTTACATCAAATTCTTTATTTTAATTTAGAAAACTTTTTCACTACTTTTTGAGATAATATAAATGTAATCAATACTATCGTATTACTACAAAGATACTGTTGTGCTACCAAAATATGATTTAAAAATAATATAATTTGACAAGTAGTAGGTATTTTTAATTGTATGTAAAAATTTATTTCACAATCTTAAATTATTTTATATATAAAAGATGGTCATAGTATATCATGATTTGTTCATAATATATAATACCAAAGAGTTAAAAAGTTTCCAGATAAATTTTTCATTCAATGTTAAGCTTTTAACTTTATAAAGAATTGCCAATTTTTTTGAGAAAGTTCTTTCACGAATTCAAAGTACGGTATTTTGTGTCCAACTTGATTAAAAAGTTAAGTTGGAGGTAAAAACCTGCCTTATACAGTATAAAAGTGTTGAAAAGATATAAGCCCTGTAAACCTACTATAAATATGTTTTAAAATAAGAACAAAAAAGTATCTAATTGATTTTTTTTTATATCAAAAATAAATTACTACACATTAAAAAAATGTTAAAAATGCCAAGTTTTGGGTACCTATCGTTCAAAATTTCTTTAATTAGTTTTTAAAGTTTTTGAAAATATTTTTAGCCTAAACTAGTGGCCCTTTTGGGGTCCATGTGGTCTAAGGGGGGGCCATGAGCAACTGGGCCAAAGAGGGGGGCTGAGCAGTAAAGGAGTCACAGAGGTTCATAAGGTCATTTTTTAAAACTCATTCTAGATATTCTTGAGTTGATGAAGAGCAAAAAAAGTCTTAGGTGTTTTTTATGGTAGTTTTTGAGTAAAAAGTGTAACAAGGGGCCATAGTTTTTAAATTTCTTTAAAGTGGGCCACTTGAAAAATAGTTTGGAAACCCTGCCCTAAACTGTCAAATTCCAGGTTTTTCTAGAATTCAAGGTTATATGGCAACCCTGTTTATAGTAAGTGGTATACTAATTAGGTTAAGTATTTTTAAATAAAATATGATCAAAACCTATAGAATATCTAAAATAAAACTTTAAGTTTGGATTTCTTTTTGAAATTAAATAAGGCTGAGATTATGATTAAGTAGAAAAATAATGTAGTAAAGGGTCAAATCTGAAAAAAAAAACTGTGGTTATGGTTTACTTTAGGTGAGCACCAATATCAAGCTGAAATTATAATACATTTGATGTCTTAATTTATCATAATTTTAGGCTAAAAATTTATCTTTTAGAAATACATGAAAACTGTTAACCAAGCTATAATACATTAAAGATTTATGGCAATAGAACTTAAAATTTAAAAAAAAAAAATTTGTTAAAAGATTGAATATGAAAAAAAAAATTGTCTAAGGTTTACAAAAAAATCAAAATTGGAAAAAGAAGAAATTTCTTATATCAAACCTGTGTGTTTCTTAAACTTTTAATTAGTCTGAGGTTGTGACAAACAAATAATAATTTTAACAAAGTCATATCTAATGAACTTTACATTGAAATATATAAAAATATAAAATACCTTTTGTTGATGTAGATTTTCATTATTTTCATTGCATTTTGTTAACAGTTGTGTTTGAGAATATAATTCTATCTGAAAAATATAGAGTTCTGGCGGTAAAAACAGAACAAGAGCCAATGAAATTAAGTAAGCAAAAGTGTTTTCGTAAACAATTTAAATCTTTTTATATTTTAAAGATACAATTTTAATTCTGTACATTTACAAAACTAATAGTCTAAAATAAGTTGAAAAAACTAACAAACTGCATAATATATTAAGCAACTAAGTTAAATAATCTTAT
This sequence comes from Thalia democratica, assembly GCF_965202585.1. NCBI lineage: Eukaryota > Metazoa > Chordata > Thaliacea > Salpida > Salpidae > Thalia > Thalia democratica. The sequence goes on from NC_139166.1 coordinate 81,955,998, forward strand.
ACTAGAAACTGAATATTGCGAACAAAAAGTTCGAAAGGATGTATACTTAAATTTAGCTGTTATATTTTGCATACGTAACGACCATTTGTTATATTTTAGGATATAGTTGAATTAGTTTTAAACTATAATTCAACAGAAATTGATTAATAAAAGTCGCAAATACGTAAAATATTTGTATTTTTAAGTACAAAATACGAAACATTAAAAACGGAAAAAAATAACAAGTATAACTTTTGTTTAGGTGCTGATTTGTATTGATAACAATATATCTTATATACATAATTGTTCGTCTACAAGCTAATACTTTAGTTTCTTAACCTAAATAATATACCCAAAAATAAGTACTTGTAAAAACTTGGAGGAAAATTTTGAATCCTGGAGAAAATCTTCCAAAACGTTTCGTAACCCAGTAGCTAGGAAGTTTACTGCAAAATTTAAGTATTTAGTAATTAAATGTAAAAATAGATAAATAAAAAATATATGTAGTGTTAGTAGTTAATTTTTCTTTTCTCTTAGTAATCTTATTTATGGAACAAATGATTTATAAACTTAACACTTTATTTATCTAGTAGGATATATTAAGAGTATGAGTGTAATGATGCTATTTTTAATAGTGTAAATTGTTTGAAACACAATAATTTTAAATACGCAATTTGTTTACCTTACCAAAAAAATGGTTGTTTTTAATTTTTTTTTTAAAGCCTGAAAACTATTTAGCTTCAACAAGATAAAGTTTAAAACATACGCCCCTGAATTATAATAACATATTACGTGAAATGCAGCCATTTTTAACAACTTTTTAGTTTAACGAGAGCAAGAAAGAAGAACTAAAGAAAATAAAAATAAGAACTTACAAGTATAACATTCACCAACAGAGCTAGATTGGACAGGTTGTCTCCATATCAGCCAGACGATAAAGTTTCATTGTACAGGTTTGTAGATTATATTGAAGTAGAAATTAAATTGTTATCTAACTAAAAAAATCAATTATTCTACTGATTAAGGGGATTATATTGTAACAGTTTTATGTTTTTTATTTATTAAATAAAGCCTAATTATTTTAAACATATGAGGTCACATTGAAACATAAATTAAACTCATCATTTAATAAATTAAATTTAATTATTGTACATATTGGAAGATTACATTGAAACAAAAACTGAAGTTATCATTTTATTAAAATGAACTTTATTATTTAACAAATTGGATGATTTTACTTTAATAAAAATTGTATTTTTCATATAATAGATAATATCAATTATTGTACCTTTCGGGAAATTACATTTGAAAAATATCCTTTAATGAAACAAACTTAATTGTTGTTCAGATTGGGAGATTACCTTGAAATATTGAATGGTCCTCTTGCATGCACATCTAAACACGTGTTTCACTATGTTGTCACCGCTGTTAGTTTGAAATTTTTCTTTTAATTTTAATTAGAAAGAAAAAGTTAAATCTAAATTGTGATATTAATAAATATTCAGTCAGTTTTTCTCTATTTTTCTATAAATTTTATTGACATTTTTTAGAAATTCATTGGAATTTTATTCTCATTAACTTCTAATTTTGTCATAATTAGTGAAAACTATTTAACGAATATCACAAAAAAAAGTGTTTTAACATTCGTTCTACACTAAACTCTTAAACAAATATAAATAGTTTTATGAAACTCAATATACTTTTCAGCTCCACAAAATTTCCCCTAACATGAGAAGGGTGCAGGGAATTTCTTTTCCCAAGCAGCAGAAAGTCCACCACCGGGTCTAGACCATTCTGGAGAACAGAGCCAGGAAATTGGTGAGTGTTTTTTTTGTTAAATTTTAAATATATTATAACTTTTATTAAGTAAATATATAAGACAACCCGGACCTACTTATTAACTATATGCAGTAGGGTGCTTATAGATGCGGCTACCTTATTGGACCCCCTATGCATTTAGTTTTATTATAGTATAAACATCAGAATAGATACTTTTAGAAACAATTAACTTGCTCTATTTTTTTTTATATTTTAAATTGTATAGTATATGAACTATTTTTATAGTATACATTATAAAAGTTTTATGCTAATTTGACAAGCTAATAAGCACAAAGTGTTTAATTAAACTGCTTGTGACATATATTTATTTAGAACAGGTTACTGACAACCTTCCAACTGATGCGAAATCACCAGTTAAAGAGAAACAAGTTGATTACTTGAGGTTGAAGGAATCTGTCGAGGACGCGGTTAAATTTTACAGAAGAACTGATGGCAATTGGAACGGAAAGTGGAAGCAAGATGACGGAAAACTGAATATTGAATAGAAATAATAGATAAATTTTAAAGTTAGTTTCGTGTAACTCTAGTATAATGTGATAGTATAAAGAATTACTAATTAACTTGCTTTGAATATACAAATAGTATGTAAAACTTTGAACTTCTGATATTTTACTACTTAAAACTAGGCTTTTTATAATTTTAAAGACCATATTTAGCGCTTTTCCGATTGATAAATGTATTTTTTTTAATGACTAGACAACACCAATAAAGTCTTTAAAATTATAAAACAAGAAATTAAAAGTTGTATAGCTTAAAAGCTATCACCGTTTAACACTTTGGTTTTGTAATAATTTTGTTGTACGTTTTAAATTTTATTTTAGTAAATTTTTATGCTGTTTTTTCAGCTGTAGTCCAAATTAATAAATTGTTATAAGAAAAATTCGACCAATATTTGATTATATTAGTTGTTTTACACAATTTAAGTACATGCATAAATGTGAATTATGAGAAAATATTTATTTATACAAGTTTTTAGAATATAAATATAAAAGACCTCGGAAAAATAATCTTTTCATTAAAAACAAAAATAAATTTAGTAGAAAAAATAATTGTCTTAGATTATTTACTAATTAATAAATTAAAAGGTTTTTTGGAAATGGAAAAGGATATGTTTTTAAACGTTTTCAAAGAGCCTTTTGAACAGTTAAAGTACAATTTAGTTTTATTTAATCAAGTATTACCAATCTTAATTTGAATTTTAAAAGGAAAATATTCGCTAATAGAAAACTTAAATAACCCAATATTTATAAAACTAGTAGTAATTTTGACGTTTCAGCATTTATTGTAGAATTCGCCAAATATTCGACTTTTTTTCAAAAGATAATTTACCATTAAAAGTTATGTATATAACAAAAAAAAGTACCTTCTTATTCGTGAAGGTCTGAAGGTTCAGAAAACTGTTTTAAATTTCAAGTTTATAATTTTTTACTTACACTCAATTACGTCACAATAGTAGTATTTTTGTTTTTTTATTTATGATACCCTAAAAAACTTGTTTCGGAGGATTCTTCTATAAAGAGTCAAAGTTGGTCTTAAAAATGGTATGGGCGTCTTCCTCAAGGTCTGTAGTTTTGCAAATCAGTCTTGTTTTTAATTTTTGGCGTATTTTGTTCAAAAGTGACGTCTCAGTCATTTTTTGCCTTAAAAAACTTTTTTCGAAAAATTCTTCTATAAAGAGCTAAAATTGATTATTCAAAATAGTATTAACGTCTTTTTCAAGGTTTTTGTTTTTGAAATATAATTTTTGATTATCGATATTTTTTGAAATTAGTTCATAGAAAAACAATAGCTTTAAAAATATATTTTTAGTTTATTTCAACATAACGTGGATTAACTGAAAAAAAGTCTTTATCGAGTTTTGTAATTTTGCTAATTGGTTTTGGACTATTTTAAAAACGTTTTGTATTTAAAAAAATTAAATTTAATTCTTATAAATGTATTAGCATTCTCTTTTAGCTCTTTAGTTTTCTGAGTATCATTTTAAATTAATTTGTTAAAACTAATTAGATTACATATATATACTTTTTAAACTGATCTGATATAAATTCATTTTGTAAATTTTTTCAAATTAAATAATTTTCGATGCTTAAATAACAATTAACTTAAATTCATTTAAAAAAACATTAAGCTAGTTATAAAAACAAATAAAGAAAATATTTATATGTCAAAGTTAAAAAAGGGTATAAAACACTACTACAATAAGTAGTAAAATTCAAAATTTATTTTAACAATTCAAAGTATAATAAATACAGTAACTGATTTGATAACTAAAACAAGTTACTTTACTTTTGTTTAAAAAGTAAAAAGTCAGCTGTTTACTGATAGCCGTTTAAAAATATTTGAAAAGTTTGTAAAACAGTCTAAATAAATAGTTGTTATAATTTGTTTTAACTTTTAGTAATCAAATTGATTTGTAAATAAATTTTTGATTATCATGGTTTTTTTATGCTACATCAAAGTAAAAAGTATAGTTCTCCTTTTTTTGTTGTTTACTAAGAACATTAAAGAATTAAAACCATTATGTAAAAAAAAATTACTAACGACGCTATATATAAATTATTAAACTTTTTAGATGTTTTTGAGCAGTAATTTTTAATTAAATTGTCTAATTAATCAGCGATAAGTTATAAAAGCTTTATAAATGTTATACTATTGAAACCTTTTTAAACTATCAAAACTTTTAAATTTCTGCTTTGAATAGAAAAATATGTTTTTAAAGTTTATAATTTTACGGTTTTTGGCTTCAACAGCAATATTTTTTCAATTTTTAAAAGTATACAATTTTCCTTTTTATACCTTTTCTATTGTAATTTAATAAAACGAAGCTATTATATCATATTTCTTAAATTTACAAACAGGTGAAATGTTATGACAGAGAATGTTTGTTTATTGACACTTTGGATGAGCAAGTAAAAGTACCCTTTATAGTTTATTTTGTTTTATGTTTTCGACTGTTATAAATTTATAAACAAAAATAGATTGATAGTCACAAGGAAGAAAAAGAAATGCATCAAAGCATGAGCAGTTTACAGAGTTTTTAATTTTAAAAGTTTAATTAACTGCTTTCAGAAAAATTTCAGAAGTTTGAACAAAGTTATTAACCATTTTTCATGGGACTTGTTAGTAGCAGATATATCATCACTTTTTAAGTGGAATCAGAAAACAGTACTATTAGGGTGCAATTAACTGATAGTGAACAAGCACTTTTCAAATATTAACCCCTACTGTGTACAGAAATTTTATAATAAATGGTTTAAAAAATCAAAAAAGGAAAAGAAACTCTGCACACTTTGTTTTAAAAGCTCATTGCACACATTCTTTATGTAAACGAAACGTTGTTTTGAAATCTATTTAGTGTAAGTAATTTTTATATCATTATTTTAGCAACTTTTCTTGTTAACTCTTTTTTGAACCAAAAGGGAGTGTGATCAAAAACCACTGAAGTTCCAGGCTAAACTTGTTTTATTAACAAATTATCAAAGTCGTTTGGTAACAGGTTTCAACTTGTTTATAACGAACGCTCAAGTAGAAGTAAATTAAATAAAAACTTTGATGGGATTGCAGAAGATGATGTGATTGTTGGCTCATTAACAAAAAAACCGTACTCAAATGAAATTCACATAACTTTAAACTCCATATAATAGAATATTATTATATTAACAGAACGAACCAAGTAGAGAAAAAGACCTTAAAGTATTTTAACAAATATATTTATTTTGTTACACTGTTCAAAGTAGGATAAGAATACAGCTCTACAACCCGAAGAACTGGTACATTTAAACTTGCACATTGTTTTCAACTATTCTTGTTTAGAATTTTGATAAAATTTTTGGAAAAATGGATGTATAATAATAATGGTTGGTCATATTACGGAAAGAATTTCTAAGGTCAAAAAAATCAGTTGAATTTAAGTGCACCATTGTAAAAACTTTCTAATAAAAAAAAAGAGCTAAAATAAATTTAATTTTTTATAAATCAATAATTAACGACCATAATTACTTGCTTAATTCTTAGTAATATAAAAGTTATTTTAATGTCAATAAGATATATAACATAGTAATGTATAACACCAGTTTCGGTGTAGATTTTAGTTAAATATTTTACATTAATGTTTGCATACCAATTAAATTTAATTATTGTAATATGCTATTAAAAATCAGACTGTTATCTGAAAAAATATATAAACATTTATTTTTATAAGATAAAAATGTTAAAATTAATATTTATAATGATGTTTCAACAATTAAAACCTTGAAGAAAACGCTCATGCCATTTTTAAAGACCAGTTTTCGACTGTTTATATGAGAATTCTCCGAAACTATTTTTTTAAGGCGAACAATGGGTTTTTTGTAATGTTATTTTTAAACAAAATATGTCAAAAATAAAAAATCTAAAAAGATTTGCAAAACTACAGACCTTCGGAAAGACGCTGTACCATTTTTAGGACCTTTTTTTACTCTTGGTTATGACCATTCTCCGAAACTATTTTTTAGGGCCATAAAATACTTTTTAATGACGTCATTTTTGAACAAAATACGTCAAAAATTAAAAATTAAATACTGATTTGTAAAACTAAAGACTTTCAGAAGACGCCCATACCATTTTAAAAAAACTATTTTTCACTCGTTGTAGGAGAATTCTCCGAAACAAGAAAACACAAATACTTGGCGAAAACTACACTAAATGCTGCAACATGCAATTTTGTATCTGTTAACACCAAGATTTTATAAATTTTGATATGTACTTATTTGAAAAATTAATCACTAAGCGATTATTTCTGACTAGTTTTTAGTATACTTTATGATAAATTATATAAAAATATATATTTTGTCTTTTAAACTAAATTGATATAATTTTCTTTATTTTAAAATAAAATGTAGATATGAAAAACAATATAAAAACTACTGATAATTTTTTAAACAATTTTACTCTCCTATAACAATTATTATTTAAAAACACATAATTTAAAAATCGTTTTCAACTAGCATATATTTACATTTTCAAATTAATTACCAACAAAAACTTCAGCGAAAGTCTGCAGAGCAGAAACCTGGACTATCGTATGTCGTGAGACAAGCTAAAGTTTAACAAAAGAGTTGATCATGCCAATTCGATCTATTCGGCAGAGAACTCGATTTTTAGACCGCAAGCTTTCAATTGACTAAGACCAGTTTCGTCCTAATTAGGACTCATCAGTCAGTAACAACCGAAAAACTTGTGGTCTTATAATCAAAGTGGAATGATCAATCCTTTTGTTAAATTAATTATCAGGAACTAACTTATTTAAAGATATTAAATTGCAAACAATGTGTGTCATATTTAAATTTAACTATAAATAATTAATTAAGAAACTTCAGTCAAAAAAGAATAAAAAGTTCAAAGTTTACTAAAATAAAAAAGTTAAGTTTATTATAATCAGATGTCATAAGGAGTTATTTTTTTCAATCGTTACAAAAACATACTGTTAAGTCATAGCATTAAATTCACAAAAAGAAGTAGCTTTAACATATATAAAATTTTAATATTTTTTAAATAATAATTTTTCTATTAAATCTTTTAAAATATATTTAATAATAAATTGTCTTATTTCATTTAAGTTTAATTATACGACGATGGTTCTGCCACCGTATTTATTCTTCTGGGTGTAGACGTTTTATATGGCTTCGCAACGACTTCAAATGTTTAAAAGCTTTATGACATTGATGACATTTGTGACTTTTTACATTGCTGTGAACTTTCAGGTGAGACGTCAAATTTTCTTTTCTGTAAAATGATGACGCGCACTCTGGGCATTTAAACGGCTTTTTTCCAGTATGAGTGATCTTGTGTCTTTTTAGGCTTTGTATGGTTGCAAATGTTTTTAGGCAAACATCGCATTGAGGCCTTGTTTGGTCCGTTTTTGAATCTGAAGCAATATCGTTTTTTTCTTTCGCTTCATTTATATCATTACGACCTAAAATTGATTTTGAGTTTATTTTCATAATGAACTGAATAAAGTATATAAAAAAGTAACTTTTTTATAGGATTTATTAATAAAAAAATAAAGCAAATTTTGTTTTAAACGCCTTATATCATATCCTTTAAACAAGTTTAATACTAAAACTTTAAAAGAGTTATTTCAAATAAAATACACACAATATTTTAGTTAAGTAACAAATTTATAACCATAATAAAAATAAAAAGGAACTTTGTGGTAAGTTGATAAATTACAATCAGAGTTAAAATTCCGTTTTAGTAGAATAATGACTTTAGTTTCATAATATTTGTCAAAAAAATATAAATATAACACATAAAGCACTTAAAAAACAAATCATTTAATCTAAATATATTTACCTTTCTCTTCAACAGGCGTATCATCAATTTCCATTTTTTCTGCTTTAAGTACGTTTCCTTTCGGACCTGATTTTATTTTATGCTTTATTACTATTAAAATAAAAAGTAAACATTTTTTTAACTGTCACTTTTTGAATAGTTATTCAGTTTATATGTTAATTGAAAACAAATATTTTAGAATTAGCTGTTTTGTTTTTTACGCAGAAAATAAATTCTGTTTAGCTTTATAAATAACATTACAACCTGAAAATTTAAATAAATACCTGAATATAATAAACTAAAAGTATATAAACCATAAAAATAAAGTAACTGTTTTATTTTTGTTGCATGGTACTTTTCTGAAACATTTTTTTTAATGAACTTGTTTATATTTAACATAAAGTACTAAACAAAAACCATCAATTAAAGTATACAAGAAAGTGTTACGATAATTTCGAGTTTATTTATTAAACTTAAATTATTATTTTTAAACACCAGCTTTATTAACGTAATTAAGTTATCAGGAAATTTTGGGTAAGTTTATGAACTACAAGAAATCAACTAGAGCTTTAATATAAAATGACATTTTTAAACTAGTTTGTCAAAAGCCTAACGATTATACCGCAAAAAAAAAATTCATGAAAATAAAATGTAAAATTTACCTTTCTTTTTCACAGGCAAATCGTTTAATGAAGCTTCTTTCGGTTTAGATAAACTTTCTTCCAAGCCTATGTTTGTTTTGTTGTTTAATTACTATTTGACTTTTAATTTCAACATCAAAGCTTTTATAATTTGTTTAATGTAAATACATTAGGTAATGTAATATGTAATTTAGATACTGTTTAGGTAACTGAAGTTTATTGCATTTAGTTTATCAAAGTAATAAATTTTTGCTTATATTACCACGCACAGTATAAAATGTTAGTTATATCTATTATGGATTTCGTAAATAACAAGAGAGTTTGAACATTGACTTTATATTAATTTTTTTCATACTATTTTGGAAGTAGTTAAAATCTTTTTACATGTCTAATTTTAAACTCTACCAATGTTGAACAATTAAATTAGACTTTTTTTTATCAATTCTAAAAATGTAATATTAAAATAATTAATTTGTTGAGTAACTAACCATTTGTCAAAAAAATCAACTTATTTTATACATATATATTCATTTACATAAGCAAATGTTTATTATTTTGTTGGTATTATTACAAAAGAGAGCAAAAACTAAATAAGAGTTTCCTTAAATTGTTTTTTATAATTGCCTCCTTCAAAGAATTTTAAAAATAGTAGATCTCTTAGTTAAATGTCATATTACATTATTAGTATTACCAACATTATTCTTTATTGTCCCTATATTCAAAATAAATCCAAGGAGACAGATATTGTCCATTTTCGGAATCCTATCCTAGACACTTTTTTTGTTTGAAATGAGTAAAAGAGCTTTATTATTTTTTATCATTACCCAAAAAAATATTGAACAGCAATCTAAAGTTAATTCAAGAGCAAGCCTGAATGTAAAAGTATTATAACTGCCAAGAATTATATAGTCGCTTTAAAGGTCATTCGAAAAAAGATCTTTACTTTTTTTTTACAAAGATTCTAAATGGATCTTAGCATGAGAGGCTGATTTGTGGATCAGATTGATCACTAGTAAATATTTTTGTTTTATTAGCTTTTGTAACTCTTAAGGAGTTCTAGAACGTACCATAGTATAAAATTTTGTCTATTCTTCAACTGCTAGTAATGTGAAGTTCAAAAAAAAAAAAGCTAATATAAAACTAATGCTAACTTAAAAATGATTAATGCTAACTTGTTAAGTCGTTGAGTGCAACATTCTTTTTTTCTTTGTCATTCACATATTCGCCAGTATCACTACTGCTATGTTCGACTTTACTCCCAGCTCCGTAACTTAGTTGTTGTTTATCGATACTTGTAGTTTGTTTATTTAGTTCACCTTTCGTTTTGCAAGTAAGACTATCATCAGTCTCAGAAAGTCCTTTCTCTGCAACAGACTTATCATCAGTTTCCATTTTTTCTGCTGTAAGTACGTTTCCTTTCGGACCTGTTTTTATTGTATGCTTTCTTACTATTAAAATAAAAGGTAAACTAATTTCAAAACTTTCACTTTTTGAATAGTAATTTAGTTATATAATGTTATTTGAAAATAAATATTTTAGAATTAGCTGTTTGTTTTTCACGCAGAAAATAAATTTAGTTCAGCTTCAGCATTAAAAATAACATTACAGCCTGAAAATTAAAATAATTAATTTTAAGCTGAATATAATAAATCAAAAAGTCTATAAACCATAAAAATAAAGTGACTGTTTTATTTTTGTTGCATGGTACTTTTCTAAAAACATTTTTATTTATTTAAATGAACTTATTTATAGTTGACCTAAAATACTTAACAAATAATCGTTATTTAAAATATACAAAAAGATGTTACGATAATTTAGAGTTTGTTTAGTAGATTTAAGTTCTTTATTTCAAACAGATATGTTTTGTTTAGTTAACTAAAGTAAATTAAATAAAACTTATCAATGTAATATTTTTTTGTCTAACTGGGACAGTATAAAATGTTAATTATATTTACTCTGGCTTTAGATAGCAACAACAGAGTTTAAACGTTGATTTTATATTAGTTTTGTTCATACTTTTTTGGAAATAGTAGTTAATGAAACTACAGTTTTACTTGTCTAATTTAAAACTCTACCAACGTTTAAAAATCAAGTTGGCCTTACTTATCTCAATTCTACAAAAATAATATCAAAATAATAACTTTGTTTAGTAATTAACCATTTATCAAAAAAAAAGCAACTTATTTTATTTTTATATATTCAATTACATAAGCGAATGTTTTTTATTTTGTTGTTGTTATTACAAACGAAAGTAAGAACTAAAATAAGAGTTTCCTAAAACTGTTTTTTTTTTTTGCCTCCTTCAATGAGATTGAAAATAGTAGATTCCTTAGTTAAATGTCATATTACATTATTAGTATTACCACATTATTATTTATTGCCTCTATATCTAAAATAATTCCAACGAGACAGATATTGCCCGTTTTCGGAATCCTATCCTAGACACATTTTTTGCTTCAAATGAGTAAAAAAATACTTTTATATCGTTACCCCAAAAAAAATTTAACAGCAATCTGGATAATAAAAGCAAGCTGAAATGTAAAAGTATTATAACTGCTATTAATTATATAGTCGCCTAAAAGGTAATTCGAAAAAAGATCTTTATCTTTTTTTTACATAGAATCAAAATTGATCTTAGAATGAGAAGCTGATTTGTGGATCAAACTGATCACTAGTAAATATTTTTATTTTATTAGCTTTTGTAACTCTTAGGGAGTTCTAGAATGTACCATAATATAAAATTTTGTCTATTCTTCAACTTCTAGTATTCTGAAGTTCAAAAAAAAAAGCTAATATAAAACTAATGCTAACTTAAAAATGATTAATGCTAACTTGTTAAGTCGTTGAGTGCAACATTCTTTTTATCTTTGTCATTCACATATTCGCCAGTATCACTACTGCTATGTTCGACTTTACTCCCAGCTCCGTAACTTAGTTGTTGTTTATCGATACTTGTAGTTTGTTTATTTAGTTCACTTTCTGTTATACAAGTAAGACTTTCATCAGTTTCAGAAAGTCCTTTCTCTGCAACAGGCGTATCATCAGTTTCCATTTTTTCTACTTTAAGTACGTTTCCTTTCAGACCTGTTTTTATTTTATGCTAAATTAACATACCTTAGTAAAAAGTCTTGTCTAAGCTTCAACTGCTAGTAAAAAACATGAAGTTAAAGGTACAAAAAAAAGACAAAAGAATGATTAATGCTTACCTGATAGGGCGTTGAGTGCAACTTTTCTTTTGTCTTTATCATTCAAGTATTCGCCAGTATCACTACTGTTGTCTTCTGTTTTGCTCCCAGCTCCGCAACTTGGTTGTTGTTTATCGATATTTGTAGTTTGTTTATTTAGTTCACTTTCCGTTTTGCAAGTAAGACTTTCATCACTTTCGGAAAGTCTTCTATAAAACAGAGTATACGCATTAGAGTCCAAAACATACTTTAACTCAGTTTCTAAAACCAATGTATCGTTGTACTTATTCCACTGGCCATTAGGTTCTTTGCAGTAGGCATAATAATGCCCATTATTCTTGCTACGATCGCCCAAAAAAACTATAACGCTGTACAGCTCATACAAAACCGATTTTTCCTGTTTATTATGTACATACGAACTTATGTCAATAATGTTTTTGAATTTTATATGTTCTCCAACTTGTACAACCAAAACTTGTGGGCAAGATGTGATTACTGTTTGTTCAGTCCGGCTTGTTTTTTTGTTGCATTGATCACAAAATATTTCTGCGTCGAAATCTTTTACAGTGAAGGATTCATTCAGGTTGTCTACAACATCGCCTTCATTTGAGACTCTGAGGTGAGTAAGGCTTTTAGTTCTATTCTCACTACCGCAGGTCTTACATTTACGTATTTCTTCTTGCTTGCAGTCAATAATATATTCTAGAAAGTTATTAGAACAGCTTTCATCGGCGACCCCTCCCATTTTGTCTTTTAAAAGATTAAGAAACTCTATTGGGCAATTACGCTCATTCAGATTCATACCAAAACTGTTACCATCAATAATTTTTCTTAAACAGGCAATTGAATTGATGGGGACTTGCCTTGTTTTCCTAGCTTTATTCAGTTTGTTTGAATTGAAAAACGTTTCTTTTAAATTGCAGAAGAGGCAGCCCCTTTTGCAGTTGCAGTTATACTTCAAGAAGTGGTTGTAAACAGAAGGTGTATGCATAAGGGTCTGCATTAAAGAGTTTGCATAGCAATTGAGGTTATTGTTGACCAATCCTGGCATTCTGTTCACTGTTGTTAGATCAGATGGCCATTGCGATTCAATTATGTAAGCCATTTCAGTCTATATACTTTATTTATTTATTGTCTGTGAACAACATATTTTTCTAAAACAGTTTTAAATATACTAGTTGATATAAGTACTATAAACGTTTATACCTTGACTCTATGTTGAAATTTTCGGAAAACTTTCATTAATGATATTTAATAGTATTTTTCTAGTTATTACATAAAAAAAAAGTATTGAGAACAGATTAAAGTCAAGTCATTGAGTATTGTAAAAAAATCGATTTTCCAGCTTATATGGAGTGTATAATATCAGTTATCTTTTTTGATAATTTTAGATCTAAGTTAAAATTTTTGTTAAAAAAGACTTTAATATTACCTGGTCATAAAAACTAATTTAAGTTATGTACAGTTAATTCATAAAAATTACGATGTAGAACTTATTTTCGTTTATCAAATAAAGTCATAGCAGTACAGATTTTTTAAGTATTTGCAATTTTTACTCAACTAAATCACCTTAGTTTACTCGGAATAATTTTTTTATAATATCCAGTATATTCTAAAATTGTATGATACTTTTAAAAATAATAAGTTATTTATATTTCAAGATATTTTATTAAAATAAGAAATATTTAATTTAAGACTGATATATATGTATTTTTTAACTCAAAATAGTTAAACTCTTAATTAAAATGTAATGTAAAGGTTTATTTAAAAATATAAATACGCACATACTAAGATCCGAGTAAAATTCAAAATTTTATTTTAGATGCCACTTATACTATAAACAAAAATTCTAGCTAAAACCGAAAAAGAAAAACTCAAGCTAAATTGTGTTAAAAAATTATATAACCTAAATGCTGCTTAAGAACATTAAAAAGTTTAGTTTTATTACTATGTAACAAGAAAAAAAATCTTAGAGAATGAAAAAAGAAAATAACTATCTACTGGACAAACCCTTTTGTTTCAAATACTTTAAAAGTTCTGTTACTTCTTTGAAAGCATAATAAAAATCATCTGCAAATATTCTATTTTAAACACCTGTATTGTTAATTTTAATCTCATAATTTTAAAGTTAAGTATAAAAGTTTTAAAAGTTACCATTGAGCGTAGTTTTGTATCAAATTTCAGATAAATTTTTAAGGTTAAATGAGTGATACATTAAATATAAATATAGTTAAGTATTCCTTATTAGATTTTGCATTAAATTAAGGTATGCATTGGTTTATTATCATAAATTAAAGCTGTCTATTTTTTGTTTTGTTTATAAACAAAAATGAGTCTGTTCAAGCAGATTACTGGTCTAAATTTTTTTATTTTCAATATGTTTTTCTAAGTTTCGATTTTAAAAGTGAAATATTAAAGTTTATAGTTAAAATGCATCTTACCGATATAAATAAAGATTTAATATTATATAAAAAGTAATTTCAATACTAATATTTAATATTAAATCTGCGTTTTCTTTAGTGTCAACTAAATTTTTAAAAGTAAATTAAATTTTTAAGAAAAATAACCTCATTAACAATAAACGTTTTTATGAAAACAAACATAAAATTGAATTTTTAAATAAAAAACTGTTATGAAAAGAACAGTAGCTTTAATATTTTAATAGATAACTCTTCTATGTTATCTATTATATTCTAATATGTTTTAATGGATGAATCTTTGTTAGAAATGTCACTAATATCACCTGATTATAAAATTAGTTTAACTTATAAACATTAAATTTGTAAAAAAAAACATGTAAAATTTTATACTTTTATAAAAATAGAGTACAAAACTTTCAAAAATTTGAACTTTTTACTTTAACAAATTACTTTAGTCTGCAGAATTTTTTTTTAATAATAATAACACAAGATATTTTCATATTGTAGGATATTTGAAGCCCAATAAGTTAATAAGATTTAAATTTATTTAAATAAAAAAGGAATTTTAATTTTAGACTGATATATGTTTTTTTTTAACTAAAAATAATTAAACTCTAAATTACATTTTAATGAAAAGGTTAATTCATAAATATATAGGAGCATACCCTATTTTCCAATAGAAAATTGCAAAAATCCGTTTTAATTGGGACTTATATTAAAAAGGAAAGTTTTAGCTAAAACTGAAAAATAAATTGCATTATAAAATTATAAAACCTAAATGTTACTAAAAAACAAAAAGGAAATAATTTTTTTATCTTTAAAACTAACTTGGAAAAAAAAAACTAACCACTGTACAAACACACTCATCTAAAATACTTTTAAAAGATCTCTTACTTCTTTGAAAGCATGACAAGAATCATGTGAAAAAGTACTATTTTAAACACTTGTCTTGTTGATTATAAGCTTTTAACTTTTCTTTAATATTTATATTAAATAAATTTAAGTTAGCCTAGGGCGTTGTTTATGTATCAAATTTCAGATAATATTTTGCGTTCAAGAGTTGTGCATTAAATAAACGATTTAAATAAAAATAAATGTAATATCAGTTTACAGTTTTAGTATTACTAATTGAATTCGCCTTCAACCACAATGAAAAATATGGTATTAAAAATACTTATTTAAATTAAAACTCTTTCATTTATATTTTGTTAGGTTTATAAACGAAAAACGGGTTATATTTGTCATTATAAATATATAATTTTAGTATTCGCTTTTCTTAAGTTTTGATAGCACAAAATGAAATACCATAGGGATATGTAAAGATGTATCTAACTTAAAATTTTAGGTTTTGTTTGTTATAAAAAATATTTTCAATACTTATGTTTAATATTTAGTCTGTAATTTCTTTAGTATCATTTGAAATTTTAAAATAAATTACAATAAATAAAATTATACAATTAGCAGAAGATGTCTTAATGAAAGGAAAATTCAAATTTTATTTTTAAACAAAAAACTCTTATGACAGGAATAGTAGCTATAATAACTTAATAGATAAGTTTTTGATTGAAATGATGCTAATATTTACTGAATATAAAAATCAATTAAACTGATATACAGTCATAGCGGTACAGAACTATCAAATATTTGAAATTTTGATTAAAATTATTAAAAAAAAAAGTCAAGATAGTTTAAACTTCATAATAATTGAACCAAAAAAGTTTCAACATTATTAGTTATTTACTTTATATAAGAAAATCTTAATTTTAGAAAGATAAATTATTTTTTAACTCAAAACAATTAAATTTTATGTAACAATTTAATATTAAGGTTATTTCTAAAAAATATAGAAGTATACTCTTATTTCCGAGACAAACTTGTAAAACTCCATTTTAATTGTAACTTATAATAAAAAGTAAAACTCAATCTAAAATTTAAAAATAAAAACTCAAGCTAAATTCACTAAAAAAAGTTTTATAACCTGAACGCTGCTAAAAAACTTCAAGAATTAAGCTTCGTATATATATAACTAACTTGGATAGAAAAAAATGAGATTTAACTTACCACTGAACAAACAATTTTAAGAAGAATACTTTTAAAAGAACTTTACAAAACAATACAATTTACCATAAACACTTATCAAATTTCTAATTTACTCATAAATAAACGAACTTTTAAAAAATCTATGCGTTAAGCATTAAAAGTATAGAACAACGTAATGACTATTCAAATGTAATGAGTCAAAAATGTGCAAGTCATTAAAAGCTGACATTAAAATTTGTAGATTTAAATTATACAAACCTAATTAAAAACAAAATTGTATATTGTAAAAAGAAAAATAGTAACTAACGTACAGAAACAATTAGAAATGTAAAAAAAAATAAAATTTAAAAACTAAGTTAGATAAAAAGACGAGAACAAAACTTATAATAGTAGATTGTAAAATAGCACCCTCGAAAAGAAAATGGTAAAAGAAAGTAATCATTTAATAACGAGGTAAAAACAAAAACACATAGATTATCAATACAACATAAGACTAAATAGTAAAATAAAATTTAAATAAAAAACGACAAAGAAAAAAAAACCACCGAAACTTTATCAACGCGGCCAATGCATAAACAAAAAACAAAAACCATATAATATCAGTTTATCAGTATTCTAAATTTTTTTTTAAATTCTTGTATATTTAAACTAAATAAGTTTCAAGACTTAATGATATTTACTTAAGATAAGAAAATCTTAATTTTAGAAATATAAATGTTTTTTTTATTTTAAATCAATTAAACTTTAAGTAACAATGTAATGTCAAGTTTAATTCTAAAATATAAAAAAGGCATACCTTAATTTCCAAAATAAAATTGTAAAACTTTATTTTAATTGTAACTTATAATAAAAAGTAAAGTTCTATCTAAAAAAAAAAAAAACTCAAGCTGAATTGCACTAAAAAAATTTTATAACTAGCAAGCTGCTAAAAAAACTTCAAGAGTTAAGCTTCGTATCTATATAACTAACTTGGATAGAAAAAAATGAAAATAGCTAACCACTGAACAAACAATTTTACATAGAATACTTTTAAAAGAACTCTTACGTCTTTGAAAGCATGACAAGAATCATCTGGAGAAATACTGTTGTAAACACTTGTATTGTTGATCTTCTGCTCTTAATTTCTCCTTAAAGCTTCATATAAAAATTTCAAAAGTTAGCCTAGCATAATGATAGTATCAAATTTCAAATAAGTTTTTTTGCTAAAAAGATTTGTGTGTTTAATAAACCATTAATTTTTTTTTATAATCTTAGCTTATAGTTTGAATATTGCTAATTGGATTTGTCATAGAAATCATCTGAAAAATTTCTGTTTTAAACACTTGTATTGTGATTTTAAGCTATTTAAGATGTCAATTTCTCCTAAAAATATAATATTAAAATTTTAAAAGTCAGCTAATCTTAGGGCGATGTTTTGTATCATATTTAAGATAAGATTTTGCTAACAAGATTTGCTTGTTAAATAAGTAAAGTAAAGATATGTATAATCTTAGCTTACAGTTTTAAAATTGCTTATTAAATTTGTCAAAAAAAAGCATGAAAAAAGGTATAAATTTTTATTTAACATAAACTATTTTTATTAGATTAAAATTTCCTTTGTATTTTGATCGTTTTATAAACAATACAATTTACCATAAACACTTATCAAATTTCTAATTTACTCATAAATAAACGAAGTTTTAAAAAATCTATGCGTTAAGCATTAATAGTATAGAACAACGTAATGACTATTCAAATGTAATGAGTCAAAAATGTGCAAGTCATTAAAAGCTGACATTAAAATTTGTAGATTTAAATTATACAAACCTAATTAAAAACAAAATTGTATATTGTAAAAAGAAAAATAGTAACTAACGTACAGAAACATTAGAAATGTAAAAAAAAATAAAATTTAAAAACTAAGTTAGATAAAAACACGAGAACAAAACTTATAATAGTAGATCGTAAATTAGCACCCTCGAAAGGAAAATGGTTAAAGAAAGTAATCATTTATTAACGAGGTAAAAACAAAAACACATAAATTATCAATACAATATAAGACTAAATAGTAAAATAAAAATTAAATAAAAAACGACAAAGAAAAGAAAAATCACCGAAACTTTATCAACGCGGCCAATGCATAAACAAAAAACAAAAACCATATAATATCAGTTAATCAGTATTCTAAAATTTTTTAAAATTCTTTTATATTTAAACTAAATAAGTTTCAAGATTTTATGATATTTACTTAAGATAAGATAATAATAATTTTAGAAATATAAATGTTTTTTTTATTTCAAATCAATTAAACTTTAAGTAACAATTTAATGTCAAGTTTAATTCTAAAATATAAAAAAGGCATACCTTAATTTCCAAAATAAAATTGTAAAACTTTATTTTAATTGTAACTTATAATAAAACGTAAAGTTCTATCTAAAAAAAAAAAAATACTCAAGCTGAATTGCACTAAAAAATTTTTATAACTAGCAAGCTGCTAAAATAACTTCAAGAGTTAAGCTTCGTATCTATATAACTAACTTGGATAGAAAAAAATGAAAATAACTAACCACTGAACAAACACTTTTACATAGAATACTTTTAAAAGAACTCTTACGTCTTTGAAAGCATGACAAGAATCATCTGGAGAAATACTGTTGTAAACACTTGTATTGTTGATCTTCTGCTCTTAATTTCTCCTTAAAGCTTCATATAAAAATTTCAAAAGTTAGCCTAGCATAATGATAGTATCAAATTTCAAATAAGTTTTTTTGCTAAAAAGATTTGTGTGTTTAATAAACCATTATTTTTTTTTTCATAATATTAGCTTATAGTTTTAATATTGCTAATTGGATTTGTCATAGAAATCAACTGAAAAATTTCTGTTTTAAACACTTGTATTGTGATTTTAAGCTATTTAAGATGTCAATTTCTCCTAAAACATAATATTAAAATTTTTAAAGTCAGCTAATCTTACGGCGATGTTTTGTATCATATTTAAGATAAGATTTTGCTAACAAGATTTGCTTGTTAAATAAGTAAAGTAAAGATATGTATAATCTTAGCTTACAGTTTTAAAATTGCTTATTAAATTTGCCAAAAAAAAGCATGAAAAAAGGTATAAATTTTTATTTAACATAAACTATTTTTATTAGATTAAAATTTCCTTTGTATTTTGATCGTTTCATAAACACTTATCAAATTTCTAATTTACTCATAAATAAACGAAGTTTTAAAAAATCTATGCGTTAAGCATTAATAGTATAGAACAACGTAATGACTATTCAAATGTAATTAGTCAAAAATGTGCAAGTCATTAAAAGCTGACATTAAAATTTGTAGATTTAAATTATACAAACCTAATTAAAAACAAAATTGTATATTGTAAAAAGAAAAATAGTAACTAACGTACAGAAACAATAGAAATGTAAAAAAAAATAAAATTTAAAAACTAAGTTAGATAAAAAGACGAGAACAAAACTTATAATAGTAGATCGTGAATTAGCACCCTCGAAAGGAAAATGGTTAAAGAAAGTAATCATTTATTAACGAGGTAAAAACAAAAACACATTAATTATCAATACAACATAAGACTAAATAGTAAAATAAAAATTAAATAAAAAACGACAAAGAAAAGAAAAACCACCGAAACTTTATCAACGCGGCCAATGCATAAACAAAAAACAAAAACCATATAATATCAGTTAATCAGTATTCTAAAATTTTTTAAAATTCTTTTATATTTAAACTAAATAAGTTTCAAGATTTTTTGATATTTACTTAAGATAAGAAAATAATAATTTTAGAAATATAAATGTTTTTTTTTATTTCAAATCAATTAAACTTTAAGTAACAATTTAATGTTAAGTATAGTTGTAAAATATAAAAAAGGCATACCTTAATACCGAGATAAAAATTTTAAATTTTTTTTTTAATTGTTACTTATAATAAAAGGTAAAGTTCTATCTAGAATTAAAAAAAATAAAAACTCAAGCTAAATTGCACTAAAAAAAATTTATAACCTGAATGCTGCTAAAAAAACTTCCAGAATTAAGCTTCGTATCTATAAAACTAACTTGGAGAGAAAAAAAGAAACATAACTAACCACTGAAGAAACAATTTTAAATAGAATACTTTTAAAAGATCTCTTACGTCTTTGAAAACATGATAAGAATCATCTGAAAAAATACTGTTGTAAACACTATTATTGTTGACTTTAAGCTCTTAATTTCTCTTACAAACTTAATATTAAAATTTTCAAAGTCAGCTGAGTTTTGGGTGATGGTTAGTTTCAAATTTCAGATAAGTTTTTTGCTAAAAAGATTTGTAAAATAAACTACTTAAATGAAAAAGTGTATAATCTTAGCTCACATTTTGTTGTATACTTTTGTTACTTAACACATAAATTTATAAGTGTTCGTTTATTTATGAGTATATCATGGTTTCAAAAAGTTTTTAATGTAAATTGCCTTGTTTATAAACCGAACAAAACACAAAGGAAATAGTTTTAATCTAATAAAAACAATTTTAAATATTTTTTTTATACCTTTATTTCATGCTCAACAACATCCTGACTTTAAAATTATTTCAACATCCAAATGTAATAAGTCAAAAATGTGCAAGTCATTAAAAGCCGACATTAAAGTTTGTAGATTTAATTGAAACAAATCTTATGAAAAAAAAGAATTAACAATAAAAAAAATACATTGTTACTAATGTACATAAACTTGGAGACTAATTTAGAAAAAACGATGAAAAAAAAAATTATAATAGTAAAGCGTAAATTAGCACCCTCGAAAGGAAAATGAATGTAAAAAATAACAATTTATTAATGAGTTGAAAACAAGAAAAATAAATTATAACAACAACATAGGACTAAAGAATAAAAAAAAAAATCAAACAAAATACGACAAAGAAAACAAAAACCACCGATACCTTATCAACGCAGCTAATGCATAAACAAAACCCAAAAGCATAGCATTGAGTGGATGATTAAAACAACTAGTCATTTAAACTAAGTATAAAAACTTCAAGCTATTACTAATGGAACCATAGTATAGTAGCACTTGAACAGGACAAAAACTAAATAATACAAAAGTAAAAAAGAAAAAGGTAAACTATTTATTATGAAAATAAAAAAAATACTCAAATAGTAAGTATTTTGTTTAATGTTTTCTTTTATATTGTCTTACATTTTAATACTGTATTTTGAGCTTTTTATGCTTTTTTAAACTTTGTAAATTTTGTATATTTCTGTTAAATACTTTGCAAAGTAATAAAAATAAAAGAATGAGGTATAAGTTAAGCCTTGAAATCCAAAATTCTAATTGGTATTTACTATGCTATTAGATGAATGGTAATTTTTCACGTTTAAATAAGTTTTAAATTACCCTTAAAAACACAACAAAAAAAATTTGTTAGTTTTAAGTAGACAGCTCTAAACATTCTCGGAAATTTGAGTTTATTTAACAAAAACAACTTCTATAGCGTAATTTAGACTAAATTTTAAACACATACTTAGATAAGGCAAACTATAAAATAAACTATAATTTATATAATCACTAAAAAAACTGTTCATAAGCTGTTTTTGCTAAGTAGGACATAATCTCTTCAAATGATATTTTTATTCCATTACTGACATATATATCTCGGGTCCGATTGTAAAATAACAGGGATTTCCCTAATATTTGCTAAGTCAGCAATATATTTTTCTTTAAATTTTTACTTAAGTTATACCCTAATCCCTAACCCACCTTACTTAAACAAATTAAAGTTTTACTAAAAAACAAATTTTTAATATCTTAAAGTTAAAAAATTCTGAAATAATTTTTTGCTGATTCAGCAAATTTTCTGGAAAACCCGTCAGATTAGAACAAGACTCTAATATCACTCAGTAAGTTTGTTCTATTATATATGTTTGTATTTATTCAAAACTGTATATTTTTTCTTGAATTATTTCTTAAATATAGTTTAAAGTATATTAAATTCCAATTTAAATTTCTTAGTACTAAAATTTTTGATCAAAATATTTTAGACTTGTCTTTACTGCCTCTGAAAATTAAAAAAACATCTAATAGTAGCACTCGTTTTATTTAACAGCTATAATGAACATGAACTTGGCTTGAATGTTTTTTTTTGTAATTTCTTTTTTAACCAAACTTTAAAACCAAATACTTTAAAATAATTTAATGCTAACTTTCGATTTTTTTTTATTCTAAAGAACAGTCCTTTATCTTTATTTAAAAAAAATCCATCGAATTGGTGTTTGACTTTTTTAGTGGGGCAAATTTAACAATTTTGCGTTTTTTTCTATTTTTTTAATTTTACAAGTTTTGCTCTAAAGTTAATATATATATTTTCAATTTTTTTTTCTAATATATTTGTTAAACTTAGTTTAAACTTATAATTAGTTTTTTTTTCAGTTTTTTTTTACCATAAGCCTAAATAATCATTTCAGAAAAATTCCAATTTTGCTCGATTTTCGATTTTTAGGTTTACAGACTTTTATGCAAAAGTATTTTTTTTTTACTTATTTTCATTTTAACAAATTTGTATAGTTAAATTTAATGATTTAATTATATTTGTCTCCCAATTAAATATTGTTTTTAAATATATGACCAATACAAGTTTTACCTAAATTCTTAACAAACCTATATGAGGGATTTCTTGCTTAAGTGCTAAGAGCTTAAAACTAAATTAAAGAAAAAAAACTATTAAAAAAGAATAGTTTTGCATAAAAGTCTGTAAACCTAAAAATCAAAAATCGTGCTAAGTTGAAATATTTTTTTTAATTTATTTAATTATTTTTTTAATTTTATAGGCTCATGGTAAAAGAAAAACTAAATTGAATAAAAAAATTCAAGTTCATACATAGTTTAATAACTATGTTTAGAAAAATGTAAAAAAACATTTTTGGAGAAATACTTGTAAAATTAAAAAAATTGAAAAAAACGCAAAATTTTTAATAGGGCTCCACTACAAAAGTCAAACCCCAATTCGATGGATTTTTTTAAACTAAAGACAAAGTACCGTTCTTTAGAATAAAATGAAAAGTTCCAAGTTAGCATTGAAGAATTTGAAAGTAATTGGTTTTAAAGTTATTAAAAAAAAATTACAAAAAAGCCATTCAAGCCAAGTTTACACTCGTACTGCAATAAAGGATTTAAGCTTAAGTATTTTTTGTCGAAATAGATATATACTTTATTTTGTATCGAACAACATCATATAAAAATTCAGAATTTTATTTAGGAAAACTGCTATAACAAATTTTGTTTTATCACTTTATTAATCTGTACAGATAATTTAGGCTAGTTTTGATTCTTCTTAAAACTCATGTTTATTTAAGCTAAAACTTGGTTTTCTTATTAAAAAACTCAAGACAATTTTAATCATTTAATTTTTTCTTAGCTAGATTTTTTTTTACCATGATATTTAATTATTCTAGTTTCATTACTTTCATATTTTATAAAAAATATCAAAAACTTAGTTTTAATTCATTTTGGAAAGTGTTTCTAAAAAAAAAAAAATTAAAATATCTTCTTAAAGGATTTAAAAATCACAGGATTATAAAAAACAGTTTTTATCATTCAGGGTACTTTTTGACAAAAAGCATAACAACTATAACTTGTTAAGTTAAATAAATGACCAACTTTAACTGAGTTAGTTCAGATGACAATTTTTAAATTGTAATTGTGGAATTGTATTTAAATATTAGAATATTGAGATGACATGGTCTTTAATTGTTAAAGTATTAGATATTAAAGATGTACAGACTAAAGATAGATAAAATTTAAAACATAATGCTTAAATTTATGTCTGTACCTGCTTTTTTTTATTTGAATATGAAATCTGCTTTTATATTATACCTTTTTGAAAATTTAACAACATATTTCATTTAATTTTGATTGTATTATTAAAATATTCTTTGATATGATTATAAATAAATTGATCATAGAACTTAACTGTTTTTTAAGCCTAAGTTTTACAAAGGTTTAAACATACTTTTTTTTTTGATAATATAGTTTATTAAGTAAATAAAAAAATATTTTTATTATTAACAAGGATAAAAAAGATTATAGAACTTTACTATTTCTCAAGATGGACATAATTTTGTGTAATTTTTTTTTATCACTGATAGGCCATCTCAAGCTAGTTTGAAATATTTTAAAACCCAGGAAAACTGAAGAAAGTTTTTATTGTTTCACTTCAGGATGAATTTAATAATTCTGCAAAATCTTAGTCTAGTTTTTATCAAAACTTGGAAATCTCTTGATTTAAAATGCTTATTTATTTAAAATTTACATAAAAATTTTTGAAATTAAATCTATTTTAAATGGATGTAGAAAAACTTAAGGATCACTAAAAATAATTTAAGATGACTAAAGACAGTTTTTAGTAATAAATTTTATTTTTTGCCTTAAAAGTGGGAATCCTGACTTAAGTAGTAAAAAACAACTAAAACAAAAACAACTGGTTCAAGTTTAAGATCATATGACAGATTTTTTTGCAATTATATATCAATTCAAACAATATTATTATATAGAATTAATATCTGAAAAAAAATAGAAAACTTAAAAACTAAAAATAAATAAACTAATAAAAATGCATTCCTTTTTGTTATGTGAACACCTGCTTTAATCTATCTGAATATGAAGCTGACTTTAACAAATATTTTTTTAATATTTGCTTAATAACACAATTTTTAGTGAAAAGTCATTAAAATTTTTTTCTTTATCAGGACTACAAAGTTATAAAAAAACTTTACTATTTATCATGCAGAATAAAGTTTTGTGCAAGTTTTATTTCTACCATTCATAGAACACATAAGCTATAAAAAAATTATGTCCCAGTAATTTATATTCTTATTTGAATAAGCTTTTTTATTTCAGTAAATTAAACAATATTAAAAGTTAAGACAACTAACCAATATATATAATATAATAAATATAAAAAATTACTGCTTTTTGTTCAATACAAATATTTTTAAGTATCAATATTAGTTAGCATTTCATATGACTTTTCCACATTTTGGACAGTAAATTTTTTTCATGGTATTAATATATGTTTGCCATTTTAATTATAGAAATCCAGATAAACCTCTAAGCAGGGTATAAAAATTTTTTGTAATATTTAATAAGTTTTTAAAATTTAAAGTTAAAGAAAGGAAATACTTTAATGGTATTTCAAATGTATTTTAGAGTGAATAATACTCACAAAAATATTTAATGTTTGATGTGTATTTGATTCATTTCCTTCACAATTTCAATTTTCTCTTATTAATACTAATATTCTAAAAAATCCAGATTTCTTATAATTTTTGCTCAATATTATAACTTTTTTTTTTGTTTTTGTATGGTTTTTCTTTACCAAATTTTCTAAATGTTTAAATTATTATTTTTAGGTATTAAGTTCAGACTACGTACATTGTACATATTAGCTTAAAGTATACTGGTATTGTTCTGAACTAAAAAAACACTTTAGTATGATAAATTTTATTTGAAAACTATAAACTTTATTTAAATTTCATTATAGTGATAGAATTGCCACTGGTTTTTGAGAAATTACTTTCAGGTTTTCTGAATTTTCTTTAGGTTTTTGATAGTACATGTTTTTAAGTCTATTTTTAGTTTAAAGTTAAGTAAAAGTTAATAAACTGTGTTAAATAGTAATAAAACATTATAAAGATATTAGAAAGCTACATCAAATGTGTTTTTTTAAATAAATTTTTAGGTGATGACTTAATTTTTTTATCTATATGGTAAATTTTTTGTGTCAAATTAATTTTTTTTACTTAACATGTAAAAATTGTTATAATTCAAGTAGAAAAATTTTAATTTGACACAAATAGTTTACCTTATATATAAAAAAAATTGTGTCATCATCAAAAGATTTATACTAAAAAATAAATTTAAAATAGCTTTACAGTATCTTTACAATGTTTATATACTATTTAACACAGTTTATTACAGTTTATTACCTTAAACTTAATTTTTGAATAAAAAAAGACCCAAAAACATGTACTTTTAAAAACCTTGAAGTAATTTCTCAAAAACCAGTGGCAATCCTATCACTATAATGAAATTTAAATAAAGTTTATAGTTTTCAAATAAAATTTATCATACTAAAATGTTTTTTTAGTTTAAAAAAATACCAGTTAACCTTAAGCTACTATATACAATGTACATAGCCTGAACTGTATACCTTAAAAATAATAATTTTAAACATTTAGAAAATTTGGTATAGAAAAACCATTAAAAAGTATAAGAAAGTTATAATATTGAGCAAAAATTATGGGAAAACCTGGAATTTTACCATATTAGTATTAAGAAGATAAAACTGAAATTGTGTTATCTATATAGTAAATTTATTGTCTTATATCAAATTTTTCTACTTAACATGTAAAAATTGTTTAAAATTCAAGGTTTTTCCTTTTTTTTTTCAAAATTTCACAAATTCCAGGTTTTTTAACCCAAAATGTCAATTTTCAGGTTTACAGGTAAAGTGGCAACCCTGTTGTAAAAATACACTCTTTAAACCAAAACAAAATCACTAAAAAAAAGATTAAAAATATATATTCAAATTTTTCTGAAAAATATAAAAAATTATAGTAGAAATTAAGTTTTTGAATGCCTAATCTTTAAAATATTTTAATAATTTTCACAGGACTTTATTTAAAAAAAAGGAGGGCATAAAATAAAGTAAAATCCATCTAATATGATTTCTTAGGTAAAATTTCAAATAAAAAAAGAATAATTTAAATAAAATTAAACAAAGAGCATATTTTTATTAATTTACAAGGTGAAAAAGTCTTCATAAATTTATGTTTTGTTATGCATTAATCAAGCAGCATAAATAAGTAACTTACATTATTTACAAAGTTGACACAAAATCAATGCAAATTATTATTGTAAATTATAAAAGTTTTGCCTTGTCAATGGAGTAGGAACTAAGAAAACTTAATTTTCAGCGATATGGGACATTTGCACAAGTATTTTAAAATTAAAGCAAACACTGTACTAGAATGCTTCTTACTACAATTATAAAATGCTTTAGTTTTAAAAGTAAATTATAAACTAATTTGTTATAGATTTTTTTGAAACTTATGAATTAACAACTTTTGAAACTTATGTGTTATTTCCTTTAAATTTAATTAAAACTTTAGCACGGGGTGAAACTTTAGCACAGAGTGACACTTTAGCACGGGGTGACACTTTAGCATGGGGTGAAATTTTAGCACATAGTGACACTTTAGCACAGAGTAACACTTTAGCACGGGGTGAAATTTTAGCACGTAATGATACTTTTTTAGGGGAATTCTTCTGTGAAATTAGTTTGGATGTGTAAATAAATCGTAATGCTAAAAAAATGGGAACGGCTCAGAAAAGCATGGCTGACACTTTAGCACGAAGTGACACTTTAGCACGGATTGACACTTTAGCACGAGGTGACACTTTAGCACGGGGTGACATATTAGCACGTAGTGACACTTTAGCACAGAGTGAAACTTTAGCACTGAGTGACATTTTAGCACGTAGTGACACTTTAGCAGGGAGTGACATTTTAGCACGGGGTGAAACTTAAGCACGGGCTGACATTTTAGCACGTAGTGACATTTAAGCACGAAGTGAAACTTTAGCACGGAGTGACATTTAAGCACGTAGTGACACTTAAGCACGAAGTGACACTTTAGCACGGAGTGACACTTTAGCACGGCGTCATTTTAGCACGTAGTGACACTTTATCACGGAGTGAAATATTAGCACGGCGTCAATTTAGCACATGGTGACACTTTAGCACGGAGTGACACTTTAACACGGGGTGACATTTTAGCACGTAGTGACACTTTAGCACGTAGTGACATTTTAGCACGGCGTCACTTTAGCATGTAGTGTCATAGCACGGCGTCAATTTAGCACAGTGTGACACTTTAGCACGGGGTGACACTTTAGCACGGAGTGACACTTTAGCACGGGGTGACATTTTAGCACGTAGTGACACTTTAGCACGGAGTGACATTTTAGCACGGCGTCACTTTAGCATGAAGTGTCATAGCACGGCGTCAATTTAGCACAGTGTGACACTTTAGCAAGGAGTGACACTTTAGCACGGAGTGACACTTAATCACGTGGTGACATTTTAGCGCGTAGTGACACTTTAGCACGGAGTGACATTTTAGCACGGCGTCACTTTAGCACGTAGTGTCTTATTATTACGGAGTGACATGTTAGCACGGCCTCACTTTAGCACATGGTGACACTTTAGCACGGAGTGACACTTCAGCACGGTGTTCTTTTAGCATGGACTAACACTCTTTTTTATGCCTACATGAAATTTTTGGTGTTGTATTTAAAATTATAAAAACAAACTATGCACCATGTAAAATGAAAGTTAAAAAGTTTTAAATATGTTTAAAGTTAAAGCTTTAATTAAAAACCTATCTTATCTTTTTTGTAATAATATCAAAGCAGATTAAAAAAATTTATTAACTTAATTACCAAAACATTTTAACGAAGGCATTTTTAAAACTTTTAGTTTTATGTTTTCAACATACAACTATTTGTATAAACCTAGCCACATAAATAAGCTCAAGGTTTTTTATACCATTTTAGTTAGTAGATATAAATATTTATAAATGCTGATAAATAAACTGCCTTCGTTTTTTTTTAAACACCGATAACTAAAAACTTCAAATGCATATAATAAAATATTTTAATTTTGTTTTCAACCTAAAAAACCAGAGTTTTTCAATATTTAAATTTCAAACTTCAATAAACAAAATAGATAATGTATTTTTTTAAATATTTTACAAAACAATCAGTAGTATTTTTATGCAAAAACTTTTAAGAGATTCAAAAATGAAGTATTTATTTTTAAAGCCACAAAAAACTTTTGCATTATGGAATTTGTAAAGAGAAAAATTTAGCGAGTGCTTCTTTTGATCGTCAGTAGTCAAAACTAAATGGGAGTTGAAAATACTTTTAAATTTAAAAATTTTTGTTAAAATTTATCACGAGTCGAATTTGAAAGCTTTAAAGTTTAAGTAGATTATTTTATGAGTAAAAATTCTGATAATTTTATTTTGTCTTAAAAATAGATAAAAATGTTGTGACTAAATTTTTGATATAAAAAATTGCCTTACTAAATTTTTTTGTTGTATAGTTGTTATGTCGTAGCTTTTTATTAATAGTTCAATCAATAAATTGTAATTGAAAAGATAAAAAAATTTATAAGTTATTAAGTTATTAATAAATTAAATTAAAAAGTTATAAAATAATTAAAAAGTTATTAAGTTATAAAATTCTACAATTCAGAAATTCTATCACAATAGAATACAAAATAAATACACTTAATAGCTTCTTCCAGTTCAACTTCTAAAGAAAAAAACCTGAGTTTAAAAAATATTTTAATAGGTTTTCATGTTAATAAAACGTTATACTTTTTTACCATTATTAATGTCTGTTTTGTTAGTTTTGCGAAAACACCTTTATCTTGTTGTCAAAAGGGATTTATGATAAATGTTAAAAGTTTCAGATCTGCTATAGGTAATTCTGACTCTTTTCTATTCTGTGTTGTAATTTCTTTTTTGTTAAAGGAAATAAATACTGCCAGATTTTTTTCCCTTAGCTAATATGTGGTTTGATACACTAATTTATGAATTTGTTTTTGAAGACTTTTAATTGCCCGAGTCTTTTTTATAACTTTTACGCTGCACTGTTGGCACCTGATGTTTTTGCTCGCTATCGTATTTTTTACTGTAAATGCTATTTTTCTGCTGTTGTTTCTGATTTTTTTCTTTGCTACGTCTACCTTGTTTTGCTCTATTAGCTTTTAGTTTCAACTTTTGTATTTTTATTAACTCTTCTTCATTAGTTAGCTGCTTAACTTCGCTTAGTTTTCTAAATTGTTGTAGAATACTATTCTACAGACAAAATTTAATACTATCTTCCATCATCTCTACTTGATGAGGGTTATTAAGATTGCGATCACCATTGTTGTTCGTGTGCAATACTTCTGTTGACTGCTTAAAGATTCCTAAACCAGAAGATACAAGGTTCTTGAAAGACACTGCGTGGTCTCCACTTTAACCAAATAGTTATATTAATGTTGGTTATAACTATGTGATCTCCAGTAACTTATCAACTGACTGCTTTACTTACGATTAGCTACGGTAACAAGTTAAAAAAACTTGAGTTAAGTTTCCTAAGTTATGAATAAAACATACTTTGAATAAATGCTATTTACTTTATTTTAAGTAATTGTTCTTAGTTCTGAAGAGTTAAAGTATTAAATAACGATACAAATAACATCTATAAAATGTATAAACAACCGTAAAGTTATATAAAATACTAACATCAACTCCGCGATGTAGACTTTTTCTTGATTCTTGAAACTAATATATAAAACGTTGAATTTAATCGTAATTTTATGTGCGGAATAACTACTTAACCAACTAAGCGCGTATTTGAATGACAAACGCAAATATATACGTATTGAAATGAATATTAACTACTTTAAATAAACAATATTGTTTTAAGAATTGGGAAATTTTTTTAAGAAAGCTTATCGAATGTTTTTAATGTTACAAAATATCCTATATTTATTCACATGGTTTAGAATTAGAAAATGAAATGTTAATATCATTACACTTTGTCTGTAATCTACAAAATTACAATGTGTTTAGTATCATTATATTTTTAAGTATATCCGGTCAACAAGGCAGAAACAAAGTGGAAACGGGTCTAAATTTCACGATGGCAAAATTTCACGAGGTAACAAAACTGCACGAAGACAATTTTTCACCAATGGGCAATGTTAAATTAGTTACATTTTTGCACGAGAGGAGAAATAAAACAGAAAAAAAAATAATACATTACTGACCGAGGGTAAGGGTTAAGCAGGGGTAATAGTGATAGCAAAAATAAAAATAAAAAAAGCTAATATGAATTATTACAAAAAAAAATAGCTACTCGACCGAAGGTAAGGGTTAGGGTTAACAATGATACTAAAAAAAATAAATATATATAAATAAAATAATCTTTAAAAAAAATTAACCATTTAAAAAATATCTTCTAGTGCAAAAAGTGTCTTCGTGCAAAAGTATCTTTGTTCAATTTTATTCCCTCGGGCAAAAATGTATTCGTGTAAAAGTATCTTCGTACAAATTTCTACATTTGTGCAATTTTGTCCCATCCTGCAATTTTGTACGCTGGTACAAATTTGACAGCTATCTCGTAAAAGTAATTTCCTTCTAGTAAACAACGTTTGATTTGTTTTTAAAAGTTTTTTATATTTGTTTAAACTGTAGTATAAGTTTTTTTGTTTTGACCTGTAGCTTTATTTTTTATTAAAAACGTGGATAGTTTTTTCAAGTAATAGTTTTTAGAAAAGTTAATACACGACAAAGTTTTATTTAACAAAAAATTAATAATAACTTAAAATAAAAATTAAAAAACTATCATAAGAATTATAAAAAAAAGTGAAAGTTATGAAACTAGTTCCCAGTATTTTTTGTAATATAGTATTATCACTTGCAAATAGGTTTGAGACAAAAAAATGGTTTAACTAAAGCTTTTTTACAGTCAAAATACAAAATTTTATAGTCAAAATAAAAGGTCTAATAAATTTTAGCAAACTGTAAAGATTGAACTTTTATTTTTATTTATTTTTTTTAATTTTTGAAAATAACAGAAATAGTTATAATAAAAAATAAGTTTGAAACAATGGCTTAATTTGTCTTACTCATATTTTTATCCGGCAAAATTTGAACTTGTAGTTTTTATGCGACTTTACATGAAATGCTAATCTTAAGCATGGCCTTTTATTTTTTCTAATACCTGTTTACAAAAACTTGTTAATTTTGAGAAAATCTTGTTTTATAGGTTCTTTACAATGACGTTAAACTGTATCTAAAAGGTTTACTATTTGATATCTAAAAGGTTTTTATCGTTCATTGAGTCCTACAACATTTTTATAAATTTTTTTGTCTTTTAATAAAAAAACCTATTATCTTTTATACGGAACAAATTATTTTAATCTAAAGTTTGAAATAAGTTTGAAGAAAAAAATGACTTAAAATATACAAAACCCATGATTGTTTAACACTAAATGCAAATACTTGTATAAAGTTTTTGATGAACTATATGATTTGCTTGGTTATTCCGTGAATAATATTTAAAAAATTTAAAAACATTAGTTTGTTCATTAGACTTCATCTTTAGTTATGATTAAGAAAATTAGAGCTCTACAATTTAATTATTTTATTAAGGTTTCAAGTTTTTGTGTCGATACTTATGTTTTAAAAATATGTTTGTTAATGCTTCGGGGATGAGTTTACTTATAACAACTGTTTAGGGGATATTTTCAATATTTTTTTTTTTTTAATTAGTTTAATAAGGAAATTAACTGAAGAATAAAAACTTTAAGACTACAAACTATCTTTATATAAACTGTAAAACTAAAGTGTATATTTAAAATGTTGCCAGTCGGTCTTTTTCAGCAAAACCCTATTGTAGGATTTTCAGTTCAATAAACAATATTAGTTGCCTAGGATAATAGTGGAGTTATAATACAAGTAGAAATTAATTCATTGTAATTTCAAACCTTAACCGAAGAGTTTAGATGTGAAACAAATATGTCAAGCATATAGAACAACATAATTACACTTTGTACTAAAACATTATAAACAAATTAGTTTTAAAAATTTGAATATTAAAAAACTTAGAATGGAAATAAACTAAAATTAACTAAAATTTAAATATGTTTAAATAACTTTATAAGTTCAAGGTTTAATAATTTTTGTTATCGGTACTGTAAAATTAAAACTTTAGGTTAAAACATACTACAATTTTTTTTGAAATTGTTTTTTATCAGCGCTAAAAAAACTTTATAACGAAAATGCACATCAAATAAACATCTAGAGAATGATGTGCATCCAATTAGTTCGCGAGGGCGTACACAAGATTATTTTGTACAAGGCTTTGATTATTATTATTATTGTTGTTATATTGATTTTAAAACTTAGCTAAAAATTTAAACTTCTACTAAAACTCAGTCTTAATATTAAAATTTGATTTGTTTATTTTCTTAAGTAAAAATTTTCAGTAATAATTTGTTTTTATTTTAATTTAATTGTTTAAATGCTATTTTCCATGACTGTCACATATCTTTTTTAGATTTATTTAAGTAAACAAAGTATTTAATAAATCTGAACTACTTCAAAATATTTTAATGCTTGAAATGTTGTCTAAAGCATTTAAAACTTATTTTTAACTTTACGTAGATAAAAATAAAATAAAACTTTTTTCAGAATATAACTTTAATTGATAAATAATTTAACAATTCCAGAGTATAAATAGTATATTTTAGAACAATAATTGTCCGTTTTTAATTAAAAACTAGAATTAAAGATAAAAAAAATTAATGATTAAAAACTGTTAAAATGATGTAGTATTACCTAAAATGTGACTTGTATTTAATAAAACTGTAAATATTTTATAGCTCCTAGTTAAATCTAATTAAAATCTCTTATATACTATAACTTTAGTTTCTATAATATATTAAAATTATTTTTAAATTCAGGGTTTTCCAGGGTTTTCCATGATCTTTATAAAAAAATTCCACTTTTTGAAAATAAAAGTATGGTTTTACTCAAGTAAAATTTAACTAACTTTTTTAATTCTTATTTTTAGGTAAAATTGTCACCAAAGCTGTTTACTTAAGCTTACAGTGAATTACTATCATTTTTAACTATAGATTAAAAAAAAGTCTAGTACTGTAATTATTAATATAGATTTAAACTTCTTTCAAACTTAATCAGAATAAAACAAAAATCACATAACTTTACAAACACAAATAAAAATTTAAGTTTTATTTGGTACCTCATTTTTAATAAGAAGAAAGAAAATATGAATTAAAAAAAAACAAAACTAACCAAAGAAATATTTGAAAAGTCCATAAAAGTATTTTGTCATGGCATGAATTTTGAATAAAAAGGAGCAAACTTAATACAAATATACAAAGTATCTTGTGTGCCTGTTGAATATTTTTCTTTTTTGTTTAGTTTTAAACAAAGACAGTGTTAAAATTTTCTAATTTTTTTTTTGGTTTTGAGCCTAATGAGAATTTTAAAAAATTAATTAGATGAAAAAGTCATGACCTATCACATTTCTTAATAGTCGCAAATTTAGGATAGATTCATTTAACCACAATACTACTCTAACTAGATTATTAAATTAAGCTAGGATGAAAACATCAACTATATTTTCAATCAAAAGACTTTAAAGATAAATGTTCTATAAACTATGTTTAGTTTCCATAATTTTCTAGTGCAGTGGGAGTACTAACTGAAGAACTTATCAACTTATACACATTTTGTTAAAATTATTAACTATGCAACGTTTCAGAACAACTGTATTTCTTAAGTTTGTATTCAATTAAGCCTGATGTTGTGAAGTTATAAGTTTGGAGCAAGTTTGGTATAAAGCAGTGTTATATTTACTCAAGCGTGAAATTATTTTCATAAAACAAGTAAAAGTTTGCACGATTCAGTGCTTA
Source organism: Thalia democratica (assembly GCF_965202585.1). NCBI lineage: Eukaryota > Metazoa > Chordata > Thaliacea > Salpida > Salpidae > Thalia > Thalia democratica. The sequence continues at coordinate 81,990,942 of NC_139166.1, forward strand.
ACTGGCATGATAACTATAAGCAATATCAACAATTGTTGGGAGTTTTCAAGTTAAAGCAACAAAATTATTAGAAAGTATCTTTTATGTGCTAAAATTGTATAATATAAAGTATATACGTACTTTAAAACCACTCTATATAAAATATAAATACCTTTTAAAAAGAAAGCTTTTATTAAATTATGTTTTAATAAAGAACAACATACAGTGTTGATAAAATTAAGAATATTTAAAAGTTTCTGATTGCTGAATTATCCTTCATATGTTTTATAAAAGATAATTAGAGTCAAACAACTAAAAAATATTTGTCTTTTGTCAGATTTTCTAAAATACTGAAAAAAAGCCATTTTTTACCACTTTTCTATGGGATCAAGCACCATTCATACTAACTAAATATAAAAAATAACATTTTGGAAACTATATACTCTAAGCTAAATTATGAAGTATAAAACATTATTGTAGGAGTACAGTAAAGTTACAATTAGGCGTGAAAACTAATGAAATTAGTAAAAACGGTACAAATTAGACTGTAATTAGAATGACGCTTGTATTTATAATATCTATTTTTAAAACTTTTGTTTATCACAATAAAGTTTAAATTTAATAAATATAAGGAGAATTCACATAAATGTTGTAAAAAGTCTTATGACATAAATTTTTCGTTTTCTCAGTTTTTGTTTTTAATTAAGGTATTATTGCCAAGTCAAAAATAAAAATTTAAGATTTACTGACTAAAAAAGTTTTTTTGTTAAACATAATGAGTTTATTGTTAATGAAAATACTAGCATAAGAGAATTTACTCCAGCAAGTAACATTTATAAATTAATTTTAAGTTAGTTAGTTTATGTAACACCACAATACAGGGTTTCCACTCTCTTAGTATTCTCAGGATAACTCAGGAAAGTTATTAATTTATTATATATTTTTTTAAATCATTTTAACTTTCTTACTTAATTCTAACTCTGAAAAGTTTGCTCTTCTTAATTTCTATTATTATTTAATTAAATAAAAATAACAAATAAAAATGTGACACTAGATTACTTCAAAATTGTTTTTTAGAGAGAATCAAAACTTTTCTAATGAGTATTTAATTTCTTATTTAATTTATCTATAAACTTAATTTAAATTAAGTGACAAAGAGAAATAAAATAGAGCCACTAAAAGAGTAAATAATAAATATTTGTTTAGTGTTGAACTATTCTTGAAGAAACTTGAAGTATTTTATTTTAGATACTATTTCTATATAAATAACTATAATATAACAGGTTAACCAGTTTTATAGGAAAAATTACTTTCTAGGTGATTAGGTGTTTTTATAGTAGGTATATATATTTTCTAAAATACTTAATAGTCTGCAAGTTTTAACACCTCACTTTGAAGTCTGTAATGAAATGGTTTTGACAATAGTTGAAGTTTATTGATTGAAAATAAGACTTAATTTAGTGATAACTATTTCATAAATATTAAAAGTTAATTACCCTTAGCTTAAAGTTTTTATTGTATTCATATTTTTTATGTATTTTAACATTGAATTTTTATGATATTTATTAAGATATTTGATACAAATTAAACTTTAACTTGATAGAGTATTAATGAGGATACTTATTGAAATTATTTACTTCTTTATTATATTAGAAGTACTGAGCAGTTTATCATAAACAAACTAGTTTCATTTACTAATATAACTTAATCTATCTTTACTAATTAAGAATTTTATTTTTCATACGAAAGAATGAGTAAATTAGTAGAAATTTTTATTTTTAGTTCATATTGGCTTAGCTTAATTTTAATAAACCTTAAAAAATTACTATACAAAATCAATGTGCACAAAGATTTCAGATCGTTCTTACTAATCATTACTAATCCTATAACTAATTTAAAAGACCTGTTAGTTTATAATTTTATAAATTTAATTTTATTCCTTATTAAAACTCATAATTTTTTGTGTATCCTGGTGATAAGAATAACTCTGCGGTGAAACTTAGTAGTTGTTTTTCCTAAAAATAATAAACTACTAATAAAAGTTTTTAGGAAACATTTCATAACAGATTCATAAAGTAAAGTGTAGAGTAGTTATTGTTTCAGATCAAATATTTAACTAATTATTTAAAAATATCTTGATAATTTTATGTCTACACTTAGGGATGACAATTTAATATATACTATTAATGATTTCTTTTTTATAAGAAGTTTTTTTTGTTTCAATCGTTCTATTAATGCATGTTGATAAGATTTATGATTTCCATTAAAAAAAGTTGTTATTTGAATATCGTTGAGAAAAACTATTTATCTTGTTGCTATTAAACTATTTAAAATGCCAATTCTTGATTTCTGTTTTTTAATTTTACAATTTAATGATATACTAGTTTTTTTCTTTATTAAGGGATAGATTATTTTAACTTAGTCCGTAATATTTTCATTAAATAGGAAAGTTTTAATTTGATATTTTATTAAACTAACAAGAATATTCTTTTAGACAATGTTTGCTAATTTTTCATAACTTATGTTTATACGCATAGTATGTTAGCATTATTTCAAAATACCGTAAACATTTACAATTTTCTTAACGTATTTAAATTTTGAAAATATTCCTAACTATTGACACTTTAAGTAGTCAACAAAATAACTCAGAGTTGGACAACGTTAAAAGCGATTTGTTTTTCTTTTCTTATTATAGAACTAATAAAAGTTAACAACTTTTGTATTAGTTTTCAAGATATTAATAAGTATTTACTTAAACTTCTAAGCTTAAAGTTAAAATATTTTATAAAAAATAATTGCTAGATTTAAAAGATAAATACAAAAATAATGGAAGAATTGGAACCAACACCCGGTTTTTATGCTCAAAACGGTTATGGAGACTATGAAAAGCTATTTCTCCATCATGCAACAGTTAGTATGCTTAATATTTATGTTTATATTAATAATGTAATCTTATTAAATAATTTTTATTTTATACTTTTCATAAAAGAAAAATAAACAACATTTTGGTATAAATAAATCTTTTGCATTTTAATAATAGTTTAAATTATACAGTTTATATGCAGAAGTGTCTGCAAAAATTAATTGATTGTTTTTTTAATATAAACTTACAACATTACATCAAAATTTATTAGGCCCTTAGCAACTATAAGTGGCCTAAAATTAATGTCTACTTTTGTTAATCTGTCAACAGTTCAAGACAATACGAATGAAGACGTAAGTTTAGAATAACAATAACATTTCCAAATGAGTTATAAAAGATGTTAATTCATAATAACTAGCTATAAGTAAATTTTATGAACCACTAAGTTTTGCAATCTTTACTTTTTTCTTTTTAATAAAGAGTTTTATTCTGAAAGCGCCATTTTCATTTAAGCCACGTTTAAATGATAATTTGTAGTTTGCTACCTTAGCTGAACGCAGGTCAGTAAAATCTTATTGCAAAGTAGATTTTTGTATGTTATATTTAAAAATTACACTTAAATAGATTAAAGACCTTGATATACTGCGAAAAGACATTTTAAACACTCACGAAGAAAGGAAGTTAGTGCTTCGTCGGTTAGAAGAGGAAGACCAGGTTAACGTTTTAAAAAACTTTGCAAGAAGTAAAGCAATTAAGTTCTTTATTTTGCTGCATCACATAAAGTTTTACAATCCGCAAAAAGAAGATGAATCGTTCAAAAACAAAATTGAAGAGATCAGGCTAGATGTTGACCGACAAGTTGAAGAAATGAATGATTTAGTCGCAGCGAAAAAGAAAGAGCTCGTAAAAGGACTTTCTCCTGAGAGAATTCAACAGTTTCTACAGTTCGAAGCAGATGAGTCTCACTTAGGAGATCAGTGTCAAGTGTGTCAGGAAGAAGTCGAAGTAGGAAGATTGATGAAGCAACTGGACTGCGGAGGTCGGCATTCATTTTGTAAAGTTTGCATTGATACATGGTTCGCTGATCACAACACTTGTCCTATCTGCAGACATGTTTTTATGTGATTATTAGGCAAATTAATGTTTTAGTAATAAATTTGTATATCAAATACTTTTTGTGTTTTTTAATAAGTACTTTTGGTCTTGTTAACAGCTCATTTTAAAAGTGTTAAGTATAGCTTTCGCAAATGCTGTAATTTACTAAACTTTTGCGGTCAGTTTATTTCCCTCATATTTAATTATACATTAAAATCTATCCAATCCGTTCTAACTGACTTATTAAATCAATGGACACACGTTTATTTCCCATCCGATCAATAATAAAAAATATTAGTTATAGCTCAAATCGATTACTACTAGTATTATTTTCAGTTACAAAACCAAATTAACCCGCTTATATCAGATCCGAAATAGTACAACTGTGTTCAATTACAGTATGTCATACATTCATATGATGAGTATAATCTAATCAGGTCAATTGCAATATATCGTAAATCTAAAAGTTATATACTAAGTCTAACAATAAAACATTAAAAAACAAAATATATATATACAATATTTTAAATAGGTAAAATTTACTTTTTTTTTTATAATCGTTGCTCGAAGTTATTAACTTTTTTTTAGTTGTATATTGTTTAGAGTTAGTAAAGTTTGTTTTGATTAAAAAATGTAGAGCTGTTATCAAAAACGTGTTTTATTAACTATATAACTATTCAAAACTACTAAAGCTTATCTTTGGGAGAGTACTTTTAGTTTTTCTTGTTTAAAATTTTCTCAGCTACTAAATTTAAAAGTTTAAATTTAGCTTCACAATATGTGATTTCTTATACAATTAAAAATAAGTTAGAAATAAAAATTTAGCGTCTTATTGTACTAAAGTGGCTATCCCTAAATTTTATGTTCCATTAATCAAAAACAATTAAATCTTTACTTATAACGTATAACTAATATACGCTTTCCAAACATAAATTTTATTTGGTGTTTTGAAAATTTTAACTATTTTTAAAGAGTTTTAAATAACGTTTGAGCCCTATTATTAAAAAAAAAGAGCTCATTCAAACAATTTTTAGTCATTTAAAAAAAAAAAATTCGAAATGAAATTAATACAAGTTAAACTTTAAATGCTTAAAATTTCGTAAAATATATTATATATTCTTTTTTAATTCAGAACTTTTTATTTTTTTATTTTAAACAAATGTACTTCTTTCTTTAGAAAATTAGTTAGAAATGATAATTATACTATTTACGTGTATTTTTTATAGTGTTAGTTAGCTTTGTTTTAAACTATACTCAAACTTTCATTTCCGTTCAGTAGTTTTCTAGAAATTGGTCTAGTTTAAAAACCTTGTTGTTTTCTTAGTCCGGTAGAACTACAAAAACAATTTCTTTTTAACAAGCTTAAAATGTGTTAAGAAATTATCATACTATCAGATACTAGAAAAAATTAAAAAAAAAATTCAAAAAGCTTAATTTACGTTAAAAAAATCATAAAATAGGACTAAACTAATTTTGAAACCGCTAAAGTAATAATAATTTTATTTGATAGAATAGAATAAACAAAAAGTTAAATGAATTTTATAAAGTTTAAAACACTAGTTTGTTTATAAATCAGAATCACGATTTTTTTTTGCTAGAAAATTGCTATGCTTTTAAACAGAATAAAACAATAAACATTTTAGGTATATTATTTTATTTGGGTCATCTTCACTGCATTAGTTTTATCAATATTTATTTAATTACACAAGACTTTTATTACTCATGTTAATCTTCCTAAATGATTTCTTCATTTCTTAACTAAGGATTTTGTAACCAAAAGTGGTTCCATACACTTATTTTATTGAGCCTTTCAAAGCGGTCTTTATGCAGCGCTTTATCCAAAAAGGACCTCAACTGCAACGACAAGTCGCCACAATAAACTTGTTTCTTTTTCATAATCTCCATGGGATTTCTAAAAGCCTTGTTGCCTTGCACCATAATGTAAAGAACCAGATTTGCGCCCCAAAAGTCCCACTGTTCACCATTGTAGCGCTTAGTGTTGAAATACTCCGGTGGATAGTACAACATTGTTCCCTTGAAATCTTCAAAGTCAGCATTCTAGAAAGCATCAAGTTTTTAAATTTTGTAGAAGAAATTCATAAGGTGAAATTTTTTATCTGATGTAAAAAAAAAGTTTTATTTGTACTTTAAAGCTGAAAACAAGAATGTTTTTTTCTTCTTTAAGATTTTTTTTAATCATTACAATACAATACTAAAATATAAGTAATGTAACTAACACAATACTTAGCTTTACATTATAGTTAATTAATTATGTACTGCAATTTGTATATAACCTACCTGTTTATAAACTGCGCAGCCGAAATCAATGAGTTTTATATTTAAGTTTCGTGGATTAATCAGGATATTTTCCGGCTTGACATCGCGATGAACAACTCCGTTAGATTGGATCACTTCCAAAGTATTCAGTAACTGTTATATATTCAAATGTAACATTTTTATTCAAAATAAATATTTAATTTATTATAATTTGTAAAAGAACAAACAGTTAATATAAATCTTTATAGTAAACATACATCTATACATCTATTTCTGAAAAAACATTTAAATAGTTTTAGTAACACATGTTAACAAAGAAAATACGTACATCAACGTAAATCTTTTTAGCGTTTTTTTCCAACCAAGCTCCTTTTTCGTGGATAAATTGCTTCATAGTAATAAAGCCCTTCGGTTTTTCCATCACGATCAAAAAACACTTTTCATATTGAAACCACTCGAAAACCTTAACAACACCTTTAAAAATATAATGATAATTAGTTTAGATTAGTTAAAACCGTTTAAAAAATTGAAACTTGACTAACAAAAACCGGTGTATTACAACTATTAACTAACGAATGTCATTATTTTTTTTAAAATAGTCTGGTTATTAAAAGACTTAAAAAAACAAAACAAACCTGGATAATCTTTATTTCCCGTAGCCTTGTAATAATATACCAACTCCTCTGGTAGATTTTGTCCGCCACAAAAACTTTCTTTGTAAGATCCCGCGTTTAAATATTTCACTGCTACTTCAAATCCAGTGGTACGATTTTTAGCTAAAGTAATTGTTATTCTAGACTTTGTTTTTGTTAAATTAAATACTTTGATTTTGCTTGCTAAATATATATAGTTGTATAGCCATAGTTTTGGACCAAAGTCTAAAATAATCATTTATAAACTTATTAGTTTTAAAATGTTGGTAAATGTTATAGATAAAACCAAAATAAGACTAACCTGTGTATACACTACCCTGGCCACCTTGGCCTAACTTAGGGCCAATTATATATTTATATTCAAACTTGTATCCGTATTTAGAAGAAATGAACTTATTGCTTTCATTCAACAGTTCATTAATTGTATTTGCTTGCCAACCTAGGTTTAATTTCCTCTCGTTAGTTTGAATGGTTTTGTTGTATTTCGGACCTCTTTTCAACATTTCAGCGAAAGTAGGTTTACAAGGTCTCTTTTGTTGGTTAGGACTCCCAAACAGACATGATGTTTTATCTTGCTTGTTGTAGTTGGTGGAAAATTTTTGTGCGTGCATTTTTTCATTTGTAATTGTTTTATTAAAAATTAATGCTGATAAATGGTTAATTTTACATAAAGAGCTTCATATTTTTATTTCTTCTGATTTAAGTAAAATAAAAATTTGTGTATATTTTAAAATAAAAATAAAAACAAAGAGCAATCTTTTAGTTACTTTTCAAGTAACTGTTCACTAAACTTATCAAAACTTTTCTATAAATCTATAGCGTTATTACTTTAAATCTAACAAAAACCTACACTTAGTTTGTTAAAAGATATATTTATTTAGCTTTAACATTTAGGCTTTCAATCATAGTTTTTTAGATATAACTAATTCAATAGAATAGTATCTGATTTAACTTAGTTTTAGATTAGTTCTGATTAAGTTTAGTAAGTACTTGTAATTAGTGGATTGACAAAAAGTACTTACTAAAACTAACTTTACATTAACTTATTTTATTAATTTTACATAACAACATGCCAAGCCCGAGATTTTCTCATAGTTATGTTCTAAAAGTTAAAAATGGTTTAAATACTGATAACTAAGCTTAAAAAGTAAAAGTATTATAAGAAAAGAACTCTAAGTAAATAGTTTATTGAACTTAATAATAAAAAAAAAATTCTATAAAAATTAGCATAAAATTTTTGATATACCAAATTTAACCAGAATTAGCAAACTTTGAATTTTTGAAATTAACTGAACCAAAAAATTACTACTTTAATTTTTCTTTTGATTCAAAAATAAATATATACCAGGAGTTTTACTTTTTTTTTCAAGTAGCACAATAAACGGTTTGTCTAACTTGTGTAAATAATTTTATTTAAAAATAGATAAGTTCTCAAGAAATTTATTTTTACTAGGAACCACTTTCAAGTTCCTTAAATTTACTAAAACAAGTAAAGTCACGATAATTGCGTGTTTATGCAAAAATGGTATATCTTTTAAGCTAAATATTCATACAAAATAGAATTCTTTATAAATTAAAGTAAATTAAGATAAAAAAAAACGAAACAAATTCTTTCAGAACATCCTTTTTATAAATATGTGTAAGCAGAGTTTACAATAGTTATACAAAGTAAGTAAAAAAAAATCTTCTTACAAGTTAAGTAAAATTTTATTCAAACCAAAATTAAAATGCTCTACAGGAACATTTTACAGGGAATTGTTATTAAATTAGAAAGGGAGTATTTTAAAAAGTATGAGAAATATCTGGTGTGTTTTTAAAACAATTATTTTAATTATTATTTATTCAAATAGTTATTTTGATGTTATGTTTGTTTTGAGGTTAGAATAAATATCAATATTAATTATCATGTCAAAAAATTCTTCATAATTTTAAGTTATATTATGAATCAATTTAGCAGCAATGAACAAGTTATGTAGTAAAAAATTAAAGTTAGGTGTCAAAATAAAACATTTAACTAAAACCAAGGCCTCACTTTTTATGACAAATATCAATTAGAAAACCTACTTTCACTACTTCGTGCAATTGAAATAGGAATATGTAAAAATTATTTTTCTGGTAACAAGAAAACTAGAATTCATATAACTAGTATTATCAAGTCTTTATAAAAATAAATAATATTTATTTTGTATTTATTCTAAAACAGTTTAATTTACATTAACTTAAAACTAAATAAATAAATTAAAAAATTAAAGTTGTATCAAGTGTGGGAGTAGATAAATACCATTTTGCATAATTCATTGTTCCAGAAATAAAGAATAAATGTAATTTGAAAAATGAAAAAGCATTTTTTGTTTAAATTTGTATGGCATGCGTGAGTAATTATAAAATAGTTTTCAAGTATAAAAATGGTATCTAAGCTATGTATCCTAAAATATTTATGATTTTGATAACATTTAAAATGTATTTTTCTTTAAATGTTCATGGTGTAGTATAATTTTAAGTTAAATGACGAGCGTTTGAATTTATATAGCTATCTTATAGTGGCATGAATATTCTGGAATGCTTATTTTTCAAGAAAATCATTTACCTTCAGAAACCCTGTTGAAACAAGAAATTACACAAACTTATACAACAAAGTTCTACCTTTTATATTAGACTAGCTTAGTACCAGTAATAAAGTTTTTAATAAGTTTATTATATCAAAGTACAATAGTTTGATTAAAGTTCTTAAAACTTGAAAAGTATAGCTAGTGTTTACTTACTGGAAAAAAGTAAATAATATTTTCTAAGCTGTTAAACTTAAAAAACTGTGCAGAAATATAATAAGTTATAAATTTGACTTCAAAGAAATAAGCAATGTAAAAAAAATATTAATAATTAGAAAGTACTCTATACTACTTCCTAAAATATTGTAAGCACTAATAATACACAAAAAACATATAAGGTAAATAAATATTCCTACTCAAAAATAAAAAAACATTTCTTTATACACTAAAATGAGTTAAAGATTAATATTAAAAGTTTATGAGTTTTTCAATGACAAATAACAAAAAAATTTTAAAAACAATAACTACTTACTTAAAATTATATTTGTATGGTAAATGTGTTACAGTTATTTACTTTGTATACTTAAGAAAAAAAACAGTACTTTTAATTTTCATTTTTTTATGTATTAAAACATTAACTTAAGTATGTAGTAACTATCAATTTTTTATTTGTGAAGAAAGGAGTATTAAAGATTTAGACAATGATTTGTACACCAACATTGTAAGAACCCATATTTGTAATTCTTTCAGGGCTGTATTAATTCAAAATACTAAAAATCATAAAAAAGGAAAATTACATCTAGTTTGCAAAACTAACAGTTAATAGTTATTACTTTAAAAAATCTTTGAAAGAACTTATTATTTTTATTATTAAAGCTACTCTAACTTAGAAAATATTAGAAAATTTCTTGTTAAACTTTTCTACCATAGTTTTATTTTGTTAACGTATATTTACAATAAGTTATTTTAGTTTTAGGTATGAGTAACTTACAAAAGTTACTCGTTAAAAATATTATGGTCTAAGATAAACAAACATTCACAATGTATTCTGTTTTCCAAGCAACAAAAGTGTTCTGGCAATCCTGTCTTGTTGAGTAATAATAACTAGACCAGGGTTTCCCAAACTCATTTACTAAATCGTCCCCTTTTCAGTAATTTGAAAAAAAATTGCCCCCCACGATTTTACAAAGTAGTTTTTCTTTTTAGTACAAACTTTTGAGATAAAAAAAAATTGTGTTCGAAATGTAATTTAGTCTAGTACTTCTTATGCACGCACTTTTGTGTTCAAAGTAGTTTACAGGGCTTTAGAAAATAATTAACAGTTATTTTCTTAGAAGCCCAGTAAAGTGTATTAAAATACTTAAATATTAAAAAGCCTTGTGTAATCTGTAATCAATCCTGTTTAAATATGAACTGTTTTGAAACTAATGAAACTTTTAGGTCAGTGGTGGACAACTTTTGTAGTGAGCAACTCATATTTACTAAAAAATCTTTTCTAGTTTCAACTCGTTAAAAAATGTAATTGCGGGCTGCATGATTTAAAAAAATAACAAATAAGAAAATTAAAAAACTCGAGAAAAATTGTAATAAAATTATTTAGTATTATTGTGATCTAGGAAATACTATTGTGAACTGAAAACGAAATGAAAGTGTATTTCAAAATAGTAAGTATCAAAAAACTAAATTTTATATATTTTGCACAAGTAGTTTTCAATTTCAATAGCGGGTCGAAATTCGACTGGATCTGAGCAGTACGTTACCTATCTGAAATCTTAAATGAAACCTGACATTATAATAATATCTCATATAACGAATTTTGGACATTTAGAAGTTAATACTAAGTAACTTATTTAAGCCGCACAAAATACTTAAACTACTTTATAAATAGGCATATTCTAAAACAACAATACCAGAGATTAAAAAACCATATAAAAATGAACAGTTTATTTTACACATAATAAAATAAAAATTGAAAAATAATTTCTGATCTAGTTTGAGGAAAATTGACCAACTGATTGATTATCTCACATGAAAAATGGTTTCATCAACTTAATGCAGTAAATTTATTAATTTCAATGCTAAGATATATTGTAAGCAAGTTAGTTGTAAAGTTAAAACTTTAATTTTAAACTTTTTAAACTATTTGTTTCGTAGTAGAATACCATGAAATAGTATTTGACTGGGAATAATCTCTAGGGAACTAAACCTTAATTCTAACTTTTTTTTTTCTTTATTTAAATTCAAAAAAAAATCCAATGTTTGACAGTTAATTCTGTGAACAGAAAGTAATCAATTAAAAAAAACTTTTAACTAAGTTAAAATTTTGTTTTGTAATTGTAGCAGTCTTTTTGATGGCTTATTTTATTCTGTTTAAAAAGATTTTTTTTCTAGCTATTAGCCTATGACAGTTTAACAGAGGAAAATAGTGAAAAACTAAAAGCTAGTGTTGAAATATTTAAAAAAACTAAGTATATTCTAATTGCTAATATATATTGAGTTAAGATAAAACAAAAAATAGTTGTATTAACAGTTTAAAACTCCTTATATGATAAAAAAAAATTTAACATTAGTAAATCAAGTTAGAAAATAAAATTGAGTTTAAGAAACTTTTAAATGAAATCGTAGAAGTCAGTTCAAATAGAGGCCTCAAATTTATACTCTTTTAAAACCAAAAAAATATTTTTAGAAATAAAAACTTTAATGTTATCAAAATTTTACAATCAGATAATAGTTATATAGTGATATAAGTTATATACAGATTAAACAAGTAATAACAAAAATCTGTCAAATAAGGGTCTTTCAAACAAATATTTTAATCACTATGCTATAAAAACTTTTAGTGCAATGTAAAACGACGAATATGAACTACAAAATTAACCAGGTCAAAATAAAACTATTAACAACTTTAAAACATAAACCATTTAATAGATATAGTAGACTTCCGCTTAAGTTCGGACTTTTAAAAAAATCAAAAAGTGCAAACTCAAAAAATTATTACCACATTTTTTTTACAAAATGACAAATTTCAATGTGTTATATGCAATAATGTTATGAAAAAACATGAAATCCACTAAAACATAAAACAAACTTTAATTAAAAAAAAAAGATCTATATAAGCTATTAAATATTATATATAATTTGTTTTATTAATATTTAGTTAGTAATAGGATTTACTTTCGTTAGATTTAAGAAAATATAAATTTGCAATTTTTTTTGGGTAAAAAGTTCGAACTAAAGAGGAAGTTTACCGTAATTAATATTTATTAGGCATTATGCAAACCTGTTTTAGAATAAATAGCTTAATACAGTTGTTATTATAAAAAGACTAATTAAATACAATACAAACCAGGTTAAATAAGAAATATTTTAAAAGATCAAATAAAATTAAAAAACTTTCATAAAATAAAGTCTGCTACTAAAGTCTAATATAGTGTGAAGGATGAGGTTCATGACTGCTTGCAAGTTTTTTCTAATCTGATTCTTAATCAGTAAAATAGAGCCTTAAGTCACCTCCTTTATAAATATCTAGATAAGATCTTTTGCTCAAGATGTTGATAACTGAACTGAAAGCTTTCTCAACAATATAGCTAGAAGAAAAAGCTATAAAAAACAATCTAAATTCCTCTCAAATGATTGGATACTTTTGCCTTAGTTTTTGTTGAGTCCAAAAGCTTTCATATCGTTCTTTGGAAGAATTTACTTTAAGTTTAAAGTCAGTTTGTAAGTCTGAGAAGGTTTCCTGTTAGTCGTTTACTTCAAAAGTATCTGCCTCGAAGGAATCCATATTTTTATCTATATGAGAGCTTTTTTGTGTCAAATCTAAATTTTACTACTTAATATGTTAAAATTGTTAAACATTTCAGATTTTTTCCAGGTTTGTTTTTGGCTAAATTGTAAAATTCCAGGTTTTTCCAGGTTTCTAGGTAAATTGGCAACCCTGTATAGTTTTATTTCTTAGTCTAACTTAGTGACTTTTCAAAAAAAACTGGAAATATCATGAGGTTATAGTTAAAAATAAATAACATAAATTTTTACCATTTATGGTCCCAAATAACATATCTGTCAGGTTATAAAATAGTGAGAGGGATTCCAATCGTCTATGATCTATGTAATTTTTAAATAAGGGAATATATGATAAAAAATATAGTATTTACTTGAAAGTAGGAGTCATAAGCACTTGATTTTTTTTTTCTTTTTTTTACATAAAAAAAATTATCTTTTTTGTTTAAGTTTTACCTCAGGGTCAAATAATTTTGAGCAAGCTAAAATTAGTAAAATAGCAAGAAAAAAAGTAAAAATTGTATGACAGCCCAAAATTTTAAAATCGCCCCCTTTTCGCCCCCTTACTAGTTATCGCCCACCCTTTCGCCCCCTTACTAATTATCGCCCCCCGAATTACTAAAATCGCCCCCAGGGGGGCGATATCGCCCACTTTGGGAAACCCTGAACTAGACTCTTGATAACTGCTATTCTGAAGTTACCTTTCTGGACTTTTAAAATTAAATGCAAATATGGACTCTTAAGATGTTAGTTGAGCTTTTTTTTATTTTTAACCAAATATTTAGTTTTAATTACCCTGAAAAGCCTTTTCTCTTCTCCACAGTAAACTCTAGAATGTCTAGTGTAAGTTTCATATTATGGCCTCTATAGCCACCTGAGCCTTATTTACTACTTACTATTACCTTTGATCTTTCGCATTCTATGGTCTCCTAAATTTCCGAATAAGCTTACTTTTGAAAACCCTGAAATAGTATCAACTTAAACCTGACTTCAGTTGCAAAACTTTTATCATAAGCTCATTCATGCGTATACGCATAAAACTGCATGAATATGAAGTAGTCCTAGAAGTTAGTCCTACAAATTCGATTCGTTCTACAAAAAAATACATATACATTATAAGCAATTACCATTTAAACTATGTTATTATTGTAAAGTAAACTACTATCTGTAGACTGGTTATGGAATACCTTTTATGTTTGCTCGAAATTTTGACATTTTCAGTAAACATATCATAGTTGTTATACTTGTAGATTATTTTTTTTTACAATTAATTAAGCATTTCATTTTAAACAAAAACAGAAGAACTGTTTGTTTACTTTGAAGTAATAATTTTTTTGTGTAATATTTTCAGAAAAACTGTATTGTGTACATGTATTTCATTATTATTTTTTAATCCATTAAAAAGTGGTTTTAATAGTTTTATATTAACTTTAAAAAGTATAGTACTATAAATTATGGTCGGATTATTATAGTATAATTGAAGCTATAATTGTAAAATGCTTAGTTCAGAATTTCCAAAGCGCTGAATAATGAAATTCTGAAACTTCCAATTTTCTTTTTCATTTACTTACAAAATTTTCTTTATTTAATTTTTGTTACTTAAAGTTAGTATTTGGCTTGATTTTGTATTTTAATGCAATGAGTCTTACATGCTGCTAAATTGATATATAACAAAATATAAATTTTTGAAGACTTTTTCATCTTTGAAATTGATATTAAAACGCTCTCTAATTTTGACATAACATAAAAAAATTAAATAAATATTTTTTTGTTTAATGTTTAAATTTAAAAAAAGCATATAAGACGTTTTTTACTGTTTTAATAATGACCTCATTTTTATTTAAATAAGTACCCTGTAAAAAAAATTTGTTATTGCTTTTTTAGTGTTTGCTTTTAATTAAACTTTGTTTTCTACTATAATCTTAGTATTTTCTTTTTCTTCAGAAAATTATTTATATTGTAACCTGTGGATGTAGGTACCTTTAAAAGTAAATTAACTTATACTAAATAGTTATATTCAATAATACTTAGGACTACTTTTTAAAATACTAAGCATGACAATAAAATGAGCATGTTGTATTAAGAACAATTGCGAAAACTAACAAATATATAAACAACATCATACTTTAGAAAGTACTTTAAATGTGGTTAAAACTTTACACACGAATCAATCTAACAGGAATATACTTTAAGAATGTATAACACAAAACTAGATTCAACTACTTAGGATTCAAATAATAATTAATATAAAAAGTAACATTGTTTTAAAAATACTTAAACAACACAAAAAATAATATAAGTGTCTATTCAACATGAATAACATCTTTATAACTGCAGCAGGCTGTGGCTAGGATCCCCCACTGCTTTCTGTGGGGATGTTTATATAGCAGCGTTCTTAACTTTATGCAACGTTACATCAGTAATTTCTTGTCTGCACTTTATTTTTTCTTTTTGTTTACTGTATTAAACTTTCATTAGTATAAAACTTGACTTTGCAAGCTTTCTCTTAACCGTTTGAATGAGAAATGATTTTAGCTCAAAACTTCCAATCAAATCTAAGCAGTAATCAAGTGCAACTTGATATCCTGTTACAATATAACTAAAATCAATTTTTTTGGGTTTATTGTGTATAATAAAAGTTATTTTACTATGATGAAGTTTTAAAGTATTTATAAGGTTTAAAATTATTTATCTTGGTACAATACTTTTATTTAGTTCAGCATAAAACTGGTATACAATAAGCTAATATGTACAATGTACATAAACTTGACTGGATACCTGCTGAAAAAAAAAAATATACTCTTTTAAAAACTAATTTGGTAGGAAGTATGAAAAGTTAAAAAATTTAAAATTTTGAGCGGAAATTATAAAAGTACTTAAAACTTTTACCATTTTAGAATTTAAAAGATAAAACTGAGAATATAAAGGAAATAATTACAATACATAAAAAAATTAAACAACAAATATTAAGGAGAATCATAAAATATTTTTAAAATAAGAATCTGTAGCCTTTTATAAAAAAAAGGTTTAGGTATGCTTAAAAAAGATTTTGGACGGGATAGTTTATGAGAAATAAAACATAACAATATTTTGTTCAGGTTATAAAGAAATAAATAAATAAGTACATAGATATGAAAATTAACCAGTACATACACATGACTTGAATTATTGAATTATTTTTAAAAATTCTTAAGAAATATTTTAGTGTTCCTAGTTTAACACAATTTTTTAAAAGTCATTGGCAAATGATTTTTTGCTCTGTTAACTGATTGCACACTGTTGTTTGCTTTTAGTTAAACTGAAACTTTTTAATTTCTATAAAAATGTTTTCAGTCCAGAAAAGATAGAAATCGCTTCTTTTTTTATTTGTTATATGAAAGCTCAACTTTTTCTTTACATAAAAGCAACTAAAAAGTCTTATATTTTTCTAAAATTAGGAAAACAAAAATCATTATTACACAGACCTTAAGAGACCTTTAAACTCTTTTATTTATACAGAACAGAATTTTTAATAAATAATGTCCCTAAAATAATACAGCAATTTAAGATAAACAAACTGACTCGTTTAATTATATACAACATATTTCTATTTTTCAGTTTTCTTCGACAAAAATATATTTCATATTAAAAAATTACATTAAAAAAAGCATAATTGCAATGTTTTACCGGTAAATGACTATTTTATAGTATTTAAATAGATCGAAATTTATTATGCGACTTTTATATTTATTTTTACTAAAATTATAAATCTCTTTAAGTAACAATATATTTGTTGTTATTTAGTTTTTCACTAATTTATTTGGTTTTTATTTTAACGGAAAAATTAAAAAACATAATTTTTATGTAGTCTAGCAATTGCAGGCTTGTGTTTTATTTATTTTTTTCAACAAGAATGGTCTGTTTAATATTCTAGAAAGTATTGAGATTTTGTTATTCCTAGGATTTTTTTATTGCATGTTTAAATTTAAACTTATTCGTGCTACTAGTTTAGATAAATTGCTGTAAATTGAAATTGTGTTATTTCAACATTTATGTGAAAGATGAGTAGCTTACGAATATAAAAACTTAATTAAATTTATTGGTTTAAAAGTTTGATACAAAATGATATTCATCAACTTACTTAGAGACAATGAACATAATGAAAAACATAAATAATAAAAGTTAAAATTTACATTTAACGAAGTTTATTTTTCTTTCAATATATACTTTTATTTTTCTAAACAATTAACAACTTAGAGTAAATTAAAAAAAGATCACAACATTTTCAAATACTTTACATAACTATGATTAATAATAGTTAAACTGTAAATGACTTCTCGAAAATAAAAGAAGTAAGAAAAAAGAAAGAAAAAATGTTATTAACAAAGTTGTTTAACATTAACAATACAAGTGTTTAAAATACTAGTTTTTCAAATGATTTTTATTATGCTTTCGAAGAAGTAACAGAGCCTTTCAAGTATTCAAAATAAAAGTGTTTGTCCAGTAAATATTTATGTTTTTTTATTTTCTCAAGGTTAGTTACATAGTAATGAAACTTAATTTCTTAAAGTTTTTTAAGCAGCATTTGAGTTATATAACTTTTTAACACAATTAAGCTTGAGTTTTTACTTTTCGGTTTTAGCTAGAATTTCCGTTTATAGTATAAGTAAAGAAAATTTTTCAATTAAACTGAATCATATTAGAAGCTGCCGACCCTTAGTACAAATGTTAATTAGTATAAAAAGTAAGATTAATTAATGCATATTTACAAGTTTTATATAATATTAAAGAACTGTTAAAACACTGTTTTTGCACTGAATCTATGTTAATTCTTATGCATATTTAAAATAAGTTAAAAATTACTGAATCCCTACATAGTATTGAATGTTGACAAGTAGTTGAACAAAGGCATACATTTATTTAGCATTCTTAAATTTTTTTAATTATGAATAATCAAAAACGTTGATCACACAATATATTTTTTTTCTATTTTACCAAATCGAATTTAAATGAAGTTTTTTATTTATAAATTATTTATCTTTTTTATATAATATTCAAAATTTTGTAGTAAGTCATATTTTGTATTTAAAACGCAAATTTTAAAATGACCATTGTAGTTTTATAGTTTTAGCTAGAATTTTCTTTACAGTATAAGTGGCTACTAAAATGGAAATTAGGGTATGCTTATATTTTTTAAATCAACTTTTACATTTAGTTGTAATTTAAAGTTTAAATATTTTGAGCTAAAAAACTTTATATCAGTCATAAATTAAGTATTTCTTATTTTAATAAAGTATCTTGAAATATAAATCACTTATTGGGTTTAAAAGTGTCTTACAGTTTAAGAATATCTTGGATATTAAAAAAAAAATCTGAGTAAACTTAGGTGATTAAGTTAAGTAAAAATTTCATGTATTTTAAAATTCTGCACTGCTATGACTTTATTTAATAATTCAAAAAAAATTCTCAATGGTTATTTTTATAAGTTAGCTATACATAACTTAAATTAACTTTTATAATCAGGTAAGATTAGTGTGATCCACAACAAAATTTTAAATTAAGATATAAATTGACATTATCAAAAAAGATAACTAATATTTTACACTCTATATAAGCTGGAAATTCGCTATTTTTACAATACTCAATGACTTGACCTTAATCTGTTCTTAATTCTTTTTTAGGTTATAACTAGAACAATACTATTAATAATCATTAATGATATTTTTCCGAAAATTACAACTCAGTGTCAAGGTATTAACGTTTATTGTATTAATATCAACTAGTATATTGAAAACTGTTTTAAAAAATATGTTGTTTACAGACGATAAATAGTTATATAGTAACGTATAAGTATACAAACTGAAATGGCTTACATAATTGAATCGCAATGGTCATCCGATCTAGTAACAGTGAACAGAATGCCAGGATTGGTCAACGATAACCTCAATTGTTATGCAAACTCTTTAATGCAGACCCTTATGCATACACCCTCTGTTTACAACCACTTCTTGAAATATAACTGCAACTGCGAAAGATGCTGCCACTACTGCAACTTGAAAGAAACGTTTTTCAATTCAAACAAACTAATTAAAACTCGGAAACCGAGGCAAGTCCCCATCAACTCAATTGTCTGTTTGAGAAAAGTTCTTGGTCGTAACAGTTTTGGTATGAATATTAATGAGCCTAGTGACCCAATAGAGTTTCTTACTCTTTTAAAAGAACAAACGGGAAAAGTAGATGAAGAAAGCTGTTCTCAAAACTTTCTTGAAGATATTTTCGATTGCCAACAAGAAGATATATATTGTTGCAAGATTTGCAGTGCTGAGCAAATTGGTAGAGACCTTCCACCTTACATAAGTGGAAACGGTATTGTGAACAAACAGAAAAACCGCTTTGATAAAAAGGATATTAAAAGATTTTGCAAACATTGCAACGAAAACACACGCTAGACTGAACAAACAGTAATCACATCTTGTCCCCAAGTTTTAGTTGTACAAGTTGACATATCCTGTTGTACCGAAGATATCCCAAACGTCATAGACATCAGATCGTACTTGAAAGAAAAACAAGACAAATCGGTGTTGTATGAACTGTACAGCGTTATTGTTTATGTGGGCGATTGTAGCAAGAATAATGGGCATTATTATGCCAACTGCAAAGAACCTAATGGCCAGTGGAATAATTACAACGATACAGTGGTGTTAGAAACTGAGTTGAAATATGTTTTGGAATCTGATGCGTATTCTCTGTTTTATAGAAGACTTTCTGAAACTGATGAAAGTCTTACTTGCAAAACAGAAAGTGAACTGAATAAACAAACTACAAATATCGATAAACAACAACCAAGTTACAGAGCTGGGAGCAAAACAGAAGACAACAGTAGTGATACTGGCGAATACTTGATTGATAAAGAAAAAAGAGAAGTTGCACTCTACGACCTAACAGGTAAGCATTAATCATTCTTTTGTCTTTTTTTTGTAATTTTAACTTCATATTTTTACTTGCAGTTGAAGTATAGACAAAACTTTTTGTTAAGGTACAATCTAGAACTCTTTAAGAGTTACAAAAGCTAATAAAAATATTTACTAGTGATTTACCTGATCCATAAAATAGTTTCTCATGCTAAGATCTATTTGGAATCTTTGTAAAAAAGAGATAAATATCTATTTTCGAATTACCAAAAGGCGACTATATAATTCATAGCAGTTATAATACTTTAAAATTTTGGCTTGCATTTATATTAACTTACGATAAAAAATAATAATGCTCTTTTACTCGTTTCAAACAAAAAATGTGTCTAGGATAGGATTTCAAAAATGGGCAATATCTGTCTCCTTGAATTTATTTTGGATATAGAGGCAATAAATAATAATGTATATTTAACTAAGAGATCTTTTATTTTTAATTTCTTTGAAGGAAGCACTTTTAAAAATAATTTTAGGAAACTTTTATTTAGTTCTTACTCTCGTTTGTAATAACAAAAACAAACCAATTTACATTCACTTATGTAATTAAATATATAAGAATAAAATTAGTTAATTTTTTTTTAATGGTTAATTACTAACCAAAATAATCATTTTGATATTATATTTGTAGAATTGAGATAACTAAGGCTAATTTAATTGTTCAACATTGATAGAGTTTTAAATTAGACAAGTAAAACTGTACTTTCATTAACTTCTCCAAAATTGTATGAACAAAACTATTATAAAATCAAAGTTTAAATTATCTTGTTATCTATTTAAAGCCAGAGTAGATATAATTAACATTTTATACTGTGCCTTCAATATAAGCAAATATTTATAAAATAATTAATTAATTATTACTTTGATAAATTAAATGTAATAAACTTCAGTTAACTAAACAATATTTAACATACATATTACATTACCTAACGTATTTATATTACACAAACTATAAAAGTTTTAAGATTGAAAACAAAATTCAAATAGTAAATAAACAACAAAACAAACACAGGCTTGAAAGAAAGTTTATCTAAACCGAAAGAAGCTACATTAAACGATCTGCCTGTGAAAAAGAAAGGTAAATTTTACATTTGATTTTCATAATTTTTTTTTGCGGTATAATCGTTAGGCTTTAGACAAACCAATTTAAAAAAGTCGTTTTTAAATTAAAACTCTAGTTAAATTCTTGTAGTTCATAAACTTACCCTAAATTTCCTGATAACTCAGTTATGTTTATAAAGTTGTTGTTTGAGAAAAATAAATTAAAATATACTAAAGAAACTCTGAATTATCGTCACACCTTCTTGTATATTTTAAGTGACGATTATTTCCTTAGTAGTTTAGGTTTATTATTAATAAGTTTATTTGAAAAAAAAAGTGTTTTAGCAAAGTACCATGCAACAAAATAAAACAGTTACTTTAATTTTATGGTTTATAGAATGTTTAATTTATTGAATTCAGCTTATTTTTTTAATTTCTAGGTTGTAATGTTATTTATAAAGCTAAAGCTAAACTGAATTTACTTTCTGCGTGAAAAACAAAACCGCTTATTTCAAAATATTTGTTTTTAATTTACATATAAACTAAATTGCTTAAAAAATGACAGTTATGAAATTAGTATACCTTTTATTTTAATAGTAATAAAGCATAAATTAAAACAGGTTCGAAAGGAAACGTAGTTAAAGCAGAAAAAATGGAAACTGATGATACGCCTGTTAATGAGAAAGGTATATATGTTTAATTTACATGTTTTTTTTTGTGCTTTTTGTGTTGAAACCATTATTTTATTGACAGATATTATGGAACTAAAAGTCATTATTCTATTAAAACGGAATTTTAACACTGATTTTATTTTCTCAACTTACCATAAAATTCCTTTTAATATTTATTATGGATATAAATTTGCTGCTTAACAAAAACATTGTGTGTATTTTATTTTAAAAACTTTTTTAAAGTTTTAGTATTAAACTTGTTTAAAGGATTTGTTATAAGTCCTTTAAAACAAAACTTGTTTTATTTTTTTTTCTTATAAATCCTACATAAACAGAAATAACTCTTTTAAAGATTTAGTATTAAACTAGTTATAAGGCTATGATATAAGGCGTTTAAAACAAAATTCGCTCTATTTTTATATTAATAAATCCTACATAAACAGTTACTTTTTTATATACCTTATTCAGATCATTGTGAAAATAAACTCAAAATTTATTTTAGGTTGTTATGATACTAATGAAGCAAAAGAAAAAAACGAACTTGCTTCAGATTCAAAAACGGACGAAACAAGGCCTCAATGCGACGTTTGCCTCAAAACATTTGCAACCAAACAAAGCCTCAGAAGACACAAGATTACTCATACTGGAATAAAGCCGTTTAAATGCCCAGAGTGCGCGTCATCATTTTACAGGAGAGAAAATTTGACGTCTCACCTGAAAGTTCACAGCAATGTAAAAAGTCACACATGTCTTTAATGTCAAAAAGCTTTCAAACATTTGAAGTCGTTGCCAAGCCATATGAAACGTCTACATCCAAAAGAATAAATTTAAGCTTGTCTCACGGCAAACAAAAGTTCAGATTTCTGCTCTGAAAGCTTTCGCCGATGTTTTTGTTGGTAACTAATTTGAATATTTAAATATGTGCTAGTTATTAACGATGTTTAAATTATGGGTTTTTAAGTAATAAATTTTATTGAAGAATTAAATAAATTGTTTGAAAAATAATTATTATTTTTATTTTGAAATTTTATGTGTACACTTGATTTATTAAGATTACAAAATGTATATCAATAAAGTTGAAGTAAAAAAGAGAAAGTTTATCATTTTATATTAATTTATATAATTTATCATATAGTATACTAAAAAATATATAAAAATAATCACTCAGGGAATAGTTTTTTAGACAAGTACAAGCTATAAGTTTCTAAATTCTTGGTGTTAACAAATACAAAAATTGCAACTAGTTTTATAAATACTAGGTTATTTAAGTTTTCTTTAGGCGAATATTTTCCTTTTAACAATCAAAATAAGATTGATAATACTTAATTAATCAAAATTGTATTGTAGTATAACTTTTCAAAAAGCTCTTTGAAATTATTTTAAAACATTTCTATTTTCATTTTCATAAAATTTCTTAATTTATCAATTAGTAAAATAGTCTAAGACCATTTTTTGTCTTTAAATTTATTTAATTTTAATGAAAATATTATTTTGCTGTGGCGTTTAATATATTTTTATTCGAAAACTATAAATAAATATTTTCTCACAATTCACATTTATGCATGTACTTAATTTTAATGTGTAAACCAACTAATATAATCAAATATTGGTCGCACTCTTTTTGCTATAATATATTAAATTTGACTTTATCTGAAAAATCAGCATATATATTTACTAAGATAAAATTTAAAAGGTACAACAAAGTTATTTTAATACCAAAGTGTAAAACGGTATTAGCTTTTAAGCTATCCAATCTTTAATTTATTGTTTTTAAACTTTAACAGATTTTGTTTGTGTTGTCTAAAGTTTTAAAAAGTATATCGGGAATTTTAATCGGAAAGGCACAAAATATGGTCATTAAAAGCCAACTTTTAAGTAGTAAAGTATTAGAAGTTCAAAGATCAACATACTATTGATAATTTCAAGGCAAGTTGATTAATAATTCTTAATGCCATCACCTAAAACTGTAGCTAAAAGAAACTTTAAAATTACCCTACTATTTTTCGCTAATGTTCAATTTTCCGTCTTCTTGCTTCCATTTTTCCGTTCCAAGTTCCATCAGTTTTCTTGTAAATTTTAACCGCGTCCTCAACAGATTCCTTCAACCTCAAGTAATCAACTTGCTTTTCTTTAACTGATAACTTTATATCAGTTGGAAAGTTGTCAGTAACCTTATTAAAAATATTAAACATTAGTTTACAAAAGTAATATTACTAAATAACTTGATTGAAAAATTCGTGAGTATTCTAGGATAAATTTATGTTAGAATTTCGCGATGTTGGCAATTTGGCAAATTTTAATTGGTAATTAAGTTGTAAAAAGAGGTGATGAATAATAAAGAGGGTAAATTATTTATTAAGTTTCTGGAAAATATGCAATTTTGAATTGAGGTTGTTTTATAGTCAGCATTGAGCTGTAATGATGTACTTTAAAAGTAAAAAACAAATTAAAGTCATAGCAAATACAGTTTTATTGGTTTTTTTAAAACACGTACATGGAAATTTAAGATCTAGTTAAATACATTAGATATAGTACAATGTAAAAAAATAATAATAGATTTTTTTTTTATAAATTTACTAATTTTCGCCCTCTGTTTTACCTTTGTAATAACTAAATCATATGTATTGTAGAGCAAAAACTTTTCCGATATCAAATATTTTGTCGCCTGTTCTAAAATTTTGTCAAAAAAAAAGTTTATCGGAAAAACAACTTGAGATTATTATTTTAAGATTGTTAGTGTTTATTTAGTTACATGACAATACAAACTCGGACAAGTTAAACTCTTAATAAATTATATAAAGGTCCTTAGCTAAAAAACTAATATGTATTTTAATATATTCTAAAAATATACAAAGGCGTTTATAGGTCTAACTAATATCTAAAACCTTTTTTTATATCATTAATGGTAAGTTTTTAAAATTACTAAAAAGTTCTAAATCTTAAAACATATTTTAGTAATATATCAGGAGTTTTTTAATTTTGCAAAAAAAAAATTGTTTGTGGGCATATATTAGACCTACATACGTATTTTTTTATCAGGTATAAATATATTATATTTTGAGTCGTGGCTCTTTAAAAAAATCCGAAAGTTTAAAGTTACCGAACTTAAATAGTTGTCCACCCTATTATATCACCAAATTCCTGGAACTGTTATTCAAAATGCTCCTGACTTGGTGGTGGACATTCTGCTGCTCGGGAATGTTAGGGGAAATTTTGTGGAGGTTGAAAATTATATTGAGTTTCATAAAACTATTTATGTTTGTTAAAGTGTTTAGTGTAAGAACGAATGTTTAAACACTTTTTTTTGCAATATTCGTTAAAAAATTTTCACTAATTATGACAAAATTAGAGGTTAATGAGAATAAAGTTCTAATGAATTAAAAACATTGTCAATAAAAATTATAGAAAAATAAAGAAAATCTGACTTAATATACAGTAATAACACAACTTAGCTTTAATATTATATTTCTAATTATTTTAACTCTAACAGAATAATTTCAAACTAACAGCGGTGACAACATATTGAAACACGTGTTTGGATGTGCTTGCAAGTGGACCATTCATTATTTCAATGTAATCTCCTAATCTGTGCAACAATTAAATTTGTTTTATTAAAGTATTTTTTTTAAGTTTAATTTCCAAAACGATAAAATAATTGAATTTATTCTATTATATAAAAAAAACATTTTTTATTAAAATACGAACAACTAATCTTTTCAATAACTTAAGTTTATTTTAATAAAATGATAAATTTAATTTTAGTTTCAGTGTAATCTCCAATTTGTAAAAGAATTAAGCTTCGTTTATTAAATGAAAGTCTTAAACACTGTTACAATATTATCCCCTTTTTTCGTAGAATAATAGTTTTTTAATTAAAAAACAATATTAGTTTCATATTAAAATAATCTACAAACCTGTAAAATGAAACTTGATCGTCTGGCTGATATGGAGACAACCTGTCCAACCTAGCTCTGTTGGTGAATATTATACTTGTAAATTCTTATTTTTATTTTCTTCAATTCTTCAATCTTGCTTTTGTTAAACTAAAAAGTTGTTAAAAATGGTTGCATTTCACGTAAAAGTGTTATTATAATTACTATAAACTAACCTCGTACTATTTTGTGCTGATAAAATATAATTTTTATTAATTATACAGAACATATATAGATTATTTTTGAGCATAAAAGTTTGTAGCTTTTATGTTTTATACTTTATCTTTTTGAAACTAAGAAAGTTTTCAAGCTTTAAAAAAACATTAAAAACAACCAAGACAATCACTTTTTTGGTCAGGTAAATAAATTGCGTATTTAAAACTATTGTGTTTCAAAAATTACACCCTTAAAAGTACCATCGTTACACTCATACTCTATATATACCAGATAACTAAAGCGTTAAGTTTATAAACCATTTCTTCCATAAATAAGATTACAAAGAAACAAGAAAAAGATAACTACAAAAAAAGATAAAAACACTACATACACTTTTTATTTATCTTTTTTTACATTTAATTACTAAATGCTTGAGTTATGCAGTAAAATTCCTAGCTAAAAGGTTACGATTGGTTTTTGGAAATTTTTCTCCAGGAATTAAAAAATCCTCCAGCATTTTAAAAGTACTTATTTTTGGGTCTATTTTTAGCTTAAAAAATGTATTAGCTTGTAATGAACAATTCTATATATAAGATAGATTGTTTTCAATACAAATCAGCACCTAAACAAAAATTATACTTGTTAATTTTTTTACGTTTTAATTGATCATCATTGTATTTCGTACTTAAAAATACAAATATCTTACGTTTTTGCGACTTTTAATAATTAATTTCTATATATTAGGTGAATATAAAAATTGGAACAAGTAACTAGTCTTTATATCATTTAAGTATTAAATCTAGTTTCTGATTCACTTAAATTATACTTTTTGTATATTTGTTCCGTTTCAACTGCATAAACAGTTTTGTAATATTTGTTTATGTTTAAAAGAGTTAAATTATTTTAGAATAACTTTTATATCATTAGTATACTTTTTTATTTAGTTCATTCCCATAAAGTAAACAAAACTTAAAATCAATTGGATTTGTTACAAATAATTTTTGCGAACAAGCACAAGTTTTTGTTACAAACATGTTTTGTTTAACTTAAATCATTTTTAAGTAAAATAAATTTAATCGACTTTTAGTTTTTAGTGGTATGGCGACTTTAGATATTGATTAAATAAGTTTTTAACACTTTCAGATTTAAAGTACTCTAATTTTTACTTTTACTTCCAGTCTAAAAATAATTAAAAAGAAAACTTAAAGTGTGCAGCGAAATGTTACTTACTGTATTTGATTGTCTTTAAATTAATTTCTGTTTTTGTAGTTACGTAGTCTTTTAATACGCGTAGAGTGACTATAAAAAAGAACAAACTAACTTTTTATCTTACATGGGATGTGATAACAAAAACTATAAAACCAATTTATTTTTTTTAATTGTAAACAGCTTATTTAGTATATTTAAAAATTGGGACAAGTAACTGGTCTTTATATCATTTAAGTATTAAATATAATTTCTGATTTACTTAAATTATACTTTTTACATATTTGTTGTTTTTTACACTGCATAAATAGTTTTGTATTATTTATGTTTAAACGTGTTGAATTATAGTAGAACATTTTTATATCGTTAAAATGTTTTTTATTTAGTTCATTGCCAGAGCGTAGCAGAACTTAAAATCAATTGACTTCGTTACAAACATATTTTACGTACAAGAACAAATCTTTGTTACAAACATTTGTTATTTAAGCTAAATCAATTTTTAATAAAAAAAATCTACTTTTAGTTTTTAGTAGTATGGCGACTTTAAATATTAATTAAACTAGTTTTAACAGTTTTAGCTTCATAGTACTCTTGTAAAACTTTTACTTCTAGTCAGCAAAATAATTAAAATTAAAATTAAAATTTTGCGGCGAAAGATTATTGTATTTGAACAAGTTTAAACTAGTTTTTATTTTTGTAGATATCTTTTCTTTTAATACACGTAGCATAGACTCTAAAAACAAAAAAAATAACTTTTTACCTTACTTGTGATGTGATAAGAAAAATTTTAAAACTAATTTATCTTTTTCAATGGTAAACAACTTGATCAGTGTATTTAAAAATTGAGATAAGTAAATAGCTTCAAAAACTATATCTTGAAAATATAAAATCTATTTAATTATTTACTTAGCTTACACTTTTCACATATTTGTTGTGTTAATTACTTATGCACTATTCTTATTTTTGTTAAAAACAGTTAGATTGTATTGAAACATTTTTATATTATAAAAATGTTTTTTTTAGTTTATTGCTATAGCTCAGACAAAACTTAAAATTAGTTGACTTTGTTACAAACTTATTCCACGAACAAGCACAAATTTTTGTTACAAACATTTGTTATTTAATTTAAGTAATTTTGTAGTGAATGAAACTCAACCTATTTTTAGTTTTTGTAGTATGGCGATTAAAAATATTATTTAAACTTAACAATATTAACAGTATATGGAAATAAAGTACAAAAGCATTTGTACCATAAAACAGCGTAATTTAAGAGTAAAAGCAACAATTACATAATGAATTCTATTACTGTTTACATGATCATTTCGTTATTAATTGCTTCAGCATTTGCATTAGAGTGCGATCCAAGATTTTCAGATAGTTAAGATTTTTCGAAATTAAAGAATTCAAAAATTTTTATAAGTTTACGACTACAACTCCTGGTTTGTTTTATTTAAACTACAAAAACATTATAAAATTATTAAAAGTTACGTTAAGGTGTATAAACTGTTTTTGTAGATTTTTAAAACAAAACTGGTATATCAACTAAATAAGTTTAATAATACTACGTAATTGTCGCTTATACACGCTTTGTTTTCAATAAATTTATATAAATAGATTAAGTTCTTATAAGAAGTTTTAATTAAACTAAAATATTTGTTTAAATGTTACATACAAGTACTTTATACAGCTAATACTGAATTTTAGTAAAAACTATTACCAAAAAATTTTAATGGTTGTAAAATACTTTCATTGCTATTTAAGTCTTAATTTCATTAGTAGTGTTCTTTAAAATTAAACTTAAAATGTAAACTATTTATCTATATTAGTTTTTGTATTTTTTTAGTTACAAAAAAATCTAATATTTTTTTTTTCTAATCCAATCCGTACAAAAAGTAAGACAGTATTAAAAGTCAAAATCAATAAGTCTTTTTATTCGGAATATGAAAAATAGTTTAATCTTATATTACCAGATCTTGTAACCAGAACTACTTATGTACATCATGTAAAACAAACATACGATGTACAAAACCATATAAAAGAGATATCCTACAGAGATTCATCTGTTAAACCGTACAAATTAAAAAGCTCTATAAACTACAAAGAAAATCGTCGGTACGACTTCAATTGTGAGTCAAACCAAACTTTAAAAATAAGTTATAGTATGAAGTTTATTAACAAATATTACTTTTATTCTACATTAAAAATTGTTTCAGTTTTAAAAAATAAAATAAATTATTTTTGTATTGTTTACAAAACTTTGTTTAAATATATATACTTAAAAGTTATTCAATTTTGTATATAAGGATAAAGTACTAGTAGTACTAATAATAAATTCCTATATTAAAAAATCTCTCTTTAAGTAAAATAAGGAGTTGATTTTAATTTTTTTTAGTATTTTGATAAAGTTTGCCTCTAATAAAATTTAGTAGGTAAAATTATTGTATATTTTTGTTTTGTTAGTAAAAAAATTACTTAAATATATAACAGGCTACATTTCATTTTCTTTAAATTTATTCAAGTACTTTCAAGTAGGACTCGTCAGAAATAGTTTCCTACTGAATTGGAATGAATACAAATTGAAATAAAATTATACTGCAGTTTAAAGTTTTAAGATATAAAATGACGTAATAATCAAATGTTAAAAATTAAATAAGTGCTAATGCTAAAAAAATTTGGTATACTAATAAAACTCGGTAGAATTAAAACAATCTAAATAAAGAAGCAATAAAAATTTTAAATTGAAATAAAGTTTTACAAGAAAATAATTACTTTAAAATTACTAATATAAGGATTTAAAAAGTCTAGTTTGGTAAACGAACTTTTTCTGCTTACATAAACTGGGCCTCAAAGATTGAATACATAAGGTTTCCAGAATATGCAATTGAACAGAGTTCTCCGCTCTCACTAAGACTGAAAAATTGTCCTTTTTATAATTTTTAACACTCTCAGGATTGTCCAACAAATGTTGCCCAATCGCCGAGAAGTATTTTTTTTTTAGATGGTTTCTCAGAACGGCCATCAAACCCTTTCAAGACTTTCGGAACATGTTGATCGATTCTTACATGAAACCTTTGAGATGTTTTACCCACGTAGTCACTACCACAGTGACAACTAAATTCATAGATGATGTTACTTTTTTCATAGGTGGGAGAAACATCTTTGTAAATTCCACTTAAAAGTCGATCAGTATACAAAACTGTTCTTAAATGAACAGAGCTGAAAACTTGGCTTATTTCTTCTAAAATTTTCTTAAAAAACCTCTCAGAAATATTTCCAAGGTAAGGAAGTTTTAAGTATACTGGACACTTCTGAGGGCTAATCATTTTTAAAGCTGTTGAATTTCTAGCTCTTGTTATAACTTTCGAAACTAAGTTACCTGGATAACCAAGCGAAAGGAAAGTGTTTTGAAGTGTTTTCAACTCGCCTTCAAGAAAGCAAGGAGAACAAAGTCTGGTGAAACGCTTCACCATACCCGTTAAAACTCCTAACATCTGCTTGACTGGACCAAAAGATGCCCACGGAACATATAATGCTTCTGAATTTAATTTACGATGAATTTTAGTTAAAAGTTCCCCCTCAACTGATCGTTGGACACAAACATCTAAAAAGTTTAACGAACTGTTGTGTTCTTCTTCTTTTGTAAAACTAAGATTTTTGTGAAGATTATTAAGATCATTAAGAAAACTGCAGCTCTCTTGTCTATTTTCAAACATAACAAAAGTCTCATCTACGTATCGAAGATACATGAGAGGACTTTTACAGTTCAAAAATAACTTACTTTCTAGGTAACCAACAAAAATATTAGCCAAGATAGGACCTAAAGGTGAACCCATTGCAACCCCATCTATTTGTTTATACATTTTACCATCAAAACTAAACTCAACACCTAACACAGCCATGTGTAACATTTCTTTGCACACAAATTCTGGCATCTGAGGGTGTTTTAAATCGGAATGATACAATATCTTTAAGCAAATTTCAATAACCTCCACTACTGGAATATTAGTGAACAAGCTTTTGATATCATATGAAATCATATAGCTACAAAAAAATTACAATTATTTTTTTTCAAAGACCAAAGCAAAACTGAAAAGTGCAAAATTGACTATATGACGTATAATGAATCAACAATTTTCCATCATAATTTTTCTATGAACAATTTGGATAGCACGGAAGGATTTTTTCTAAATAGGAAATACCCTGCTATAGTTTTAAGAGTGAGCATTCTCTTTTATTTTTACTTTATTTCACTATTTTAGTAATTCAAATTGTACAGTATGCAATAAAAACTTTTAAGTTTTTTATTATTTTTACAATTTATTTCAATTATTGTCATTTTATTACTTTAAATGTATTTATTATTTAGTACGTATAAAATTTCTCTATTATAAAATATTTGAAACAGAAAAAAAGTCTAAACTCAAAAATAAATGAAACGTATGAAAATGAGCGCTACTCTATGTGTTTTCTTTCCGATGACAAACACGTTAAATATAAAGTTGAAGTTGAAAAAATGAGCATTTCCAGTTCTCACATCTTAAATATTGTCATCCAATTAGCTGTAAGTTTACATTAGTAGTTAAGAATTTTTTTTTATATACGAAAAACTTCTAAAGTTATTTTTTTTAAGTTAAAAATAGTAAAATAAATATTTTTTTTTTACTTATAAAGTATCTGAAATGTGTCAACGGTAAAACATGGCATTAACGTAAATTATCTTATATAATCATACTTATAGTAAAATTTTTTAATTTTTTTGTGATATGCGTTATAGTGCTAAAAGTAAGGCAATGATAATTATTTAAAACTATTCTTTGAATTCTAAGTTTCTTATCAAATAAAAACATTTTGTTTAAATGATTTAAACGTATTAATTTTTTTTCTAATATTAAGGTTTAATGTTTTAAAGCAATACGGATTTCGTTAGTCATAAATTGACAAATATGTTTGGTATATTAAAAATAACTAGCTTACTGTTCGACAGGTAACGTTTGAAAATGGAGGAGATAGATTTTTAAGCTACCTACTATACGACTTCTCAACTTACAA
The DNA here is from genome assembly GCF_965202585.1 of Thalia democratica. Taxonomy (NCBI): domain Eukaryota; kingdom Metazoa; phylum Chordata; class Thaliacea; order Salpida; family Salpidae; genus Thalia; species Thalia democratica. The sequence goes on from NC_139166.1 coordinate 82,023,134, forward strand.
GGAACACGATATAGGAGAACCTTACAAAGTTTTGTGTGAAGGAAAAATATTCAGTATTTCAAAGTTAAAAGTAATTTCGCTAGAAAACGGTTGATGAATTTAAAACAAAATTGTTTTAATATAGTACAATTAATACATATTAGCTGGTTTGTACGTAAACATATAAACAAGTATCCACAAATACTTTTATTATAAAACATAATATCGAAAGCTGTCCTAAATAACTTTTCTTTTTATACGACTTAAAAATTGTAATAACCATGTCAATTTTTGCTTAGAACCAAAAAAAAAACAGTTTACAAAAATTTGTAGGCAGAAGAGAAAGTGATTATCCGAATATAAGACTGCCACACCAAAACAGTGGTAAGCTACATTTATTAGCAAGCGAAATTTTTAACGGAAGAGAATTAAGACCGTCACTGTCTATTGACTTTTACTTTGATAGCAGTACACAATTGTTTTGCTTAGATGTTGATTCGAACACTGAATAGTAAGTGATAAACTTTTATGATAACCATAAGTTTTACATATTAATAGCCTCATCATAGTTTTGTACTTAATACTAATCTTTATGATATTGTTTATAAACAAAAGATAAGATAAAATCAAAAAGATAAAGTAACCATTACTTTTTGTATTTTGTGAATTTAACTAAAATTAAAACAATAAACTAAAATCAACAAATAAAAACAAAATATTTTACAGTGTATACGACCGCGTTAGCCAGATTTATTACAAATATTCAAAAAATAAATGTAGTGTTTTAGAAGAAAATCAAATGTTTTATGAAGAGATTTTTACGAAAACCGATACTTTTGTTAGTTTTTTTTTATGTATACTAAAAGTGAGAAAGTCATTTAGTTTACAACTAACATAGTGATCTCAATTGTAGATCAGTTTAACTATTAAATGCTATGTATTATTATATTTAGTGATAACATTTGAAACTAATTTGAATTAAAGTTATTTAATCATGTAAGTTTAAATAAATGTTTTATTAAAATAAGAATAGATTTATAATTTTATAAAATACACTTTCTTTTGGGAAACAAGTTTAGTTTGTAAATTTTATATTTTTTAATATAATATTTGTACATAATTAAGTTAACAATCTTTTTTTTTTGCTTACTGCAGTATTTAATGTTATATATATATAAATAACATGGTTGTACGTTTTTGTCAGTTTTCACCCCACGGGTTGGTAGGAATACTTTTATTTAGAAATTACGAGTACGCAAACTCCCATAAAGAACAGACACATAACATTATCGTGGAACACTATTATATTGAAAAACAAGGAAGTAAACAGGTAAGCTGTTTTATAAATTGTTAAATAAGAAACTAAATATGTTAACTTTTAATTTTGTTTATTTAACTTTTAGGTGAAATATGTTTACAAAATATACTATAACTATATTCATCTACCGACTTATTCTACAGCTTAGTTTAAGTTAGTAATTTTTCAGTATATAATAATTAGCGTACTTTACTTTAGATCAAAATGGCCCTTCTCTTTTATTTTCAATCACATAGATAATTTATTTTTCTAACTTCAACAAGTTTAGTTTTTGGGTTTTTTATTTTTATTTTTGTCAACTTGTATCTTTTCTAAATACAAAAATATTTCAGCCAAAAACCAAGTTAGGTGTTTTAAAGCGTTTGTACATTAGATCAAGAGTCGGAAGATTTCATAAAACAAACTTACTAGTAAAATATTTTGGCGTACTTTCTACGTAAAAATTAAAAATTTTAAAGGTCGGCATATTCAAAAAATATTTACAATGTTTTGTGTAACTACTCATTACAATATAAGCATAATTTTAATAAAATGATCAAAAATTAGCATTACTGTTTGCATACACTAACTTAAAACAGAAGCAAATATAAATCCTAATGATTACAAAAATGCGTAGTCTTATTTATTTTGAACAAATTGTTGAGTGAGATAAAAATACGTCGCGGCGAAAGTCTCTAATTTTGCGTAATTAGATTCGGCCGCAGAGCGTAGGTTGTTATAGATTAATATTAGTCCTTTAAATTCACTGCAAAAAACTAAAAATAATGTTTAAATGTTTATATTTTTGGATATTTTTTTTTGATTAGTAAAGTAACGGTAAGTTTTATTTAGTTTGTGTTTCGTTTAAATTTAAGTACACAGTTTAATGACTTTAAACAAACTATTGGTTCTACATAAACCAAGTAAAACGTTTTGAACAAAGTGAAATAAGCACTACTTTAAATATTTTTTACTTGCATAAAAATAAGAGTTAGTTTTTGTTTGAATAGTTTGAAAATGTTATAGTAAAAACACAAAACAGCTTTTTTCCGGTGCATAACTTACTAAAAATATATAACAGAATGCATTTCATTATCTTTAAATTTATTTAAGTACTTTCAAGTAGGACTCGTCAGAAATTGTTTCCTAATGGATTCGAATGAATACAAATTGAAATAAAATTATACTGCAGTTTAAAGTTTTAAGATATAAAATGAAAATTGAAATTTGCTTAAAGGTATTGTATCATTCCGATTTAAAACACCCTCAGATGCCAGAATTTGTGTGCAAAGAAATGTTACACATGGCTGTGTTAGGTGTTGAGTTTAGTTTTGATGGTAAAATGTATAAACAAATAGATGGGGTTGCAATGGGTTCACCTTTAGGTCCTATCTTGGCTAATATTTTTGTTGGTTACCTAGAAAGTAAGTTATTTTTGAACTGTAAAAGTCCTCTCATGTATCTTCGATACGTAGATGAGACTTTTGTTATGTTTGAAAATAGACAAGAGAGCTGCAGTTTTCTTAATGATCTTAATAATCTTCACAAAAATCTTAGTTTTACAAAAGAAGAAGAACACAACAGTTCGTTAAACTTTTTAGATGTTTGTGTCCAACGATCAGTTGAGGGGGAACTTTTAACTAAAATTCATCGTAAATTAAATTCAGAAGCATTATATGTTCCGTGGGCATCTTTTGGTCCAGTCAAGCAGATGTTAGGAGTTTTAACGGGTATGGTGAAGCGTTTCACCAGACTTTGTTCTCCTTGCTTTCTTGAAGGCGAGTTGAAAACACTTCAAAACACTTTCCTTTCGCTTGGTTATCCAGGTAACTTAGTTTCGAAAGTTATAACAAGAGCTAGAAATTCAACAGCTTTAAAAATGATTAGCCCTCAGAAGTGTCCAGTATACTTAAAACTTCCTTACCTTGGAAATATTTCTGAGAGGTTTTTTAAGAAAATTTTAGAAGAAATAAGCCAAGTTTTCAGCTCTGTTCATTTAAGAACAGTTTTGTATACTGATCGACTTTTAAGTGGAATTTACAAAGATGTTTCTCCCACCTATGAAAAAAGTAACATCATCTATGAATTTAGTTGTCACTGTGGTAGTGACTACGTGGGAAAAACATCTCAAAGGTTTCATGTAAGAATCGATCAACATGTTCCGAAAGTCTTGAAAAAGTGGTTTGATGGCCGTTCTGAGAAACCAACTAAAAAAAAATACTTCTCGGCGATTGGGCAACATTTGTTGGACAATCCTGAGTGTGTTAAAAATTATAAAAAGGACAATTTTTCAGTCTTAGTGAGAGCGGAGAACTCTTTTCAATTGCATATTCTGGAAGCCTTATGTATTCAATCTTTAAGGCCCAGTTTATGTAAGCAGAAAAAGTTCGTTTACCAATCTAGACTTTTTAAATCCTTATATTAGTAATTTTAAAGAAATTAGTTTCTTGTTAAACTTTATTTTTAAGCATAGTTATAATTTAAAATTTTTATTGCTTCTTTATTTAGATTGTTTTAATTTTACCGGGTTTTATTAGTATACCAAATTTTTTTAGCATTAGCACTTATTTAATTTTTAACATTTGATTATTACGTCATTTTATATCTTAAAACTTTAAACTGCAAAATAATTTTATTTCAATTTGTATTCATTCGAATCCAGTAGGAAACAAATTTTGACGAGTCCTACTTGAAAGTACTTAAATAAATTTAAAGATAATGAAATGCATTCTGTTATATATTTTTAGTAAAATCTTTCAGCAGAAACGCTGGACAGAAAACATATTAACTGTGAAGCAAGATGTTAAAACTAAAGAAATCTTGCCAACACAAATCGAACACAGAATGTATTATGACATTGATGTAAGAGCAGAAAAAATATTACGCTTTGTTATAAGTAATTTGTTTAATTTAAAACGATTTTATAAAGTCCTACAAATAATTTCATATTCTTAAGTTACCTGTAAAAAGTAATAAGAAAGTATTATCTAACTAACTAAAAGTTTTACAGTAGTGATTTTTTTGACGTTATTTAATTTATTTTTATACTTTAATTTCAGAAGTACAATTCTACACTAGTACTTATGGAAAAATTCGACTCAAACGTAAAAGATGAAGACTTTGACGTTTGAAAGTGTTATACGAACGTTACACCAACGAACTTTACTGTTGAATTTGATAAAGTTTCATACGAACAACTAGAAATAGTAAAGAAACTATTTCCTTTGTTTAAATGTTAGTCAAGGGGAGATTGCTGTGAAAATTTTCTAGAAAACTTAAAAGTAACATTAATTAAAAATAAACTTTAACAAACCCATAGTTTTAGTTGAATTGTAATTTTTTCAAAATTACTAAATGTTTATAAAAGTTTTGTTAAAGTTCTAAAAAGTATAAACAAAGAACTTTGAAAAAGAACTATATTTAAACTTTAAGTTACTTGGGATTAAATACTGACTTTACTTTTTACAGACTATTTCCTTGATAAAGTAGTCAGGAAAACAAGCATTCTCCGTTTGCGAATTGTCAACTACATAAATTATCACACTAAATATGACAGCACTTTGTTTGTTACGTTTTCAGTATATCCGCTGCTTTCAACACTACAAAATATTTCATCAACAAGTAAGTTTGTATGAGTTTATCGCTTTTTTAACTAAAATTTTATTAAAGTTTTCAGTTAGCAAATTTCTAAATAACAAGTTGCATAAACGAACGTATTATCTGTTATTATACTGATAGTTAAATTTTCCATAATACTAAACAACATGTTTAGATAAAGTACATTTTTTTAACCACGTTATTTCTCTTGGAGGATTATTGATAATATTTTTGATAAAAACCGCTGAAAATTTCAATAAAATATTTTTATCGCAAAACTACGTCATAATCTTACTACTCACGCCAAATGCAACATTTTTATCAGTAGTACGTGATATGTTTTACAACCATTTCTTAACTAGTACAACAAAAAGTTTCATTCTTAATTTTGTTTGTTTGTTAAGTTAAAAGTCAAATAAATAAAGCTAGCCTTATAATTTTAATTTTATACTAGATCAATCTGAAGTACTTAACAATTTATCCGTAGCAAACTTTAATAAGATACTAAAGGAAATGATTCAAACAAGAAACTTTACCATTGGATACAGTACCAACAACAAAGTGGTATTTAACTTTTTGTTTTATAAATGATGTTTGAAAGTGAAAAAATGTTTTTTAGATGTTTAAAAAAAATGTTTTTTATCAGAAATGTAGAAATTTTTTTTTTATTTCAATATATCCTAAGTATGCCAAAATATTTTTTTTTTATTTCGACATACTTAGTAAGTACTGAAATCGAAATTTTGTTTCTGCAAATAGTGAATATAGCAAAATTCATAAAAAAAGTTTTGTATTATTAAAATACAATTTGTTATATGAATTTTTACAATTTGGTTTTATTTAGAATATCACCCTGAAGGCTGTCGTCTTACATGAAAACGATTTGAAGAACAGTTCAAAAGCAACAAAAATATGACTTCATGGATACTTCTTATAACAACACTATTAGTAATTATTATTTTGTTTGTTGTTTTTAAATTAAGGAAAAAAATTCCTCTGTGTCAAAAAGTTGATATCGATCAAATTAGACTTTTGCTAACAAGTGATAGACGTTTTGATTAAGATACTTTTTTAAGCAATCTTAGCTTTTGAAACGTAGTAAAAAACACTTATAATTATTAAGTGTAGCATTTTAAAGATTTTTGAACTACAAACATATTAAACTAAAAAAAAAGTTAGTTTAACTAATAACTTAAAATTTTTTTCATCACAAAAATTCATTTTAAGAGGTATATACAAACTATACTTTATTTTTTGAAAACATTTTAAAACAATAATAAAGAGTAACTTCGAAATATCTGAGGTGAAATTGCAGTTAAATTCGTTTTGATTTAATTTTTTATGCTTCTACTTTTATTTTCAATATTGCTTTATTTCAACGACGCCTTTAGCTTTTCAATTTTTACTAAATCATACATTATTATAAAAATTCTTAAAACTACAAAATTTTTTCTTTTGTTATGTTAACTACATACTTAATCACTACTTAACAGAAACTTCAAAATAGTTGCTAAACTTAAACTATTCGAAAAACGCAAATCAGAATAAGAACACAATTTTATTTATATAACTTAACCTTTATTTAACGTATAGTACAATAAGCTTTGAAACATTTAAGTAAGCTTCTTGATTATTGTTACCAATATTGTATAAACTTTTTAAGTTTATAACTTAATCTCAATCATTCTCAATCAAAAGTACACCTTATCGTAATAACTTTATGTATTTTCAAGCAAAGTAAATATCTCGATTGCTTTTCAAGATTTAATATATTTAAAATATACGACGAATATTGAGGCTATAAAACTAACCATTTAGTAATTATAGTTTATAAATGTTTATCGTGTAATGAACTCTTTTAATAAATATATTTTAAGAAATAGTTTAAACAACCATCTGATTTTATTGTGTATTTAAAAAATATCAACAGCTTCAAAACTTTTCAAAACTAAACCCATTAAATAGTTTTAAAACAATTTTAACTACTTATCAAACTATTCGAAATAACTCGTGTTAATTTTCGTATTAATATTATACTTTATCCATAGCTAACTAGACAACCACTTACTTTAGCAGTACATAAGCCCATTAAATAAACTAATTACTTTTTTTTTTAATCTTAAATAATTAACAAATTTAAGCAACGTACTCTTCAGTTTTTTAATGTTCAGTTGAATGATTTAAATAAAAGCTGTTCTACTAGTCGGTCTACTAATAAAAGCTAGTTGTTTTCTCATTCCGGTTTTTTAATCCTCAGAATCATTTTTTTTTAGAATAGCAACGACTTTAGTTATATTTTGACACATAAAACAAAATAAAATAATTAAGTATGTCTTAAAGAAAATACTGGAACTAAAAAAACGCTTCGAATGAGCAATAAGTGTAAAACTTTGTTTTAAATATCTTAACAAAATATTCTGGTTGAGTTTAAAAGGTAAAACTGAATAAAAACTGAAATTTATTTCAAAAACTGAGTTGAGTTGTGTTTTGCAGAAAAATTGTTTCAACATAAGCTTAGTTTGCCTGTAAGGCTACTAAATGTTGTTTAACTTGATTTATAATATTTTTGTTTCTTCGATTGCTTAGCAGTTTATTTATTGTATTACATTCTAAAGCTAAACATTGACTTTCTGTAATCTAATTGAAAAAAAAGCCATAAGGCTTTATGGCACAGAGTACGTTATGAAGCAACAAACTATTTTTTTTATTGTTTGTTTTCACTAACCACATTAATTAAATCTTCTTTAACTATAACTAACATCTTGTCGTCTTTTGGCTGATTTAATGCTCATAGTCGTACTTAACTGTTTCAAATTTTATTACACTTCCTAGCTGAAAAGCTACTTTACTTTAAGTTTACTTTATTGTTTCAACTGTTATTATATTTGCTAGCTGAAGAGCTACTATCGTATCAATGTGTATTTTTCGCACTCATAGCTTAAAGTTACTGTTTTCAACGTAAAGCAAATTTTGTTCTTTATTTCCGCCGTATGTCGCTTTTTTCTCGAACTACCAGAAAAAATACCTAAGGCACCTCATTTTGCCGTAGCAGAAGTCTTCTTTTTTTTTTGTTTTTTAGTATTTTATTTACTTTTGATTTGTGCTTTCGTACAACGGTTATTTTTCGGCAAAGGTTGTACTCTTGCACCTAGACATTACATTAGCTATCTTGTAATTCAAAGAAAGACTCCAAAAATTTTTTTTCAAATACACTAGAAACATAGTTTCACATAGTTAGTAAAAGTTTAATTTGTGTTTAGTTTGCATTTGCTTGCATATTAAATATTACTGATTGTTACAAAAGCCCAAATAAATTTTGCTTTTATACTTAATAGTTATTCTTGATAAAACAATTTTGTTTCATTTGTTTAAATTTCCAGACACTGAACTACTTTTAAACAACTTGGTTTATTGAAAATAAATAAACTTATTGATTAAGCACAAAAATTTTATTTTTTATCTTATTTTATCAATCGTTTCTTTTTTCGTTTAATGTTAAAGACTACATAAATATAAATTGTCAGAAAACAAAAGTTAACATAAGTTATGATAAGTTCTAATACTACAACCAAAAAACATAGAAACGAAATGTATGAATCGTTTGTAGAAGTAAATTTTATACCTTATGGTAAGTAAACATGTACAAATGCTAAAAAAACTTAAATTAATTTGGTTTGTTTGTTACTTATAAAATATACTTTTTAAATAAGTTTTTTATTTACAACTATCAGATATATTTAACCAAACGAGTTAACTTTTAAATTAAATAGTAAATAAGTTAATATTGAAGCATATGTATAGTTATCATAATTCAAATTCAAATAATTGTTTGTCAAAGTCATCGAAAGTTTAATTTTAAATGAACAAAAAACTTTATACATAAAACAAACGTAAGTAAAATTCAATAACTGTTTTTTTCAGTTATTCACAAAAACAAAGCTTTTTTATTAAAACTTTTAAATATTCACTAAATCATACTGTTAAAATAAAAAGAAAATTTTATACAATTTCTAATAATCTTAAAGAAATTAAAGTGACGACTAATCGATTAAAATTAAGAATTTATTTTAAAAAGAATGTAAAAAAAAATTCCGTTTATTGGAAAAAAAATTATGATTAATTTCGCACGAGTAAGAATTCAGATAGAGTAAACAACTTCTAATAAAAATGTTTAAGATCAATAAGCTTAAGTACGAAAACTTATTTAATTTCAGTTATAAATTCAGCAGTTTATTTAAGTTAAAAAATAAATAACGACAAAATTAAAAAGTGTTAAAACTGTCGGAAATATGAACTAATAAAATTTAAAAGTTTTGAGATCAGAAAAATTATTATTTAAAACTGTAGCTGCCAATTGTATTAAAATTAAACAGTTTAGAAAATCAAATTAAAAATAAATTAACAACATTGCAGCAAACAAAACAACTTGTTTGCAGAAACATCGCACAAAAACAAGCGAAATCATTAACAAAAAACTTTCCAATTTTCCGCAATACACAGCGCAAAACTGAGACGTCCACAAAAAGCCGGCGTCAAGCTAAATTGAAGCAGCGTTGAGAAATATTCAATGCAGATTATAAAAGTTGTATGAAGAAGCGGTTTTAACGAGCTTATTAATAAGTTTTTTATGAATGGGAATAACAAGGAGTAATTCAGAATGCGGTGTTTTTATTCGTTTTTTGTTTGTGTTACTTTTCGTGCTTTTCTGCTGTTTGTTAGCTTAAACTTGTTTTTAAATGTTACATAAACATTAGCGTTTATTAACATAATATTTTAATTTTAACAACAATAACAGTTATATATTTATATTTAGTTTTAATAGTAAAACAATTGATGCACTAAATCAAAAATTATAAAAGGTTATAACTTTAATTTATTATTATTAGTTTCATATATAGTTATTTTTAGTTTTACTATTTTTTTCACTTTAACATTTTTATGTGAAAGTTAGATTGAGCTATGTTTGATGTTTTATCTAAATATTTAAAATAATTGTAATAAAATATTACGAAATTATGATTTGTTTAATAAAAATATTTTAGTTCGTACTTTGATCTAATAAAGTTTTTTAACTTAAGTTAATCAGGATAAAACTCATGAGATCTATCCTTTTGATAATAAAAAGCTCATTAATTTATTTTAAAAATATTTTAGTTATGTACTAGATTTTATTAGGTATAGCTTTTATTTTCTATTTATAAGTTTGATTTTAGCTTTTACTTTATTAAGTGTCACGAGTAAAATTTATAAAAGTAAGCTTATAAATGTTTATTAATAATATTTTTTTATATATTTACTTTTGAGTTCTACATCACTATTTTTTTCTATATGACATTTTTATTTGAAAGTCAAACTGTTTGTGTTGAACATTTTAAATGTATATTTATATTTATTTTTCTTTAAATCCTAGAACATAATGGAATTTTTGTAAATTGTTTTTCTAATATAGATATTTTTTTATATTATTTTAATAATTTCTTTATACTGAAATAATTTAGCATAATGCTCATGAGATCTGCCCTTTAAAATATTATGTAAAATGTTTTACTTAACTCAGTTTTGAACCAATCAAAGTCATCAATAATTGGCAGAAGATAAGATTAAAAACCTGATAGATTTTTTTGCCCTACAAAGCAAGCGAGCGAGCGAGACAAAAATCAATACAATTTTTTCATTTCTAATTTATAAAGTCACGCAGAATGTTGTTGTTATGCGTATACAAAACAAGCATGCTACGTTTTATGTGTTTTATTTATATTTGAATAAATTTTATTGCACTTTATGGTAAAGTGATTTTCGAAGTCTTTGCTAATGTCATCGTAAAAAAGTATTGCTGTTGTTGAACTTTTTCAGTTAAATGTTTGGTGAGCGTATAAGTTTAATTTTTAGAATGTTAGCCGTAAAACTGGCCTTAAGTTATACTATTTAGAGATAATGTATGGACAAAATAGTTTTTTATATGTTTTTATATTAGATGAGTGAGTTGATATTTGTATTTATTTTACTTTTTATAAACACAATCAAATACATTTAACTTGATTTGATTGTTTATTTGTATCATTTAGCAGAAACTTTCTAACAACACACTTAAAAATTTTTTTTTTTCGATTTAATAAACTTTATAAAATTTTGCTTTTTGCATTAAATAAACTTCAAATAATTTTTTTTATTAGATGTTATAATCTTCTTACAACTAAATGTCTTTTATCGGTTGGGTTATTAACAAAACTTTATTTTAAGTAAATGCTTATAATACTAATGATTTTCATTATATCGAATTTTTACTAAAGTTATACGAGTCAAATCGTAAAAGTTAAAACCAGACTATCACTATTTACTTCTGCCAAGAGGCTTGGTTTACATTCAAACATTACTCGACTTGTGAAAATCTATTTTGTATTTGTTTGGGTATTTTGTCAAGTTGTCGTGTCAACAGTTAAATGTCAGCTTGGTAGAAGAAAAATGGTGAGAGTTAAATCTGCAAGGTTTAAGGTTATTTTCGTTATTTACTTAACAGCTTATTTATATTTATTCTGATGTTTATTATTTTAAAACAGTATAGAGTTTTAAAAAGTTTGAAATAAGTGAAACTACATTTTTAGTGATCGTATCATTTAGTAAACATTATTTAAACTTACAACACGGTTCGATCTTAAATAGTTATTTATGTTTTATGTATTTTTTCACTTTAATTGTTTTTCAGTTTAAGATAGTAATAGATTTTAATAATTTATAGACTTTATTAGGTAATGAAAAATTCTTACTTTGCATTATAAGATTTTCAAAAGTTTACACGTTTTGAGTAGACGTTATGATGATTTTTAACATAATATGTTTTACTTTTTTATATCAAAAATTTACAAAATTTAAGTTTTTAAATTTAAATGATAGTTAATATGTCATATATTTTTTTTAATCTTAACAGACTGATACTGATTAATTGAAACCAGACGATCACTATCTACTTCTGCCAAGAGGCTTGGTTTACTTTCAAACACTGAACTTGTAAAAAATCTATTTTTGTATTTATTTATTCGGGTATTTTACAAACATGTAGTGTCAGCTTGGTACAAAAATCAAAAACAAAAAAGTTTAAAAAATGTAAAATTTGGATCTACGAGTTTAACAATACTTTAGGTAGACATTTACTTGAAAGTTTATTCTACTAATTTTTTTATTGCCTATGTAAAATAAGAAACAAGTAAAAGCATAAATTTAATGATTATTGATGGTTCCAGTCAGTAAAGTTTATTTAATTTTAGCATTAAAAATACTTTGTTTTTTAATAGTTGTATTAGTTTAATTTTATTTTTTTAGCAATTTATGAAGGTGTTTTAGTTTTTAAGTATTTAAAATTTTTATCTTTACTAAACTTGAGTACTTAAAATAGTGTGTAGAGCATTGTTTAATTTCAAAAATTTTAACATTGTTTCCAAATAGACATTATAGTATTTTTAAACTAAATATGGTGCATCATTTGTTTTAATAATAAGACTTAATAGAAGTAAAATGTTTAATGTTTTAACGACTGTCATTATATCAGATGTGTACATAAAACTTAACAAGTTGACACTAAATAGTTAAAACCAGACTATCACTCAGCTTATGCCAAGAGACTTGTTTTATATTCAAACACTGAACTTCTAAATAACTGTTTATTTTTGTACTTTTTTTGTGTGGTTATTTTATCAAGTTATAGTGTCAACAGTTAAAAGTCAGCTTGATGCACAAAAAGCAAAAATATAAGAGCCTAAAAAAATTGAAAGTTTAGTTTGCAAGTTTACGGTTACTTTCAATAGGTATTTATTTAAAAGCTTGTTTATAATCTGAAATTTTGTTATTCAAAGTTATTTGATATAAGTTTAAACTACGTTATTATTTATAGTACCCATCCCTAGAAATAATTTAACTTTGGTCTTATTTTTTTTATAAGATTTATATTTAAGTTTTGATGTTTAAGGTTTTGTTATCGTTTACTTTACTATATAAAAATTATTGTTGTTTAAAACTTGTTTAAAGATAAATTGAATTACTTAATATAAGTTTAAAACTTTATGTACTTAAAAAGTCGTTATCAAAATTTAATTTTCTAAGCCTAACCTTAATCGTAAATATTATTAAAAAAAAAAAATTACAATAAAATATATATTACTGCCAAAAATGATCAACCGTTATTATTTTTAAAATATCAATTTATTTTAAACAGTTTTAAATTTTATTTATCATATTAATGTATTTTCTATGCGACTTAGCAAGACTAAACTTTACTCAGTTTTGCCAACTTTTGATTTGTTTTTTCCAATTGTTATGTATCAAAGTAAAACACAACAAAGGCTTTTTGGCTCAAAAGTTTTATGTTGTCTGTGGAAGTTAAAAACATTTACAATAAATCCGAATTTGCTCGTTTTATAAATATTTTACTGTTAACCAGTACTAAATATTTTTTTTAAAGTGTTTTTCGAAACTGTTATGATATTTCAAATCAATAGTTTTTATAACTTCTATTGTAATTTTTTTTTGATATTTCCTACTTTGCTAAAGTAATACTAATTGAACTAGTTAGTCTTTATTTTCTGTAACACATCACAAATCTAGAGTTTTTAGTAAAATGATTAAGCCTTCGAAAAGGGAAAATAAACATTAAAATGCTCAAACATACAGCAGTGTTGCTTGTATTGATTTCGACAAACGCCGCCGAGTATCCATTGCAAAATGGAACTAACATCACAAAAGAAGATTATGACGTCATAACAGTTAGTTCCGGATATGACGTAGCTTTGAAAAGTAATAATGTCACTAACAACACGGAAGATAACACTAATAGCTCATCTATTCAACTAATTGCGAATGCGGATAACACTACCACAGTTAAAAGAGAAAAATATTTCACATCAATGAGCAATGACGTATCTGGAACTAACAGAATAGCCAATCCGACAACTAACAAGGATAAAAACAACTCCACAAATGTTAATGAAAATATAGAAAAAAACATAAACAACTCTCCAATTGGCTTAGAAAACACAACAGAAAGTAAAGAAACTTTAACAGAACAAAGAGAAACGCCACAAAATCAAAAACCGAAATCACAAATGGACAAACTGGAAACGTATTTTGAAAAACTGACGCTATCGGACGTCAGCATCCAAGTACTTTACAGCAACAGGACCGACCCAAAACTCCTTAAAAAAGTCCTCATGCGGGCTTTTAGCGACTTCTACCTGAAAAACATCAACCTCAAAAATCTAACCAAGAAAATCACCTTCAAGATGGTTGACTGCCAGTCAAAGAAAATACCCTTTTTCATGTCGGACCTGGTGGCAATGTTCAAGAGGGCCACTTTGGTCGTTGGGCCGGTGTGCGATCGACCGTATCAACCGATCGGGCTGCTGGAGAAATTCTCCTCGATCGTAGTAGTTCCGGGCGATCAGGTAAATTTGTTATTTTAATAAAATTATTTTTTATCATCATTTTAAAACTAAATGTTATGGAAAGTTATGTAAAATATTTATATTAGTCTATGTTATTTTCTTAAGTTGTTTACTTACAGTTTTTCAGAATTAAAGCTAACATTTTTTTGTTTTTTCTTCGGTGGTTCCCGTTGATCAGGTGGATTCAAGGTACGGTACCACTAGAAAAAGGGCGGTAGAGGGGGAGTTGAGGGTGATTCCCACTTTGCTAGAAACAGCATTCAACATCAGGAACTTTCAGGAAGGTATTCCTGCAAAGAAGACTGTGGTGCTTTCTGAGGATAATCTGAAGAATTTCGGTGAAATGAACAGGTTCAGTTTTTCTAAGTTAAAAATTTGTTTAAATAAAGCTTCTACGTATTGTCCTTAAAGTAGAAAAGAAGCAAGTTTCAGAACTTTTTTTTATATAAAGTTAAATTGTATTCATTATTTTGGTAATTTAGTTTTTTATTAAACAGTGTTTTTTAATAACTTGAGCAGTAAATAAAACTGTATAAAATATTTGCTTTTGGTGTCTACTTACACAGCTTGGTTAGTTTCTTACAAATTCAAGGCACTGCTACCACCTGTCGGAAGCAATATACCACGAGTACGACAGAGGGACTGTAAAAGGTTATGACGTAAGTGAGTGGAACGAAAACAAATAGCGGGTAGGCTGCTTGAAATAAAAAGAACGAAGCAAATTCGCCCGCTTGAGACTTACGTGAAAAACAGTGGAAATTTTTTTCTGGATAAACAGGCTGATACAGGTTTGATGATAATTGTTTAAATTTGACTAACTAATAAACCAAAAAAAAATTTAAGTAAGCTTTACATCTAACATATTTGGTTTTTACTATGATTTTATCAGTTTATTTTTTAAGATATTAACCTAATGTTGTTGATTACTAAATTAAACATTAACAAAACGCATGTTTAAACTTACTATAAACATTTTTTAAATCGGTTTACTTTAAACTTTACTATATCATAATAGTTATTTTAAAACTTTATATGTGAGGTAAAGTTAATACAAATAAATTCCCAGCGATTTCTTAATAGTATATAAAATGTGGACATAAGTATATTTTAGCGATAATTTTATAAATTCAGCAATTTCAAAATGTAACATTCTATAAATATCAATATTTATTAGTTTACACTTTTTGTAGAGAAAAGTATCAAATATTTTTTAATCAATCCCTTTTGTTTATTGTAGTGCTAATAACCGTAATCAGTAGTGCTAAATCAAATTAAACTTTGATTTAGCTTAATTTAAACTTAATTAACAATTGAGAAATAAACTTACTTCCCAGCTTCTTGTGGGTTTTAAAGAGTGCTTTGAAATTTTTTTGTCAAAGCCTTGAAAGTTATTTAGGTTTTTTAGTTTTTATTATATATCCAATTTTATATATTAAAAAATTTCGCATAATATGCAAATTTATAAGTAACATTTTTAAATAAATTCTTATACTACTCGTTGGTTTTATACCATTATTGTATATTGCTTACTAGCCTTTAAAAAAAAAAAAAACTTTGTGCAGCCTTGAACAAAATTTAATAAAAAATAATTTTTTTACCAGTCTACATACTATGTGCATCAAAGGAAAAGACAAGGCAAATTTTGACGGCTGCAAGCAAACTCAAGTTGAACGATTGCAGCAATTTCAAATGGCTTATTGTTGATTTGTATAATAACCTAAATTTGCAACAAATTTACTCAAACAAAGGTTTGAACTTTTTTTATTGTAGTCAATAATAAAATGTTGAGTTTATAAATGTAAAATGATAACAATAGTTTTATAAGATTTTTTTGAACTAACTTAAAAATTTTTTTATAATAGAAAATTTAACTAAATCCAGTTATATAGATTAATACTACATTATAAACTTTCAGAGTTGTATAACAGTGAAAATATGTAAAAAATGCGTTTAATTAGATTAAAAAGCTAATATATAAATCACCCACAGAAAGAAACAATGAGCAGGAATATTTATGGCCAACGGAAAGCAGAAAAGCTTTTGATAATGCCATTGTGTTTACTCTAGCCGACATAACAGTTGATAAAGAAAATGAATATCTAAAAAAAAAATTATCCAAATATAGTAAGATAAATCTATTTCATTCTCAAAAACATTGCAAAAAACCACTTTCTTTGTCTGATATATATTATAATGCAGTAATATTCCTATAAGTCCGCACTTATAAATAAAAAAAGTAGTTTTTTAAATGTAGTTTTCCATTTAAAATGCTACTTCTTAAGTAAAGTTTTCCTTTTAAGTACACATTATTGGTTTGTGTTTATGGTGCATACTCAAGAAAACAAGTAATGCAAATTGTTATAAATTTAAATTATAAAACGTGGGGTGCTGGATATATTTTAAGTTTTTATTTTAGTAGAAGAAAAATTATACATACATACTTGAACAAAATATATTAATAAACATTTTAAAACCAACCAAAATAATTTGTTATTGTTTATTTAATATTAAAGAACGATGTAAAATTTAATAGGACTATTATCTCATTTTAAAGTTCTTAAATAACTAATTAAAAAAAAAAAATCTAAATTTTTAAAAAAAAATCAGTTTATTTACTTGAATTGCAATAACTTTTAAATACAGTACGTGAAATCTGTGGAATACTTTAGAGACGCGCTGATTTTGTATTCATACGCAATTGAAAATACATTAAAATCTGGACTGAAAATAGTTAATAGAAAAAACCTGTTCGATTATATGATCAACACCACTGTTAAACGTTAGTGTTTGTCATTATTTATACTAGTTTTACTTATAAATTATTACTTTTTAAGTTTATCTGTTTGATTTGTTAGGAAAATATAGATTAATAAATGTTTATTTTAAACAAATACTTAGTTTTAGTATTGTTCAGAACATGTTTTTTATTTATTTAAAAAACTTAAGTAAAATTTTTATAAAAGAAAAGGGAAAGAAATAAGCATTGATGAGTTTGGAGTAAGAAAAGAAAAATACCAACTGGTATTTCCGTCTGCGATCTCGAAAAATAAGAAAAATGTTTGTTGTTAAAGTATTATGTTTCAGTTAAAGCATCAAACGAAAGTTTTAATTTTATTTTTGTTTTTAACACTTGTGCTTTAGAACACTTTTTTTTTATGTTAGATGTAATTTAACAAATAAGTTTGTAAGAAAAGAAAATATTAACTAGTATTTTCGTCTGCGATCTTGTTATATGAAAGAAACGTTTGTTGGTCAAGTATAATTTTTGTAGTTAAGTACTTTATGAAAAATATATAAGTCGGAGTTTTTGTGCAAACATATGCTTTTTAGTAGTAAAAATTAAAAACACTTATTAGACGTAGTTTTCAAAACAGTTAGTTTGCTAAGTTTTAATGTTTTGCATATTTGAGGTATTTTTTTTTATCTTGTAAGTTAATAAAGTTATAAAAAAATAAGGTAATATTTTAATTAGGTTTTACGTATAAAAACTCAAAAAGTTAGCTATAATATTAAACAAAAAATAAAAACTTTGTTTTATGTTTTTACAAAATACCGAACTAAATTCACATTCAATAAATGTTCACATATAAAACATTATTCGAGTATTAAAGGTCAAAAGTTTTTTTTTGTTGATGCGACCTTTTACGATAAAAAGTTTAATTTGAAATGAAACTTTTTATTTAAAATATCAAAGTGGTCGAAAAAATCTAAAACTTAAAATTTTATTCTATTTCGATTAAAAAAAACAAAAAACAGCTTAAAACATACTTGAACAAGTTGCCAGTTTTAGCTTTAAAAATATGATTGTTTTAATTTACTTATACAAATAATATGAAAATAAACATGTTTTAGATAATTATGTTTCCTTTTAAGAGCTCTTGAGAATCGGTATTTTAAGTTCCGGGAAAAACTGCTTTAATTTAAAATTTATTGATTAATCAAACTTTAAATAAAACAGTTTTATTTTTAGAATACAAAAACACCTGAAAGTGCACCTAAATCAATATGTGAGCACGCTGCGAAAAAAATCAGGTGCATTACAAAGGAACAGAAAGAAAAATGCATGAGTTTTACAAACGCATAAAATGTAAGTTTGTGTAGATTTCAGTAAACTGGTTTATTTTTAAAATAGTTTAAGTTTGAGTTTTGAACAGTAAGACTCTATTTGAGTAAGAGTTTATTTTTTACTGAATGGCCCTTTGAGCTATATTTAGAAATTAGCATACAAGTTTAGGATGTACAACTATATTTGTTTGTTTAAAAATATTTTTAGCCTTTTCCGTCATCAAACTGTTATAGAATAGTTTTAAAAGTTCCATTAAACACTTATGTAACATAAGTTCTAGTAAAATTTTCAGAAACTTTTTTAACTTTTTGCAAATTCTAAGTTAAAGCAAATACTTTGAAGTCAAAGCAATTATATCAAAAATAAAAGAGTTTTTAAGTTAATTGCGTTACAAGAATGTAGAAAAACACATTTTTTCTTTTGTGCTGGCGTTACATAAAGATTAGTAATTAAAATTTTGATTTTTTCTTGACAAGAACTTGGAACTTTTTAAATGTTAACTCAGAACTTTATGTAACATACGACTTTATCAGCTTTTATCAATTGGTGAAATTTATTTTCTAATTAATGCTTTCTTTTTATTTAAGTTAAACTTACAATAATAAAATTTAACCTCCCCCGTATAATTTTTTAAAACTGAAAAGTTTAAAAAAGAACCTTAAAATTACAAAACTTTAAAACATTGTGCGCTTAATTGCTTTAACAACTACGTGCATTTTAATTTATAACTATATGCTTGTTTTATACTCAACTAAACTTTATAAGTAAACTGTTTATAGATGGAAATTCTTACGGAATTCTTCGTTTAAGCGAATTACGAAGAGAATTCAATGGTTTTTCCGATTACAAAAGATATGAATCATCCAGCAGTTAGTTTAATTACTGAAACAGCTTTACTTAAAGAATGCAAGTTAAAGCCTTAAAGCATCGTATTTCATGAAACTGTTTCATTTAAGTATTGTTTAGGTGAAATTCTTAGTTATCATGTTTTCTCAAAAAAGTATTTTTCTAACCAAATCGATTTTTATTTATTTAGTAGCTAACAACTTAATAAACACATTAATAGATTGAAAGTAATTAATTAAAATTTAATCTTTTTGATACTTTTAATTGAATTTTTTTCATTTTTTAGCTATTTTTAGTTTATTTAAGGTTTTGCGTTTATAAAAACTTAAAGCTACTCGTCTCAAAATTTCACTCAAAAATTTTTTTATACTTATAGTAATTGAAATGTTGTAAATTTCATAGGTAATTTTGAAGTAGATTCGGAGGTGAGAAACGAAATAATTTTTATTTCCATCATGTCTGCTTTTGTAACCTGTATTCTCATAATTTTCCTGCCTCTGATAGCCAGGTTTGTTTAATTAAAAACAGAATCAATCATGTTTATCGAGTTAAAGTTTTGTAAATTAACCATTTTAGTCTATTATATATGTTGTAGTTTACTCAGTTTAAATTATATTACTTTTAATAAAAACGTTTATTAGAATAAAACTTTTCTAATTAAAGTGCATGTCGATAAGTTTTTAAGTTTTCCTTTTGAAAAGCATTTTTATTTGTAAAACTACTTTTTTATCTTTGTATACTTAATGCTTGATACAATAACTTGATTCGAACTAAACTACAAATCGTAATTGCAATTATGTATTAAAAAATTGACCAAAGAGCACATTTACTTACCTTTAAATACTTTTTATACTCTTTAAAATAAAAATTAAAAATTCAAAGTTTATGTTGGTATTGACAAAACGAAAAATGTATTGAATTATACTAAGTATAACGCGTACTACTTTTCTAAATGCAGCGCAACTGTTTTCTTTTAAGTATATGAAAAATAGCAAAAAAAAAAACTTTTATACTCTAATTCTAGTAGCTACTAGTTGTAATATTAATAGACTATCTTTTATTTTACCTTGATAAATGTTAAGAAGAAAATAGGTTAGAAAAGCCAAATAGCTATTCGTAACTCGATAAATCTAACTTTATTATGATTTTTCTTTTAAATCACAATTTTTAACTGTAATATATTTTTTGTAAAGTCTTTTCTTTTTCAACAAA
The DNA here is from genome assembly GCF_965202585.1 of Thalia democratica. Classification (NCBI taxonomy): domain Eukaryota; kingdom Metazoa; phylum Chordata; class Thaliacea; order Salpida; family Salpidae; genus Thalia; species Thalia democratica. The sequence continues at coordinate 82,043,562 of NC_139166.1, forward strand.
AACTAAACATAAAATAACATTAATAAAAACAAAACATAATTTTTAGGTAAACTTATTAATATTCACCACAGAATGTACAGAGTGAGATTCACTTCTAACCACCTTGTCAAGTCAACCGAATCGTCTACGTCATCATCTGAGGAGAAAACCCCCTCAGTAGAGGTGAGGAGAAAGAAGGTGCTGAAACAGGAGTCCTCGGCCACCCGGATGTCATTTCTCCTCGACTCCGAAGACTCATCGTCCTCATTCGCCTCTAATGAGAACTGACCAATTAGGAAAATTGATTTTTTTTTTATTTCAGAAATATAAAGCAGTAGTAAAATAAAACTCAGTTTTAATTATTCACAAAAATTTTTTTAGTATTTAAACTAAAGATTTTAAGATTTCAAATTTTTATGACCTAAGACACTAAATCTGAAATTTTTGATAGCTAACTAATAATTTGGAAACCTGAAGAATAGCTTTTTTTATATGAATAATTTACTATTAGCCAACTATAGCCCCATAAGTCTCAAACAGCTAAGATCCAATTTTTACTTTACAAAATATTCTTTTAGTTTTTGTATGGGAACTTTCCAACCATTAATGTTTAATAATATTGTAGAAGTTTTTTGTTTTCCAAGGATTACGGAAGCTTTAGTATTTTCAATTTGTGGTTATCTCAAAAAAAAAAAAAACAATAGTAGATTTTATTTATAAAAATTAAGGTAATTGCAAACAAAAACAAAATAAATCTATTATTCAGCAAAATTTTGTTGTTTTAACATATTATAAATCTTATATTTAAAATAAAAAATCAGTGTAAATATTATAACTAGAAATTGATGCTCTTTTCGTTTAAAATGAATTAAAAATATATTTCATCAAGTTTAATGTTTTTGTTTTTAGTCTTCAAATAAATATTATTGGAGTTTTTAACTAAATTGATGTTGTATTAGTTTTTTTATAATAGATTTTTAATATTTTTTTTTAGAATCTTGTAAAATATCTGTAATCGCTGTGAGTTTTTTAAACAATAAAGAACTTAGAAAAATGCTCAAAAATAAAATCAAAACAACCCAAATTTATTGTTTGTATTATTATCTTTCAGAAGATTTTCGTTAAACAGCTAAAAGTGTTTAGAATATTTTTGGTCATATTTTTTAAAAAAATTTGATTTTTAAGCAGAAAAACAATCTATCTATTAAACTTTTCAAAGTTAAACTTTTAAGTTAAAAACAAATAATTTCATCTGTTGAATTTATTAATTTATTGAGAAAAAGTAAAATCAGGTGTATAAACCGAAAACATACACTGTTTATTATAACAAAAACAAGATAAAGAAAAATAAATAGACATCATTAACCCTAGGTACAATTTTTTTTATAAGCTGTTTAGAATAAGCAATTTACAGTTATTAATATTAGTACTACTTCAAAGTTAAACAGAAAATCAACACAAAAAGAAACCTAATTTAAATATTTACTCATAATTATTGATCATAAAAAAACACAATTCTGACTAAACAAATTTACTTTTTGTGAAGTAGGACAGAAGGACTTCCGTAGGATGTGCTTGCCAACAAATGTTGGACTCCAATATATGGATGTAATAAAACAACTTGATGTTCGTTGTAATGACACATCTAGAAAAAGTAAACAACTGTCGACTTCATTTCCACGAGTGAGTTAATGTGAGGGATGTAGGTTATAAATTTTATTGACTAAGTTTTCTACATTATAACCATTTTTTTTTGAATAAAAATATTATCTTCATATCTAAAGTTACTAAAAGGCTTACCTATATTTTTGAAAAAAAGAGACTTAAAATGCCCGACGAAACATTGATATTTAAGGACCTAATAGGCTCCCCAAGGCGACACCATCAATTTGTTTTAAATTAAATTGTTAAATTTAAATACAACATTCTTTACAGCCATATATAACGTGCTATTAACTACTTCTTTGGGGACAATTGGTGGATTAAGGTTTGAGTTGTAAAGTCCTTTAATACAAATTTTAATCGTTTCATCAAGTAATATAAAGGCTTTTAATGTTAAAAGAACACATTTGGTCTGATGAAATAGAGTTGTAACAAAGAGTTTCAACGAGTTGAGTATTTAACACAAAATTAAGAAAACTTTTTAAAGATTTGATTTAAAACAGAAATCAAAAGTTTAGCTAATCTATACTGGGCAGAAGTTATCATATCTAAAATAGGACTACATGGAACACCTTCCTTATGAGTTTTTTGAGGTCAATATAATTTTGGGAATTGTGAGCCAGTTAGTCTAATGGGCTCATTTAAATTTTAGAAAATATAAGTTTTAATATAACAACCTCTCAGTTTTCGTTGAAAAGATTTTTCTACTTTAAAAATAGAATCATCTTTTAAAATGCTTTTGATTTTTTGCTAAAACTAACAGTTCTTGAAAGAATATCTCAAATAATGTATTTTTAAACCGCGAGTAGAATACTTTATTACGATTATTGTATGCTAAAAACTACGATTTTAAATTTTTTTAAGAAGCAGACAAATGTCAGCCTAATTAACGGTAAAGGAGGATAATGAGTAAAGGCATAAAGTATTTATAGTATATAGAAACAATTTATTTTAAAACGTAAACAATAAACAACAATATACTTTTTCCAAAGCTATTTTACCCTTTTTCAAAACAGTTTTGTTTATTCTAAGGATTTATTAGTTTACAACGGACATATATCGGCGTTCGCTCTTCGAGTAGGGTCAAATATCTAGTGCATTGTCGCTACCGGCGTTTATTTTTATCTGTATCAATTTGTTAAGTAATTCCATTCGTTTTAACTTAGAGTTTTGACGCTTGTCGAAGCGAAGTAGGAAAAGCTAATCCTTTCATAGCAGATACGCAAAAGTAGTTCGCCAACGTTACGGAAGTAAACGAAAAGTACTACCGTTACTTATATTTTAAATAATTTTTTAATTTTATTTGAGCTGTTTTAAAAATATAATTCAATCAAGAACTGTAAATGTTATAATTTTATTTCACTGTCAGCTATCGTAGTTATAAAATTGTGTTCACTTTTTACTTAACTTTTGAAAAGAAAAAGATTATACTAAATAACCTAGGGTTTTATAATTATAGTTAACAATAGTTAAATGTCAAGCACCGGCCTTTGCACCAAGTCAATAAAACCCAAGAATAAATTTTCAGTGTAACGAAGAGTTACTAGTGCGAGAAGGAAGGAACAAGAAGTTAATTAACAGCAAATGGACCCCAACGCAGTTAATAAAGTTATTAGAAGAATTATAGTTGTTTAATTTTGTTAAAAAGTAACGATAAAAACATTTGTCTTTCACTAGCACGACAATAGTTTTAATAATAAATATTTATTTATTAAAAAATGCTAATAATAATTGATCTTTTTAAAAGTTAAATACAATTAGTTTGTCTTAATTTTGCAAAATTGTTGGCGCTTTTAAAATGCAAATACACCTAATTTATATAGGTACATATAAAAATAAAATGTTTGAGTAACAAACTATTTAAAAGTTAAAGTAAAAAGTAAAAATAAACGCAGACTGCTGTATTACATATTTGATAAACTTTTCATAAACAGTAAAACAAGATCATATGCATAGCTACTTTTTGTTTAACCATCTTTTTAGGCCTTATAAAAGTAAAATATTATAAATATCTAACAAAGAAGTATGCATTATTAACTTCGTTTATTTTCACTTATTAAAAAAAATTGATACTAATTTTTTTAGTTGAAATTATATTTTTTAAAAAATTAAACATTTTTGACACTTTAATAAATTCTTTCATACAATATAAATAAGACTCTATATTTTTTCAGAACAATATATATTTCATGCTTCTTTCGTCAGTTTTATACTAAGCAATAAAAATAAAATTCCAAATCTCGCTTATATAGTGAAAATGTAATCAACGTAATTAATAATAAAGCAAAGAGTCATTAACAATACATAAAAACTTGTAATTACTACGCAATTAAAAAAATTTATAAAACAGAGCAACAACTTATAAAACAATTTAAGAAAACAACGAAACAGTATAATCAAAATCTTTATGTTTACACAACTTAGGTTTTCTTAACAAAATATAAAAAGCATTAAGTTTAGTTAAATCAGAAATGTGAATTTTTTTTTTAATAATTTTAAATCTTTTTAAATTATAACTACGAACACAATCTAGGTTATTTACTAATTGTTCAGCAATAGCAGATCTTTTTGAAGCAATTATTATTCTAATAGTTTTATTTTTTTAATTACTCATACAAAATTCATCGAAACTTTTTGGAATATGTTCCTTTATTGAATTGTCAAATTGTCTTGAGGTCATCCCGACATAACTAGCATCACAGAATCAGTTAAACTTATAAACTACCATACTTTGTTTAAATTCTGCTATCGGATCTTAGTATCTTTAGAATCTTTTCTATGAGTAATAAGAAAACTAAGTCTATTAGAGTAATAAATGCTTCAAAAAGATCTACTATTGCTGAACACTTAATAAATAACCTTGATTGTGCTAGTAATTATACTTAAAGATTTAAAATTATTAAAAAAAAAATTCAAGTTTCTGATATAATTAAACTTGAGGCTTTTTGTATTTTGTTAAGAAAACCTAAGTTGTGTAAACATAAATATTTTGTTTATACTATTTCGTTGTTTTCTTAAAATGTTTTATAAGTTGTTGCTCTGTTTTATTAATTCTTTTAATTGCATTGTAATTAGAAGTACTTATGTATTGCTAATTACTCTTTGCTTTATTATTAATTACGCTGATTGAATATGCACTATATAAGCTAGATTTGAAAATTTATTTTTATTGCTTAGTATACAACTGACAAAAGAAGCATGAAATATATATTGTACTGAAAAAAAAAGAGTCTTATTTATATTGTTTAAAAGAAATTATATTTGGTTAAAATAGATATTCTTGCATTATTTAAGGTATGTGTTTATATTATTATTTCATTAGCATAACCTATTTCTTATTAGTTTATAAAAAATACTTTCAATGAACAGTAATATAAATTAGACGTATATATATTATTAAATTATTGCCTTCTTTATTGAAAAAAAAAATTTAAATGTTATTTTTGTTAAATGTTGTTTCAACAGTTTAGCTCAAACTTATCAATTAGTTTCATTCATATATGTGTAAGTTATAAAGCCGACCTTTTTACATTCAAAAGTGTATCCGTTTTACATTTACCTAAAGTTTAAATTGAAATATTTATTTAGAACGAAAAATATTTTTTTAGAATTTTATTTGTGAAAACATATTCCTGATTTTCTCAACCTTTGTTGAAAACTTATTAACTAAAGTTGTGAATTTTGAATCAGAAAAGTCCAAAATCGTTAACACTTCGTTTACGTCCGTAACGCATAAAGAGTATATAAGTAACAGTTTAGAGTGATTCTACAGTCGAGACAACAATGGCCCGCACTAAACAAACCGCCCGCAAATCAACTGGAGAAAAAGCTCCCCGCAAGAAAATCGCCACCAAGTCTGCACGCAAAAGTGCACCAAACACCGGTGGTGTCAAGAAGCCTCATCGTTACCGCCCAGGTACCGTGGCTCTTCGTGAGATCCGTCGTTACCAGAAGTCCACTGAGCTTTTGATCCGCAAGCTGCCATTCCAACGTCTTGTGCGTGAAATCGCTCAAGACTACAAGACCGACTTGCGATTCCAGAGTGCGGCTATCGGCGCTTTGCAAGAAGCTTCCGAAGCCTACTTGGTCGGACTTTTCGAGGATACCAACCTGTGCGCCATCCATGCCAAAAGAGTGACCATCATGCCAAAGGATATCCAGTTGGCTCGCCGCATTCGTGGTGAACGTGGTGCTTAAAAGCACACAGCTTCTGGTGTTTCAAACACCGGCCCCACGGCCCTTTTAAGGGCCACCAATTAAATAACTTTAAAGTTTAAATTTAGTTTGGACCTTAAAAAAAAAATTCAATTTAACTATAAGTTATATTTTTCATTAGATAACATTTTAAACTGCGTCTAAATTTATGTAGATAATTTGATAAATTCAACTAAAAAACTAAAAGTGTTTAACAATTGGTAAACAAGTGGTAAACAGTGTTTTATTTGTCTAAAAACTTTTATAGCGTTAATTTAGATTAGTAAACACATCTCATAGTATAAAACTAAGTGTTCTCAACTGGTTTAAAAAAATAAGTTGTAGTAAAATCTATTTACTTTTACTTAAAAAATTTAGCAGCTATTGGTAAACTGTTATATAAGTTAAATGAATTAGTAGTAGATGAAAAACTATATTAAAATAAAACTTGTTATCAATTTCTAAATCAGGGTTTTCCAATATTTTTTCAAATGACCCCCATAAAAAATGAAACAGCTATGGCCCTTTTTATCAAGTTCATTAAAAAAACTACCATTTAAAACACCTAAGACCTTTTCTCATCTTTTGAAAGTTTCAAACTCTGACCTCTGACGAGCACTTCAGCGATCAAGTATTCCAATACTGCTGCCAAGTAGACTGGTGCTCCGGCACTAACACGTTCACTGTAGTTACCGTTTCTCAGCAGACGGTGGTTACGACTGACAGTAAACTGAAATAAAACGGTTGATGAACCTATCTTTGGCTAGGATTGATATGTTAATCCCTTTCTGCTTCCTGACATGGTGCTATGATGAGTGGTCAAATTTCTTCAAATCTGTTTATATGTATTAGTGGTTACGAACCTCGGCTAATGTAATTGCTTTATCGCCAACAAGTGGTCAAACTGTTCTTTGTCGTTTTATGAAATACATATTATATTAATTATAAATTAAAATAAAGGTAAACTTAACGAAATTATTTATATAAAACAATCTTTAAATATATGTGTTAATTTTTCATAATATCAAAAATGTATTACTTTACAGAATACATTATAAAACTCTCTTTTCTATAAACTATCGGGTACAACTTTAATTTATTTGTAATATAACTAAAATTGAAATTAGTACCCTCAGAGACAGCGTGTTTAGTCAACTCACCGGGCAACAACAGACGTTTCACGAATGCTTGTGGTTGATCGCTTGTTGTAGAAAAACAAGCAGCTTTTCGCTTAAATCATGGTCATGTCCTTGCTGGCAGTTCCAGTATCAAGATGTAGTTGCTTGAGCATATTGTACACGAGATCTGCATCTCTTCCTGCCGTCAGCTAGAACGGATTTTACTGCTTTGATATCATTGTGAATTAATAGTTGACTAAAGAGTTTTATTTTATATGGCATCGTTACGAACCTCGTCTAATGGTTAATTATAACGCCCACTAGTGGATTTTTTAAAGTTCTTATTCTTTTTTCTTTATGTTACGTTTAATAGCAATGGCTTATCTCGTTTTAAAATTAATAAAAATATTTAAAGGGAGGAAAATAAATGAAATCTACTTTATAAACTAGACGTTGTGATAGAAATAGATTGTTATTATCATATATAAATAGATACTTATCAAAGGAAATAAAAATAGAATTTCATGACTTTATATTTAATTGAATTTTAGTTTTTTCTTAAGCATATTTGTTTAAAAGAATATTTTTGTTAAAATATCGGTATTTAATGCTACTATTAGCTAAATTAAATAAGTAAGCATTAAATAATATTTTAGAAAAAGTATTATTAATTTTCTTCAAACCTTTTTCAATTTAGATTTTAGTTGTTTTAATATAACATTCTAATTAAATAAAAGAATAAAACAAACACTATTTTTATCACCTTGCATCTTATACATTTAAGGTAGGTAAAACTTAAAAATGTTATTATAAAAACTATAAACTTAATTAATTAAAACTACATTAAAAGTTTTCGAAGTTTTTAAAATTTCTATTGATTTAACTAAATGTTTACAATACATCAAATATTTTTCAAGAGCGATAATATTTCAATAGTAAAGCACATTTTATACAATAAATTTTACTTTAAATTTTTCAAATTTAGATTTCAAGTAGTATAACACTTCTTATTTCTTTCATAAGTATTAGTCCAAAAATAAGTTACGTAAGATTTTATTTTTTATAAATACTTTCAAAAATAATTTTTATGTGAAAGGGATTCCTTTATTTATGATTTTTCATTAACTTAAATCATTTTATAATTTTTAGAAAAAAAAGATTAGAAATAAAAACATTCTAAAACTCAAATATTAAGATAATGTAAGTAGTTAAAAATAATTAGTTTTTATGAATTAAGTTATCAAAAAGCGCTAAAGTAAAGCAGGTATTTGTTCAGCTTATTTCTAAAAAAATCTGTAAAATACTAAACAGATTTTTAAACATAGCTACTAAAAATAAACATAAAATACACAAGAAAACATATGTTAAAAATAACATAGAGTGAATAACAGTCACTTTGTATTTTAAATATTTTTTTAAGTACAAGCAATGTTATTTTGCTTTTAGTACAATAAGTCAAAAATCTCTTTATTTAAAGTTCCGATAACAAAGGATAAGTTCGCAACTAATGACGATAATAAAAAATAAACGAGGAGAATTTCGAAAGTTTCAAAATATCCCGGTTAAAATTTTTTTCAAGCGTTTACAAATTTCTCAGCATTTAGTACTGTTTGCTTTGTAAAAATAGTTTCTGCTATAGTTTTAGTCTAGATTTTATATAATTTATTAAACTTTAGTTTTATCATTCTATACTAGCAAAAATTGTCTACATGAATTAAATAATTAGCTATAATTTAGGTCAGAGTTGAGTTTAAGTGACGACGGATCTAAAGCAGAGCAACGGTACCTGGGCGGTAACGTCGAGGCTTCTTGAAACCTCCAGTTGCTATTTCACTTTTGCGTGCAGCCTTGGTGTCAATTTGCTTGCGGGAAGCTTTTCCTCCAGTTGATTAGCGGGCAGCTTGTTTTTATGCAGGCCATTTAAAAAGAAGTAAAGCAGTAAAAAATTTAAGCAACTTGCACAAATTTTCACGGTAACGAACTTAAGCAAAGTAAGTATAACACTAGAGGCAGCAAAGCGTTTTTGTGAAATTTTAAATGTTTTATCTGTGCTTTTTTATTTATTTTTTAGGTTTATGTAGCCAAAAAATGTTTGAATGGCATATTAAATAATTTTTGAACTTGTAAATTAAAAACAAAAATTAACGTAAACTTCTATTTTAAACTTTTTTCATCTCATTAATTAAATTTTTGATATTTGTAAAATAATTCTACTTGACTAGGTTATTTAATCTTTGTTACAAGCTAAATAAGTTAAATTAAGCATTTTCTGTTTGGTGGAATACAATTGTAATCAATAGCCATCATAAAAGCATTTGTAGGATATTTTAACAGCAGCTTTTGGCTTTTGGGCTATAGCGTATAATTAAAGTAACAATTAAAGCAGCTTTTAAACAAAAAATAAATATAAATTTCGGTAGTTTAAAATGAAATTAATAAATAATAAATACCTGATTGTAAAAAACAAAATTAATAAAATGTTTTGATATATATAATAGTTTTTTACATATTTCTTTTAAGGTTAATAATTTGGGAGGCTGTTAAAAGAGCCGAGGTATTTAAAGTAAGTAACCTCCGATTCCGTACAAAGTACATCCTTGACTCTTGAATGCATATACAACGATTTAAGGTTTAATCCGTTTAAGCGTTATGATATAATTCTTTGATGAATAAAAAAATATTTTCAAATATTTTTATTTTTAATAGTGGTTACGAACCTCGGCTAAAAAATTTCCTTTATCGCCCACTAGTGTTCAAACTATGCTTTGTGATCAAAATAAATTTACAGTGTAAATTTAATTGGTACCTTTAAATAAAATATAACATTATACGCAATTAAGTATAAAAGTTATGTATTTACTAGATAAAATTTCAAAATACTTCTAAACTTATGCAAATAATCAAATAGTTTTGACTTAAAAAAATAAATGTGTTTAACAAGTGTTAAACAGAGTTTTATTCATTTCAAAACTTCATTAGCTTTTGTTTTAAATTAGTAAGCACTTTTCATCTGAGAAATATGAAAAAATGTCATATATTGTATCCACCAGAAGACCTTTCAAGAATAGATTATACAAACATAGAGCTTTATTTCCAAAACCCAATAAGAAGAAGGCCACTAACTGTAGACAACTCGCCAACTACATGTGGAAATTATATGAAAAAGACAAAAAATACACTATTTAATGGAAAATTCTCAGACAGGGGTGCACGACTATTCAAATTCTGACAATTCAAATTCCGACAATTCAAATTCGGACAATTCAAATTCCGACAACTCAAACTTGACTATTCAAATTCCGACAATTCAAATTCCGACAACTCGAATTTGGACAACTCAAATTCCGACAATTTAAATTCGGACAATTAAAATTACGACAAATCAAATTTGGACAACTCAAATTACGAAAACTCAAATTCAGACAGTTCGAATTCCGACAACTTAAATGCGGACAATCTAAATTCCGACAACTCAAATTAGGACAATTCAAATTTCGACAATTCAAATTCGGACAATTTAAATTCCGACAACTCAAATTTGGACAATTCAAACTACAACAACTCAAATTCGGATAGTTCAAACTACGACAATTGAACTATTTAAACAAGACGACTAAAATGTACACATATGTTACAATAAATTATGTAATGAGAATTATAAATTTTATCAAATGTTGCTGTTTGAGATTTGAGATTTTAAAGTTTTTATAGAATAATTTTTTTACTAAAAAAAATATTTAAGTTTTTCTAAAAAATTAATAAACAAATTATTAGATATAATATTTTGTAACAGAAATAAATGACTAAATAGATATTATTTTAAATTTTTTGAATAATTTTAGACATAAAAATTAAGTAATCTAAAAAGTATGTATAATTTTTTTGTAAGTAAAAAAATTATAATTGTTAATATTGATTATTGAACAAAAAAAGCGCTCAAAAATTTTGGTCTAAAGACCTAGGGTACAAAGGAATTTTTTGGTTTTCGAGTCGTACACTACATACTTATAAAGTTTCTTACGAGCTATTACACATAATTCTTTATTATTTAAATACCTAAATCTTTAGTAATAAAACAATCAACTAAACGAATTGAAAGAAAAGCAAACTAAAAGAATATTTACTGAATTTTTTTGTTTAAAAGTTTCTTAAAGAATTGTTTAGTTAGTTACATAAGAACTAATAAGCTTATATAACTTTAAAGTAACTTATAAAATGAGACCAACAATACTAAAAGCAAACATGTGCTTATTGAATGATATATTATAACCTGTATAAAAAAAAAGTAAAAATGTAAAACGCTGAAACACTTTAACGTTTAATTTTATCAGTAATTTGTGCTAAAAGTGTAATTTTTATTTAATTTAATAATTTTACCTGAACAGTAAAAAAAACTTTACATTTGAGTAGATAAACAAATTGTTGTATATTTTTAAATTATTTGAAAGAATTAAATTCTACCATAACTGAACTTAACTTTTATAAATAAAAATATAAAGAAAAGTATTGAAAAATTTTAGCTTTTGATAACCTAAAATAATAAATAAATAAAAACAATAATAATATTAACAACATTAGCTTAAACCAATTTAAAAAACAATTTTAAGTTTTTAAGTAATAATATAAAGTAAATGTACTATTTGTAAAGCGTAGTTCTATAAATTAATTTATTTAGATTAGATATCATTAGAACAAAAATTGGTTTTCACTGTTTTATAATAAGCTAAATTTTTAAAATTTTATTCATCATCTTCAAAACATTACTTAACAAGAAACTGCTTAATAAAACCTTTTTTCAAATACATATAAAATATAAATAAGAAATAAACTGATTACAAATAATAATTCGATAGTCTAACTAGACTTATGCATTGTAGTCAATAATAAGAAGTTGAGTACCGAGTCACGGTGACAAGACCAACACCCGAGTTCTGATTGCAAAAATTAAAACGAGTATTACAACACTTTTTTTAAAGTAAACATTATACTTTGTAAATATTTATTTCAAAAATTAATGCTTACAAACTGTTGGGAATACTTTTTTAGTACTTTTTTTATAATGGTTATGCTTATGATGATATTAGTTTAATTTAATTATGTAATTATAAAGTTTTTTTTCGTTATAAAACAATTATTCAAATCAGTATAAGGCGAATAATTATTTTTTATATTAAAAAAAACCACAGTTACTTGATAACTTATTACCTTTTTATTAACACAAATTAAGGGATAATAAATTTTGTCGTTGGAAGCATCTCTGAATAATAGAATAGGTAATATTAAGGTTTAAAAACATTAATATTTTTGAATACTACGAAGTATTTTTAATTTTAGTGTAATGCTTTATTTCATAAAAAGTTTAAATTTTTTAAATGTTTTGTACGACACTATATTAATCCATAATATTTCTTGTTTTCATCGCTTCGGCTGTTAAGCCGAAGTTTTTTTTTGTCGAACTATTTTGTTAGTACAATTTATTGTAGTTTATCGCACATTTATTCATTGTAAATATAGTCAAAACTTATTGAATCGATTTCATTTTACAAGTAGTTTAAGCTTTCTAACAATCTTATAAACCTATTTCAATAAATTGTAGTTTAAGTAGTCTAACTGCTTTGTATAACTACTGCAAGAAACAGATAGGTTTAATCAACACTTATAATCTATTAGATTAATAGTATTAGTTTAATTTATATTTTTTTTATCTACTTTATTAATTAACGAGATTGATCTAAAAAGTATCGTAGAACTACCTAAAGGATATCATTTCAATAGCGCGTTATAGTCAGTAACAAGTATGGAGGTATACAAATAAAAGTTAAAATAAAAATAATTTCTTATTGTTAAACATTTTATAAAATATAATTTAACTTTGATTAAATTTTGTATTGATTTTAAAATTAAAATTTATTATTTAAAATAATAATAAAGTAAACAATCAATGCTGTCAAAGCTTTAATAGCAAAAACTGAAACGAGGTTACTTGCTATGAAAATAAATAACTCTTGAAACTTTATTTTATGTTGTTTGTTTTATTTATCGGAGCTTTAGTTGTCGGCATTTAAATTGTCAAAACTAAAATTGTCAGGTTTGAAGTGTCGGAGTTTAAGTTGCTTAAATTTAAATTGTTCGAATTTTAATTGTCCGAATTTAAATTATCGAAATACAAATTGCCACAATTTGTGTTTTAAAATTTGAAATGTTAGAGTTTGGATGGTAAGAATTCGAATTGTCAGAATTTATGTTGTCCGAATTTGAATTGTCGTAGTTTGAATTGTCCGAATTTGAGTAATCGGAATTTGAATTGTCCGAATTTGAGTTGTCGGAATTTGAATCGTCCGAATTTAAATTGTCCGAGTTCGAATTGTCGTAATTTGAATTGCCGGAATTTGAATTGTCGTAATTTGAATTTTCGGAATTTGAGTTGTCGAAATTTAAATTGTCGGAATTTGAATTGTCGTATTTGAGTTGTCCGAATTTTAATTGTCTGAATTTGAACAGTCATGTAACCCTCAGACAGACCAAAAGCAGATTCAAGCCAAATTTTATGTGCTCACTATGTAACCTAGAAAGACTGTTTATAACAAACGCTAACCAAAGAAAAATCCTTAATAAGAGAAACGAACTTGTCATGCAATGCCCTCATTACCCTAAGGAATACTTTTAGTTTATTTTTAATCGCATTGACTTATTTTATATTATATTATATTTATGTTTGTATTGTGTATATACTTTGTTTTAGAGTGACAACCTTTTCGTAAAAAGACCATTTCTGTTTTCTAAAAATACCCTATAAATCTTAATTTTTATATTTTTTTCAAGCTTAATATTTAAAATGCTCAGTAAATAATTTATTTAAAAAAATAGTTTATAGATTATTTGAACTAAACTTACCTATATTTTGTTTAAAACTAATTTAACTTTAAAATTTAACTTTTGTAAACAACATATTAAGTATAACTCATATTTAAACATAATTTTTATTTTTCTTTAAGTGTACTTTTATTTCCAATTCATCGCTCTGTATACTTTTGTTTTCAGCTTTTTTAGCGTCTGATGAACTGCTCGGTAAGGAAACGGCGTAACGCAATAAAAGTTTAACAATAATTTTATATAATTCAAGGATTGATAACTTTGTCTAGTTCTGCTTTTTACCAAAAAAAAAACACTTTTCATACAATAAAACTAACTGTTCTTAACTCGTTTTATAAAAAGAATTTGTATAAAAACTTATTTACAATTACTTAAAAAATTTAACAGCTAGTATTAAAATGTTATAAAAGTTTAACGAATCGGTAATAAAAGAAAAACTATATTAAACTTAATCTTGTTATCAACCTCTAAATCAGAGTTTTTAATTTGGCCTCCAAAAAGAAATTAAAACAACTGTGGCCCAAATTTTCATGGTAACGAACTTAAGCAAAGTAAAGCAGCAAAGCGTTTTTTAACGTTTTAAATGTTTTGTTCAAACAAGTTTATTTAATTAATTAAACGTTGTAGCTAAAAATGTTTAAATGCTAACTTCGATAACTTTTTAATTTGTAAATTAAAAAGAAAAATTAACCTAAACTTTTATTTTAATCTTTTTTCATCTCAAAAATTCAATTTTTTATATTTGGAAAATAACTCTATTTACTAAGGTTATTTAATATTTATTTAAAACTTTATAAGATAAGTTAAGCAATTTACTTTTTTTTGAATATAATTGTAATCAATAGCCATCATAAAATAATTTGTAGGATATTTTAACAGCAGCTTTTGGCTTTTGGACTACAGCGTATAAACAAAGTTACTTTTAAATAAAAACAAAAATATAAATTTAGGTAGTAGAAAACAAAATTGATAAATAAGAAATACTTGATTGTTGAAAACAAAATTTTTAAATTGTTTAAATGAATATTAAACATTTTATTCTGTTAAGTTTTATAGTTAGGTGGCTCATAAAAGAGCCGAGGTATTTTGAATGATTAACCTTCTAAACCGTACAAAGTACATCCTTGACTCTTCAATGCCTATATTTAGATTTTAATCCCTTTTCGCGTCCTAATATGATGTTTTGATGAATGATAAACTTTCGTTAAATATATTTATATGTACTGGTAGTTACAAACCTCTGCTAATGTAATTGCTTATCGCCAACTAGTGTTCAAACTGTGCTTTGTGAACTTCTTACAACAATACTTCTTAAATTGTTTTAAAAAATACATTTTGTTTTAATTATTCATTGAAATGAAGCTCAATTTAACAAAATACATACTATAAACAAACCGATAACTAGTCGTGTTACTTTTTTTGTTACAAAAATTTCATACTTTACAGAATGCACTATATAACTCCTTTTTTTTTTGCTTACTATCTGGTACAACTTAATTAGTTTGCAATATAACTAAATTCGAAAATATGGATGTCTCTTAAAAGAGCCTGGTTAAAAAAAGCATTCATTTCAAGCTGGTGTAGTAGGTGACTGCTTTGGTACCTCAGAGACAGCGTGTTTAGTCAACTCACCGGGTAACAACAGACGTACAGCAGTTTAAATTTCGCGAATGCTTATGCTTGATCGCTTGTTGTAGAAATACAGGCAGCTTTACGCTTAAATCATGGTCATGTCCATGATGGCAGTTCCAGTATCAAGATGTAGTTGCTTGAGCATATTGTACACGAGATCTGCCTTTCTTCCTGCCGTCAGCTTAAGTGTACGTTACTGCTTTATCATTGTGAGTCAATAATCTACTAAAGAGTACTATTTTATATGACATCGTTACGAACCTCTTCTAATGGTTAATTATAAGGCCCACTAGTGGAATTTTTAGAGTTCTTATTCCTTTATCTTCATGTTAAGTTTTGTTACATTGGCTTATATCGTTTTGAAACTTTGAAAAAATTTAAAAGGAGAAAAATAAATGAAATCTACTTTATAAAATGGACGTTGTTATAAAAAAATATTCCAATACAAAACTTATCAAAAGAAAAAAGTTAGATTTGTATGATTTTTTTTTAGTTTTAGTGTTTTCTTCAACATATTACTTTTAAAAAATATTTTTGTTAAACTACTGGTATTTAATGCTACTATTAGCTAAATTAATCAAGTAAGGATTAAATAACATTTCAGATATAGTTTTTTTTATTTTCTTTTAAACCTTTTTTAATTTTGAAATAAGTTTTTAGTTGTTTTGATATAACATTCTAATTAAAAAAAAAATGAAACAAACATTATTTTACCACCATGTTATACATTTAAGGTGGTTAAAACTTTAGTATGTTTTTATAAAAACTATAAACTTGATTAATCAAAACTATATTATAGGTTTTTTTTTCTTTTTTTTTATTTTAGTTAAACTAAATGTTTACAATACATCAAATACTTTCACAAGAGTAAATATATTTCATTAGTAAAGCACACTTTATACAATAATTTTCATTTTATTTGTTTTTTCTTTAGATATGAATTAGTAAAGAACTTCTTATTTCTGTCATAAGGTACTAGTCCAAAAACATTGTAAGGTAAGTTCTTATTTTTCATAGATATTTTCAAAAATCATTCTTATGTGAAAGTGATTCCTTTATTTTCGAATTTTGAGTAACTTAAAGTTTTAATTTGGAAAAAATACAGTTTATTATAAAAATACGATAAATATGATAAATATATAGGAGTGATTTCCATCAATTAATCACAAGCTAATTTAATTACAATCAGAACCCATTAAAACAAATGTCAATCCTAAAGTAATTTTACAACATTTTGTTGTAATAATATAATTGACTGCAAAAAAAATGTAAGTTAATTTGTGTTCTTTTTTACAATTTTAATATTTAGTTATTGATACAGTACTAATTATTGAACGATAAAATAAGTGCTCATAAATTCTGATGCGCGAAAAAACTAGTGATGTACCGGACCCACAATTTCGGATCCGGACTTTTTTTTCAAGTTAGAATCCGGCCGGAACCGGACCCGGACTTTTTTTTTCAAATTAGAATCCGGCCGGAACCGGACCCGGACTTTTTTTTCAAATTAGAATCCGGCCGGATCCGGATATCAGACAAAAACGGCAATATCCGGCCGGACCCGGATAGTGAGTCCGGTACATCACCAGTATAAACTAGCCTGAGTCAGAATGAGGTTTTTAAAAACTGAAAAAAAGGAACTTTAATCTAATAATAAGTAGAACAGCTAGCCACAAGGTTTACAAATTTAGGTTTTATTTACAATTAAAAATCTGAAATCAAGTTCTTGAACCAAATACACTAGAAAATTACCAAACACTGAAAACTGGATCAGCTCAAACTCATTCAAAATTTAAATGAAAACTAGCCTGAGCTTTTATAAAAAACTAAACTAGCCTGAGGCAGTCCAAGATTTTCTAACATTCCTAAAATTTTTCAAAGTAGCAGGGTTGCCACTGTTTAAGTCAATAAAACTAGCTAGAGTGAGTATAAACAAGCCTGAGTCAGAATGAGGTTTTTAAAAACTGAAAAAATCACTTTAATTTAATAATTAGTAGAACAGCTAGCAAATGTTGACAAATTGGTAGTAAAGTTGTGGACTGATTGTGGTACACTTAACTTATTAGTACTACCCATCTTAATTAAATCCTATCTTATTTAATTAATATCTATAAAATACTAAATTCTAACTGAGACTACTTTCTATAATCAGACACGACAGTTTTGAGTGATGAATCTTTTATATAAAACACAACAAGAAATACTAGCATATACAAAATTATTAATTACTTTGGTTTCACTTTAAAAACTGGAAGCTTTTTAAATCTATATCAAATGACTTAAAACAACTAACTAAAAATAAATAAAACTTTTAGTAAACAAGGAACTGTAAAATTTTTAATAAACTATTAAACTATAAACCTGGCTTAAATTTTAAAACAATTAAACACCAGTTGAAATATTCACTTATCACAAAATTTCACAAAAAAGTTCAAGATATTTTGTTGCTTCAAGCTGCACACCAAACTAACTAACTGCTTACATATAAACTGCCTGTCATGTTCTTATGTTTTGTTACATCAGTATTTAGTTTGAAACATTTCGTCATATGATTCTCATTGGCTCGTACATTCAACCGTATTAACTCTAAATATTCTCTGAGCTCAACTTTAAACAATAAATAATGCAAGTATTCATTTTAAAGTTTTCAATTTTACAACAAATGTAAAGCGTTGCATTTCTGAAATGTTTATTTCATAGTTTATATGTAAACAAATGTAAATTAGTCACGTGTATAAAATGAGCCAATCACGGTAGGTGTTGAATTTTAACTGATAAAGTGACTGTTATTAATTTACACAGGGTTTGTTTTTGAAAAAATACTTTTCATTATGCTCTTTTCTACTAACTAGATCCGGGTCGGGCCGGATCTCTGTTAGGATCCGGCCGAACCCGGATCCGGACTTTTTTTTCAAATTAGAATCCGGCCGGAACCGGATCCGGACTTTTTTTTTCAAATTAGAATCCGGCCGGAACCGGATCCGGGCTTTTTTTTAAATCAGAGTCCGGCCGGATCCGGATATCAGACAAAAATGGCAATATCCGGCCGGACCCGGATAGTGAGTCCGGTACATCACTAGAAAAAACCTTTCTGTTATCTGGTTACATGACAATTCAAATTCGGATAATTCAAATTCCAAAAATTCAAATTTTTTAAAAATATTTAAAAGACTATATATCAAAAAGTAATATAAATTTGAAATAAATCAAAAAATGTGTCTGTAGATCTTATTAATATCTACAAGCCACTTATATCTTTTTAAAAAATGTAAAATATGTTTCAAGATGTTTTTAAGATATTAGAAATAAATTTATTTTTTACTTCAATAAAGCCATATCTAAAAAAATTTAATTTTTTGCAAAAAGAAAAAAATGGCCTGTAAATATTAATATGATTTAAATATGCGTTTTTTTTTAAGTTTACATTACTTATATATTTTTAGCCGTTTCAATTTTTTATAAAGAATTTGAGTTGTCGGAATTTGAATTGTTCGAATTTGAATAGTCGTGCACCGGTTATCTAGTCGTGCACCAGTTGTACACCAACAATAGATCATATAGACAATATAAACATCTTGTAAAAAAAAATATGTTTATACAGTCTAAATGTTCAACTTTGTTGTATTTAAGTATTTAATTATATAGATTAAAATTCATATTTTATTTGCGTTATTTTAATTTACTTAATTACAATAGAAAAGAGTAGGTATTTGTGGTTTAGCCTTTTCTAATTAAAAAGAAAACAATGTTTTCATTATATTAAAATGATTTATTGTAAAATATATAAAAGAAAAATTGCAACTATGTGTTATATTTTGTCAAAAAAAAAATTAAGATTTACATTATTCTCTAATTTTTTAGCCCTGGTATACAATTATATTGAATATCTATCTGTAAAATTAAACGCTTTTGAGATAAAATAGGTTATCACCTAAACTAAACCATAACTAATATGTTAAAAAAAAATTGTTTTTATCTGTTATTTTTTAATTATATTTTAGATGATTGGATGTTTTTAAAGTAGAAATATCAATAGCTTAAAATACTTATTATAGTTTAGTAGCAAGTTTATTAAAGTTATCTGACTGTAAGATACAAGAAAAAAGTATACACCTGTTACATAAATTGATGCAAAACTATTCAATTTAAGACAATTGTTTTTACAATTAAATTATAATAATTTGATTTTTTGTGATTTATCAATTGAAAAAAATGTTAAAAGATTAGATAAATTAAAAGTCAAAAACTTATTAATAAGGCTTTTTTTTCTGTGTTTATGGAAAAAGTTAGCTAACAAACATACTAATACAGTATTTTATAGTTTTTAATTATGAGTACTTATATATTTGATAAATAGTTGTTTGTTTTATTTTTATTTTAATTAATTATAGAGTTGCATTAAAACTTTAATTTTTTTTTAATTTAAGTTTGTTTATTGTCAGCAGTGTTTCAAAAAAAAATCTAGAATCCTTGAAAAACCTGAAGCTTGAGAATTAAGAAAAAAAAAGACTGGAAAAACCTTGAATTTTGAACAAAAATCAGTATAAAACCTAGAATAAAATAAACTCTTACAAGTTAGTAAAACTTTGATTTCACACAAAAAATATATGTTATAGAAAGAAAAAATTGTCATAATCAAAAAATTTTTTTATTAACTAACCCATCTTAAGAAGCATTAGGATATTTTTTAAATGTTCTTTTACTATTTACAACATTTTTTACTGTTTACACTTTTTTTTAATTAAACTTATACCCTTTAAATGTATTTCAAATTTCAAACTATAAACTGGACTTATTTACAAAGCATAAATGAAAGCAAGTACTGTTTAAATAGTTTGATTAACTTAAAAATATCTCAACACTTAGTTTACTTTTTATTTGACTTAAGACATTTAAATTACAAGTCTTCAATATACAATGGTTATGATGAAGTAAATTGCTGAACATTTATAGTATTAACTTTTTAATTTGTAAAAACAATTGGGAATAAAATTGGTTCTACATAACTAGGACTGTATTGTATTTTAGAATAACTATGCTAACTAAGGTCAGATTTAAATAGATTAAAAATTATCATCTTATTAGACAACTCATGCTAGTATGTTTTTTTTTTGTTTAGGACTAAATAGGGTTGCTTGGATATAATAAGGATAAAGTAATAAAACTGTTTTATATGCATGCAGATTTATACTGATACGCTAGGAGTAGGTAGAAATTAAGTTGGAGATAAGATTTGGATGAGAATTTATGAAAAAAGGTAAATCAAAATCAAAAAAGAGTTTAAGTGCAATAGAACATATGTGCAAACTCATTTAAGCGTAAAGTTAATTAAATACAAGTACATAAGGCAATCTAAAAAGTTTATTGTAGTGTGGCAACCCACTAATAGCACAAATCGATTCCTAAAAGTTCTTTTAAAACTATTTTTAAAATTAAGAAGGAAAAAAAGTTATTAACGAATTACAACAAGTCAGGGACGTAGCTAGCTCAAAAAAGTTACGAATCTGCAAAAATTAAAACATTTTAAATAACTCGTGATAACGTCCTGGCGGGAACACAGGAATTTAAACTACCTCTAATGTTATTAAATTTGGTCTGAAAAAATGCAGTTATGTTAATACATCAAAAATGGAATGTTGAGGTACGAGTGATAACTATATACAAGGCAATTTAATTTGCTCCACACCCCCTATGACTCTTTATGTCTTGCCACTTGTGTAAACCAAGAAAACATTCATTAAACGGTAGGAATTTTTATAGGTAATTTTGAAAATATTGGGTACTTTCAATTGCAGCAAATTTGCAAAAAAAAAAAATTTGATGACGTCATTAACTTAACTTTGGGTAGTTTTGAAGCTTAAACTTGTAAAAAAAACTAACTTGCTGTCTAAGCCTATGACAAATTCACTTTTTTAATTTTCTTAAATATAAAAATAATCATACCTGAAATAAAACAATAGAATAATACCAAGCATTTCCCTATGTTAACAAAATTGTAGAAAAATTTTTATTAACATAAAGTTACAATTTTAAATTCAAACACAAGTTAAAAATATGATTATAAAATTTTTTTTTATAGTTTATTGATGAATAAAAGCTACCTTTTTATAGATTGAAATAAAGTTAACAGGGTGGTCATCAAACTTAAATGTTTATGGGAATCTTGGAATGTTATATAAAATCCTAGAATGACTTGAAATTCTGATCACTTATTTTGTCTAGAAAAGTAAATAAGACTTGAATTTAAAAAAATATATTAAGTTTTGAAAAATTGAAAGAAGTTTCAAAAATTTTTAGGAGCCACCTTGGGTACAGGAAGGGTGTAGATCTTTTTTATTACAAATTGATGTCACTTTATGAAATTTAATCTAAACTACAAATATCTTTATATAGATTTTTTATACCAAAACAAATTTTTGATATGTAACATTAAGATAAGAGGGTACAGTTGGTTTAAATTGTCTTCTTTTACTATTTTTTAAATATTGAAAGGAATACTTCCTTAAAATTTGAGCAGGGTTGCCAAAACACCTAATTTTAACTTACACAAAAAATATCAAGGTTGAAAATTATATTTCCTTAATTTTGTTAACATAGTGAAATGTTTAGTATTGTTTTACTTCAGATACAATTATTTTTATATTTAGAAAAATAAACTAAGTGAATTTATCATAGGCCTAGACAGCAAATTTGTTTTTTTTACAAAGTCTAACCTTAATAACTACCCAAAGTAAAGTTAATGACATCATCAAAATATTGGGTACTTTTTTTTTTGCAAAAATGAGGCAATTAAAAGTACCCAATACTTAAAACTACCCATAAAAAGTTCAAAAGTCCTGCCCTTCATTAAAAATAAGTATAAAAAATCACCATTTAACTCAAAATCACTTATACTGTTTTGAAAATCAAACATTTAACGTAATTAATAGTAACAACAAGTTATGCAAATTTTTGTAACATAAAGTTGTATGATTTTGATTTTTGAAGCTACAGCTTCCTTTAGAATCAATTTTGCATTGCAGCTTTTTGACAAAATAAAGCTTTAACGCCCTAAATATTACAATTTGGATGTATTTGATTCGTTCAATTTTTTTACGACACTAAAAATGCTAAAGAGTACATATACGTCAAAATTATCTCTCAGGAGTGCAAAATTAAGCATAAATGAATACCAAAATCTAAGACAGCAGAGTCTTTTCAGGCTGAAATAAAAGCAAATTTTTTCGCACATAAGTAAACGTTTATTTAGATTTGCAGAAACTTACCACGCTACGTCCCTGCAACAAGTATAATTTTTTAAAATAAATAGTTTTTCAGTTTAACCAATGATTAAACTACCGATTTTGAACCAACAACAACATACTTTTTTTTTTTCAAAAGATTCAATGTGCAAAATTTTTAAATTCACTATTGACACCTACGGGTAAGTATTATTAACTGCTAATATTTATCTATTAAATACCAGTAAATACTTAATACCCAATTTTTTGAAATTAATCTAAAATAAAAACCTTATTACAGCCGAAGGCAGTCGACTAAGTCAGTTGTAGCTAAAAGAGCTAGGTGTTATAATAAATAAAAAACTACAGTAAACTTTATTTTAAGTTTTTACAAAGTTACATACTTTAACCTTATACTTCAATATTTAGCAATTTAATAAAAAAAATATAGATATAATACAAATTTAGGTATAAAAATAAGTAATTTATATATAATTAAGATTAAAGAAGAAAATTTTAAGTATC
This sequence comes from Thalia democratica, assembly GCF_965202585.1. Classification (NCBI taxonomy): domain Eukaryota; kingdom Metazoa; phylum Chordata; class Thaliacea; order Salpida; family Salpidae; genus Thalia; species Thalia democratica. Next base: position 82,066,765 of record NC_139166.1, read on the forward strand.
TTTTTACGAGTGTGAAGTTAGCTTGACCGCGTTTTCCAAAAAGTTAAAAAAAACGTCAAAACTTTGGACTTAATTATTTTCCTTATTTAAATAGCTTAATAAAAACTTTTTGTTTTTTTTTTTTCGAGAACGTTTCTTCGTATTTAATTAAAAATAAAGACTATTGGATGGAGGTCTGTTTTTTTTTGAGTGGGGTTAAAAAAAAAGGTTTTTTTATTAATTTTTTATTGTATGAGTTTAAGTGGAAAATAAATAAAACATTTTTTTATTTAATCTTCTGATAAATATGGGACTTAACGGCTATAACTGCTTTTTTTACTAACTGTTAATATTTTTTACAGTTCGGATTTTATTAGATTTTTATATGATTTTTTTCTTATTTGAGTTTAATTAAATTATAGCCAATGGAGACTAATCAAGGCCAAGTTAAAGAAAACATTAAAAGTTAGTAAAAGAAAAATTATAACCGTTAAGTCACATATTAATTAGAAAGATTCAAAAAAAAATGTATATATATATTTCATTTTTTTCAACCTCACAAAATAAAAAAAAAATCATTAAAACAAAAATTTTTTTTCTAAGGGACCCCACTTTAAAAACCAATCCCCAGTGTAATTGGTTTTTGATTAAGTTAAAAGCAAAGGACTGTTGTCTAAAATAAAAAAAAAAAAGCTATGAAGATAAGGAAAATAATTAGGTCCAAATTTTGGACATTTTTTGAAAATCTTTAAAAACGTGGTCAAGTTAACTTCACACTCCTGTCGTTGTGTTACAATTGATAGTAACCTCAATTGGTCTGACCATATTGAAAGATTAAAAACCAAGTTATTGAAGACAAAAGGTATTTATACAAAACAAGATACTTTTTATATCAAAATTCTTTTTACAACGTATTTTATTTACTTCTGATAAGTAATTCAAGATATAGTTTGTTTTGTTGGGGTAGGGTGAGTAAAACTAAAGTCTTTTAAATTGATAAACTTAAAAATAAATCTTTAAGGTGCATTCATTTTGAAGGTTGGAGTAAAAGTGTAAACAGTATGAAAACAAAAAAAATGTTAAATGTTGAAAATAGGTTTAAGTATGAGATAGGAATTATTATGCACTATTTTAAAAGAGATACTTTACCAGTAAATTTTAATCCTTACTTTACATGATTAAATATAATTCATCATCATTCAACAATATTTTCTGAGATCAATTATTATGTCCCTGGAGTAAATAGTCTTTGTGGTTCTAAAACCTTGTTCTATCTTGGATGTAAAGTATGGTAAGAAATTCCAAGAAACCTAAAAGATCAGAGCTACCTTCAAGATTTTCAATCAAGCCTAAAAATAGTTATACTTTAAAATCTGCTGAATATTTTGCCAATGTATCGCTAATTCGTTCAAAATTTGTGACATTAAGAAGCAAAAAGAAAATTTCAATTTTTCAAAATTTACATGTAACCAGGGACAAAATGATGCGATAACAATTAAAAAAGTAAACATATTGTTAATAAAAAATTTTAAAAAACTCTAAATCTTTAAACAATATAAAAAAAACTTTGATATTTTAATTTAACTTAAAAAATAACTTAAACTATGTTAAATGATTAGTTTTAAAAAAATTAATTAGTGTTTTTTTAAACCATATTAATAAACTTAATAATTAATAAATTTTCTAATAATTACTTATAAAAAAACAAATTTACGTAAATTTTAAAATAAACAATTAAAAGGAACGCACTTTTGGTGAAAAATACAAATAATTCATCAGTGATCAAAATTTTATGTTAAAACTCAGAAAAATAATAAAAAAAACGTATCAAAATAGTAATATAGAATTAGACGTTATAACTTAATAAGTTATAATTAGATAGATTTTAAAAAAAGTGTATATATATTTTTTTCAACCTCACAAAAAAAAAAAAAATCATTAAAAAAACATTTTTTTCTAAGGGACCCAACTTAAAAAACCAATCCCCAATCTAATTGGTTTTTGATTAAGTTTAAAGCAAAGGACTGTTGTCTAAAATAAAAAAAAATAGCTATGAAGATAAGGAAAATAATTAAGTCCAAAGTTTGGACATTTTTTGAAAATCTTTAAAAACGTGGTCAAGTTAACTTCACACTCCTGTCTTTGTGTTACAATTGATAGTAACTTCAATTGTTCTGACCATATTGAAGGATTAAAAACCAAGTTATTGAAGACAAAAGGTAATTAATCAATATAAATATAGGTATAAAATAAACAATAAAACGTCGTTTAAACGTCATATATACATAAATTTTTGTATGTAAATATCAAATTTTTATTAATTGATGGTTTGATAAGAAGTTAATAGAAAAATAAGAATCAATAAAATTTAACATTTCAAGAGAAAAGAAATCATTTAAAAGATATTTTAATTCTACTTATAACTCTTTAATACATCCATGACAGAATATTAAATATATGGAAAAAACAAGTTTACCAAACGAACTAAATTAAGGTGAGCATTAAAGGAAAACACTTGAAAACAATTTTTTTAGTAAAAAATAACATAGTCGAGGTTTTTATCACATATTAACAAATAACAGCTAAAAAAGTTATTCAAGCAGGTTTTTTATATAAACTTACAATTAATAATTCTTTTTGACGAAAATAAAAATAAAGCCATAGTTAAAAGGTTTTGAAATTATTGAACAACAAAACTCTAAAAATAATTAAGAATTAGTTCAATTAAGCAGAAAATTTTATGACATCCATATAAAATAGACATAAAATGAGTGTAAGGGGTAGGCGTAGGATTTTAAAAAGTTTATTAATTGTAGTTTAAAATCTTAAGCTTATACTTTTGCATAACAGTTTAAATCAAAGTAAATACTACTTTTACTTAGATAAAGTAAGTCAATTATTCGTTTGTTTTATGTATTAGTTTGTTGTGTGTGTTACGTATAATTTATGTTTTGTTGTTCTGTATTTTTTAAATAGCAAGAGTTGTACGTGTTAAATATAATGAATAAATTAATTCAAATATTGATTTAGTTGGTTTGTTATGTTAACAAAATAGGTACAAAATTAGTTATATTATCATATTTTTATTGAATTAACAATTATGAACAAATTTCAATGCAAAAACTTTTGAAAAATTGTTAAAAGTTTTATATTAATAAACGAAAAATTTGCACCTGTTCCATAAGCATCATAGACGAGTGATTAATTCGCCTTTACTTTGCTTAGAAACATCTGTGTTAGGGTTCAAAGCCAACCACTTACATATTTTTATTAATTTATATAACTATGAAACTAAGCACATATAATTATAAAAAAGTAAATAAAAAGTCTATTATTGTTTATCAATTACATTCAAAGAGTATCTTTAAGAAATACGCATCCGTGTAAGGTAAGGATAAGTTAAAGGGCATAGGAAGGTTAAAGCACTTTTTTCACAATGTGATCTTATTTTATTTATTTTTTACTGAGCTTCAAGATGATATTTACAGATTTTATAAGTTCAAAATAAGTTTTGAGATTTAGCCGGTCAAAGTCAGAGGTAACAATAGGTTCCTTATGGGAGGCACTATTAAATCAGCAAATAACTAGAAATCACTAAGAATATATCTTCTCTGAGGTTTTTTTGAGATAACTACCTCAAAATTTTAGGAAAAGTTTCTTGCAATGTTTAGAAAAGTCTTTCGAAACAAAGTTAAGAAAAATGAAAATTTTAAAACAAAAAACAAAAAAAAAATGTTTTATTTTTTATTAATTTTTTTTTATAATTTTTATATTTCCTTGCTACAGAAATTTAGATATTGCAAGGAACATTTTTTGTTGTTGGATTCTCAAAATTTGTTGTAGTTATCTTAAAAATGCTAGGAGGAGATATATTTTTAGTGATTTCTAGTTATTTGCTGTTTTAGTTGTGCCTCCTATATGGAACCTATTGTTGCCTCCGACTTTGACCGGCTATGTCTCAAAACTTATTTTGAATTCAAAATCTGTAAAAATCAACTTGTTGCTTATTCAAAACTATACAAAACAAGATCACATTGTGAAAAAAGTGTTCCAACCCCCTATGCCCCTAAATTTTTTCTTACCATACACGGATGCGGATGCGTACTTCTTAAGGATACTTTTTGAATGTAATAGATAAATATTTTCAAAATTTGTGCGTACTTCTTGAAGATATCCTTTTAATATATAACATATATATTTAAAAAAAATAGTGCATACCTTACATGGATGTAACCACCTGGCCTAAACTGTAATTTCCTTCTGTCTTTTGGAAGCATATTTTTGGAAGTATATAGCTTTTGTTTACTTGTGGAAAATCAGAAATCTGTTGTTTAAACAGTGTTCTAGTTCAAAAACAAAGTCATAAAAATAATCAGAGGCCTGAGTTACACTGTGATATTTATTTTGTATAAAATTGTCAAATCAATAAAAAAATAATTGCATTTAGAATTATGTTGATAGTTTTTTCACACATTTATCAGAATTTCTTCCAGGTTGTAGAAGTATGATTTATAAAATATCTCAACTTAATGATATTTTGCAATCTTACTAATAATTAATACACTAATGGCATTCACTAATGAAATTAATTATGAGTATGATACAAAGTGTTTTGGCACATTTTTTATGATATTTTTTTTATAAATATGCTATCTACAAGTTGTTGTAGTATTAAAAAAATACTCTAAAAAATTTTAGTAAATTGCTTTAAAATGAATGAATGAAATATTTTTAGTAATCTTTTCTTTGAATTCCAAGAAAGTTAGCATTGAAAATAATATAATTTAAATCCTAATTCAGTAACCTCTCGCTTATTTACTAGTGATGTACCGGACTCACTATCCGGGTCCGGGTCCGGCCGGATATTGCCATTTTTGTCTGATATCCGGATCCGGCCGGATACTAATTTGAAAAAAAAGTCCGGATCCGGTTCCGACCGGATTATAATTTGAAAAAAAAGTCCGGGTCCGGTTCCGGCCGGATTCTATTTTGAAAAAAAAAGTCCGGATCCGGTTCCGGCCGGATCCTAACAGAGATCCGGCCGGACCCGGATCTAGTTAGTAAAAAAGAGCATACTGAAAAGTATTTTTTCAAAAACAAACCCTGTGTAAATTAATAAGAGTCATTTTCGTCAGTTTAAATTAAACACCTACCGTGATTGGCTCATTTTGTACACGTGACTAACTTACGTTTGTTTACATTTAAACTATGAAATAAAAATTTCATGAAATGCAACTCTTTACATATGTTGTAAAATTGAAAACTTTGGAATGAATACTTGAATTATTTACTGTTTAAAGTTGAGCTCAGAGAATATTTAGAGTTAATACGGTTGAATGTACGAGCCAATGAGAATCATATGACGAAATGTTTCAAACTAAATACTGATGTAACAGAACATCAGAACATGACAGGCAGTTTATATGTAAGCAGTTAATTAGTTTGGTGTACAGCTTGAAGCAACAAAATATGTTGAACGTTTTTGTGAATGCTTATTGTAAGTAGTGTTTTGTTTTAAAAGTGAATATTTCAACTGGTGTTTAATTGTTTAAATGTTTAAGTCAGGTTTATAGTCTATTAGTTTATTTAAATTTTACAGTTTCTTGTTTACTAAAAACTTTTTTTAATTTTTAGTTTTTTATTTTAAGTCTTATGATATAGATTTAAATAGCTTCCAGGTTTTAAAGTGTTACCAAAGTAATTAATTATTTTGTAAATGGTAGTATTTCTTGTTGTGTTTTATATAAAAGGTTCATCACTCAAAACTGTCGTGTCTGATTATAGAAAGTAGTCTCAGTTAGAATTTGTTAAATATTAATTAAATAAGGTAGGATTTAATTATGATGGGTAGTACTAATAAGTTAAGTGTACCACAATCAGTCCACAACTTTATTACCAAATTGTCAACCTTTGCTAGCTGTTCTACTGATTATTAGATTAAAGTAAATTTTTGAGTTTTTAAAAACCTCATTCTGACTCAGGCTTGTTTATACTCACTCTAGCTAGTTTTATTGACTTAAACAATGGCAACCCTTCTAGTTTGAAAATTTTTGGGAATTTTAGAAAATCTTGGATTGCCTCAGGCTAGTTTAGTTTTTTATAAAAACTCAGGCTAGTTTTCTTTTAGATTTTGAATGAGTTTGAGCTGATCCAGTTTTCAATATTTTGTAATTTTCTAGTGTATTTTCTTCAAGAACTTGATTTCAGATTTTTAATTGTAAATAACACCTAAATTTGTAAACCTTGTGGTTAGCTGTTCTACTTATTATTATATTAAAGTTCTTTTTATAAGTTTTTAGAAACCTCATTCTGACTCAGTCTAGTTTATTCTAGTGATGTACCGGACTCACTATCCGGGTCCGGCCGAATATTGCCATTTTTGTCTGATATCCGGATCCGGCCGGATTCTAATTTGAAAAAAAAGTCCGGATCCGGTTCCGGCCGGACTCTAATTTGGAAAAAAAGTCCGGGTCCGGTTCCGGCCGGACTCTAATTTGGAAAAAAAGTCCGGGTCCGGTTCCGGCCGGATTTTAATTTGAAAAAAAAGTCCGGATCCGGTTCCGGCCGGATTCTAATTTGAAAAATAAGTCCGGATCCGGGTCCGGCCGGACCCTAAATTGTGAGTCCGGTACATCACTATTATTTACGCACATTGTGTCCATAGAAAAAATGCGTAAAGATACGAAAGATCGTAAAGATACGGGAGGTACCAAATATAACTACGATAATTACTGTTTTTTGATATTGCTTCTAGTTAAAAGCAGACTGAGGACTTTCCAACCTTAAACAATTTATTTATTTTATTTATAGATATGGAAACAAAAGATATAACTATACATAAAATAAAAAAAAAGATTTAATGTTATATAAACTAATAATACTTGTAGAAAAACTTTATTATTTTCAATAATAAGTACATTTTATCTTCATTTTATTTAGTTGTGACTTATTTTATACTTAAAATTTATATTCTTTTACATCTAACTAGTGATAAGCCTACTAAAAAACCAATTGAGAATTGTGTTAAGTGTAAGCTCTATATTTATTAGGTATCACTGCTATTTTTTGCTTGGAAGTTTCATTAGATTTCTTTTTCAGATGTGTATTCATATATAGGGCTGCATTATTTATTTTTGTTTTAAAATCTCTTCATTACATCATACTTTCATTATTTAACACAGTCATATTTCTTTCAAAATTTTAATTTAATCTCTTAAATTCCTGTAAGCAAGAGGTTACTGTATATACAAGTTTTCCACTCTTTGAGTCATAAAACCTTCATTAAGTAACCTTAATTCTCCCGGAGTTTTCCTGATTTTTTTTCAAATCCTTAAAAACTTTTAATAAACTTTATAAAATTTTCTTTGAGGTTTTTTTAAAAATTTTAAAACTTCCCTTGAATTTTTAGAAAAATCAAAACTGCTTTAAGTTTCACAGAATTTAAAAAAATTAAAAATTTCCTAAGATTTTTTATAATTTCAAATTCTTTGAGCTCATTAGTATGTGTTAACCCTATATATATTTTATTACATAAAAGCCAACGTGAATTCGGTAACTTACCTAGGATGATGTTGCACTAATATCAGACTGAAATTATATTGTATTTGATGTCTTCTAAACCAAAATTTTTGGCTAAAAATTTATGTTTAAACGTACATAAATTGAATTATATACCATATACTAATAAAACTTAAATATTTAATCGCTTTTATTGAACAATATAAAGCAATAATATCATTTCAATAGTGTCTTTGATTATGATATTGTAAAAATCAATCGAATACTTTAGTTAGTCATAAATAAATTTTATTCTCACTATGTATTTAAAGCTTGTTTAAAACAAAGTATTTTTTTAGATTAAACATATCCGGCATATGACATTGATTTTTACCGTAAAATAATGGTTGATAAGACATTAGTATTCAATATAACTTCAGCTTGATATTAATGCAACTTCATCCTAGTTAATTACTGTGAATTTTGTACAAATAATGGACCCCACCACTCATAACCTTACATTAGCAGTTAAAAAAATAACCCTAAGCTAAATTACTATTTAATTAGTTTTTCTCATGCTACAGATGTTTTACAAATAAAATTGCATACAAATTTCTAAAAATACTAAGGATTAATATTTTTAAGAGCAGACTTTTGAATTTTAAAACAAGTGTTTCACTAATTTTTAACAACTTTTTGCACCAAAATAATGTAGTTAGCATCAGAATTCACGGTTGGATAGTTTTATATCTATGATATAAATCAGCAACATATTTGTAGAATATTCAGTCCCTTAAAAATCAATCAGATAAAAGTCTAACTTAATTTTCTCTACATTTTATAAGAACTGAGATAAATTTTTGGTATACTTATAGGATTTTTTTGGGTTGATTGATGGTGGTTTGACTGGGTGTGGGCACAGATAGCTTTGTTTTGTTTTTATTTATTTGGGATTTAGTATTACTGTTTTGTTTCCTTTGACAATGTGGCTACAAATAGGTTTGTTTAATTTTTGTTTAGCTAACGTTATTCTTATATCAATTCAGGAGTTAAATAAATTATTTTTTTTTACAGAGACACAATTTTATATTTAACTATTTTTAATATTTTAAAATCAATATACTTGTTAGATTATTCATATTATTATTAAAAAAAAAGCTAATGAGTCCACTCCACTATACAAGTAATAAACGTTTTTAAGTATGTACAGGATTATTTGATAGCATATTTTTTTGTGATCATTTTTGACTGATATACTTTTGTTTCCCTTGATCTATTATTTAGTTATTTTTATAAGTTAAGTTCTGTTTTTTAAGTTGTGTATATGAAAATTTTATTAGATATTTATTGAGTTTTCTTCGAATCTATTTGTACATAAAAAGTATGATTTCTTTTCAGGTAGATATTTACATTGGCTTAAGAAAAATATGCATTAAAATTACTAAGTTTTTTGGCTAAACTTAACTGGCAGTGCATACTTAAGAAGTGCGTACTTAATAGGCAAAATAAGAACAAAAAAATTGTGAACAGTTTGAAAAAAGTCTAGACACGCCCCTATTGTTTTTTATAATTTAATTTTCATCAAAATGATCTCTAATTCAATTTAATGTGGCTTTAGTAGTCCAAAAACTTGTTTCTTTATATAAGAATACTCAATTTTGTTAAAATTAGTTTTTGAAGTCATAAACTGAAACTTATTCTTGGAGAAAGGTTGAAAAATTGTTATACAAAGTCGATGTATACTAATTTATTTTTAAATACCTAATTGCTACCTAAATAAATAAGTCAGTTTAAAAGAACTGTTGGTAAATAATCAAATAAAAATAAATCTTATTATAACTATGTTTTATTTTTGATTTTGGTAATAACGATAACTGCCCATCAAAGTGTTACTTCTACAGCCATTTTTGAGTAAGTTGCTGGAAAAAAATCTAATATTCGAAAATTGCCAACAATACCCTATGCAAAGTTTAAGATGATTTGATGAAACTTTCACCTTTGCACCAACTGATTTTACATAAACCACTCAAATGCAAAATTTATGGGATCCAAAAATTGCGAGCTTAGTTTTTTTAGCTTAAAGCTTTTATGCATGAGCCAATTATAACACAAACGCATTGTGAACAATTTAAAACGATTTCAAAAAGGTTAATTTTTAGATTTTTGTTCGCTTTTCATGTAAAAATACAAAAATTATTAAATTTACATAAAACTTAAAAATACCAATTTAAAACTTTTATTTAATCGTTTTAAACTGCTCAAGATGCGTCTGTGTTATAATTGACCGTATAAAAAAATTCAGTTTGAAACTCTGTCGCCTTACTTGAATCCTAGGCATCTTGCATTGGGGTGGTTTTAGGAAATTGGTGTATGCCATGATGAAACCTTCTTTATATCATCAAAAACTTTGCACAAGGTGTTTTTGTGATTTTTTTTTAAAACATAAGATTTTTCCAGCCGGAATTTTATAAGAAGCTGTAAAAACAAGCACCTTACTGCCCACCAAAACTGGAATGTATTTTATAAAAAGTTTTTAAAGAAAAGCATACTTTAGTCGTCTTTTTAATGTGTTTTGATGAGAATTATGATTTTTCATTGGATTCCGTTTCTATTTAAATGTAATTGATAATGAAGTTTATTTTATTGTAATTAAACTGCTATTAAGGTCTATTATGTACGTTTTGTACTTTAAGTTTATATTTGAATGACAGTAAAACAGAATTTCTTACATGATAGTTTGTTGTTCAGTAATATTTTCATTAAAAAAGTAAAACTTATTTTAAAGTCCATTTAATTTTTAATTTTATCGGGGTATATTTTTTTATTGTTAAGTATTTAAATATGTCAATAGTTTTATACAACTAATTTTAGTTACTTAGGTTTTTAGCATTACACAAAGTGTAGTAAACAGTTACAGTTCTACAATTATAGTACGACCAACAAAAGTTTTGGCGAAAGTCTGCAGACCAGAACTCTGCACTTTAGTTTGCCGTGGGACAAAACCAAGTTTAACAAAAGTTTGATCATGATTATTAGATCATCAGACCACAAGTTTTCAAGAGTAGGAGATCGGTTTCGTCCTTATTAGGATTCATCAGTCAGACACAACTGAAAATCTTAAAGTGGTCAATCTACAAACGGTTTATAATGATTTAACATGAAGCAACCATTTGCTGGCAATGATCAGTGACGTCAGCATGGTCTTTTGCTGTGCAACGTTTAAGATATTTTTACCTAGGAAAGACAGCTGGTAATCAATAAAAACCCCAGTGAAAGTCTGCAGAGCAGAACTTTTGACTTTTGTTTGCCGTGAGACAATGATTAATTTAACAAAGGGTTAATCGGGTTAATCATGTTAAACGATTATCAGACAACAAGTTTACGGTAGATTGAGTTGTAAAAATTTTTTAATGTTTTACAATTAAAACTTTATAAATAGTCAAAAAACTAACTTAGACAATGTAGAAACAAACTTGTAGTTACTCTTATTTATCGATAAATTGAAGTATTAAAAAAATGTTGTTAATTGTAAGAATTTTAATTACATTTTATTCATACAGATAAGTTTTAATTTACTAATAATAAAACTACTAGATTTAAAAAAATATAAAAACAATGGAAAATTTAGAGCCGGAACCAGGTTTTTATGAAAGAAACAGATATGGGGAATATGAAAAGCGATTTCTCCATCATGCAACAGTTAGTTTTTTATGTTTTAACTTATAATAATGACTTAATCTTACTAATTAAATTTTATTTATACTTCTTTTTAAATATAAAAAATATTTTCATTCTAAACTTTTATTTTAATAATATTTAAGATATATCAATTTATATGCAGAAGCGGCTGTATAACTTAATTTATTGTGTATAATATAGACTTACAACATCAACTTAATTATTTTTTGTCCTTTATAAGTATATTTATTATAAAATTTGTTCCTACTTCAGTTAATCTGTCAATACAAATAAAGACGTAAGTTTAAAATAACAAGAACATTTCTTGTTTTTTAACAAAAAGCCTAAACTTATAGTATCTGTCCACGGATAAATTTCATGACCTACTAAGTGTTGCACTCTTTTTTTTATTTTTATGTGAGAGTTATACTTTAAAAGAGCTTTTTTATTGAAGCTACGATTGATTGAATATTTGTAGTTCTCTATCTGAGCTGAAAGCAGGCCTTTGTAAAATTTTTTCGTATAACAGTTTTGTTTGTATGTTAAAATATAAATTCAAACCTTTAATAGTAAAAAATTTTAATATAGACTCAAGATCTGGATATACTGCAACAAGATCTTGTAGATGAACACGAAGCGAACAAACAACAGCTTTGCCAGTTAGAAGATGTAGAGGAGGTTTACGATTTTAATAATAATGTAAGAAGTAAAACATTCAAACTATTTTTTTTGCTTTTTGACATAGAATTGTTAAACCCGCACAAAGATGAAGTGTCGTTCAGAAACAAAGTTGATGTGATCAGACAATATGTTGCCCGGCAAAATCATGAAATAATTGGTCTTGCTTTAACAAAAAAGTCTGAACTCGAAAACGGACTTTCTCCTGAGAGAATTCAGCAGTTTCTGCAATTCGAAGCTGATGAGTCTCACGTAGGAGATCAGTGCCAAGTGTGTCAGGAAGAAGTCGAAGTTGGAAGACTGATGAAGCAACTGGACTGTGGAGGTCGGCATTCATTTTGCAGTGTTTGCATTGATACATGGTTCGCTGAACACAAAACTTGCCCTATCTGCAGACATGTTTTTGTGTGATTATTAGGCGCATTAACTTTTTAGTAATAAATTAGTATAGAAAATTTGCCATGTGTTGCTTCTTGACTTTTTTTGAATTATATTTTATTTTCCTAATACCTTATTAAAAGACATTAAATATACCGTCAAAGATGTATTAGTTCATTAACTATTGCATCTCTTTATTGATAACTTATTTTTACAAAAGTTACTTCATATGTCTTCAGTTTCTTATCATCTAAAGCAGGTTTCCAAATATTTTTTTTCAAATGGCTCCCTTCAATGCGATTAAAAAAGCTACGGTCCCTTTAATCAAGATTACCATGAAAACAACCATTAAAAGCACTCTAAACCTCTTGTTTTTGCGCTATATTAACAACTTCAGGATATATGGTGTATGTTTTAAATTACGACCTCAGGGCCCCCTGTGTTGCCTTGTGCCTTAAATACACATGACGACCCTTTAACCCCTGTACTGCTCATGGCCCACTGAAAAACTGTCATGGCCCACTTTAGTAAACCCTGGTCTAAAGTAATATTAGTTTATAAAATTACATATTAGAATTAGTTACTGTTCCGACACTTGTAATTTGGCTGAATGTGAATAAGTGTTTTCCACCTCATTAATCACAAGCTGAATAATTTACAATCCAGATACATTCGAAGAAATGTATATTTCAAAATAATTTTTAAGCCCTTTTTTTATTTAATTTTTATTCTAATTTTTAAGTACGTACAAAGTTTTATTAATAAAATAAGTTCATTAACATTTAATAATGTAAGTCTCACTGATATAACTAAAATTGTTAAAAAACATGATGTATGTAATTAATTATTGGCATGGCACTAAATAAAATAACTAAAATTTAAGTTAAGGAAAATGGTATAGTTTACTTAGAAGGCCAATAACATTTAAAAAAAAAATATTACTAGTTAATTTATTTTTAAATTTTTTATTGTAAAGTTGTTTCAAAAAGTTAAAGCTATTACTAAATAAAACTATTTCTTTGATAGAAGTTATTATGTAAGATAAGAACAGCTTTTATTACTTTAAAATATATTAAAAAAGTAATGTGTTATTATTATTTAACTAGAACTATTTTTTTTGGCAGAAAATAAGGATATTTATTATACTTTTAAAAATATAATTGTGCACTTATAGTTGTTGATAATTATTTTTATTTTATTAAAAAAAAAGTTATCATTTAGTTTTGTAAACACCAAAACTTCATGTAGTAGAGTAATAAGATTTGTAGCCTTATATCCATTTAAGGCACAAGGCGCCACAAGGGGCCATGAGGTCGTAATTTTAAACATACACCATATATTCTGAAGTAGTTAATATAGCGCAAAAACAAGAGGTTTAGAGTGCTTTTAATGGTTGTTTTCATGGTAATCTTGATTAAAGGGACCGTAGCTTTTTTAATCGCATTGAATGAAGCCATATAAACACCGTTTTAATGTTTATAAGACAATATAAAGTAGTACATGTGTAGAGATATATTGCTTTAAATTAAAATCTAAGTCGACAAAATTTATACAAAATATATTAATTTAATTGTATAACCCTTTTATAGAAAAATATTTTTTATAATTAATGCTTAACCAGATCTTAACAATTTTTAAACTAACGTAGTTGCTTTAAGTACAAAACAAATGAGATGAAATAATTCCAAATTGAAGGTAAAACTAATTTTTAATTACCTCTTTAATTTCGAAAATACGATCCATTCAAATATTATTTAATTATTTATACGTTCACTTTTTGTAATTGTTTTTATTTAGGTTAAAACTACTATCATTAATTAAAATCGAAACGTTAAAACTACACTAAGGCAGGGGTCAATAGCCTTTTGTAACTCGCGGGCTAATTTTCTCAGAAAAAATTACTTGCCGGCTCCGCTATTTAAAAAAGTCTTCGAGGGTCGCAGTCATTTAAAAACATTTTTAATAATTAGTAGAAAAATACTATTTTAAACCATTTATAAAACAAAATAAGCAGTAAAATCGCATCTTTAAAGAGTTTTTATTAAACTAAAAGCTTGTTTGTAAGTTTTTATTGCAAAATCTTTTCATTTTATGCTTTTTAAAAAGATTGTTTTTAGCAAAAAAGTACCTCACGGGCCGCAAATTTTAGCTTTGAAGGCCACGTTGGCCCGCAGGCCGCAGTTTTACGACCCTGCATTATCATATTAAGTTAATGATGTACTCTTTAAATTCAACAAGTGCACTAGTTGAATAATCACATAATGTATTTGTATAAAAATACAAAAAGTAAGCTTAAAAGGCAAATTTTTTGACTTAATAATACAGCAAATATTTTTTTACAAGGAAAATGAAAATATTTTTGAACTTTTTTTATAACCTTTTTTTTTGTTTAGATATAGCTTTTAAAAAGCGAAATCATCAAACAAACCATTTTTTTAATACGAGTTGTTTATTTATTTTAATGTACAGCTGCAATTACTTTAAAATAAATAAAAAAACACCCTTTTAAAGTTTATGTAATTTGAACAAGTAATATGAAAATAGATAAAAAACTATCGAATGAACTAATACATCTGTATATATTAATAATTAATAACCTAATACTACTTTTAAAATTGAGATTTTGTTGTAAATCAAGTAAAATTTTATGCAGTATCATATTAAGTTAATGATGCACTCTTAAAATTCAACAACTATACTTCTTAAATACTAATACGTTATTAAAATATTAATAAATAAAAAAGTGTATGTGATAAATAGCTACTATAAAACAGTATATTGCAGTTGACTTAAATAAGTGACCTTAAAATTTAGTTTATAAAATTTTAAAACAACATTAGAAAAAATAAATTAGATGTGATATTATCTAATTTAATAAATCATTATAAATTAGTATTATTATGACATGTATGTATATTGTAGAAGTTGTATAAAATACTTATCTACAACAACCTAAGAGTTAAAATTTAATTTTAATTATAAAACTTTTATTTTTGTATAAATGTGAATTTCTTTTGTACACTAAGGATGTAAACCTATTAAATATTTTTAAGAAGGTGTAATTTGTTGTAATTTCAGTTTGTATTATAGGTAATTAGTTTGAAGAAAACAAGCTAATGTATGTGTAGTTTGTAAAGTAAAGACAGCTTTTGAAAATAAATAAAAAATATGCATAAAATATATAAAATAGATAAAAAAATTTAAAAAATGGGTTGATTTTGAACTCGGTTGGATCCTGATAGTATACCAAATTTAGTACCATTTTCAAAAGCTGTCTTTACTTTAGTTATACAGTAATAATTACCCTGTAAACTAATATTCTTTTTTTAATTATTATAAACCTAATGCTGAATATAAGTAGTAGAAAACAAACGTATCTTTTACCATATCTTAAATTAGTAAGTAAACAAACTACACATACATTAGCTTATTTTCTTAAAAATAATTACCTATGTTATAAACTGTAACTACTACAAATTACACCTCCTTAAAAAATATTTAATAGGTTTACATCCTTAGAGTACAATAGAAATTCACATTTATACAAATATAAATGTTTGATAATTGAAATTAATTTTTAACTTTGTGGTGGTTGTTGATAAGCTTCTACACTATACATAGATATCATAAATATGTAGTATACATATATATATTGTCAAAAATTACTAATAAAGTATTTAGTTAAGTATTTTAAGTTGAGTTTAAACATTTAGTTTCTGTCAAGTTTTTAAGCTAAAACTTAATTATAGATTAAAATTAACTAATTAATGCTAGGTAGTCTTGAGTTACATTTTAGAATATGTTCAAAATTTTTCTTTTCACTAGTGTTTTACTTGTGACGGTCGAATAACTAAGTATAACCGAATATGGTCAAACATTTTTTTATTATGATTTTATGATAAACCATGAAATATTTCTACTGTTTTGTGTAAATATTTACTGAAAAAATAACTTAGTAAACAAATTTTCAAATAAATGACATGTTATAATTTTTAGTCAAAAAATTTACTAATAAGTATATTTTGAATACTATAAGACCTTAATTACTAATCAATATATTTGAAGTTTATTTAAATCTTTTGCAAATGCTTTCGTTTTCTATTTATGTTTACAAAATAAAAACTTAAAATATAATCGATAAATAGTTCATATGTTATAAATTAAAGGTATTTTTTAAAATAGGCCTAAAAACTTAATAATATATGCTAAACTAAAGTTGTAATTTTTTCTAAATAGTTTCTATTTACACAGAATTTACAACAGCCATGAACTGTTCCGAATAAGTTTCCCATTACAACCTAATAAAGCAATATGTTTGAAATATTTATACTAAAATTTAGAATTAAACTATATTAGTGTTTTACAATATTCGCTAGAGGCTTAAATATTTAGCAGAATGAGTTATTAGCTCTAAGTATAAATTTTAGTTTTGTTCATAATTTTTATTTTTTCTCCAATTATTATTTCTCGTTAAAAGTTTTAGCTCTATCCATCACTATTTAAGTATAAAATAAAAAGTACGTTATATATAAAATAAGTATATTATATTGAATAATTAAAATTATAAAACTATCATTTTATTTTAAACCACTTAAGTCAATTAAAAATTAATTTTTGTTTTCATACTACAAAGCTGGTTTTTAATATTAGTTGTCGATCCTTTTATTGGACAAAGAACAAATATGGGAATTACTACAAAAAAAAAACAAAACTAGTATTAAGTTATTAAGAAATAAGTCCATAGTTATTATATTTACTTTTTAATGAAATAAAACTTATTTAAACCTAATTGAGATTTTTTTTTATTAACTAATTCAAGGTAGTTTATTTATTTTAAAAAATTTTAAGTAAATATTAGTTAAAATAAAATTTAACTCCATATTGATTTGATTCTACATAACATTTTGTTTATTAGTTTACTAAAAATTATAAATTAATGACTAATAATTACAGTAGACTACCGCTTTTGTACGCAAGTTGAACCCGACCAAAAAGTGCGTACTTAGCACGGTACTTTTTGACGACATAGTATAACATGAAATTTAGTTGTTTGTTTTCTTTCTTACAACATGC
Source organism: Thalia democratica (assembly GCF_965202585.1). Classification (NCBI taxonomy): domain Eukaryota; kingdom Metazoa; phylum Chordata; class Thaliacea; order Salpida; family Salpidae; genus Thalia; species Thalia democratica. The sequence continues at coordinate 82,084,048 of NC_139166.1, forward strand.
CACCAAACAATTAAGCCAAATAAACAAGTCTTTATATTTTAAATAACATTTAACACTTAATTCTAATCTGCAAAATGTTTAATAGATTTTAAAATGATTTATTTTTTCTATAAAAAGTTTCTACATAATTAATGCATGCATTTAATATAGAAAGTCAATGTCAGTCAATGATATAAAAAAGAATATTAAGTCATTTTTTATTTTGTTAGAGTGAAAATACCAAACTACATTGTGTTTACCAAACCTTTTCAAAACATCAATGTGTGTACACTTAAATTAAATTATTACTTAACCATGTTGTACATATTTGTAGGTTTTTTTATCTTTGTCATCTAGATTTATTTATTTTATAGCATTACAGCTCAAATATCATTCATTATTCTTTTCAATTTTCTGCAACCACTACATAAGCATTTAGTTTATTAACATCTAATAACAGGACTGTCACAATCTCAAGCAACTCATTCAGGTTATTTGTTTATTTAAATTTGATTATATAAAAAAAAATGTATAAAAAATTTTGAAAATATAAAAAATTTAGATTTTTTTTTGTCTTTCTGGATAAGTGCGTACTTAAGGCGGGGTGCGTACCAAAAAAAGTGCGTACTTAAGCGGTAGTCTACTTTAGTTTACTTTGTTACAAATAATAAGCAAGTAAAAAATAATTTGTATTACTTTTCAAAATATTTCAAATTTCTCTAAAGCAAAAAACTTTTAAATTAATGTTTTTAAACTATTTTTTTTGACTTAATTACTATAGTTATAATAAATATAAAATTATTATAGTTATACAAAATATAACATTTTATAATAGTTATGTTACATAACTGGTATAAACTGGGCAATTTGAAACGCTGTTGAAAACTCAGTATACATTTAACCTCAACACTTAACTGCTTTATACAGTAATACTTTGTTTTTTTTATATTCGTAGTAGGTACGCACTATCTCTTGAGCCTAGTTGTTAGACTTTAATCAGCTAAAAAATACCCGTATCTAAAGTAGAAGTATACAAGTCTGCAAATTCGAATTTTGGCAACTTTGCTGTGAAGTAAGAAGTTAATAAGTACACACATCTCATTTAGTACGCACTTTAAAGCAATATGATGTTTCAAATGCATTTTTCCATTAAGACAGTTGTTACATAAGTGCATGCTTCTTGTTTAGTACGAAGTTTATGTCTGTACTGAATGTAATAGAAGTTCACTGTAATTTGCATTTTTTAATAAAATTAGTATTTTGTTGATTAATAAACTTTGAATATATTTAAAAAACAAAATTCTGATGTAAACTAAATGTTGTACTTTTATCTTTTAAGCAGTTAAGCTATTTGGTGTTTAAAAAAAATTTCATCATAAGTAATTTAACTTATATAATTTATTTTTAAACTTTTATTGCGTTACGCCGTTTTCCTGCAGAGCAGTTCATAAGACGCTAAAAAAAAGCTGAAAAAAAGTATACAGAGCGATGAATTGGGAAATAAAAGTACACAGTTAAAAGAAAAATAATTTTTTTATGTAAAATATGCGTTTTAATTAATATGTAGTTTACAAAAGTTAAATTTTAAAGTTAAATTAGTTTAAAATGAAATATAGGTAGGTTTAGTTTAAATAATTTATTAACTATAGATTTTATATATTTTCATAATCTATTTACTAAGCATTTAGTATATTAAGCTTTGGAAAAAATGTAAATACTAAGATTTATAGGGGATCTTTTGAAAACAGAAATGGTCTTTTTACGGAAAGGTTGTAACTTTAAAACAAAATCTTTACACAATACATACATAAATACAATGTAACAATTAAATTAAATAGAATAAAATAAACTAAGTTAATGCGATAAAAAACAAACTAAAAGTATTCCTTAGGGTGATGAGGGCATTGCGTGACTAGTTCATTTCTTTTATAAAGGATTTTTCTTTGCTTGGCGTTTGCTATAAACTTTCAAGGTTACATAGAGAGCACATGAAATTTGGTTTGAATATGTTTTTGTCTGTTTGAGAATTTTCCATTTAATAGTGAATTTTTCGCCTTTTTCATATAATTTCTACATGTAGTTGGCGAGTTGTGTACCGTTGGCGGGCTTCTTCTCGTTGGGTTTTGGAAATGATACCTATGCTCGTACAATCTATTTTTGAATGCTCTTCGGGTGGATTCAATATATGACATTCTCTCATTTTTCTCAGATAAGACAATTGCTTCGTAGATTACATTTTCTAATTTACATTTATTCATTACTGGACATTGCACTTTGTTTTTACAGTTGCATAGCTTCGGTTCTATCGGTGGTTTTTCTAGGAGCTTCTTATTATGTCCACTAATGCTTTTATGTTTGGGGAACAGCAGTATGATATATTGGTGGAAATTCTATTGAAGATTTTGTGTAGCTTTGTTGATTCTGGGAAGTGTTTGTCTAGCAGTTTTAAAAAGAGGTTTCCAAATTTGGTTTTCACTGATTCGCAGAATAGTGGGTTGTAAAAAATACATTTTCTTTTTCTGTTTTTTGCTTTGTTGTTATCAATTGTTGGATTATACTCGAGCTTATAATGGAAGTTGCTTTTGCTTAAAGCGTTTTGGTAGATTTGTTTCGCTTTGCTTTTTGTTAGTTTTGAAATTCTATTTTTAATCATTTTTGGGATATTTCTCTTAATTGTTCTAGGATGGTTAGAATCTTTGTCAATATAAATGGTCTTTGCGTTTGGCTTTACATATGGGCAATAGTCATCAGTTAGGAGATTTAAATGTATGTCCTATAAGTTGGTGGAGGTTTCACCTGCGCTAATTGTAATATCGAATCCTATCTCTGCTAGTTTTCTTAATATTTTGTTTTTTAATTTGCAAATATTACTATTATTTGTTTGATTGATAACGGCAAGTCCATCATCTCTGTAGAGTCCAATTGACTCAGTGTTTATAATCGTAGACAAATGATGTAATAGGTATAAACCTACAAGATCACTTACTTAGGCGCCGTGAAATGAGCCCATAGGTACATCGAAGTTGTCATTGGTGATGGTTTTTTTCGACATGTTATTATCGTAAAACATTACTGATTTGCATGTGTGCATAATTGTCTCTATCTCAAATACTGTGAACCTTGAATAAGAGTTGGAAAAGTTAATTGCATCCATTAGGTGTTTTCTTTTCATGGTTGGGTAAAAGTTCTTTATGTCAAAGTTCACGAAGCATTTGTGGTTTTTGTTGTTGATTTTTTCGAACCAATCTATCATTTCGCCAGAGTTTTTCCATTGGCTAAGCATGGATTTTTTTCTTATGGTTGTGATGTATTTTTGTAGAATTGTTCTTGACAGTTTACCTAAATGAGTTTTAGTTTAATTAATTATTCTACAGTTGATATCGTGTGGAAAGTTCGCTTTATGGTCTTTGATAGAAAGGAATGCTTCATTGATTTGATATTTTGTAACTTTTTTGTTCTTTTAACTCATTTGTTTACTTAGGATCTGTGCTGCCTCGTTATTAATAGCATTAATGGTATTTTCGTTGTCAATTGAATATTCGCTCGTTATGCTAATTTTCATTAGTTTCTTGTATTTATTTGCATTCATATTGTACAAGTTTGATGTTTTATCTGAAAAGACTATAACCATTTTCTTAGTCTGTAGATTTTTATGTCTTTTTTTAGAGTCTTTTTTGTACTTTGATCTAAACTTTGAGAACTTAAGGTTTCATTTCGTAGATGTCGTTTTCAAAGGGTTTGAGTTTGTCTGATTCAGGTGCTTATCTTCGACTGTTTTAAATATTGGCAAATTCATCAGGTGGTTGAGTTGCTTCGTCTCTGTCGAAGTAATTTAACTTAACTTATTACTTGCTATCAAATATTATCTATATTAAAAATATAAATTTAAGTGCTTCTTAACAAAAGATCCTTGTGAAACAAGTTGACTGGAATATATATAAAAATAATTATTCAATATCCTTCTTTTATTGTACCGACATATATTTCTGTGTGTTAAAGGACTAATACATTTCAACTTTTACAACCCGAGTACGCCGGGCATAATTATACTTTTAAGCATGCAAATACAAAAAATAGCACAAGATTGTCAGATTTTGTTTGGCAGTATTATACTTAATGCAAGAGTTATACTTTGAAAGTGCCATTTCATTTAAACCACGTTTAGATAAATATTTGTGGTTTTCTATCTAAGCTGATAGCAGGCTAGTGTAAAAACTTATCATAAAAAAATCATTTCTTTTTAATAATTGAAACATTTTTAAAACTTTTAGCCAAATTAATTTTATACAGACTAAAGACCTAGATATACTGCAAAAAGACCTTGTAGATGGTAAAGAAGCGGACAAACAACAGCTTAACTACTTAAAAGATGTAGACGAAATTAACGTTTTTGAAAACAATGCAAGAAACAAATCACAAAAAACTCGTTTTTTGCTGTTTCACATTTGTTTTAAATCCGAACAAATTAGATTAATCGTTCAGAATCAAAGTTCAAAAGATCGGGCTAGAATACAAAAAAGAAAATGCTTGAGAAAGAACTTGCTAGGATGAATAAACTGTCTTATGAGTACAAGGCGGATGATTCTCACGGAGAAGATCAGTGTCCAGTGTGTCTAGAAGTAGTCGAGGTAGGAAAATTGATGAGGCAGCTGAACTGCGATGGTCGGCATTCTTTTTGCAGCGGTTGCATCACTTCATGGTTTGCTGAAAAAAATCGCTTGTCCTATCTGCAGGCACGTTTTTGTGTGACTATTAGTCCATTGAAATTTAAGTTATAAATTGGTTTATAAAATACTTTTGTGTTTCTTTCTGGTATAATTTATACAAGAATTTTTTTATTTTGTTAAGAGCTTATTTTATGTTTAATTTTCGCAAATGATTCAGTTTATTAAACTTTCGCTTAAAATAATCCCTGTTATTTAATCATATTTTCAAACTAACCTTATCAGTTTTCATTAACTTTATTTTAACTAATGTAAATTTTTAATAATTAAGGTGCATTCTAATCAGATCAATTTAATAGTAAATCATTTTTAACAACAACTATTCTTACAAATTTTTTTTATTATTTTTAATATATTAATTCATCTGTATAACTCAAACAATAATTTTTGTATAATTATCGGTAAAGTTAATGTTACTTAATAAATTTAAACTGTTGCTTAATATCCATTTGTTCTTTTCTTATAAAGGTACGTTAGTGATTCCCATCTGATCAATCATAATCCAAATTAATTTTTTTTCAAATCGATTACTACAAATATAAACTCCATTTACTAATAAGAAATAATTTGCATATTTCAGATCTAAATAAGTTTTACTGTGTTCAATTACAATATGTTAAAAAAAAAGAAAGTATATAATTTAATCACGACAATAGCAATTTGTTTGAAGTATAGAACCTTAGAATCTAATGTAAAATCAATGAGTTTAATGCTAATAAATAAATAACAGTATCATTTTAGAAAAAAAAAAAACCCTAAAAAATGCAATCACGCTAGTTTATTGCTTCTTTTCAGACGGACTAAAACTTTATCATAATTTAGTATTATAGTAAATTGGCTCAGTTAGTTGTCTAGTTTAGTCTAAATGTTAACAGTAAAATAACAATTTTAAGTTTTAGAATTGCTTTTTTTATGAAATGTTTAAAAAGGAAAAATATTAAAAATTTTTTAATACAAAAACTAAATTATTTTAACGCTAAGTGAAATAAGTTGATTTTGAAATTTCGCTAATTGGCTTGTAGTTTTTGGTTAAAAACTAGTAGTTTTTTTTTGATGATTTGTTTTTGTTAAGACTTATCAGTTTTATCTTCATTTAAACAAAACTGTTAGTATAAACGTACACTTACTTCATTTTATACATATTATATCCTTTGTCAACTACATAGAAATTCAAAATTACTGAAGCTTATGGTAAAACTAATAAACTTTATTTCTCAACACTTGTAACAGCTTTAAAAGAAAGTTTACCTTTCGTTTTAGAGACTTTATTGATCCCCTTGTAAACTATATAGTTTTAAATCATATATGTTATAAAGTTTTGGTGCACAATTTTTTTATATTCTGACATTTTTGTTCTAACAACTTAGTTCTAATAATTTGAGTTATTTCGAAAAATGTAGTTTAAAAAATATCAAAAAACAACAATGTTCAACATTTTTTACTACATAGTTGGACATACATGACTATTTATTTATTTTATATATGGCTAAAATAAATAAACCTATTAAATTTGTTTTTGTTATAGTTTCAAACTCTTATATGTTTGATAAATAATTATTTCAACATTTCCACTACCTTAAGTTTATTGATCGTTTGAATAAATGCAGCTTTCATTTGTTCTACCACTGTTTGAATGTTGAATGTTGAGTGTCACATAATTAGTCAACAAGAACGCAAGTATCTCAGGCAAGGTTATCATTATTAAGATATTGAGTTTTTGATGTAAATCTTTTAATGTATTTTTATGGTTGAACTGTAAAAAGTACTTTTTAACCATATGTAATTAGTTCAGAGTTGTTTGAACATTTTATAGTTGTTTTTTGTTTTATTTATATGTTTAAACAGTCTTTTCTGATTTATATAAACTACTCTCAAAACGATTATATTTGTTAGATAGTAGATAAATAAGGTAGAAAATATTTATGTAAGTAGTACTAATAAATTAAGGGTACCTACATCTAATATTTAGATAAAAATTAGAACTTTTTTTATTATAATAAAACAATTTGAATTATTGTAATTTAAATGATATGATGCAAGTTATCACTAGAGCAGTGTTTCACTAACTTCTTTTTTAAAAGGCCCTCTTTAAATAGATAAAAAAATGCTATGGTCAAGATTAATCAAGAAATCAACCAGATTACTCAAAAAAAAAAACGTTTAAAAGTTACCTCTAACCTTTTTAGTTCTTTTTTAAGTTTCAATTTGCTATCCATGATCAGCTTTTTATATTGTAACAGGATATCAAGTTGCACTTGATTACTGTTTAGATTTGGTTGGAAGTTTTGAGCTAAAAGTTCATCCAAGCGTTAAGAGAAAGCTCGCAAGGTCAAGTTTTATACTGATGCAAGTTTAATACAGTTGACAAAAGGAGAAAATAAATTGCAGACCAGAAACCCTGATGCAACATTGAGTTATGAAATGTTGTATATAAGCTGATACTACAGACAGATGAGGAGATTCTAGCCACAGCCTGCTGCAGTAAAAATGATAATGAAGAATAGACATTTATTTTGTTTTCTTGTGTTGTATAAAGTATTTTTTGACCAGTATTATTTTTATAAGTATTTCTTATTTACATTCTAAGTAGTTAAATCGTATTTTGTTTTATACATTCTTAAAGTATATTCTTTCTAGATTAAATCTTGTGTAAAGGTTTTGACCACATTTAAAGTGTTTTTCTAAATTTGATGTTCTTTATATATTTGTTAGTGTTTGCAATCGTTCTTTATATAAAATATGTTAACTCATGCTATGCCTAGTTTCATATAGAGTAGCCTAAGTATTATTTGTATAATTATTTAGTATAAGTTAAGTTTAATATTAAAGGTACCTACATCTGTAGGTTACAACATAATATTATCATGGCTTGGCCCACTTTGAGAAACTTTAAACTAAAGCTTTGTAAAAAAAGGATACATAAAACTTATATGATAACAAGTAATGTTTAATTTTTTTAATAAAAAAAATATTTTAAAACTAAATAAAGTTTTATTAGTTTTAAATACATTAACATTATAAGTCTTCTTTATACAAGGTTTTTTTAAGCAGATTGCTGCACACTCTTACTAAAATGTTTTTACTTTTATATAAAATTATTATTTTTATCTAACATTTAGAAGTGCCCTCTGTTTAAGATATTACAGATTCATTTACTATTTTTGATTTATCAGGCTAACTCGAGTATATAAGCCAGTTTAAAATTATTTAATTTTTTCTTAAAACTACAGCTAGTGTGTGTTTATTTAGAACCTATTGATGGGTTTGTATAACTTATTAAGTTGGCTTAGATAAAACAAGGACAAATTAAAAAAAAAAACTGCTTCATATACATGAAATAGTCTTCTGATACGTTTATATGTGTAAAAAATAAATTTAGAGAAAAATGTTTGATAAAAATTTTAAAGATATGGATAAATATTACAAAATTGAATTTTATAAAAAAAAACTATATACAAATTCATTCAAGCGTAACGTTTATCTAATGAAAGTTTATGAAGCAGCCTAACAAATTTATCAAATTGACGCCACCCACTTCTTGCTAAAAACTATAATAACTTAGACAATGTAGTGGTGAATATTTTATTTTCTTTTAAAAGAAAATTAACACATTTAGATTAAGTTTGTAAAACTGTTAAACAAATCTTATTCAAGAAACTAAAATAGAAATTAACTTAGACATTTATAGATCTAGAAATATATCAAAATAATGGTCAATTTGGAACCAATACCCGGTTTTTATGCTGAAAGAGAATATGAAGACTATGAAAAGCTATTTCTCCATCATGCAACAGTTAGTATGTTAAATATTGATGTTTACAATACTGATAGTAATCTTGTAGGTCTTTCATTATTAAATTTTTGTGCAATAAAAACATATCAGACTAATATCCTATAATTAATCTGCTGCTATAATAACAATATATAAACAGCTTAGATAATATCCTATATTAAATATATGACTTAAACTGTTGTTGGTAAATAAAATTACAGCATTGTTTTATTTTTTTTTAACTAATACTAACTTTATAAATATGTCTAGATACAAAGAAAGACTTAAGTTTAAATAATTATAAAGACTTAAAGATGAGAAAAATCTATGACCTACAAACTTTTGAACATCTTTTTCTCCTTAAGTAAGATTTATTATTGGAAACCGCAATTTTTATTTAGGCATCTTTTTAATGAATATTTGTAGTTTGCTACCTGGGCTAACCGTAGACAAATGTAAAAATTTATCGTTATGACTTAATTTAATGTATAAATTGAATAATAATTAATTTACAAAAAAATAATTTTATCTAGACTAAAGACCTGGATATACTGCAAAAAGACCTTGTAGATGGTCACGAAGCGGACAAACAACAGCTAAACCAGTTAGAAGAGGTATGGGATGTTAACAATTTCCAGAACTATGCAAGAAGTAATTCAAACAAGTTCTTTTTTTTGCTATTTGACATGCTATGGTACAATCCTCACAGAAAGGAAAACTCGTTTAAAAACAAAGTAAAAGAGGTCAGGGAAGAAGTTAACCGACAAGCTCAAGAAATGATTGGTCTTATAGAAGCCAAAATGAAAGAGGTTGTCAAAGGACTTTCTCCTGAGAGAATTCTACAGTTTCTACAGTTCGAAGCTGATGAGTCTCACGTAGGAGATCAGTGTCAAGTGTGTCTAGAAGAAGTCGAAGTAGGACGATTGATGAAGCAACTTGACTGCGGAGGTCGGCATTCATTTTGCAAAGTTTGCATCGATACATGGTTTGCTGAAAACAAAACTTGTCCTATCTGCAGACATGTTTTTGAGTGAGTATTTATTTGCTTCAATTTTTAGTAATAAATTATTATAATGTTAATAATATGTGTTGTTACTGTTTATTTCTACCTTAAAACATTTAATTTTGTGAAAGATTAATTTTTAGGCCTTAAGTAGAATTTTTAAAGTATTATTAGTCTATTAAACTTTTGCTATTGATTATACTTTGTCTATTTCCATCTTTTTTTTAACAAAAATATAAATTCAGTACTCTAAATATAGTTGTTCATTATTTAGTAAAACTTTGTTTATTTCCCACTAAATTAATCTAAAGTTAAATAGTTTTTTTATCAAATATAGTTTTAAAGTTAATATTTTAAGCTTTTGATTTCTTCTATAAGTTACCTCATATGTCTTAAATTTTTTACCATTTTACCATTTAAAGTTATATTAGCCTATAATATTACAATTTAATTTAATAACTCTTTTGACAGTTTAAATTATGATAAATGTATATCAGTGAGTTTTATCAATTAATCACATGTTAATTTACATACAATCAAAAACCATACCAACAAATGTCAAATTTATACTAGTTTTAAATTGTTTGTTATTTATTAATATTGACTGCAAAAAGGATCCTCAATTTACGCATTGTCAAGAGCTTAATATAATTATACAAACGTTAATGTACTACTTTCTTTAACTACTAGGTTTCGGTGAGCATTAGCTGACCTTGTTAAATAACAACAAAACAGAAAATAACATTTAGACAATGGCAGTAAAGTGAATCTGAACTCGTTGAAGCGTAAAAATATAAACAAAAAAATCACATTAATTATTTAAATTTAATGAAAGATTCACATATAGGTAAACTTTATATTGATTATAGTTAATAAAAAAAAAACTGAAAAAAAACCAGGTACTATATCAGGGGTCAGCAGGTAGTTGGTGCTTGCAGACCATATTTCAAGTTTCCAAAATAATTGCGGGTGGCAGTCTTAGTTATATTGACCTTTAAATTTTTTCTAATTTTAGTTTCAGTTACACTAAAGTAAATTTTACTTTTATTCAGTTCATTATTTTAAGTTACTTTTAGATACACATAAAAGGCCTATTTAAATTATACATATTCATCGGAATAAAATTTAAATTTACTAAGATGCTAAGTCTTAAGAAGTTACGAACTGTCTCGAACACTAAAAAAGTTTTACTTAAATTTGTTATCATTTTATTCGCAATCTAGTTCTCTATGGAAACCGAGCTTGTAAAATATTTTTGAGGCACTTTTATACATTTTTTATATAATGATCCGCTTTTTAAAATTTTGAAAAATATTAACTTTTGAAAGAATTTTTGCCTTTTGAAAAGTTTTCACTCTTAAATTCAGTTCATTAGTTAACTAATTTGAATTTATACCTGTTTGTATAGTAAAAACACTTAACAATAACTTTAAAAATAATTAATACTCAAACACTTAAAAAAAATAGCTAATAAATAATTAATTAGTCTTCTACATGGTTGCCACTTAAAAATCAAAAACGACTGTGTTAAATCAAACCAGCCTAAGTTTATTAAAAGTTCAAAAAGCTAAAAAACTTGCTGTTAATCAAACTTTAATACCTAACTAGAATATCATTATTATAAAAAAGTACATAATATGTAAGTTAGCTAGAAAAAAATTATAATTAATAAACTACACTATAGTTATCAAAACTATTATGAGAATTCGAAGATTTATTCAGAGTTTTAAAAATAAAAGTTTTACAGACTCCCGAATTTTAAAAATGTCTGAAACAGATTTAACCTAGTCTGAATTTTTTAATTTTTAAACAAGCCTATTTGTTTCGCAACCATAAATAGGATAAAGTTCACAAATTAACGAGATAAAATATTTTATCAGCAATGAATTAAGTATATAAAATTTATAATATAAGTCAGCTTGTGTGGACAAAAGAGTCTCTAAAGTATTTTCAACTAAGTATAAAAACTCATTAAGCCATTATTGATGTAGAAAAACTATTTTTTTATTGAGCATTATAGCAACTCTTTATCTCTGCAATAAAGCATTGCGTAAGTAGACGTGAAATATAAAACGACAAATAAAAATTAAGAAAACGTTAGTTAGGAGTTATTGCGAGAAACGAAAAAGAAATAAATTACCTAAGTCATTTTCAACAAAGAACATAATTATATTACTCTAACTTCAGAAGGATTAGATAAAAATTGTTAAGACAAGTTATAAAGAAGCAAAAGTAATTACTAATATGTTGATACCGTTTAGAATTGAAAAGTTTTTCAATTAAAATTTGTTGGCGGTAGTAAAATAATTTTGTTTATTTCTTTAATGACAACAAGAATTTTTGTTTAGAAGAAGTCTGAATATAATAAAAACGGAAAAATTAATTTAAGACGTCAATCAATTTTTAAGACGAGAGCACTGATACTATAGATACTGCTCACCTGAGAAATTTTTTAAAAGGTGGTTTACTAACTTTGAAATTTTAGAATAATTTCTAGGTTTAATTCCAATGCAAAGCACAACAATAGATAAAGACGTTTTAATAGCAAAGGTGCAATGAGCCAGTATAATGGGTGTTGATTTTAAGTTTTTGTTAACAATGTTTCTACTGCAATTATTGCTAGATACATGATGGTAATATGATTTTGCTTAAAACAAAAGTTAGTTTTTAAAACAGTTTTAAAAAGTAGTAGAAAAACGAAAAGTCAATACGTTGACCTAGTTTACTTTTGGCTAATTCTTTTGTTAAGTGTTTGTTTGATGTTATAAAGAGTCTATGAATTAAAAAATTAAATTGAATCTTTTCTTAAAAGTATAAATATAACTATTACTTCTTACAAATATAAAAACTTGATACTATGTTTAGCATTGCTGGTACGTATTACATCGCAACTTAAAAACTTAACTTTGTGTTTCAAGAAAACAACAAGTTATTCTATGAGATATAGTACAATGTTATGACTTTTAAACAAGTTTAAGACTATGGGTTTCAGATGAAAGAAAAAAATATATTAAAATTCCACAACCTTTAAGAACGTCAAACTAAAAACAGATTTTGACTTTTTAGATGCAATAAAAAACTTATCAGAAAAGTTTTCCACACGAATTTCTTACCTTCAATTATTAGAAAATAAATTCAAATCCAATGAAACTTCCAATTTTTTTTTTGCTGAAGTGTAGCTCACAGTTACAACAAAAGTTTAATACGTGCGATAGCTTGATTAAAATTGTATTTTTTTTGTAATTTAAGGAATACTATAACTTGTTATAGAACGCAAAGAAATAAAAAAAAAACTGCCGATAAATATTGTTTGAAAAATGAATATATGTATATACCTAACAAAAACTCTTTTAATTTACGTCATATATATTATTTAAAGTATGTCTTTACGCACTTAGATAATACTTAGACATTGTAATTGACAAAGGTCGTAGGTAAAAGATCGTTCTTGAAAAATTACTTTGCTTGGAGGAAAATCAAAAAAAGATATTAAAACTAAGTAAGAACAACACAAATGTTAGGACAAAACGGTGTATTTATTAATACACATTGGTTTATAAAAACATTTTTTAGCATGTTTTTAAATACAAGATTTTATAGTTTTGTTTTGTAAATATATGATACAAAATTTTTGTAGAAATTTTGTAGTATTGACCTTTTGCAGGCCTGTCACTTCGCTCGAGGGTCGTACGTTGCCTACTCCTACACTACGGGTAGCTGTTAAACTTGCATGAGCGTACAAAATTGCACGAGGGGACAAAATTTCGCAAATAAATTTTCACACAGACACTTTTGTACGGGGCTAAAACCAAGACATTTTTGCACGAACTATTTTTTTCTTATAATTTTTTTTAAATTCTTTTTGATTTTTTTTGCTAGCACTGTTACCCCTAAGCCTAACCCTCGGTGGGTAACTAATTTTATGTTTTATTTTTTCCTTGTTAGTTTTTTTTTTAATTTTTAATAATTTTTTTATTTTTCTTTCTATCACTGTTACCCCTAACCTTTACCCTCGGTCAGTACTTTTCTTCTATTAAATTAACTTTTAGTCTTTTTTATTATTTTTTTCTTTTTTTTGTTGTAATTTTACTCTAGTGCAAACTAAACTCTGTGCAATTTTGTGCACTCCTACAATTTTATTTTCGTGCAACTAGTAACCTCGTGCAATTTTGTTTTCGTGCAACTTAGGCCCATTCCCAACATTACAGCTTGGGCGCTTGTTCTGAAAGATAAAAAAACTACATAGAGCTAAATGTCTTACGATAAATTTTATTCTTTTTATTTTATATTTTATATTTTTTACTGCGAGCTCAAAAACGCAGTCTTACACTATTAAAATTTGTTAATCTCTTTATTTGGCTCATTTAAAAAGTAAAAAAAAATACATAAACTTTAACAAAAAAAAATCATTTAAAGGATATTGAGTGGTATAAGATAAAATATATAATAAAGCGAACTTTAATGCTATTGAAATATATAAAAATATTAAATTATAAGCTCTTTACCTGGAGGTAATTGACTGGTATAAGCTAAAACCTTCACAAAATAAAATTTTTTAAATATGATAATGTAAAAATTATCCATTTTATTAAAATAAAACTGTAAGTAATAGAATTGAAAAATTTAAAAGTTTCCTGATTAGTAGGAATTTTTCTGATTAGTAGGCTTTTTTTTCAATTGAATATTTGTAGAGTAAATTGATGTTAGATTAATTTAAGCTATATCAATTTGATGTTTAGTTTTTTGCTAACATAATTATATTATCTAATTTAAACAAGCTTAAAAATTATAAACTGGTTTTTGGTCAATCAGGAATACTTTTTTAGTTGAAAGGTAGACAAACTCTAAACTATATTACTATTTCTGCTTAAAGCCTTAAAATTTAATAGTTATATCTAACAAATTTCATTAAATAAGTATAGTTAAAATTTTAGTTTTTAATTTTTTTTTTTCAGGTAGAAGTGACAAATAGTTACAACCCTAAACTTTACTTGAAATGCAAAAATTCAGTCTACAAAAGAAGCCATGTATGCATCGACTGTACGGAAAGCAAAAATTTGTACATAATTTTGAAATTACCTGTTTTTAACTTGTAGTTTTTTGTTGTCGTTTTTATGTTTGTTTAATATCAGTTGTATCAAAAGATAATGCTCACAATGTTAATGAAATAGAATTAGTTTGAGTGGTTGCACGACTATTCAATTTCGAACAATTCCAATTCCGACAATTCGAATTCCTATAAAAAATTAAAATGGTCACAACAAAAAAAGTAAAGCATATTTGTCATATATAAAAAATCATATATACGTAAGTCCCACTAGTATCTACAACTTTTTTTTCTTTTTGCAGAACATTAATTTTTTTTTTAGATATAGCTTAAATAAAGTAAAAACATAGTTATTTTCATTAATTTCAATACATCTTAAAAAATATTTAAGATTTTGCAAAAAATAAAAAGTGGCTTTTAGCTTAAAATAAGATCTACGTAAGCTAAATTTTCTATTTATTAACAATTTTACAGTTCAGTTTTTTAAACAAAAAGAATGGTTCAAAATTATTATGAAAATTTCTATGCTACAAAAATATTTTACACAATAACTAAAAAAAGTAGTTTTTTAATTTAAAAAATTTTAAGCAATGTTTTACACAATAAAGCATATTTAAAATATTTTAATTACTAAAAATATACAAGTAGTAAAATAAGGCTTCAGATTCATAAAATTTCTTTATTTCAGTGAAACAAGTTACGAAAACAGTTGCAAATTAAATACCTTAAACATTTATATACTGCCACGTGTTTTTAGCTTTATGCTCCTTGACGTAATAAACCAATTGCTTTGAATGATTCTCTCAAAACTTCATTGTAGACTTCAAATCCCTAAAGTAATCATTGTTCAGTTTGTGAACCTCCAATTTCAAAATAGCGCTCAGCCTTTCAACTTCAGCCTCCAAATATCCTTGGTTGAGTTGGAATATCTCTTTGTTAGCTGTGTTATCCTTAAGGTAGTAGGCGAACACGTAAGAGTACATGAGAGTTTTACGGCATTCACTCAACACTTCACACGCTTTCTTTATGGTGTTTCTTTTGTAGATGTCTGCAAGTTTATCATTGGCCGTGGTAACTTCTTTTACACCATCTTCTTCAGTATCGTTTTTCAATGTACGCGGTTTTTCTTTTTGTTTTTTATACCTTTTTCCAACTGTTGCAGCGTTTGGTAACTTTCATAAACACTCTCTATGTCAGTTTAGCTTTCAGTTTCAAGGCTTGTCTTGTGTCTGCGGTAGAACTTGTGGTAACCCATGTAGCGTTTAGTTACTTTCCTACTTTCCTGAACGTTGTTATCTTCTGCCTTTTGCTTGCAATCGTAGTGCGGTCCTGCCCATTCTGTCATGCATACCCAGCACATCTCGTACTTGCACTTGAAACGAGTCATCTTGGTGCATCCTCCGTTCTTTTCAATTTTCAGCGTGACAATTTGGGCACGCTTTAGTGTTTTTCGAAAGCCAGTCACCGTTTTATGTGACTTCGAACTTCTTCAGCCACTGTTTAAGCATATTGCAATCCAAGGGGTCGTGCCAAGCCCCTTGGCAGTTGAACCAGCTTTTGTGTCCCTTGGAGTATTCTACGTTGTAGTTGTTGTAAAACTCTTTACACCTTATTATTGTATTACAGTCGGTTACGGGACACCAAACAGTGTTTTTGTTTTTGTCCACGTACGACTGACCTAACAACCGCAAGAACTTTGATTTGAGTGTTTCCTCTGCTGAGGTATCTTTAATAGTTTCTGAGTATACAAGATGTTCACAACTCTCTCCAGGACATTCAATGTCAACAATCCTATTGTTAATGTTTTCAATGATATGATCCTTCAGGCACCTTTTACAAACCACATGGCCGCATGCAAAGTTTGCTTTTTAATCTTGGAAGAAGCCATCCATGCAAACTTCGCATTCGACAGCGGAAGAGCTTGTTTCAATACATTGGCGTTTAACCGAGTCAATTTTATTTTTACTTTTTCTTCCTCTTTTCCTTTCTTTATTCAGGGCTGTGAGTGCTTTATTAACATCCCATTGGTTGTTTTAAAGCCGACGCTTGGTATACGGTTCACTGAGATCACCTACAATTGACTGAAAAACTTTAATTTTGGAACTAGCGCTTTCTAGAACGTCGCTTTGAGATATATCTTCGAAGACTGAAACGAGAGGCTCCGTATCAGCAACTTCCATTTCATCTTCACTGTCACTGTAGTTGTTGTCAGAATCACTCGTTTCAACAAATAAAGTTTCTGAATCAAAATCAATTTTGCGTTTCTTAGGGGGAGCTTCTCCTCCAGGCAATTTCCGGGTGGTTTGTTTTGTGCGAGTCATGTTGAAATATGAAAAGTAATGAAAAATTAGGCTATTTATACAAATTTTCAGGTAACGGACTTAAGCAAAGTAAGTATACCACTAGAGGCAGCAGAGCGTGTTTGTAAAATTTTAGTTATTTTATTAAAAAAATGTATTTGTTTTTTAGAATATTTCAGCTAAAAAATGTTTAAATGGTAATTTTGATAAATATTTAATTTTTTAATTAAGAATAAAAAATAACTTAAACTTTTATTTAAATTTTTTTTTAACACAATAATTGAAATAAAAACATTGAGAAAGTAATACTTTTTACTAAAGTTTATTTAATTTATGTTACAAACTGAATAATTTAAAGTAAGCAATTTGATAGTGAAATACTCAAATTTTATACTATCATTTATGCTTAAGTATTAGTATTTACACGTAGATAACAAAGGCTGGGAATAATTATTGCTTGCTCTCTTGTTGGTTTCTTTACAATCCCTTTAAGCTTGTCAAATATAATTTTAATTTTTAAATTTTTGCTTTACTAAGCAGCTTCTTAATTTACAGATGTTTGAGTTTGGCATATTATTGTATGAAGTTATTATTATTTTTAGTTTTTATTTTTTATCATTATTGTTATTTTAGTTATTTTTTAAAGTGTGCTTTACTATTAAATTTTTTTCTTACTGAAAAGTATTTGATGTATCGTAAACATTTACTTTAATAAAAACAAGTTATAGAAACTAACAATAGTTTTAATCTCGTTTTAAATTAATTAAAGTTATAGTTACTTTAATAATGTTTATAAATTCTAACTACCTTAAATGTATACAATGGTGATAAAAATAATGTTTGTTTAACTCTTTTCTAAAATCTAAATGTTTTATCAAAACAATTAAAATAAAAAAAAATCAAAAAAAAATATTCTTAAAATATATTTTAATCCTTGCTAGTTTAATAAAGCTAACAAAAGCATTAAATGACGATATTTAAAAACTAACATTTTGAACAAAGAATTTAAATTTATTTTAAATAAAATGTCATAACAGTCCAGCTTTGTTTTATTTATTTTTCCTTTTGATAAGTTTTCGATTGAAATTTAATGCTATAATAACTTGGAGTTTATTAAGTATTTCAAACTTATTTTCCTCATTTCAAATGTATTTACCTTTTAAAACGAGGTAAGGCATTTCTACAAAATGTAAAATGGAGAAAAGGGAAATAGAAAATCTATAAATATTTCACTAGTGGACGCTGTAATTAATCATTAGACGAGGTTCGTAACGATGCGATATATAATAAAATCCATTAGAGAATTATCAATTCATAATTACAGCATCCGAGGTAGCAAGAAAGCAATGAAGAACGTCCCGGCTGACGGCAAGAAAAGAGTAATGTTTCGTCGCAAGCTTCAGAATTTACGTGTACAGTAGTGGTTAAGCAAGTTCACCCTGATACTGAAACTGCCAGCAAGGCCATGAGCATCATGAACTCATTTTTCAGCATTAATTTAAACGAAAAGCTGCCTGTTATTCTACAACAAGTGATCAACCATAAGCATTTGTGAAACTTAACTGCTGTACGTCTGTTGTTACCCGGTGAGTTGACTAAACACGCTGTCTCTGAGGGTACAAAAGCAGTCACATACAACACCAGCTTGAATGAATACCTTTATTTTTTAATTACGCTCTTTTAAGATCAAACAATTTTTTCAATTTTAGCTATATAACAAATAAATTAAGTTGTACCAGTTAGTTTGTAAAAAAAGAGAGTTTTATAATGCATACTATAAAGTAGAACTTTTTTTATATTATAAAAAATTAACACAGATAATTAAAGATTGTTTTATATAAACAATTTTGTTAAGTTTAGCTTTATTTTAATTTATAATTAATATAATATGTATTTCATAAAACAATTTGAGAAGTAAAATTTATAAAAGTTCACAAAGTTTGACCACTTGTGGGCGATAAATCTATTCCATTAGCTGAGGTTCGTAACCACTACTACATATAAACAGATTTGAAGAAATTTGATAATTCATCATAACATTATATCAGGACGCAGAAAGGGATTAACATATAAATCCTAGCCAAAGATAGGTTCATCACGCATTTTATTTTAGTTTACTGTCGGTCGTATTCACCTAGTCCCTAGTCTTAGATGTTTTAAATGGTAGTTTTTAAAATAAACTAGGTAAAAAGAGCCATAGCTGTTTCATTTTTTCATGGGGGTCATTTGAAAAAATATTTGAAAACCCTGATTTAGAAATTGATAACAAGTTTATGTTTAATATAGTTTTTCATATATTACTGATTCATTATACTTAAATTACAGTTTCACAATAGCTGATAAATTTTAAAGTAAAAGTAAACAAATTTTAGTACAGGTTCATTTTTAAAACTAGTTGAGAACACTTAGATTTATACTGTGAGAAGTGTTTACTAATTTAAATTAAAGCTATCAAAGTGTTTAGATAAATAAAACACTATTTAACAATTTTTGAACACTTTTAGTTTTTTTAGTTGAATTTATTAAATTACCTACATAAATTTAGAAGCAGTTTGAAATGTTATCTAATATAAAATAAAAATTATAGTTTAATTGAACTTATTATTTCTAAAGGTCCAAACTGAATCTACACTTTAGATAGGCCATAGTTTAATAATATGTATACATCTATTTTATATTACTGTTCAATGAAAAGTTTTTTTTTTTTCATAAACTAATAAGAAATAGGTTATGCTAATGAAATAATAATATAAACACATACCTTAAATAATGCAAGAAAATGTATTCTAACCATATATATTTTCTTTCAAAGAATATAAATAAGACATTTTTTTTCAGGACAATATATATTTCATGCTTCTTTCGTCAGTTGTATACTAAGCAATAAAATTTCAAATCTAGCTTATATAGTGAAAATTAACTATTTTATCACTTTATTGAAATTTGCAAAGAAATTAAAAGATATTTAGTAAATTTTTTTTTTGTAAATACCTTGTTTAAATGGCAACGTTTTTGAATCTTGGCTTTTTTACATTTTTTTATCCTTTAAAAATACTGACTGATTTGATGTAACTGATTTCAACTTTTTTGTTTCAAAATATTGCAACGAGGAAAACTTTAAATAGATAATTAAAGTATTTAAGGGTTTTAAAAGAAATACTTGGGCTGTTCAAAATTAAATTAATGTTACAAGTTTTGTTTGTATTTTACTTAACTTAACAAAACAAATGTAACTTTAAACATATTATGTGCAATGTATTGAATATATAAAGATTATTTTAAACAACTTACAGTAAAATAATAACTAAATAAATAGCAGTTGATTATATAAAAAGTATACAAAGTGATCAACATCTGTTTATTGAGCTTAGTTTTTTACAGATTTCTGCATGGAATGGGTATCTACAAAATGCAAAAAAAACTAAAAGAAAGAGAAAAAACAACATTATATGTGACCGAACTAGAATAGGAAATGGATATCAAATTTTATTAATTGTTTTACTGCAACACTGTGTTTACATATGATCTTTTATCGTTGTGTAACATGTAATCTTTTTTTTAAACACAAAACTTCTGATATATTGCTTATTTCATTGTTGAAGAGTTAGGTGATAATGAAAAGAATAAAATTGTTATACTATTTTAATAAATATATAAGTTATAATAGAAATAGTACTTGGACATAAGTATTTTATCTAATATTAATTTTATACTCTAAAACAAAAATAAAAATTAAATGGGTCAGGCTAGACCGTTATAAGTAGCTAAATATAACTAAAACCGATTAAAAATAAAAACTGACTAATACTAAAACTGCGGCCAGCATTAAACTTGAAATTTGGCCTGTGAGAACTATTTGCCTGTCGACCTCTGGTGTAGAATAACAGAGTAGTTTCCAATAAGACTTGTTTTATTTATTTGTAATAAGTTCTTGATATTATTAACAGGCTGCTTAAAATTTTAGCATTAGTTTTTATTTATATTTATCTTCTACGAATGATGTAGTTAACGATTCTAAAATACTTGCCTTACGAGCAGCAAAACAAACAAATTCTGTAAACCGTTCTGTCTGAAAACACATTTTAAATTAGTTTTTTAGGAATTAAATTTTGAATTATAAACAGAAAAAATGTTAGTTGTTCAGCTGATCTACAAACAGGCTGCTTACAACACACAAGCGTAATAAATAAGAAGAAAGCTTGTTGTGCTTACAGGCAGTCTGACTAACTGTTGACTTAATAAAAGCTTCCTGCTTATTAGTTGCTTGGCAATGAGCAAATAGGTAGGCGTAAAGTGAACAAAAAGAGCAGCTTGCTTACTTTGTTAGTTTTAAAGTAAATAAATTTAGTTTTCTTTTCATGGTTTAAAAAGCAGCGGATCGCCTAATTTTCAAAAGATATGCACTACTGTACATAGCAGACCAAATTATTTATAAAAAAAAGTTTTATTAACTTTTAAAAGATAATTATACCTAGTTTATATGTACAATATAAAGTAATTTAAAAAATACTTTCTGCTTCTATACTACACACTTTTTGGTTGTTGTATCTGTTCTAAACCATTTTATACTTATCTGACTTGCTAAAATAAAACAAATCCTATAAGTTATATTTTATTGAAAACTGTTTGTTCACTTAATACTTGTACAATTTTTGGCTTAGTTCATGTGGCTTAAACAAATTTTGAAAGTTATTTTATTGATAAACCTTTTAATTATCTTATTCTAAGTAAAAATAAGACTTTTTACTTTTTTAAAAACTTACAAAATTGAAAATTTAAGAACAGTTATATAACTTTATCACAGTTAAATACAAACAAATTTTTAATCTTAAGATAAATTCGCTTATTTCTGCTTACTTTTTTGATAATTCAAAACTTTTTTTATTGTATATACCTCTTAAAATTAAAAATATTCTGTTTAAATATTAACCATAAAAATACAAAAACGAGTAAAAATTAAATTGCGTCAATACTGCACAGTGCGTCACTTTTGCACGGCATCACTTTACACGGTAGGTCAGTATGCACACCGTCACTTTAGCACGAAGCGTCATTTTAGCATGGTGCGACATTTCTGCACATCGTCACTTTATCATTAAGTGCCTGACAAAAACTAAATCAGCGGCCCGCGGAAAGTTTAAAAACTTGTAATTTGGCCTGCGATAACCAAATGCTTGCCGATCCCTGTTCCAGACCGTTACTTCTTTTCACCTTTAGTTTTTAAACTTTATTTTGTATTTGTAGCCACTTAACTTTATTGCATCACTGTAACCCTATCTTATTTCATTGGAAAATTTTTTATTGCTATAGTTTTAAGAAATACAATTTTTTGATAAAATTTTATGATATATTAATTTAAACAATTTGTACAAAAGAGATTTAATAGAAAGATAAATGTTAAGTAAAACCAAAAATAAAAAACTTTCGACAGAGACATAGTAAATATATCAAAACTAGTAAGAGTTGGCCAGAGTTTTTAAATAATTTTAAGTTGTCTGAGTTAACCTCAGTCGTCTAAAGGTATGACAACCATGCTCAAAATACAAAACATATTTACAAATGTAGAAATCATTAAACAAAAATTTACCCTATAATAATCCTAGAATAAAGGGTAGTCTAAGTCGTTTATCAAAATGTAAAACATTTAAAACACAACAATTTTTTTGTTCTTTGTCATAAAAGTATAGTTTTTATAATATTTACAAACTAAATAATAAAGCCTAAAAACATTATGTTTTTTTTTTGATTCAGGGTTTATTGGGTCTTTCCTATAGCCTTTAAGGAAGGGGGATATTTTGGTTATTTTAAGTCTTTGCAATATGTACCAAAAAATAAATATACTTTTTTTTTATACTCTGTACTTAATTAACTTAACATTCAGTGTCGTTGTTTTTTTCTTTATATAAACTTTATGTTATTAAAGATGTAGGTAAAACTTTAACACTACTGTGAATCCCCTATAAATTTAATAAAACTATCATATCCGGAACACCAATTTTTTATTTACAACTAATAAATTTGAACTTTTTATCACGGACAAGAAGCTCAATTGTAGATGTTATAGTAGTATACAATAAGTTACCATTTTTAACATATTTTTCCAAAACTGCAATATTTTTCATATTTTTTTTATTTTTGGATAGCGGCAATGTTTTTACCATAAATGTTACTTTTTTTTACTATATATGCAATCGTTTGATAACGTTTTATCAAATTTGCCATATTTTGCTCTAATTGCAAAGTATTGCTATAAATGCAATATATGTTTGCTGTAATAATCTATCAGTTTTGCTATTTTTGGCAAATAAAAATACCATAAAAACTTTTAATACCACAAACAATATTCATCACATCTACATTAGATATTTTTGTCCTTATATAAAAATTCTCCTAATATTTAAGGCACTTTTGATTTTATCAGTTTTTGTATCAATTATGCTCTTCTTGCTAAGTCGTAGCTAAAGTTAATGAAAATGAAAACTTACTGACTAATAAAGTGTTTTTGTTAGTCATAATACGTTTATTCCTAATTAATAATATAGCTTAAAATAAAACGCTTCGCGTACTAACTTTTATAAATAAGATTCAAATAGGACACTAATTTTTGTTTCTACTTGTTTTAGCATGAGTAGTATGTAGCTTTGTAGACCGAACCTTACAAAATTTGCTTAGCAAATTTTTTGTACTTTGAAAATCCAATTAACAAACACGATACAAAAAATAGCTTTCTAGCTATAAGACTATTAGAGCAAAACACTCAAGAAAATTATATTTTATATCGGTATTATATAAGTTTAACAAGGTGGGTCATTTTCTTTAAACAGCTCTATTTTGTAGAGTTCTATCCAAGCTATAAGTTTATTTTAATATTTATTTAATTTTGCATCATATGCTTAGATTATTATCTTTTTCTATTTTGTCTGACTTTGAGCATTGCTGAATATTAAAACTAACAGAGGCTAATTTACCTTTTCAGAACATTTAAAGTAACTCAGGCAATTTAAAAAATACTTATGTTTTTTTTATAAAACTTAATTTTATTGGTACTTTTTTTAAATCTCTAACAGGTATTATGTCTTAAAGTGTTGGCTTAGGTATTATTAGCACAAATTAGTAAAACAGCTGCATCAACCTGCATCTTTACACTGATATGATTTAATGGGTGTAGGTTAGCTTAGAGGAAGAGTTTAGTGTGAGTTTAAAATATAAGAGTACTATAAAAAGAAAAAAAATATTCAAGAAAGAAAATATATATGAACTCATTCAAGTTTAATTTTATTCA
Organism: Thalia democratica; assembly: GCF_965202585.1. Classification (NCBI taxonomy): domain Eukaryota; kingdom Metazoa; phylum Chordata; class Thaliacea; order Salpida; family Salpidae; genus Thalia; species Thalia democratica. Next base: position 82,108,155 of record NC_139166.1, read on the forward strand.
AAAAAAAATCAGTCTGCCTATTAAATTTATCATGTTATAGTCAACTATTATCTAAAATTTTGCCCTGGGGTTTTTTTTATGATATTTTTGAAACATAACATATTTTATGCAAGAAATTCAAAATTAGCTGTAAAAATTAAGCACCTTACTGCCCATCAAAATCAGAATGTGCATTATAGAAGGTTTTAAAGTCGAAACAATACTTAATCAGCTTTTTAATATATTTTGATTAAGATAGGTTTTTATTAGATTTAGTTTTTATTAAAATTTTATTAATAGTAAAGTTTATTTTATTCTAATCAAACGTTTTTTACTGCTACTTCTATACATTTTGTATTCAGAGTTTTAATTAAAAAGTACATTAAAACATAGTTTTTTATACGTTAAATTATCGTCTAGTAACATTTTCATTTCAAATATTTAACTGAGGTTTAAAGTCAATTAAATATATAGTTTTATCCTTAATTTAATGAGTTAGTATTTAGTAATTCAATTTTAATATTAACTTTACACAAGTAATTTTAATTGGTTTCTTTTTAGCATAACTCCAAGTACATTAAATACTTACAGGTATTATAGTGTTTAAAGTTTTGGAGTATTTTAACAATTTAAATATTAAAAACAATCAACAAACTAACTTAGACAATGTATCAATAAATGTTTAGTTTCTCTTAATTTTTCCTAATAAGAAATATTAAAAGATTAAAGTTTTTGTTCTTAATTGAAAATTTGTTAATCATATATAATTCATAATGCTAAGTTTATATTTAATTAATATTAATACAAATAATTTGTAGGTTTAAGTACTGATAAAATCAATGGACAATTTAGAACCGGAGCCAGGATTTTATAATAGTAACGGATATGGATACGTGGAAAAGCAACTTCTCCATCATGCAACAGTTAGTATGTTAAATATTTTTATTTGTAATAATAATGTCAGTCTTATTAATTATTAACTTTATAATTCTTTATAACATAGAAACTAAAACATTTTATTTTGATAGTTTTCATAACTTAAAAAAAATTAATATATGAGTTAATAAGAAAAGTAGATGTATAACTGAATTTATAGTGTAAAATATATAGTCAGACCTTAACTTGATATTTATTTTGACTTTTATAAGTATATCTATTATAAAATTTTTATCTTCATTATTTAATACGCCAAGACAATATAAATAAAGATCTAAGTTCCAAATAACAATAAAATTTCTATATTATTTACTAAAAGGCTAAACTTATTATATCTGTTAATGAGTGAAGTATATGTTCTGCTAAGTGTTGAACTCTTTTTTTTATGCTTTAATACAAGAGTTATACTTTGATAGTGCAATTTTAATTTAAGCCACGTTTAATTGATTATTTGCAGATTTCTATCTGAGCTTTATGCAGGCTAAAGTAAAAATATATCACAAAAAAAATATTAGTTTGAAATATGTGAAAGAAATTTAAATTAAAAAAAATATAATGTTATTTAGACTCAAGACCTGGATATACTGCAAAAAGACCTTGTAGATGGTCAAGAAGCGGACAAAAAACAGCTTCGCCAGTTAGAAGATATAGACGATGTTAATATATTTAAGAACGATGTTAAAAATAAATCACGAAAATCCCGTTCACTGCTGTATCACATTAATTAATTAAATCCGAACAAAACTCATCAATCGTTCGGGATCAAAGTTCAAGAGATCGGGCTAGATGTTTACCGACTAGCTCAAGAAATGAATGATCTTTTAGAAGCAAAAAAGCAAGTGCTACGGGAAGAACTTGTTAGGATGAATAATCTGTCTTATCAGTACAAGGCGGACCAGTCTCACGTAGGAGATAAGTGTCCAGTGTGTCTAGAAGTAGTCGAGGTAGGAAAACTGATGAGGCAACTGAACTGCGATGGTCGGCTTTCGTTTTGCAGCGGTTGCATCACTCAATGGTTTGCTGAAAAAAACACTTGTCCTATCTGCAGGCACGTTTTTTTGTGACTATGAGTCCATTAAAATTAAAGTTATAAGTTGGTTTATAAAATACTTCTTGTGTTTCTTTGTGTTATAATTCATACAAGAACGTTTTTATATTCTTAAGAGTTTATTTTAGGTTTAGTTTTCGCAAATGATTCAGTTTAATAAACTTTTGCTGTTAATATAACTCCCTCTTATTATATTATATTTTCAAACTAACCTGATCAGTTTTTATTACCTTAATGATTAAAAATTTACAGTAGTAAAAATGAAGGTACATTCCAAACAAATCAATTATATAGTAAATAATTTTTAACAAAAATTATTTTTACAAAAAATAATTTAAATCTGTTCCATTTTCTTAAAATTAGTATTCGCCAATATATTTCCATACAATAAATATTTCTATTATTCACGGTAAAGTTAATGTTACTTAGAAAATTTTATGTCTTGCTTAATACCCTTTTGTTCTATTCTTATAAAGGTACGTTATTGATTCCCATCTGATCAATCATAAGCCAAATTAATTTTATTTCAAATCGATTACTACAAATATAAACTTTAATTACTGAAAAAACAATTTGCATATTTCAAATCTAAATAAGTTAAACTGTGTTCGATTACAATATCTAAAATAATAATGGAAGTATATAATTTAATCAGGACATAAGCAATTTTTTTTGAAGTTTAAAACCTTGGAATCTAATGTATAATAAATAAGTTTAATGCTCAATTAGTTGTCTAGTCTAATTGTTAACATTTAAAATAACAATATTAAGTTTTAAATTGATTTTTTAATAAGATCTAAAATAGGATTTAACAAAAACAATATAATAAACAAAAGTAACGTATTCAGTCTTATAATAAGATATTAACAATAAATAAAATAAGTTTATTTTACAATTTCGCTAATTAGGTCCTAGCTTTTAGTTACAAACTATTGTTTTTTTTTATTGACTTTTTTTTTGTTTAGAGTTAGGCAGTTTTATCTTCATTTAAACAAAACTCTTAATATTAACGTACATTTACTTCATTTTATACATATCATATACTTTAACAACTACATAGCAATTCAAAATGACTGAAGCTTATGGTAAAACTTATAAATTTTATTTCTCAACTTTTGTAACAGCTATACTAGAAAGTTTATTTTTCGTTTTAGGGAATTTGTTGACCCCCTTGTAAACTATATAGTTTAAACTTATTTAGATTAATCAATGTATAATATTTTAAAAAAAGATATCTTGAGTACTCGTTTCTACTAAGCTTTTTATAGGGTTTATGTTTTGTTTAAGGGAAATGTAAACGAAACATATTATGTTATAGTACTTAGTATCTTAAAGCTAAAACTTAGTTTTGTAATTTAGTATGATATAGCCCTTTTTTAGATATTAATGCTCAACTAATCGATAAAATTATCATGTTAAAGATAAAAATTGTAGTAACTATTTTACATATTTTTCCAAAAAAAAAAGTTTTGCAAATTTCAAAAAAAAAATATTACTAATAGAAGAAAATGATAAACACTGTAGTATTAGTAAGTATTTTATAATGTTTTATTTTATTCTAATGACATATTGCTAAATTTCCTGAAGGTTTAAAAAGAACTTATGGTTAATTCTTTTTTTGTTTTTTTTTTGTTTTAATAAACGTACTTAGTTGTTAACAAAATAAAAATATAAAAATACCAAGTCAGCTAGCTGTTGCAGTATTATATCAGTTTATATTATTTCTTGGTGTCAAAGTATTTATTCATTTTAACGAAGATATAGTTCTATATGTTTAACAACCATTTTTTTTTAACTTTTTTTACTAAATTTCTTTTTTTTTATCAATAGTGCTAGTTTAGTTATATTAATTTGTATTGAAAATTTTGTTGAAAATTAGAAATAAAATAACTTATACAACTAAACTGAATCTTCATAATCAAAAACTTTAAAAATATGACGCATAATATAAAATCAACAATCTTGACACATCTATTTATGTCGTTACTACTTAAGAAACTAATTTCGATAACATTTTTCTCGATAGTATTTTACGTTGATCAACTCCCTATGCAAAATATTTACAAATTGCTCTTAACAAACAAAACAAACAAAGTTGCTCTTAAAAGCTTAAAGGTAATTAACAATAAAATAGGTACTTCCTCCAGAAAATGTCAACTGGTAGAACAATAACCAACTGATATTAGGTTTTATATATTTTTAGTTGGACTTTTTCTTTTAAATCTACATAAAGGTTGTATAGACTTCTGAGCCTATTTGAGAAATATACATGTAAGAAATAGCTATCTAAATATTAACTATTAAAGTAGAAATTTATTTTTTAATCATTAGTAGTTGACATACTTATGTTTAATTGATTAAAAATTAATTTAAACACAATTTTTTTTACCTTCATCAGTGTTTTAATCATGTAAAGTAATGATAAAAAAAGATCTTCAAAATTAATTATATTAGAAATACCATATTTTTCTTAACTAATAATGTATTTACGTTAAAACCATTTAAAACATTTTTTGCTTTACTAAGCAGCTTCTTAATTTGGGGATGTGAAAGTTTGGTATGCTATTGTATCAATTTATTATTATTATTGCTAGTTTTAACTATTTATCATTATTATTATTTTATTTATTGTTTGAAGTATACTTTACTATTGAAATTTTTTTGTTTTGAAAAGTATTTGATGTATGGTAAACATTAAATTTAACAAAAACAAGTTTTAGAAACTAACGATAGTTTTGGTCTAGTTTAAATTAATTAAAGCTATAGTTACTTTAATGATGTTTATAAATTTTAACCACCTTAAAAGTCTACAATGGTGATAAAAATAATGTTTGTTTCACTCTTTCTAAAAAATTAAATGTTTTATCAAAACAGTTAAAATCAAAATAAGCAAATTTAAAATAAATATTTATTTTTTATTAAAATTAGTTTAATCCTTGCTTGTTTAATATAGCTAACAATAGCATTAAATGACGGTATTTAAACAAAAATATTTTTCAAAACTAACATGTAGAACAAAGAGTTTAAAATTATTTTAATTAAAAAGTCGAAACAGTATAGCTTTTTTTTTTTGTTTTCCTTTTGATAAGTTTTCGGTTGAAATCTCATGGTATCACAACTTAGAGTTTATAAAGTTTATTTAATTTATTTTCTCATTTCAAATGTATTTAAATTTTGAAACGAGGTAAGGCATTTCTATAAAATGTAACATAAAGAAAAAAATAAATGGGAAAACTATAAAAATTCCACTAGTGGCCGCTATAACTGACCATTAGACGAGGTTCGTAACGATGCTATATATAATAAAATTCTTTAGACAATTATTAATTTATAATTACAGCATCCGAGGTAGCAAGAAAGCAATAAAGAACGTCCCGATTGTTGGCAAAAAGAAGGTAAAGTTTCGTCGCAAGGAAAGCTTTATAATCTACGTGAACAGTAGTGCTTAAGCAAGTTCATCCTGATACTGGAATTTCCAGCTTGGCCAACAGCAGTCGCGAAACTCAAGCTGTTGTTGCCTGGTGAGTTGGTTAAACACGCAGTCTCTGAAGTTACCGAAGCATTTGCTAAGTACACTAGATCAAAATAAAAGTTTTTTTTTCAAACCAGGTCTTTTTTAAAAGCCACTTATATTTTCGACTTTAGTTATATTACAAATTAATTAAGTTGAACCAGATAGTATGCAAAACTACGAAACTTTGAATTCATTCTGTAAAGTAGAACTTATTTTATTAATAAAGTAATATGGCTAGTTATAGATTTGTTTATATTTTTGTTTTATTGTTTAAATTTTTATTTATTATATAAATTTTTATTAAATTGTGCTTTTTTTTAATATACAATTTAAACAAAATAATATCTTTATTTATGATATGTATAAAATAATACATGTTGTATACAACAACTATATCTAATAAAATAGTTTGAGAAGTAAATTTGTTTAAAGTTCACAAAGCATATTTTGACCTTTAGTGGTCGATAAAGCAATTTTATTAGCCGAGGTTCGTAACCACTACTAGAAATAAACAGATTTGAAGATATTTTATTATTCATCAAAAAATTATATCAGAACGTTTAAGCCTTAAACGTATTAAAATTTAAATCGTTGTATGGGTATTCAAGAGTCAAGGACGTACTTTGTACGGATTCGGAGGTTATTTAATCTTAAATACCTCGGCTCTTTTAACAGCCTCCCCAGCTATTAAACTTAAAAGAACTATGTAAAAAACTATTTTTATATTAAAACATTTTACTAATTTTGTTTTCTACAATCACTTATTTTGTATTTATTAATTTTATTTTCTACAATCAGTTATTTTTTATTTATTAACTTTGTTTTCTACTACCAAGATTTATATTTTTGTTTTTGTTTAAAAATAACTTTAGTTATACTCGGTAGCCCAAAAGCCGAAAGCTGCTCTTAAAATGTCCTGTAAATAAGTTTATGAGGGCTATTGATAACAATTATATTTCACCAAACAGAGAATACTTAGTTTAACTTATTTAGTTTGTAACAAAGATTAAATGACCTTAGTTAGTAAAATTATTTCCCAAATATTAAAAATTGAATTATTGAGATGGAAAAAGTATAAGGAAAGTTACCTTAATTTTTCTTCTTAATTTACAAGTTATAAACTTATCGAATATACAAATTCAAATATTTTTGGCTACATTAACCTAAAAATTACATAATTTTTTTTCGAATAAAAATTTTAAAGTTTCTTTAAAACGCTTTGCTGCCTCTAGTGTTATACTTACATTGCTTAAGTCGGTTATCATGAAAATTTGTGCGAATAGCCAATTTTTTTCCTTGTGTCATTATTTTAACACGGCCCACACAAAACAAACTGCCTGCAAATCAACTGGAGTAAAAGCTTTCCGCAAGCAAATTGACACCAAGGCTGTCATCAAAAGTGCACCATTAACTGAATGTTTCGAGAAGCCTTGTCGTTACCGCCCAGGTACCGTTGCTCTTCGTGAGGTCTGTCGTTATTTAAACTCAACTGAGACCTAAATTATAGCTCATTATTTTATGTAGACGAATTTTGCTAGTACAGAATGATAAAACTAAAGTTTAATAAATTATATAAAACTTAGACTAATAACTAAAGCAGAAAATGTTTTTACAAAGCAAACAGTACTAAATGCTGAGAAATTTGTAACGCTTTAAAACAATTTTAACCGAGATATTTTCGAACTTTTAAAATTCTCCTCGTATATTCTTTATTATCATCATTAATTGCGAACTTTTCTTTTGTTATCGGAACTTCGAATAAAGAGATTTTTGACTTATTGTACTGAAAGCAAAATAAAATTGCTTGTACTTAAAATAAATATTTGAAATCAAAATGACTGTTATTCACTCTTTGTTATTTTTAACATATGTTTTCTTGTGTATTTTATGTTTTTTTTAGTAGCAAAGTTTAAACTCATTTATCTTAACCACATTTTGTCGAAATTTATATATAAAACTAAAGTACCAAAATTATTTTTGAAAAGTAGAACATAAAAAATTGAAACTTAAGTTATTTATTGTATTAATAGTATGCGCTTATACATTAGTTAGATATCATGAAAATAAATTAATCTGTTTAGTATTTTACCAATTTTTTTGAAATAAGCTGAACAAATACCTGCTTTACTTTAGCGCTTTTTGATAACTTAATTCATAAAAACTAACTATTTTTAACTACTTTAACTTTTAACTACGTTATCATAATATTTTGAGTTTTAGAATGTTTTTATTTCTAATCATTTTTTTCTATAAATTATAACTTTTTTTTTCCAAATTAAAGCTCTAAGTTAATCAAAATTCAAAAATAAAGGAATCACTTTCACATAAAAAATATTTTTGAAAATATTTATAAAAAATAAAATCTTACGTAACTTGTTTTTGGACTAGTACTTATGAAAGAAATAAGAAGTGTTATACTACTTGAAATCTAAATTTAAAAAAATTAAAGTAAAATTTATTGTATAAAATGTGCTTTACTATTGAAATATTATCGCTCTTGAAAAATATTTGATGTATTGTAAACATTTAGCTAAACGGATAGAAATTTGAAAAACTTAAAAACTTTTAATGTAGTTTAAATTAATTAAGTTTTTAGTTTTTATAATAATATTTTAAAATTTTAACCACCTTAAATGTATAACATGGTGAAAAAATAGTGTTTGTTTCATTCTTTTATTTAATTAGAATGTTATATTAAAACAACTAAAATCTAAATTAAAAAAGGTTTGAATGAAAATTAATGATACTTTTCTAAAAATATTTTTTTTAAACTAATATGATGAAGAAAAAACTAAAATGTATTTAAATATAAAGTCATAAAATTTTATTTTTATTTCCTTTGATAAGTTTTGGATTGGAATCTATTTCTATCACAACGTCTAGTTTATATAGTAGATTTCATTCATCTTCTTCCTTTTAAATATTTTTTAAATTTTATAACGAGATAAGCCATTGCTATTAAACGTAACATAAAGAAAAAGGAATAAGAACTCTAAAAAATCCACTAGTAGGCGTTTTAATTAACCATTAGACGAAGTTCGTAACGATGCAATATAAAATAAAACTTTTTAGTCAACTATTAATTCACACTGATATCAAAGCAGTAAAGTATGTACCAGCTGACGACAGGAAGAAAGGCAGATCTCGTCGCAAGGAAATTTTCAGCATCTACGTGTAATATATGCTCAAGCAACTACATCCTGATACTGGAATTGCCAGCAAGGACATGACCATGATTTAAGCGAAGAGCTGCCTGTTATTCTACAACAAGCGATCAACCATAAGCATTCGTGAAACTAAAACTGCCGTACGTATGTTGTTGCCCGGTAAGTTGACTAAACAAGCTGTCTCTGAGGGTACAAAAGCAGTCACCTACTAAACCAGCTTGGAATGAATACTTTTTTTTTTAATTACGCTCTTTTAAGAGCAAACAATTTTTCAATTTTAGCTATATTACAAATAAATTAAGTTGTACCCGATAGTATGTAAAAAGAGAGTTTTATAATGTATTCTGTAAAGTAGAGCTTTTTTGGTATTATGAAAAATTAACACATATATTTAAAGACTGTTTTATATAAATAATTTTGTTAAGTTTACCTTTATTCTAGTTTATAATTATTATAATATGTATTTCATAAAACGATTTGAGAAGTTAAGTTAATAAAAGTTCACAAAGAATAGTTTGGCCACTTGTGGGCGATAAAGCAATTACATTAGCCAAGGTTCGTAACCAGTACTACATATAAACAGATTTGAAGGAATTCGATCATTCATCATAGCATCATGTCAGGAAGCAGAAAGGGATTTACAAATCAATCCTAGCCAGAGATAGGTTCATCAAGCGTTTTATTTTCAGTTTACTGTCAGTCGTATTCACCGTCTGCTGAGAAACGGTAACTACAGTGAACGTGTTAGTGCCGGAGCACCAGTCTACTTGGCAGCAGCATTGGAATATTTGATCGCTGAAGTGCTCGAGTTGGCTGGAAACGCTGATCGTAACAACAAGAAGACTCAGATTATTACCCGTCACCTTCAAATTGCCAACCGCAAATACGAAGAGTTATAAAAACTGATGCAGCTATAAAAAATATAGTACAAAATGGAAACAAATCAAGTTTGAACATCATTTATGTTACAATACTGTAGCATTTTTCAAACTTTGACCTAATGCGATACTCCAATAAAATAAAATTTTATCTTCTTTTATTTAGAGCAAAGTTTTCAAAGTGGGCCATGAAAGTCATTCAGGGGCAATGAGCAGCAAAACAGACAAAGGGGGGGGGGGGGGGGGGGGGCATGAGGTCAGAGTTTGAAACTTACAAAATATAAGAAAAGGTCTTAGGTGTTTTAAATGGTAGTTTTTTGCATAAACTTGGTAAGGAGGGCCATAGCTGTTTCATTTTTGTATGGGGGTAATTTGAAAAAATATTTGAAAACCCTGATTTAGAAATTGATAACAAGTTTTAGTTTAATATAGTTTTTCATCTACAACCAATTCATTTAACTTATAAAACACTTTCACTATAGCTGTTTATTTTTTTAAGTAAAAGTAAATAAATTTTACTACAACTTCTTTTTTAAAACCAGTTGAGAATACTTGGTTTTATACTATGAGATGTGTTTACTAATTTAAATTAAAGCTATAAAATTTTTTAGACAAATAAAACACTGTTTACCACTTATAAACACTTTTAGTTTTTTAGTTGAATTTATTAAATTATCTACATAAATTTAGAAGCAGTTTGAAATGTTATCTAATGAAAAATATAACTTATAGTTTAATTGAATTTATTTTTTTTAAGGTCCAAACTAAATTTACACTTTAAAGTTTTACAGTTGGTGGCCCTTAAAAGGGCCGTGGGGCCGGTGTTTGAAACACCAGAAGTTGTGTGCTTTTAAGCACCACGTTCACCACGAATGCGGCGAGCCAACTGGATATCCTTTGGCATGATGGTCACACGTTTGGCATGGATGGCGCACAGGTTAGTGTCCTCGAAAAGTCCGACCAAGTAGGCTTCGGAAGCTTCTTGCAAAGCGCCGATAGCCGCACTCTGGAAACGCAAGTCGGTCTTGTAGTCTTGAGCAATTTCACGCACAAGACGTTGGAACGGCAGCTTGCGGATCAAAAGCTCAGTGGACTTCTGGTAACGACGGATCTCACGAAGAGCCACGGTACCTGGGCGGTAACGATGAGGCTTCTTGACTCCACCGGTGTTTGGTGCACTTTTGCGTGCAGACTTGGTGGCGATTTTCTTGCGGGGAGCTTTTCCTCCAGTTGATTTGCGGGCGGTTTGTTTTGTGCGGGCCATTGTTGTCTCGACTGTAGAATAACTCCAAACTGTGACTTATATACTCTAAATGCGTTACGGACGTAAACGAAGTGTTAACGATTTTGGACTATTCTGATTCAAAATTCACAACTTTAGTTAAAAAGTTTTCAACAAAGGTTAAGAAAATCAGGAATATGTTTTCACAAATAAAATTCTAAATATATATGTTTCGTTCTAATAAACCTTTCAATTTAAACTTCAGGTAAATGTAAAACAGATACACTTTTGAATGTAAAAAGGTCGGCTTTATAACTTACACATATATGAATGAAACTAATTGATAAGTTTGAGCTAAACTGTTGAAACAACATTTAACAAAAATAACATTTTAATTGTTTGTTTTTTTTTCAATAAAGAAGGCAATAATTTAATAATATATATACGTCCAATATATATTACTTTTCATTGAAAGTTTTTTTTTATAAGCTAATAAGAAATAGGTTATGCTAATGAAATAATAATATAAACACATACCTTAAATAATGCAAGAATATCTATTTTAGTCAAATATAATTTCTTTTAAACAATATAAATAAGACTCTTTTTTCTTCAGAACAATATATATTTTATGCTTCTTTTGTCAGTTGTATACTAAGCAATAAAAATAAAATTTCAATTCTAGCTTATATAGTGCGAATGCAATCAACTTAATTTATAATAAAGCAAAGAGTAATTAGCAATACATAAGTAATTCTAATTACAATGCAACTAAAAAAATTAATAAAACAGAGCAACAACTTATTAAACATTTTAAGAAAACAACGAAATAGTATAAACAAAATCTTTATGTTAACACAACTTAGGTTTTCTTAACAAAATACAAAAACCTCAAGTTTAATTAAATCTTAAATTTGAAGATTATTTTTTAATAATAATTACTAGCACAATCAAGGTTATTTATTAAGTGTTCAGCAGTAGTAGATTTTTTTGAAGCAGTTATTACTCTAATATACTTAGTTTTCTTATTACTCATAGAAAAGATCCTAAAGATACTAAGATCCGATAGCAGAATTTAAACAAAGTATGGTAGTTTATAAGTTTAACTACTTCTGTAAAGCTAGTTATGTCGGGATGACCTCAAGATAATTTGACAAAAGAATAAAGGAACATATTCCAAAAAGTATCGATGAATTTTGTATGAGTAATAAAAAAAAAAAATTATTAGAGTAATAAATGCTTCAGAAAGATCTGCTATTGCTTAACAATTAGTAAATAACCTTGATTTTGTTTGTAGTTATAATATAAAAAGATTTAAAATTATTAAAAAAAAATTCATATTTCTGAATTAACTAAACTTGATGCTTTTTGTATTTTGTTAAGAAAACCTAAGTTGTGTAAACATAATGAGTTTGATTATACTGTTTCGTTGTTTTCTTAAATTTTTTTATAAGTTGTTGCTCTGTTTTTTAAATTTTTTAGTTGAATTGTAATTAGAAGTACTTATGTATTGTAAATGACTCTTTGCTTTATTATTAATTACGTTGATTGCATTTTCACTATATAAGCTAGATTTGGAATTTTATTTTTATTGCTTAGTATACAACTGACGAAAGAAGCATGAAATATATATTGTTTTAAAATAAAAAAATAGAGTCTTAAATATACTGTTTAAAAGAATTTATTAAAGGGTCAAAAAATGTTTAATTTTCTAAAGAATATATTTTCAACTAAAAAAATGAGTATCAAACTTTTTTTTAGTAAGTGAAAATAAACGAAGTTATTAATGCATACTTCTTTGTTAAGTATTTATAATATTTTACTTTTATAAGGCCTAAAAAGATGATTAAACAAAAAGTAGCTATGCATATGATCTTGTTTTACTGTTTATGAAAAGTTTATCAAATATGTAATACAGCAGTCTGCGTTTATTTTTATTTTTTACTTTAACTTTTAAATAGTTTGTTACTCAAACATTTTATTTTTATTTATACCTATATAAATTAGGTGTATTTGCATTTTAAAGGCGCCAACAGTTTTGCAAAATTAAGACAAACTAATTGTATGAAACTTTTAAAAAATCAATTACTATTAGCATTTTTTAATAAATAAATATTTATTATTAAAACTATTGTCGTACTAGTGAAAGACAAATGTTTTTATCGTTACTTTTTAACAAAATTAAATAACTATAATTCTTCTAATAACTTTATTAACTGCGTTGGGGTCCATTTGCTGTTAATTAACTTCTTGTTCCTTCCTTCTCGCCCTAGTAAATCTTCGTTACACTGAAAATTTATTCTTGGGTTTTATTGACTTGGTGCAAAGGCCGGTGTTTGACATTTAAATATTGTTAGCTATAATTATAATACCCTAGGTTATTTAGTATAATCTTTTTCTTTTCAAAAGTTAAGTAAAAAGTGAACACAATTTTATAAAAACGATAGCTAACAGTGAAACAAAACTATAACACTTACAGTTCTTGATTAAATTATAACTTTGAAACCGCTTAACTAGAATTAATTTTTGTTTTTCAATATAGGTAACGGTAATAATTTTCGTTTACTTTCGTTACGTTGGCGAACTACTTTTGCGTATCTGCTATGAGAGGATTAGTTTTTCCTACTTCGCTTCGACGAGCGTCAAAACTCCAAGTTAAAACGAATGGAATTACTTAACAAATTGATACAGATAAAAATAAACGCCGGTAGCGACAAGGCACTAGATATTTGACCCTACTCGAAGAGCGAACGCCGATATATATCCGTTGTAAACTAATAAATCCTTAGAATAAACAAAACTGTTTTGAAAAACAGGTAAAATAGTTTTGGAAAAAGCCTATTGCTGTTTATTGTTTACGTTTTAAAATAAATTGTTTCTATAAACTATAAATACTTTATGCCTTTGGCTCATTATCCTCCTTTACCGTTAATTATGCTGACATTCGTTCGCTTCTTAAAAAAATTTGAAATCGTAGTTCATAGCGTACTATTATCTTAATAAAGCATTCTACTCGCGGTTTAAAAAGACATTATTTGAGATATTCTTTCTAGAACTGTTAGTTTTAGCAAAAAAAAACAAAATCAATTTAAAAGATGATTCTATTTTTAAAGTTGAAAAATCTTTTCAACGAAAATTGAGAGGTTGTCATATTAAAACTTATATTTCCTAAAATTTAAATGAGTCCATTAGACTAACTGGCTCACAATGCCCAAAATTATATTGACCACAAAAAACTCATAAGGAAGGTATTCCATGCAGTCCTATTTTAGATATTATAACTTATGCCCAGTATAATTTAGCTAAACTTTTGATTTCTGTTTTAAATCAAATCTTTAAAAAGTTTTCTTAATTTTGTGTTAAATGCTCAACTCGTTGAGCTCTTTGTTACAACTCTATTTCATCAGACCAAATGTGTTCTTTTAATATTAAAAACCTTTATACCACTTGATGAAACGATTAAAATTTGTATTAAAGGACTTTACAACTCAAACCTTAATCCACCAATTGTCCAAAAAGAAGTAGTTAAGAGCACGTTATATATGGCTATTAAGAATGTTGTATTGAAATTTAACAATTTAATTTAAAGACAAATTTATGATGTCACCTTGGGTAACCTATTAGGTCCTGAACTATCAAATATTTTCGTTGGTCATTTCGAATCTCTTTTTTTCTAAAATATAGGTAAGCCCTTAAGTAACTTTAGATATGAAGATAATATTTTTATTTAAAAAAAATGGTTACAACGTAGAAAACTTAGTCAATAAAATTTCTAACCTACATCCCTCACATTAATTCACTCGTGAAAATGAAGTCGACGCTTTTTTACCTTTTCCAGATGTGTCATTACAACGAACATCAACTTCTTTTATTATATCCATATATTGGAAGCCAACATTTGTTGTCCAATACATCCCATGAAAGTCCTTCTGTCCTACTTCTCAAAATGTAATTTTTTTTAATCAGAATTGTGTTTTTTTATGATCCATAATTATGAGTAGACATTTAAATTAGATTTCGTTTTGTGTTGATTTTCTGTTTAATTTTGAAGTAGTACCAATATTAACAACCGAAATTTCTTATTCTAAACAGCTTATAAAAAAAAATTGTACCTATGGTTAGCGATGTTTATGTTTTCTTTTTCTATTTTTTTTGTTATAATAAACAGTGTATGTTTTCGGTTTATACACCTGTTTTAACTTTTTCTTTATAAATTAAATATTCAACAGATGAAATTATTTGTTTTTAATTTAAAAGTTTAAGTTTAAAAAGTTTAATAGATAGATATTTTTTCCCGCTTAAAAATCAAATTTTTCAAAAAATATGACCAAAAATATTTTAAACACTTTTGGCTGTTTAACGAAAATCTTGTGAATGATAATATTACAAACAATAAATCGGGGTGGTTTTAATTTTATTTTTTAGCATGTTTCTAAATTCTTTATTGTTTAAAAAACTCACAGCGAATACAAAAATATTACAAGATTCTTAAAAAAAATATTAAAAATCTATTATAAATACTACTACAACATCACTTCAATAATATTTATTTAAAAATTAGAAACAAGAAACATCAAACTCGATGAAATATATTTTTAATTTATTTTAACGAAAGAGCATAAATTTCTAAATATAATATTTACACTTATGTTTTTATTTACATTATAAGAATTACAGCATGTTAAAATAACAAAATTTCGCTGAATAATAGACAAAGATTTATTTTGTCTTTGTTTGCAATTACCTTAATTTTTTTTAAATAAAATCTACTATAGTTCTTTTTTTTTTTTGAGATAACCACAAATTGAAACTAATAAAGCTTCAGTAATCCTTGGTAAACAAAAAACTGCTACAATATTATTAAATATTAATGATTGGAAAGTTCCAAAAAATATTTTATATAAATAAAATTGGATCTTAGCTTTTTGAGACTTCTGGGGCTATAGTTGGCTAATAGTAAATTGTTTATATAAAAAAAGTTATTCTTCAGATTTCCAAATTATTAGTTAGCTTTCAAAAATTTCAGGTTTAGTGTCTCAAGTCAAAAGAATTTGAAATCTTAAAAACTTTAGTTTAAATACTAAAAAACTTTTTGTGAATAATTAAAACTGAGTTTTATTTTACTACTGCTTTATATTTCTGAAATAAAAAAAAATATCAATTTTCCTAATACGTCAGTTCTCATTAGAAGCGAATGAGGACGATGAGTCTTCGGATTCGAGAAGAAATGACATCCGGGTGGCCGAGGACTCCTGCTTCAGCACCTTCTTTCTCCTCACCTCTATTGAGAGGGTTTTATCCTCAGATGATGACGTAGACGATTCGGTTGACTTGACAAGGTGGTGGGAAGTGAACCTCGCTCTGTACATTCTATTGTAAATATTATTAATTTTTCTAAAAAGCTATGTTTTGTTTTTATTAATGTTATTTTATGTTTAGTTCTTGTTAAAAAAGTAAATACTTTTTGAAAAATATACAACAGTTGAAAATTGTGATTTAAAAAAATGTATAGTAAATAAAAATTTGTTGAGTTACGAATAGCTCTTTAACTTTCCTAACTATTACAACCAGTAGCTATTAGAATTAGAGTATAAAAGTTTTGTTTTTTGCTTGTTTTAATTTACTTAAAAGAAAATAGTTATTGCTGCATTTAGATTAGTAGTACGCGTGTACTTTTGTAGAATTAACAATTAAATAAACTTTTCGTTTTGTCAATAACAATATATTTTTTCTTTTTTTTTTAATTTAAAGAATAAATAAATACTTTAAAGTAAGTAAATGTGCTTTTTGGTCAATTTTTTCTATACATAGTTGTTATTACGATATGTAATTTAATTCGAACCAAGTTATTATATTAACTATAAAGTAAACAAAGATAAAAAAAATAGTTTTACAAATAAAAATGCTCTTCAACAGGAAAACTTGTAAACTTATTGACATGAACTTTATATAGAAATGTTTTATTCTAATAAACGTTTTTATTTTAAATATATATATATATATATATTATATTAAATTTACACAAATAGAATTTAAACTGAGTAAACTACAGCATATATAATTGACTAAAATGGTTAAATTAAAAAACTTTAACCCGATAAAAATGCCTGAGTCCTTTTTTAATTAAACAAACCTAGCTATCAGAGGCAGGAAAATAATGAGAATACAGGTTACAAAAGCAGACATGATGGAAATAAAAACTATTTCGTTTCTCACCTCCGAATCTACTTCAAAATTACCTTAAAAATGTACAATATTTTTGTTACTATAAGTATAAAAAATACTTTGAGTAAAAATTTAAGATTAGTAGCTTTTAGTTTTTATAAACACAAAACCTCAAATAAAATAAAGAAGGTAAGAAAATACAGATTTTCAGTTAGAAATATCAAAAAGTTTAAACTTGAATTAATTACTTGTAAATTAATATAGTATTTATAAGGTTGTTAGAAACTAAATGAAGAAATCATTTAGGTTAAAAAAACACTTTTTTGAGAAAATATGATACCTAGAAGTTTCAACTAAATAATAATTAAATGAAACAGTTTCATGAAATACGAGGCTTAAAATTGCAACCTTTAAGTATAGGTTTTTCAGTAATTAAACTAACTGCTGGATGATTCATATCTTTTGTAATTGGAAAAACGATTGAATTCTCTTCGTAATTCGCTTAAACGAGGAATTCCGTAAGAATTTCCATCTATAAGTAGTTTGCTTATAAAATTTAGTCGAGTATAAAACAACCATACGGTTTCAAATTTAAGTGCACGTAGTTATTAAAGCAATTAAGCACACAATGTTTTAAAGTTTTGTAATTTAAGGTATTGTTTTTTTTTAATTTATCAGTTCTAAAAAATTATACGGGGGAGAATAAGAATTCTTATTGTAAGTTTTAACTTAAATAAAAAGAAAGCTATAAACTAAAAAATAATGTTCCAGAACTGATGAAAATTATTAAAGTCGAAGGTTGCATAAAATTCTAGGTTAACAATTAGAAGTTCCAAATTCTTGTCAAAAAAAAATCAAAATTTTACCAACTAATTTTTACATAACGCAAGCACAAAAGCAAAAATGTGTTTTCTAACCTTCTTGTAACGCAATAAACTTAAAATCTCTTTTGGTTTTGACTTAATTGCTTTGACTTCAAAGTGTTTAATTTAAATCAAACGTTTTTAAAGTTTTAAAAGTTTTTGAAATTTTCACTAGAAATTATGTTACATAAGTGTTTAATGGAACCTTCAAAACTTTTTAATGACGTAAAAAGCTAAAAACATTCTTCAACAAAAAATATATTTGGAAATTCTAAACTTATATGTTAATTTTTAAATTGTTTAGTTTGCAAACTAAATATAGCTCAAAGAGCCATTCAGTAAAAAATAAAAAATAAAACACTTATTTAAACAGAGACTTACTATTTAAAACTCAACTTAAACTATTTTAAAACTTATATCATTTCACTGAAATCTACAAACTTACACTTGATGCGTTGGTAAAATTCATGCATTTTTCTTTCTGTTCCTTTGTAATACACCTGATTTTTTTTCGCAGCGTGTTCACATATTGATTTAGGTAAGCTTTCAGGTGTTTTTAAATTCTAAAAATAAAACATTTTTTTTTTTTGAAGTTTGACTAATCAATAAATTTGAAATTAAGAAAGTTTTTCCCGGAACTTAAAATACCGATTCTCAAAAGCTCTTAAAAGCAAACATAACTCGCTAAACTATAACAGTTTGTTTTTATATCATTTGTATAATTAAATTAAAATAATCTAATTTTCAAAGCTAAAACTGGCAACTTGTTCAAGTATGTTTGTTTTTGTTTTATTAAAGTCTGAAACAAAATAAAATTTCAAGTTTTAGCTTTTTTTATTATAACTTTAACATTTTAAATAAAAAGTGTCTGGTATTTCAAAAAGACGAAAGTTGTAAACTTTCATTGCAAAAGGTCGCACCAACAAAAACACTTTTGACCTTTAATACTGAGCGTGTGTTGAATTTAGTTCTGTCTTTTATACTACAAACAAAATTAAGTTGTTGTTTTTAGTTTAATTATATAGCTATTTTTTTAAGCTTTTTTTTCCTGTTAAAATATTACCTTATACTTTTAAAACTTTATTACGTTACAGAATAGGGAAGCAAAGCCTCAATATTCAAATAATAAAACTTTGCAAACTAACTGTTTTGAAAACTACGTCTAAGAAAAGTATTTGATTTTTTTTTTCTTTTAAATATACGTTTCATACAAAAAATCCGACTTATATGTTTTTCATAAAGTATTAAACTAGAAAATTAGACTTGAACAACAAACATTTCTCTCATATTACGAGATTGCATATAAACATTAGTTATTTTTTTCTTTTTTTAATATTTAGTTAATTTTTAAAATTACATCTAACAGAAAACAAAGGTTGTCATAAAACACAAATGTTGAAAACATAAAAAACTATTTTAAATTTTCGTTTGATATTTTAAGTAAAACATAATACTTGAAAAACAAACATTTTTCATATTTTTCGAGATTGCAGATGGAAATACCAGTTGGTAATTTTCTTTTCTTACTCCAAACTCATCAATGCTTATTTTTTTCTCTTTTCCTTAATAAAAATTAAACTTAAGTTTATTAGTTACGTAAAAAAACATTTTCTGAACAATACTAAAACCTAGTATCTTTTTATAATAAAAATTTATTAATCTATATTTCCCTAACAAATAAAACTAATAAACTTAGAAAGTAACAATTTATGTGTAAAACTAGTATGAACGAATAGCAAATACTAACGTTTAACAGTGGTGTTGATCATATAATCGAACAGGTTATTTCTATTAACTATTTTCAGTCCAGATTTTAATGTGTTTTCAATTGCGTATGAATACAAAAGCAGCGCGTCTCTAAAGTATTCCACAGATTTCACGTACTATATTTATAATTCATTGTAATTCAATAAAATAAAATGATTTTTTTATAGAAGTTTAGATTTATTTTAGTTTTTAAAGGTAATTATTTCAGAACTTCAAGATGAGATAATAGTCCTATTAAATTTCACATGGTCCTTTAATATTAAATTAAACTATATTAAATTGTTTTAAATGGTTTTAGATTTTTTTACTAATATAATTGTATAAGTAGGTCTGTATAGTTTTTCTTCTCTTGTAATCATAGACAATATATTATTTAATAAGTTTCACTCACTATTTTTTTTAAAGTTTGTTATAGTTTATTTTACTACTACTTCAATAAAAACTTTAAAATATCAACACAGAATTTTTTTTAATATTAAATCTATCTTAACTTGCAGTACTTATTTTCTTAAGTATGCACCATAAACACAAACCAATAGTGTGTACTTAAAAGGAAAAGTGAACATGAGAAGTAGCAGTTTGAATGAAAAACTGCATTTAAAAAACTACTTTTTTTTTTGTTCATAAGTTTGTACTTTTAGGAATATTGCTGCATTATAGTATATATCATACAAAGAAAGTGGTCGTCTGTGTTTTTTTGAAAATTTAAACAATTTTTTCTTACTATATTTGGATAAGTTTTTTCGAGATATTCATTTTCTTTATTAGCTGTTAAGTCGGCTAGAGTAAACACAATGGCATTATCAAAAGCTTTATTGCTTTCCGTTGGCCATAAATATTCTTGCTCATTGTTTCTTTCTGTGAATGATTTATACATTACCTTTTTTAATCTAATTAAACATATTTTCTACACATTTTCCCTGTTATACAACTTTGAAGGTTATAATGTAGTACTAAACTACTTAACTGGATCTAGTTAAACTTGCTATTATAAAAAACTTTAGGTCCGTTTAAAAAAACCGTATAAAACTTTGTTTTACTTTTTTTAATTTATAATCTCCATATTCTATTTGTGACTAATATAAAAACAATTCAAACTTTTATTTAAGTAAGGTTGTTTCAAATTTAGGTTGTTGTACAAATCAACAACAAGCCACTTAAAATTGCTGCAATCATTCAACTTGAGTTTGCTTGCAGCCGTCAAAATTTGCATTGTCTTTTCCTTTGATGCACATAGTATGTAGACTGGTGAAAAATTTGTTTTATACAAAATTTTGTTCAAGGTTGCAAACAGTTTTTTTTTTTATAAATTGATTCTTAAGGCTAGTAAGCATTATACAATGCTGTTATAAAACCAACTAGTAGTATAACAATTTTGTTTAAAATTTTTACTAATAATTTTGCATGGTATGCGAAATTTTATCATATATAAAAATAGAAAATATAACAGAAACTAAATAGCTTTCAAGTTTTTAACAGTTTTTTTTTCAAAGCACTCTTTAAAACACACAAGAAGCTAGGAAGTAAGTTTATTTCTAAAGTGGTAGTTAAATTTAAATTAAGCTATATCAAAGTTTAACCGTCGCATTACAGTAAACAAAAGGGGTTTCTTTAAAAACTTAATTACACTTATTTCTATAAAAAGTGTAAACTAATAAATATTGATAATTATAGAATATTACATTTTAAAATTGCTGCATTTATAAAATTATCGTTAAAATTTATTTATGTCTATATTTTAGATACAATTAACACATCTCTGCAAACTTGTTTATACTAAATATAACTCACATATAAAGATTTAAAATAAGTCTTATGAAATAATTGTATAGTGAACCGATTAAAAAAAAATGTTTACAGTAAGTTTTAAGATGCGTTTTAATGATGTTCACCTAATTAGGTTAATATCTTACAAAATAAACTGATAAATCATGTTTAAAAACAAACATAATATATGTAAAACTTACTCAAAAATTAATACTGTTTTTTAGTTAGTTAACTCTAAACAATTATCATCAAACCTGTATCGGCATGTTTGTCCAGAAAAAAATTTCCATTGTTTTTCACGTAAGTCTCAAGCGGGCGAATTTGCTTCGTTCTTTTTATTTCAAGCAGCCTACCCGCTATGTTGTTTTTGTTCCACTCACTTACGTCATAACCTTTTACAGTCCCTCTGTCGTACTCGTGGTATATTGCTTCCGACAGGTGGTAGCAGTGCCTTGAATTTGTAAGAAACTAACCAAGCTGTGTAAGTAGACACCAAAAACAAATATTTTGTACAGTTTTCTTAACTAATTAAGTTTGTAAAAATAACTGGTTAATAAATAACGAAATCACCAAAATAATGAATACAATTTAACTTTATATAAAAAAAAGTTCTGAAACTTGCTACTTTTCTACTTTAAGGACAATACGTAGAAGCTTTATTTAAACAAAAATTTAAACTTAAAAAAACTGAACCTGTTCATTTCACCAAAATCCTTCAGATTATCCTCAGCAAGCACCACAGTCTTCTTTGCAGGAATTCGTCCCTGAAAGTTCCTGATTTTGTATGCTGTTTCTAGCAAGGTGGGGATCACCCTCAACTCCCCCACTACCGCCCTTTGTCTAGTGGTCCCGTACCTTGAATCCACCTGATCAACGGGAACCACCGAAGAAAAAACAAAAAAATGTTAGCTTTAATTCTGAAAAACATTAAGTAAACTTTTTTTAAAAACAACATAAATTTATACCTATTTTTCCATAACATTTAGTTTTAAAATAATGACAAAAAATAATTTTATTAAAATAACAAATCTACCTGATCGCCCGGAACTACTACGACCGAGGACAATTTCTCCAGCAGCCCGATCGGTTGATACGGTCGATCGCACACCGGCCCAACGACCAAAGTGGCCCTCTTGAACATTGCCACCAGGTCCGACATGAAGAAAGGTATTTTCTTTGACTGGCAGTCGACCATCTTGAAGGTGATTTTCTTGGTGAGGTTTTTGAGGTTGATATTTTTCAGGTAGAAGTCGCTAAAAGCCCGCATGAGGACTTTTTTAAGGAGTTTCGGGTCGGTCCTGTTGCTGTAAAGTACTTGGATGTTGACGTCTGATAGCGTCAGTTTTTCAAAATACGTTTCCAGCTTGTCCATTTGTGATTTCGGTTTTTGCTTTTGTGACGTTTCTCTTTGTTCTGTCAGAGTTTCTTTACTTTCTGTTGTGTTTTCTAAGCCAACTTTAGAGTTGTCTATATTATTTTCTACATTTTCATTAACTTGTATGGAGTTGTTTTTATCTTTGTTAGTTGTCATATTGGCGATCCTGTTAGTTCTAGATACGTCATTGCTCATTTTTGTAAAATATTTTTCTCCTTTAAATGTCGTATTGTTATCCGCATTTCCAATTGATTGAATAGATGAGCTGTTAGTGTTATCTTCCGTGTTGTTAGTGACATTATTACTTTTCAAAGCTACGTCATATCCGGAACTAACTGTTATGACGTCATAATCTTCTTTTGTGATGTTAGTTCCATTTTGCAATGGATACTCGGCGGCGTTTGTCGAAATCAATACAAGCAACACTGCTGTAAGTTTGAGCATTTTAATGTTTATTTTCCCTTTTCGAAGGCTTAATCATTTTACTAAAAACTCTAGATTTGTGATTTGTTACAGAAAATAAAGACTAACTAGTTCAATTAGTATTACTTTAGTAAAGTAGGAAATATCAAAAAAAAAAAATTACGATAGAAGTTATAAAAACTATTGATTTGAAATATCATAACAGTTTCGAAAAACACTTTAAAAAAATATTTAGTACTGGTTAACAGTAAAATATTTATAAAACGAGCAAATTCGGATTTATTGTAAATGTTTTTAACTTCCACAGACAACATAAAACTTTTGAGCCAAAAGGCCTTTGTTGTGTTTTACTTTGATACTTAACAATTGGAAAAAACAAATCAAAAGTTGGCAAAACTGAGTAAAGTTTAGTCTTGCTAAGTCGCATAGAAAATACATTAATATGATAAATAAAATTTAAAACTGTTTAAAATAAATTGATATTTTAAAAATAATAACGGTTAATCATTTTTGGCAGTAATATATATTTTATTGTAATTTTTTTTTAATAATATTTACGATTAAGCTTAGGCTTAGAAAATTAAATTTTGATAACGACTTTTTAAGTACATAAAGTTTTAAACCTATATCAAGTAATTCAATTTATCTTTAAACAAGTTTTAAACAACAACAATTTTATATATTAAAGTAAAAGATAACAAAACCTTAAACATCAAAACTTAAATATAAATCTTATAAAAAAAAATAAGACCAAAGTTAAATTATTTCTAGGGATGGGTACTATAAATAATAAAGTAGTTTAAACTTATATCAAATAACTTTGAATAACAAAATTTCAGATTATAAACAAACTTTTAAGTAAATACCTATTGAAAGTAACAGTAAACTTACAAACTAAACTTTCATCTTTTTTAGGCTCTTATATTTTTGCTTTTTTTTGCATCAAGTTGACTTTTAATTGTTGACACGATAACTTGATAAAATAACCATACAAAAATAAAACAAAAAAATTATTTATTTAGTAGTCAGTGTTTGAATGTAAACCAAGTCTCTTGGCATCAGATAAGTGTTAGTCTGGTTTTAACTATTTAGTGTCAACTTGTTTAGCTTTATGTACACATCTGATATAATGACAGTCGTTAAAACATTAAACATTTTACTTCTATCAAGTCTTATAATTAAAACAAGTGATGCAACATATTTAGTTTAAAAAATACCATAAGGTCTTTTTGGAAACAATGTTAAAAATTTTGAAAATTAAACAATGCTATACACACTATATAAAGTACTCAAGTTTAGTAAATAAAAAACTTTTAACAACTTTAAAACTAAAACACATTCATAAATTGTTTAAAAAATATATTTAAACTAATACAACTATTAAAAAATAAAGTGTTTTTAATGCTAAAATCAAATAAACTTTACTGACTGAAACCATCAATAATCATTAAATTAATGCTTTTACTTATTTTTATTTTACATAGGCAATAAAAAAGTTGAACTAGAAATAAGTAGAATAAACTTTAAAGTAAATGTCTAACGAATGTATTGTTAAACTTGCAGATCCAAATACTACTTTTTTTAAACTTTTTTGTTTTTAATTTTTGTACCTAGCTGACACTACAAGTTGATAAAATACCCGAACAAATGAATATAAAAATAGACTTTTTACAAGTTCAGTGTTTAAAAGTAAACAAAGCCTCTTGGCAGAAGTAGATAGTGATCGTCTGGTTTTAATTATTCAGTACCAGCTTGTTTAGGTTTAAAAACATCTGACATCATAACTATCATTAAAATTCACAACTTAAGTATTATAAACTGTTGATAATAAATAAATAAAACATATTAAGTAAAAAATCATCATAACATCTACTTAAAACGTAGAAATTTTTTAAATAAAATCAGTATCAGTTTGTTAAGTTTGAAAAAGATATATGACATAAAATTATCATTAAATTTTAAAAAACTTTAATTCAGTAAATTTTAATAATAATTAATAAATGATAATAAATAAATTGATGAAACATATTAAATTAAAAATCATCATAACGTCTACTCAAAACGTGTAAACTTTTGAAAATCTAATAATGCAAAGTAAGAGTTTTTCATAACCTACAAAAGTCTATAAATTATCAAAAACTATTACTATCTTAAACTAAAAAAACTTAAATAGAAAAAAATAAATAAAACATAAATAACTATTTAAGATCGAATTATGTTCTATAGTTTAAATAATGTTTACTGAATGATACGTTCATTAAAAATGTTGTTTCATTTATTTCAAACTTTTCAAAACTCTATACTGTTTTAAAATCATAAACATCAGAATAATTATAAATAAGCTGTTAAGTAAATAAATAACGAAAATAACCTTAAACCTTGCAGATTTAACTCTCGTCATTTTTTTCCTACCAAGCTGACATTTAACTGTTGACACGACAACTTGACAAAAAACCCAAAGAAAAACAAAAATATATTTTCACTAGTCGAATACTGTTTGAAAGTAAACCAAGCCTCTTGGCAGAAGTAAATAGTGATAGTCTGGTTTTAAGTTTTACGTTTTGACTCGTATAACTTTTGGTAAAAATTCGATGAAATGAAAATCATTAGTATTATAAGCATTTACTTAATATAAATTTTTGTTAATAACACAACCGATAGAAGACATTTAGTTGTAGGAAGATTATAACATCTAATAAAAAAAATAATTGAAATTTATTTATTGCAAAAAGCAAAATTATATAAAGTTTATTAAATATAAAAAAACTTTTTTTAAAGTGTGTTATTAGAAAGTTTTTGCTAAATGATACAAATAAACAATCAAATCAAGTTAAATGTATGAAAGTATTTGTTTGTGTTTATAAAAAGCAAAACAAATATAAATATCAACTCACTTATCTAATGTAAAAACATAAAAAAAAATATTTTGACCATACATTATCTCAAAATAGTATAATTTAAGGCCAGTTTTACGGCTATTATTCTAAAAATTAGACTTATACGCTCACCAAACATTTAACTAAAAAAGTTCAACAACAGCTATATAATACATTTTTACGATATTATTAGCAAAGACTTCGAAAATAACATTACCATAAAGTGCAATAAAAATTTATACGAAATATAAACGAAACACATATAATGTAGCATGCTTGTTTTGTATACGCATAACAACAACATTCTGCGTGACTTTATAAACTGGAAAAGTGTATTGATTTTTGTCTCGCTCGCTCGCTTGCTTTGTAGGGCAGATAAATCTATCAGGTTTTTAATCTTATCTTTTGCCAATTATTGATGACTTTGATTGGTTCAAAACTGAGTTAAGTAAAACATTTTACATAATATTTTAAAAGAGCAGATCTCATGAGTATTATGCTAAATTACTTCAGTAAAAAGAAATTATTAAAATAATATAAAAATATATCTATATTAGAAAAACAATTTACAAAAATTCCATTATGTTCTAGGATTTAAAGAAAAATAAATATAAATATACATTTAAAATGTTCAACACAAACAGTTTGACTTTCAAATAAAAATGTCATATAGAAAAAAATAGTGATGTAGAACTCAAAAGTAAATATATAAAAAAATATTATTAATGAACATTTATAAGCTTACTTTTATAAATTTGCTCGTGACACTTAATAAAGTAAAAGCTAAAATCAAACTTATAAATAGAAAATAAAAGCTATACCTAATAAAATCTAGTACATAACTAAAATATTTTTAAAATAAATTAATGAGCTTTTTATTATCAAAAGGATAGATCTCATGAGCTTTATCCTGATTAACTTAAGTTAAAAACTTTATTAGATCAAAGTACGAACTAAAATATTTTTATTAAAAAAATCATAATTTCGTAATATTTTATTACAGTTATTTTAAATATTTAGATAAAACATCAAACATAGCTTAATCTAACTTTCACATAAAAATGTTAATGTGAAAAAAATAGTAAAACTAAAAATAACTATATATGAAATTAATAATAATAAGTTAAAGTTATAAACTATTATAACTTTAATTTAGTGCATCAATTGTTTTACTATTAAAACTAAATATAAATATATAACTGTTATTGTTGTTAAAATTAAAATATTATTTTAATAAACGCTAATGTTTATGTAACATTTAGAAACAAGTTTAAATAAAGCTAACAATGAACAAAAAAGCACGAAAAGTAACACAAACAATAAATGAATCAAAACACCGCATTTGGAATTACTCCTTATTATTCCCATTCATAAAAATCCAGTAATAAGCTTGTTAAAACCGCTTCTTCATACAAACTTTATAATCTGCATTGAATATTTCTCAACGCTGCTTCAATTCAGCTTGGCGCCGGCTTTTTGTGGTCGTTTTCAGTTTTGCGCTGTGTATTGCGGGCAATTGGTAAGTTTTTTGTTAATGATTTCACTTGTTTTTGTTCGATGTTTCTGCAAACAAGTTGTTTTGTTTGCTGCAATGTTGTTTATTTATTTTTAATTTGATTTCTCAATTATTTTAATTTTTATCCAATTGCCAGCTAAAGACGTAAGTATTAATTTTTTTCATCTCAAAACTCTCAAATTCTATTAGTTCATACTTACGAAAGCTTTAACGCTTTTTTATTTTATTAGGTTTGTCGTAAGTTACCTTTTAACTAAATTAAACTGTTAAAATTATAATTTAAATAAATTGTTTTTAAAATTTAAGTTTATTGATCTTATACTTTTTTATTAGAAGTCGTTTATTTTTATATGAATTCATGCTCGTGCGAAATTAGTCATCATTTTCTTTTTCCAATATACGGTAGTATTTCCTGCATTCTTTTTAAAATAAAAGCTTAGTTTTAATCGATGAGTCATCGCTTTATTTGATTTAAGATTATTAGAAATTGTACATTTGTGAAAATTTGTTGAAATTGTAGTTTTTTTTTATCAATTTATTTTTGGAAGATTTCAATAAAAAAAATCTTTATTATTGTGAATAACTGAAAAAAATAGTTATTGAATTTTACTTACGTATGTTTTATGTAAACAGTTGTTTGTTCATATTAAGTTAAACTTTTGTTGACTTTGAAAAACTATTATTTTAATTTTAAATATGTAACTGTACATTTGCTTTACGATTAAATAATTTACCTTTTAATTCAAAAATTAATTTAGTTGATAAAATACATCAGAAATTTTAAAATAATTAATTTTGTTTTTAAGTATTTATTTTTTATGTTACATCAAAACAAATTAAATTACCTTAAGTTTTTTAACAGTTGTACATTGTTTCTTACTTTTAAGTATCAAACTTACTTCTACAAAAAATTAATACATTTCTTTTCTATGTTTTGGGTTGGTAGAATTAGAACTAATCATAACATAATTTAGCTATCGTTTTCTGAAAATTTATCCTTTTTGTAATCTTTAACATCAAAAATAAAAAAGAAATGATTGAAAAAATAATATTAAAAAACACGAATTTTGCGCTTAATCAACAAGTTTGTTTATTTTCGATAGAGCCAAGTTGTTTAAAAGTAGTTCAGTGTCTGGAAATTTAAACAAATGAAACAAAATTGTTTTATCAAGAATAACTATGAAGTATAAAAGCAGATTTTATTTGGGCTTTTGTAACTGTCATTAATGTTTAATGTGCAAGCAAATGCAAACTAAACAAAAATTAAACTTATAATAATTATGTGACCCTTTGTTTCGGGGGTAGATAAACAGTGTTTAGGGAGTTTTTCTTTGAATTACAAGATAGCTAATGTAATGTCTGGGTGCAAGAGTATAACCTTTGCCGAAAAATAACCGTTGTACGAAAGCACAAATCAAAAGTAAATAAAAAACAGAATAAAAATGATTGCTGCTACGACAAAATGAGGTTCTTTACAGGGTATTTTTTCTGATACTTAGAGAAAAACTAACGTACAGCGGAAATTCAAAAAAATGTTTGCTTTATGGTGAAGACAATAACTTTAACCTTTAAGTGCGAAAAATACACATTGACACGATAGTAGCTCTTCAGCTAGCAAATACAATAACAGTTGAAACAATAAAGTAAACTTAAAGTAAAGTAGCTTTTTAGCTAGGAAGTGTAATAAAATTTAAAACAATTAAGTACGACTGTGAGCATTAAATCAGCCAAAAGACGATAAGAGGTTAGTTATAGTTAAAGAAGATTTAATTAATGTGGTTAGTGAAAACAAACATTAAAAAAATAGTTTGTTGCTTCATAACATATTCTGTGCCATAAAGCCTCATGGCTTTTTTTTCTTCAATTAGATTACAGAAAGTCAGTGTTTAGCTTTAGTATGTAATATAATAAATAAACTGCTGAGCAATCGAAGAAACGAAAGTATTATAAATCAAATTAAACAACATTTAGTAGCCTTACAGGCAAACTAAGCTTATGTTAAATCAATTTTTTCTGCAAAACACAACTCAACTCAGTTCTATAAATAAATTTCAGTTTTTATTCAGTTTTACCTTTTAAACTCAACCGGAATATTCTGATAAGATATTTAAAACAAAGTTTTACACTTATTGCTCATTCGAAGCCTTTTTTTTCAGTATTTTTTTTAAGACATACTTAATTATTTTAGTTTGTTTTATGTGTCAAAATAAAACTAAAGTCGTTGCTATTTCCAATAAAATAATTCTGAGGATTTAAAAACCGGATTGAGAAAACAACTAGATTTTAAATGTAGACCGACTAGTAGAACAGCTTTTATTTAAATCATTCAACTGAACATTAACAAACTCAAGAGTACTGTTGCTTAAATTTGGTAATTATTTCAGATTAAAAAAAGTAATTAGTTTATTTAATGGGATTATGTACTGCTAAAGTAAGTTGTTGTCTAGTTAGCTATGGATAAAGTATAATACTAATACGAAAATTAACACGAGTTATTTCAAATAGTTTGATAAGTAGTTAAAATTGCTATAAAATTATTTAGTGGGTTTAGTTTTGAAAAGTTTTGAAGCTGTTGATATTTTTTAAATGCACAATCAAATCAGATGTTTGTTTAAACAATTTTTAAAATATAGTTATTAAAACAGTTTATTACACAATAAACATTTATAAACTATAGTTACTGAATGATTAGTTTTATAGCCTCAATATTCATCGTTTATTTTAAATATATTAATCTTGAAAAGCAATCGAGATATTTACTTTGCTTGAAAATACATAAAGTTATTAAAATAAAGTTTACTTTTGATTGAGAATGATTGAGATTAATTTATAAACTTAAAAAGTTTATACAATATTGGTAACAATAATCAAGAAGTTTACTTAGATGTTACAAAGCTTATTGTACTATACGTTAAATAAAGGTTAAGTTATATAAATGAAATTGTGTTCTTATTCTGATTTGCGTTTTTCGAATAGAATAAGTTTAGCAACTATTTTGAAGTTTCTGTAAAGTAGTGATTAAGTATGTAGTTACCATAACAAAAGCAAAAATGTTGTAGTTTTAAGATTTTTTTAACAGTGTATGATTTAGTAAAAATTGAAAAGCTACAGGCGTCGTTGAAATGAAGCAATATTAAAAATAAAAGTAAAAGAATAAAAAACTAGATCAAAGCAAATTTAACTGCAATTTCACATCAGATATTTTGAAGTTACTCTTTATTATTGTATTAAAATGTTTTCAAAAAATAAAATTCGGTTTGTATATACCTCTTAAAATGAATTTTCGTAATGAAAAAATTCTCAAGTTATTAGTTAAACTAACTTTTTTTTCAATTTAATATGTTTGTAGTTCAAAAATCTTTAAAATAATACACTTAATAATTATAACAGTTTTTTATTACGTTTCAAAAGCTTAGATTGCTTGAAAAAGTATCTTAATCAAAACGTCTATCACTTGTTAGCAAAAGTCTAGTTTGATCGATATCAACTTTTTGACACAGAGGAATTTTTTGCCTAAATTTAAAAACAACACACAAAATAATAATTACTAATAGTGTTGTTATAAGAAGTATCCATGAAGTCATATTTTTGTTGCTTTTTGAACTGTTCTTCAAATCGTTTTCATGTAAGACGACAGCCTTCAGGGTGATATTCTAAATAAAACCAAATTGTAAAAATTCATATAACAAGTTGTATTTTAATTCTCTAAAACTTTTTTTATGAATTTTGCTATATTCACTATTTGCAGAAACAAAATTTCGATTTCAGTACTTACTAAGTATGTCGAAATAAAAAAAAAATATTTTGGCATACTTAGGATATATTGAAATAAAAAAAAAATTCTACATTTCTGATAAAAAACATTTTTTTTTAAACATCTAAAAATCATTTTTTCACTTTCAAACATCATTTATAAAACAAAAAGTTAAATACCACTTTGTTGTTGGTACTGTATCCAATGGTAAAGTTTCTTGTTTGAATCAGTTCCTTTAATATCTTATTAAAGTTTGCTACGGATAAATTGTTAAGTACTTCAGATTGATCTAGTATAAAATTAAAATTATAAGGCTAGCTTTATTTATTTGACTTTTAACTTAACAAACAAACAAAATTAAGAATGAAACTTTTTGTTGTACTAGTTAAGAAATGGTTGTAAAACATATCACGTACTACTGATAAAAATGTTGCATTTGGCGTGAGTAGTAAGATTATGACGTAGTTTTGCGATAAAAATATTTTATTGAAATTTTCAGCGGTTTTTATCAAAATTATTATCAATAATCCTCCAAGAGAAATAACGTGGTTAAAAAAATGTACTTTATCTAAACATGTTGTTTAGTATTATGGAAAATTTAACTATCAGTATAATAACAGATAATACGTTCGTTTATGCAACTTGTTATTTTGAAATTTGCTAACTGAAAACTTTAATAAAATTTTAGTTAAAAAAGCGATAAACTCATACAAACTTACTTGTTGATGAAATATTTTGTAGTGTTGAAAGCAGCGGATATACTGAAAACGTAACAAACAAAGTGCTGTCATATTTAGTGTGATAATTTATGTAGTTGACAATTCGCAAACGGAGAATGTTTGTTTTCCTGACTACTTTATCAAGGAAATAGTTTGTAAAAAGTAAAGTCAGTATTTAATCCCAAGTATCTTAAAGTTTAAATATAGTTCTTTTTCAAAGTTCTTTGTTTATACTTTTTAGAACTTTAACAAAACTTTTATAAACATTTAGTAATTTTGAAAAAATTACAATTCAACTAAAACTATGGGTTTGTTAAAGTTTATTTTTAATTAATGTTACTTTTAAGTTTTCTAGAAAATTTTCACAGCAATCTCCCCTTGACTAACATTTAAACAAAGGAAATTGTTTCTTTACTATTTCTAGTTGTTCGTATGAAACTTTATCAAATTCAACAGTAAAGTTCGTTGGTGTAACGTTCGTATAATACTTTCAAACGTCAAAGTCTTCATCTTTTACGTTTTAGTCGAAATTTTCTATAAGTACTAATGTAGAATTGTACTTCTGAATTTAAAGTATGAAAATAAACTAAATAACATTAAAAAGCATTTATGAAAAAATTTAAGTTAGATAATACTTTCTTATTACTTTCTACAGGTAACTTAGGAATATGAAATTTTTTTATTGTTTTATAAAATCTTTTTTAGGTTAAACAAATTACTTTTAACAAAGCTTAACATTTTTTCTCTTCGTACGTCAATGTCGTTATACATTCTGTGTTCGATTTCTGTTGGCAAGATTTCTTTAGTTTTAACATCTTGCTTCACAGTTAATATGTTTTCTGTCCAGCGTTTCTGCTGAAAGATTTTACTTGTTAATGAAATAATATATCTTAAGTTATTTTAGATTACTTAATTTATTGTTAAATCACCGGTTTTGTGTTTTTACTATAACATTTTCAAACTATTGAAACAAAAACTAACTCTTATTTTTATGCAAGTAAAAAATATTTTAAGTAGTGCTTTTTTCACTTTGTTTAAAACCTTTTATTTTGGTTTATGTAGAACCAATAGTTTGTTTAAAGTCATTAAACTGTGTACTTAAATTTAAACGAAACACAAACTAAATAAAACTTACCGTTACTCTACTAATCAAAAAAAAATTCGAAAATATAAAAACTTAAACTTTATTTTTAGTCTTTTGCAGTAAATTTAAATGACTTATATTAATCTATAACAACCTACGTTCTGCGGCCGAATCTAATTACGCAAAATAAGAGACTTTCGCCGCGACGTATTTTTATCTCAATCAACAATTTGTTCAAAATAAATAAGACTACGCATTTTTGTAATCATTAGGATTTATATTTGCTTCTGTTTTAAGTTAGTGTATGCAAACAGTAATGCTAATTTTTGATCATTTTATTAAAATTATGCTTATATTGTAATGAGTAGTTACACAAAACATTGTAAATATTTTTTGAATATGCCGACCTTTAAAACTTTTAACTTTTACGTAGAAAGTACGCCAAAATATTTTACTAGTAAGTTTGTTTTGTAAAATCTTCCGACTCTTAATCTAATGTACAAACGCTTTAAAACACCTAACTTGGTTTTTAGCCGAAATATTTTTGTATTTAGAAAAGATACAAGTTGACAAAAATAAAAATAAAAAACCCAAAAACTAAATTTGTTGGAGTTAGAAATAGAAATTATCTATGTGATTGAAAATAAAAGAGAAGGGCCATTTTGATCTAAAGTGAAGTACGCTAATTATTATATACTGAAAAATTACTAACTTAAACTAAGCTGTAGAATAAGTCGGTAGATGAATATAGTTATAGTATATCTTGTAAACATTTTTCACCTAAAAGTTAAATAAACAAAGTTAAAAGTTTACATATTTAGTTTGTTATTTAACAATTTATAAAACAGCTTACCTGTTTACTTCCTTGTTTCTCAATATAATAGTGTTCCACGATACTGTTATGTGTATGTTCTTTATGGGAGTTTGCGTACTCGTAATTTCTAAATAAAAGTATTCCCACCAACCCGTGGGGTGAAAACTGACAAAAACGCACAACCATGTTATTTATATATATAACATTAAATACCGCAGTAAGCAAAAAAAAAAAGAGTGTTAACTTAATTATGTACAAATATTATATTAAAAAAATATAAAATTTACAAAATTTTATAAAATTATAAATCTATTCTTATTTTAGTAAAACATTTATTTAAACTTACATGATCAAATAACTTTAATTCAAGTTAGTTTCAAATGTTATCACTAAATATAATAATATATAGCATTTAATAGTTAAACTGATATACAACTGAGATCAATATGTTAGTTGTAAACTAAATGACTTTCTCACTTTTAGTATATTTAAAAAAAAACTAACAAAAGTATCGGTTTTTGTAAAAATCTCTTCATAAAACATTTGATTTTCTTCTAAAACACTACATTTATTTTTTGAATATTTGTAATAAATCTGGCTAACGGGGTCGTATACACTGTAAAATACTTTGTTTTTAATTGTTAATTTTAGTTTATTGTTTTAATTTTAGTTAAATTCACAAAATACAAAAAGTAATGGTTACTTTACCTCTTTGATTTTATCTTATCTTTTATTTATAAAAAATATCATAAAGATTAGTATTAAGTACAAAACTATTATGAGGCTATTAATATGTAAAACTTATGGTTATCATAAAAGTTTATCACTTACTATACAGTGTCCGAATCAACATCTAAGCGAAACAATTGTGTACTGCTATCAAAGTAATAGTCAATAGACAGTGACGGTCTTAATTCTCTTCCGTTAAAAATTTCGCTTGCTAATAAATGTAGCTTATCACTGTTTTGGTGTGGCAGTCTTATATTCGGATAATCACTTTCTCTTCTGCCTACAAATTTTGGTAAACTGTTTTTTTTTTTGTTTCTAAGCAAAAATTGACATGGTTATTACAATTTTTAAGTCGTATAAAAAGAAAAGTTATTTAGGACAGCTTTCTATATTATGTTTTATAATAAAAGTATTTGTGGATACTTGTTTATATGTTTACGTACAATCCAGCTAATATGTATTAATTATACTACATCAAAACAATTTTGTTTTAAATTCATCAACCGTTTTCTAGCGAAATTACTTTTAAATTTGAAATACTAAGTATTTTACCTTCACACAAAACTTTGTAAGGTTCTCCTATATCGTTTTCCTTGTAAGTTGAGAAGTCGTATAGTAGGTAGCTTAAAAATCTATCTCCTCCATTTTCAAACGTTACCTGTCGAACAGTAAACTAGTTACTTTTAATATACCAAACATATTTGTCAATTTATGGCTAACGAAATCCGTATTGCTTTAAAACATTAAACCTTAATATTAAAAAAAAAAATTGATACGTTTAAATCATTTAAACAAAATGTTTTTATTTGATAAGAAACTTAGAATTCAAAGAATAGTTTTTAATACTTATCATTGCCTTACTTTTAGCACTATAACGCATATAACAAAAAATTTAAAAAATTTTACAATAAGTATGATTATATAACATAATTTACGTTAATGCCATGTTTTACCGTTGACACATTTCAGATACTTTATAAGTAAAAAAAAAATATTTATTTTACTATTTTTAACTTTAAAAAAAATAACTTTAGAAGTTTTTCGTATATAAAAAAAAAAATTCTTAACTACTAATGTAAACTTACAGTTAATTGGATGACAATATTTAAGATGTGAGAACTGGAAATGCTCATTTTTTCAACTTCAACTTTATATTTAACGTGTTTTTCATCGGAAAGAAAACACATAGAGTAGTGCTCATTTTCATACGTTTTATTTATTTTTGAGTTAGGACTTTTTTTCAGTTTCAAATATTTTATAATACAGAAATTTTATACGTATTAAATAAACACATTTAAAATATTAAAATAACAATAACTAAAATAAATTGTAAAAAAAAAAACTTAAAAGTTTTTATTACATATTATACGATTTGAACTATTAAAATATTGAAATAAAGTAAAAATAAAAGAGAATGCTCACTCTTAAAACTATAGCAGGGTATTTCCTATTTAGAAAAAATCCTTTCGTGCTATCCAAATTGTATATAGAAAAATTATGATGGAAAATTGTTGATACGTTATATAGTCAATTTTGCACTTTTCAGTTTTGCTTTGGTCTTTGAAAAAAAATAATTGTAAGTTTTTAATAACAAAACAAAAATATACAATAATTTTACCTACTAAATTTTATTACAAGCAAACTTTATCAAAATACTAAAAAAAATTAAAATCAACTCCTTATTTTACTTAAAGAGAGATTTTTTAATATAAGAATCACTTATTAGTACTACTAGTATTTTATCCTTATATACAAAATTGAATGACTTATAAATATAAATATTTAAACAAAGTTTTGTAAACAATACAAAAATAATTTCTTTTATCTTTTAAAACTGAATCAATTTTTAATGTAGAATAAAAGTAATATTTTTTAATAAACTTCATACTATAACTTAGTTTTAAAGTTTGGTTCGACTCACAATTGAAATCGTACCGACGATTTTCTTTGTAGTTTATAGAGCCTTTTAATTTGTACGGTTTAACAGATGAATCTCTGTAGGATATCTCTTTTATATGGTTTTGTACATCGTATGTTTGTTTTACATGATGTACATAAGTAGATCTGGTTACAAGATCTGGTAATATAAGACTAAACTATTTTTTATATTCCGAATAAAAAGACTTATTGATTTTGACTTTTAATACTGTTTTACTTTTTGTACGGATAGGATTAATAAAAAAATTATTAGATTTTTTTGTAATTATAAAAATACAAAAACTAATATAAATAAATAGTTTACATTTTAAGTTTAATTTTTAAGAACACTACTAATTAAATTAAGACTTAAAAAGCAATGAAAGTATTTAACAACCATTGAATTTTTTTGGTAATAGTTTCTACTAAAATTCAGTATTAGCTGTATAAAGTTCTTGTATGTAATATTTAAACAAATATATTAGTTTAATTAAAACTTCTTATAAGAACTTAATCTATTTATATAAACTTATTGAAAACAAAGCATGTATAAGCGACACTTACGTAGTATTATTAAACTTATTTAGTTGATATTACCAGTTTTATTTTAAAAATCTACAAAAACAGTTTATACACCTTAACATAATTTTTAATAGTTGTATAATGTTTTTGTAGTTTAATTAAAACAAACCAGGAGTTGTAGTCGTAAACTTATAAAAGTTTTTGAATTCTTTAATTTCGAAGAAATCTTCACTATCTGAAAATCTTGGATCGCACTCTAATGCAAATGCTGAAGCAATTAATAACGAAATGATCATGTAAACAATAATATAATTCATTATGTAATTGTTGCTTTTACTCTTAAATTACGTTGTTTTATGGTATAAATGCTTTTGTATTTTATTTCCATATACTGTTAATATTGTTAAGTTTAAATAATATTTTTAATCGCCATACTAAAAAAACTAAAAATAGGTTGAGTTTCATTTACTACAAAATAACTTAAATTAAATAACACATTTTTGTAACAAACATTTTTGCTTGTTCGTGAAATAAGTTTGTAACAAAGTCAGTTAATTTTAAGTTTTGTCTGAGCTATAGCAATAAACTAAAAAAAAAACACATTTTTGTAATATGAAAAATTTTTCAATACAATCAAACTCTTTTTAAAATAAATAAGAAAAAAGCATAAGTAATTAACATAACAAATATATGAAAAGTTTAAGTTAAGTATATAATTAATTAGATTTAATAATACAAAGATAAACTTTTTTGAAGCTAGTTACTTATATCAATTTTTAAATATACTGATTAAGTTGTTTACCATCGAAAAAGATAAATTAGTTTCATTACATATATAATTATAGTATATAATTAATTAGATTTAATATTATAAAGATATACTTTTTTGAAGCTAGTTACTTATATCAATTTTTAAATATACTGATTAAGTTGTTTACCATCGAAAAAGATAAATTAGTTTCATTATATATATATAATTATAGTATATAATTAATTAGATTTAATATTATAAAGATATACTTTTTTGAAGCTAGTTACTTATATCAATTTTTAAATATACTGATTAAGTTGTTTACCATCGAAAAAGATAAATTAGTTTTAGAATTTATGTTATCACATCACAAGTAAGATAAAACGTTATTTTCTCGTTTTTAGAGTCTATGCTACGCGTATTAAAAGATAAGATAACAACAAAAACTAGTTTTTACTTATTGAAATATAATAATATTTCGCAGCACAGTTTTAATTTTCCTTTTAATTATTTTATTAACGAGAAGTAAAAGTTTTAAAAGAGTTCTATGAAGCTAAAACTGTTAAAAACTTGTTAATTTAATATTTGAAATCGACATACTACTAAAAACTTGTTTAATTAATAATTAAAATCTCCATACTACTAAAAACTAATTATAGAATAAAACTACTTTACTAAAAAATTATTTAAATTAAATAACACATGTTTGTAACAAAAATTTTTGCTTGTTCGCTAAATATATTTGTACAAAGTCAATTAATTTTAAGTGTTGTCTAAGCTATATCAATTAGCTAAATAAAAAAATCTTTTAACGATATAAAAGTTGTTCTATTAAAATTCAACACTTTTTAACATAAATAACTATTACAAAACTGTTTATGCAGTTAAAAACACAACAAATATATGAAAAGTATAAGTTAAGAAATTAAAAAATTTGGTTTAATACTCAAATAATATAAAGACTAGTTACTTGTCTCAGTTTTTAGATAAATAAAAAAAGTTGTATATAACTTAAAAAAATAAATTGGTTTAAAATTTTTGTTATGATATCACAAGTAAGATAAAAAGTTAGTTTCCTGTTTTTTATAGTCTCTTCTACGTGTATTAAAAGATAAGATAACTATAAAAATAAAAATAAATTTAAAGATTGTCAAATATAGTAATCATTCGCAGCACACTTTTAGTTTTCCTTTTAAATATTTTTTGACTAGAAGTAAAAGTTAAAACAAGATTACTTTAAAACTAAATGTGTTATAAACTTATTTAATTAATTGATAAATAAATAAATAGTGTTTACAAGTAGTTAAAACAAAAAGGATGTTATACTAAACTCATTCCTTTATAGAAGCAGTTTGACGTTTAAAATGATTAAATTTTGATATCAACTCAACATGTTTTTTTTTTTATGTTTTTTACTTCGACTGCCTACATTTAAGTTTAGTTAATGAAATTAAAAAACTTAAACTAAATTACTGAAACTAAAAAAATTATAAAATATATTCTTTTCCAAAGAAAATTAAAAATAGAAACCAGTTGTTTATACTTGAATGAGTCAGTTTGTTCATCTTAAGTTGCTGTAATACTTTAGAGACATTATTTTCTAATAATTCCGTTCTGTAAAAATAAAATAGTTTTAAAGGTCTCTTAACTTCTGAAATAACATAAGATTTTTTAGTTGCTACTATGTAAAAATAAAATTAAGCAAACATTTAAAAGAAGCTATTTCTATCTTTTATGGATTAAAAACATATTTTATTCTTTTTTAAACAAATTAAAACGTCTCAGTTAAATTTTAAGCAAACAACAGTCTGTGTCCAGTTCACAAAGCAGAAAATATTTTGCAAACAACTATCAGCACTAAATTATTTTCTTTTAAACTTAAAAAACTAATTCTTAGTTCAAGTAATGTTTATGTTTATGCTCAGTTTTTATATCTCTGTAATGGTTATTTCATTGTAAGCTGAACAATAAATATTGTTAGTTTTTATTTTTCACAAACGCGGCAAACCCTAAAATCCTTTTAAAGTATACCTAGCCGTATATTTGTAAAAAAATGCCAACCTTAACTAAAAAAATATTTTTTGGTTCTTGTTCATTTTTATTGTTTTAATTTTTTTTGTATTTTAATTGTATCCTTTGTAGTGTCAATTTCATCTTTTAAATACTAAAACAGTAGGTTTTTCTATGATTTTTGCACAAAATATTTTTTTTTTTTTATACTTTTTCCCAAATTAATTTTCAAAAGAGTATATATTTTTATTACCAGGTATCCAGTCAAATCTATGTACAGTGTACATATTAGCTTATTGTATACCAGTTTTATGCTAATCTAAATAAAAGTGTTTTATCGACATAAATTATATAAAACACTTTAAATACTTTTTAACTTCATCACAGTAAAAAAAAACTTTTAAAATGAACAATAACACTAAAAAACTTAGATTGT
This sequence comes from Thalia democratica, assembly GCF_965202585.1. Classification (NCBI taxonomy): domain Eukaryota; kingdom Metazoa; phylum Chordata; class Thaliacea; order Salpida; family Salpidae; genus Thalia; species Thalia democratica. The sequence goes on from NC_139166.1 coordinate 82,148,387, forward strand.
AGTTATATACATAGTTTGTAGAATAAAAGAAAAAAATGACTAGAGTAGAAAATAAAGTTTCTTTGAAAGCAAAATTTTAAAAAAACTGATAATGAATTTTTTACAGGGTATAAATTTTAAATAAAAATGAAGGCATTTAAAAACAGTAAAAACGTCTAATATGTTTATTTTTCTATTTTAAACGTTAAAAGAAAATTATTTATTTTAATATTTTATGTGTTGTTGGAGTTGAAAAGAATTTTAATACCAATTTCAAAGATAGAAAAGTCTTCAAAAGAATACATTTTATTATTTACTAATTAAGCAGCATGTAAGGTCATTGCAATAAAATGCAAAATCAAGCTAAATACTATACTTTTAGTGAAAAAAAAATGAATAAATAAAATTTTGCTTATGAATAAAGAACAAAAGAGGAACTTGTAGAATTTCATTATCAGCGCTTTGGAAACTCTGAACTAAGCATTTTAAAACTAAAGCTTCGATTATACTTGATGATGCGACCATAATTTAAATTAATTAACTTTTTAAAGTATATATATAACTTTTAAAAACTTTTTTTTGTGGATCATATAAACTAACGATATAACTGTAAACAGCGCAGTTCTTCCGTAAATAACACACAAAAAAACTATTCTTTAAAATTGAAAAAAAAAGTTTTTTCTGTTTCAATTTAAATTGACACGCTTAATTGAATGTAAAAAACATTCAACTACAAAAACAACAACAGTGATATTTTTACGGATAATATTTAGTTTTGAGCATATATAAATCATTTTCCACACCCAGTCCACAGCTAGTATTCTACTTACCATAATAAAAAAGTTTAAATGATAAGTGCTTTAAATTTATACAGTTTTTGTAGAATGAGTTAAATTAGTAGGACTAATTTCTAGGACAACTTCATATTCATGCAGTTTTATACGGATACGCATGAATGAGCTTATGGAAAAAATTTTACAGGTAAAGGTTTAGGTTAATACTATTTCAGAGGTTTCAAAAGTAAAATAATTTGGAAATTTAGGAGACCATAGTATGCGAAAGATCCAAAAAGAAATAGTAAGTAGTAAAGAAGTCACAGGGGGGTTATAGTGGCTACAATAAGAAGAAACTTACACTTGACATTATGAAGTTTAGAGTGAAAAAAAAGGGTTTTCAAGGTAATTTCAGCTGAATTTTTGATTAAGAATAAACAAAGCTAAACCAACATCTTAAGAGTCCATATTTGCATTACATTTTAAAAGTACAGAAAAGTAAGTTCAGAATAGCAGTTATTTAGAGTTTAGTTATTATAACTTAACAAGACAAGATTGCCAGAACATTGACAAGATTGTTGCTTGGAAAACAGAACGCTGAATACATAATGAGCGTTTGTTTATTTTAGACTATTATATTTTTAGCGAGTAGTTTTTGTAAGTGACTCATACCACAAACTAAAATAACTTATTGTAAACATACTTTAACCAAAAAGAACTTTGGTAAAAACATTTTAATCGATATTTGCTGATTTGTTTTTAAGTTAGAGTAGTATAAAAAATATATGTTATTTTAAATTTAAGTTTTTAATTTAAGTTATAAAAGTATAACTAAAATAAAATATGAGGTATTTTAAGGGTTTTTTTAATGATCACAATTAGTTTTGCACACTAGATACAATTATTTTTTCAGGAGTTTTAGTGTTTTTAAATTAAAATAGCCCTGAAGGAATTACAAATATGGGTTTTTACAATGTTGGTGCACAAATCATTATCTAATTGTTTCTTTTTTTCCTCTGTTTACTACAGAAAAATAAAATGATAGTTGCTACATACTATAAGTTAATTTTTTAATTCTTGAAAAAATGAATATGATAAGTACTGTTTTTCTTAATTATACAAAATAAACAACTGTAACACAATTACCATACAAAATTAATTTTAAGTAAGTAGTTATGTTTTGAAAAATCTTTTGTTATTTGTCATTGAAAAACTCATTAACTTTAGTTTTAATTTTTAACTCATTTAACAACTAATACATGTATTTTATATTTTTAAGTATTAATATTTACTACCTTATATGTTTTGTATTTTGTGTAATAATTCTGTTTAAAATATTATAGTTTCACTAATTGTTAATTTTAGTTTTTTTTTACATTGCTTATCTCATTAAAGTAAAATTTATATTTTTTATAATTTTTCACTGTTTTTTAATTTTAAAAGCTTAAAAAATTTAATATTTAATTTTTTCTGTAAGTTAACACTAGTTAAACTTTTTAAGCTTTTATAATTTTAATTAAAATATTGTACTTTGATATTATAAACTTATCAAAAACTTAATTACTCCTATAAAGTTAGTCTAGTATAAATGGCAATATTTTTTTGTTTAAGTTTGTATAATTTTTTGTTTGAATTGTTTTTTGGAAGGTAAATAATTTTCTTAAAAATTAAGCATTCCTGAAAATTCAAGCCACTGTAAAGTAGCTATATAAATTTTATAAATTAATCATTAAACTTATTGTTTTACTATAACATGAACGACTTGATAAGAACATTTTTTCTATTGTTATCAAATCATAAATATTTTAGAATACATAGCTTAGACACCATTTTTATATTTGAATTTTACTTTATAGTTACTCAAGAATTTTAAACAATTATAGAAATAATTTTTTTGTTCATTTCTCAGACTACATTTATTATTTATATCTAAAATAATGAGTTATGCAAAATGGTATTTATTTACTTACGTACTTGAAACAACTTTATTTTTAAAATTTATGTATTTAGTTTTAAAAGTAATTTAAGTTAAACTGTGATAGAAATAATGACAAAATGAAAATTATTTATTTCTATAGAAGTTTAATAATGCCAATTTAATATTTTCTAGTTTTCTTGTAGCCAGAGAAATAAGTTTAACAAACTCTATTTTAATCGTCAGGAAAAGTGAAAGAATTGTTTTCTAATTGATACTTTGTCATCATAAAAGGTAAAGCCTTTATTTTAATTAACTGTTTTAATTTTGACAAATGACTTAAATTTTTATCTGAAAACTTGTTCTTTCCTGCTAAATTGATTCATAATAAAACTTAAAATTATGAAGAATTTTTTGCCTTGATTATCAATAATGATATTAATTTTAACCTTAAAACAAACGTAACATTTAAAATAATTACTTTAAAAACACACCAGATGTTTCTTAATTTTTTTTTCATTGCTCTTTTTCTAATTTAATAACAATTCCCTGTGAATCGTTTCATATAGCTTTTTAGTTTTAGAAAATTACTAAACATGTCAGAAAATATTTATTTACTCAGTTTTTTTAATTTGAATAATAAATATAGACTTATAAATATAGACTGCTTTTTATCTTACTTTACCTCAATTTATAAAGAATTGTATGAGTATTTCGCCTTAAAGATATACCATTTCTGCATAAACACGCAATTATCGTAATTTTACTTGTTGTAGTAAATTTAAGGAACTTGAAAAGGGTCCCTAGTTAAATTAAATTTCTTGAGAACTAATCTATTTTAAATAAAATTATTTACATAAGTTGGAAAACTTGTTCATAATGCTACTTTTTAATTAAACTAAAATTCCTGGTATATATTTACTTTTGAATCAAACGAAAAAATTATAGTTAAAGTAGTGAATTTTAAGTTCAGTTGATTTCAAAAAAAAGCTTTGTAAATCCTGGTTAAACTTGATATATAATAAACTTTATAATAATTTTTTAAGCATTTTTATTTTATTAGTAAGTAAATAAACTATTTACTTAAATTTCTTTTCTTATAATACTTTCATTTTTAAGCTTAGTTTTCAGTGTTTAAACTAATTTAGACTTTTAGAACATAACTATGAGAAGATCTCAGGCTTGGCATGATGTTTTATAAAATTAATACAATAAGTTAATGTAAAGTTAGTTTTAGTAAGTACTTTTTGTTAATCAACTAATTACAAGTACTTACTAAACTTAATCAGAACTAATCTAAAACTAAGTTAAATCAGATACTATTCTATTGAATTAGTTATATCTAAAAAACTATGATTGAAAGCCTAAATGTTAAAGCTAAATAAATATATCTTTTAACAAACTAAGTGTAGGTTTTTGTTAGATTTAAAGTAATAACGCTATAGATTTATAGAAAAGTTTTGATAAGTTTAGTGAACAGTTACTTGAAAATTAACTAAAAGATTGCTCTTTGTTTTTATTTTTATTTTAAAATATACACAAGTTTTTATTTTACTTAAATCAGAAGAAATAAAAATATGAAGCTCTTTATGTAAAATTAACCATTTATCAGCATTTATTTTTAATAAAACAATTACAAATGAAAAAATGCACGCACAAAAATTTTCCACCAACTACAACAAGCAAGATAAAACATCATGTCTGTTTGGGAGTCCTAACCAACAAAAGAAACCTTGTAAACCTACTTTCGCTGAAATGTTGAAAAGAGGTCCGAAATACAACAAAACCATTCAAACTAACGAGAGGAAATTAAACCTAGGTTGGCAAGCAAATACAATTAATGAACTGTTGAATGAAAGCAATAAGTTCATTTCTTCTAAATACGGATACAAGTTTGAATATAAATATATAATGGGCCCTAAGTTAGGCCAAGGTGGCCAGGGTAGTGTATACACAGGTTAGTCTTATATTGGTTTTATCTATAACATTTACCAACATTTTAAAACAAATAAGTTTATAAATGATTATTTTAGACTTTGGTCCAAAACTATGGCTATACAACTATATATATTTAGCAAAACCAAAATATTTGATTTAACAAAAACAAAGTCTAGAATAACAATTACTTTAGCTAAAAATCGTACCACTGGATTTGAAGTAGCAGTGAAATATTTAAACGCGGGATCTTACAAAGAAAGTGTTTGTGGCGGACAAAATCTACCAGAGGAGTTGGTATATTATTACAAGGCTACGGGAAATAAAGATTATCCAGGTTTGTTTTGTTTTTTTAAGTCTTTTAATAACCAGACTATTTTAAAAAAAATAATGACATTCGTTAGTTAATAGTTGTAATACACCGGTTTTTGTTAGTCAAGTTTCAATTTTTTAAACGGTTTTAACTAATCTAAACTAATTGTCATTATATTTTTAAAGGTGTTGTTAAGGTTTTCGAGTGGTTTCAATATGAAAAGTGTTTTTTGATCGTGATGGAAAAACCGAAGGGCTTTATTACTATGAAGCAATTTATCCACGAAAAAGGAGCTTGGTTGGAAAAAAATGCTAAAAAGATTTACGTTGATGTACGTATTTTCTTTGTTAACATGTGTTACTAAAACTATTTAAATGTTTTTTCAGAAATAGATGTATAGATGTATGTTTACTATAAAGATTTATATTAACTGTTTGTTCTTTTACAAATTATAATAAATTAAATATTTATTTTGAATAAAAATGTTACATTTGAAAATATAACAGTTACTGAATACTTTGGAAGTGATCCACTCTAACGGAGTTGTTCATCGCGATGTCAAGCCGGAAAATATCCTGATTAATCCACGAAACTTAAATATAAAACTCATTGATTTCGGCTGCGCAGTTTATAAACAGGTAGGTTATATACAAATTGCAGTACATAACTAATTAACTATAATGTAAAGCTAAGTATTGTGTTAGTTACATTACTTATATTTTAGTATTGTATTGTAATGATTAAAAAAAATCTTAAAGAAGAAAAAAACATTCTTGTTTTCAGCTTTAAGTACAAATAAAACTTTTTTTTTACATCAGATAAAAAAATTCACCTTATGAATTTCTTCTACAAAATTTAAAAACTTGATGCTTTTTAGAATGCTGACTTTGAGGATTTCAAGGGAACAATGTTGTACTATCCACCGGAGTATTTCAACACTAAGCGCTACAGTGGTGAACAGTTGGACTTTTGGGACGCAAATCTGGTTCTTTACATTATGGTGCAAGGCAACAAGGCTTTTAGAAATCCCATGGAGATTATGAAAAAGAAACAAGTTTATTGTGACGACTTGTCGTTGCAATTGAGGTCCTTTTTGGATGAAGCGCTGCATAAAGACCGCTTTGAAAGGCTCAATAAAATAAGTGTATGGAACCACTTTTGGTTACAAAATCCTTAGTTAAGAAATGAAGAAATTATTTAGGAAGATTAACATGAGTAATAAAAGTCTTGTGTAATTAAATAAATATTGATAAAATTAATGCAGTAAAGATGACCCAAATAAAATAATATACCTAAAATGTTTTTTGTTTTATTCTGTTTAAAAGCATAGCAATTTTCTAGCAAAAAAAAATTCAGATTCTGATTATAAACAAATTAAAGTTTTAAATTTTACAAAATTCATTTAACTTTTTGTTTATTCTATTCTATCAAATAAAATTATTATTACTTAAGCGGTTTTACAATTAGTTTAGTACTATTTTATGTTTTTTTTAACGTTAATTAAGCTTTTTTAATTAAAAAATTATTTTTTTACTATCTGGTAATATGATAATTTTATAACACATTTAAAGTTTGTTAAGAAGAAATTGTTTTTGTAGTTCTACCGGACTAAGAAAACATCAAGGCTTTTAAACTAGACCATTTTCTAGAAAACTACTGAACGGAAATGAAAGTTTGAGTATGGTTTAAAACAAAGCTAACTTACACTGTAAAAATACACGTTAGTTGTAAAATTATCATTTCTGACTTATTTTCTAAAGAAATAAGTACATTTGTTAAAATTAAAAAAAAAAAATCTGAATTAAAAAGACTATATAATATATTTTACGGAATTTTAGGCATTTAAAGTTAAACTTGTTTTAATTTTATTTCGAATTTAAATCTTTTATTTTTAATAAATGACTAAAAGTTGTTTAAATAAGCTCTTTTTTTTAATAATAGGGCTTTAACGATAAGTAAAACTTTCAAAAATAGTAAAAATTTTAAAAACATCAAATATAATTTATGTTTGGAAAGCGTATATTAGTTATTCATTATAAGTAAAGATTTAATTGTTTTTGATTTAATGCAACATAAAATCTAGGGATAGCACCTTTAGTACGTTGAGACTCTTAATTTTATTTTTTTTTTTTTTTTGATTGTATAAGAAATCACATATTTTGAAGCTAAGTTTAAACTTTTAAATTTAGCAGCTGAGAAAATTTTAAACAAGAAAAACTGAAAGTACTCTTCTAAAAATAAGCTTTAGTAGTTTTGAACAGTTATATAGTTGACAAAACACGTTTTTGATAACAGCTCTACATTTTTTAATCAAAACAAACTAAACTAACTCTAAATAATATACAACTAAAAAGAGGTTAATAACTTCGAGCAAGGATTGAAAAGCAAAAATGTAATTTTTACCTATTTCAATCATCGTATAGATATATATATATATATATATATTAATGTTTTGTTGTTAGACTTAGTATATAACTTTCAAATTTACGATATATTGCAATTGAGCTGATTAGATTATACTCATTATATGAATGTATGACATACTGTAATTGAACACAGTTGTACTATTTCGGATCTGATATAAGCGGGTTAATTTGGTTTTGTAACTGGAAATAATACTAGTATTAATCGATTTGCACTATAATTTATATTTTTAATTATTGATCGGATGGGAAATAAAGTGTGTCCATGGATTTAATAAGTCAGTTAGAACTGATTAAATTAATTTTAATGTATAGTTAAACAAGAAGGAGTTAAACTAGCACCAAAAGTTTAATATACTACAGCATTTGCGAAGGCTATAATTAACACTTTTAAATAAGCTTTTAACAAAACCAAAAATACTTATAATAAAAGACAAAAAGTATTTGATATACTAATTTATTATTAAAACATTTATTTGCCTAAGAATCATATAAAAACATGTCTGCAGATAGGACAAGTGTTGTGATCAGCGAACCATGTATCAATGCAAACTTTACAAAATGAATGCTGACCTCCGCAGTCTAGTTGCTTCATCAATCTTCCAACTTCGACTTCTTCTAGACACACTTTACACTGATCTCCTACGTGAGACTCATCAGCTTCGAACTGATGAAACTGTTGAATCCTCTCAGACGAAAGTGCTTTGTTGAGTTTTTTCTTTTTCGCTGCAATTAAATCATTCATTTCTTCAACTTGTCGGTCAACATCTAGCCTGATCTCTTCAATTTTGTTCTTAAACGATTCATCTTCTTTTTGCGGATTGTAACACTTTATGTGATGCAGCAAAATAAAGAACTTATTAGCTTTATTTCTTGCAAAGTTTTTTAAAACGTTAACCTGGTCTTCTTCTTCTAACCGACGAAGCAACAACTTCCTTTCTTCGTGAGTGTTTAAAATGTCTTTTCGCAGTATATCAAGGTCTTTAATCTATTTAAGTGTAATTTTTAAATATAACATACAAAAATCTACTTTGCAATAAGATTTTACTGGCCTGCGTTCAGCTAAGGTAGCAAACTACAAATGATCATTTAAACGTGGCTTAAATGAAAATGGCGCTTTCAGAATAAAACTTTTAATTAAAAAGAAAAAAGTAAAGATTGCAAAACTAAGTGGGTCATAAAATTTACTTATAGCTAGTTATTATGAATTAACACCGTTTATAACTCATTTGGAAATATTATTGTTATACTAAACTTAGGTCTTCATTCGTATTGTGTTGAACTGTTGACAGATTAACAAAAGTAGACATTAATTTTAGGCCACTTATAGTTCTTAAGGGCCAAATAAATTTTGATGTAATGTTGTAAGTTTATATTAAAAAACAATCAATTAGTTTTTGCAGACACTTCTGCATATAAACTTTATAATTTAAACTATTATTAAAATGCAAAAGATTTGTTTATACCAAAATGTTGTTTATTTTTCTTTTATGAAAAGTATAAAATAAAATTTATTTAATTAGATTACATCATTAATATAAACATAAATATTAAGCATACTAACTGTTGCATGATGGAGAAATAGCTTTTCATAGTCTCCATATCCGTTTTGAGCATAAAAACCGGGTGTTGGTTCTAATTCTTCCATTATTTTTGTATATATTTTTTAGATCTATTAACTATTTTTTATATAATATTTTAACTTAAAGCTTAAAAGTTTAAGTATTTACTTATTAATATCTTAAAAACTAAAACAAAAGTTGTTATCTTTTATTAGTTCTGTAACAAGAAAAAAAAAACAAATCGCTTTTAACATTGTCTAACTCTGAGTTATTTTTTGGACTACTTTCAAAGTGTCAATAGTTAGGAATATTTCCAAAATTTAAATACGTTAAGAGAATTGTAAATGTTTACGGTATTTTAAAATATAGCTAACATACTATGCATATAAACATAAGTTATGAAAAATTAGCAAACATTTTCTAAAGGAATATTCTTGTTAATTTAATAGTATATTAAATTAAAACTTTCTTATTTAATGAAAATATTACGGACTAAGTTAAAATAATCTATCCCTTAATAAAGAAAAAAATTAGTATATCATTAAATTGTAAAATCAACAAACAGAAATCAAGAATTGGCATTTTAAATAGTTTAATAGCAACAAGATAAATAGTTTGTATCAAGGATATTCAAATAACAACTATTTGTAATGGAAATCATAAATCTTATCAACATGCATTAATAGAACGATTGAAACAAAAAAAAACTTCTTATAAAAAAGAAATCATTAATAGCATATATTAAACTGTCATCCCTAAATGTAGACATAAAATTATCAAGAAATTTTTAAATAATAGGTTGAGTATTTGATTTGAAGCAATAGCTACTCTGCACTTTACTTTATGAATCTGTTATGAAATGTTTCCTAAAAACTTTTATTAGTAATTTATTATTTTTAGGAAAAACAATTACTAAGTTTCACCGCAGAGTTATTCTTATCACCAGGATACAAAAAAAAACTATGAGTTATAATAATGAATAAAATTAAATTCATAAAGTTATATACTAACAGGTCTTTTAAATTAGTTATAGGATTAGTAATAATTAGTAAGAAAGATCTGAAATCTTTGTACACATCGATTTTGTATAGTAATTTTTTAAGTTTTATTAAAATTAAGCTAAGCCAATATGAACTAAAATCAAAATTTCTACTAATTTACTCATTCTTTCATATGAAAAATAAAATTCTTAATTAGTAAAGATAGATTAAGTTATATTAGTAAATGAAACTAGTTTGTTTATGATAAACTACTCAGTACTTCTAATATAATATAGAAGTAAATAATGTCAACAAGTATCCTCATTAATACTCTATCAAATTAAGGTATACTTTGTATCAAATATCTTAATAAATATCATAAAAATTCAATGTTAAAATACATAAAAAATATGAATACAATAAAAACTTTAAGCTAAGGGTAATTAACTTTTAATATTTATGAAATAGTTATCACTAAATTAAGTCTTATTTTCAATCAATAAACTTCAACTATTGTCAAAACCATTTCATTACAGACTTCAAAGTGAGGTGTTAAAACTTGCAGACTATTAAGTATTTTAGAAAATATATATACCTACTATAAAAACACCTAATCACCTAGAAAGTAATTTTTCCTATAAAACTGGTTAACCTGTTATATTATAGTTATTTATATAGAAATAGTATCTAAAATAAAATACTTCAAGTTTCTTCAAGAATAGTTCAACACTAAACAAGTATTTATTATTTACTCTTTTAGTGGCTCTATTTTATTTCTCTTTGTCACTTAATTTAAATTAAGTTTATAGATAAATTAAATAAGAAATTAAATACTCATTAGAAAAGTTTTGATTCTCTCTAAACAACAATTTTGAAGTAATCTAGTGTCACATTTTTATTTGTTATTTTTATTTAATTAAATAATAATAGAAATTAAGAAGAGCAAACTTTTCAGAGTTAGAATTAAGTAAGAAAATTAAAATGATTTAAAAAAATATATAATAAATTAATAACTTTCCTGAGTTATCCTGAGAATACTAAGAGAGTGGAAACCCTGTATTGTGGTGTTACATAAACTAACTAGCTTAAAATTAATTTATAAATGTTACTTGCTGGAGTAAATTCTCTTATGCTAGTATTTTCATTTACAATAAATTCATTATGTTTAACAAAAAAACTTTTTTAGTCAGTAAATCTTAAATTTTTATTTTTGACTTGACAATAATACCTTAATTAAAAACAGAAACTGAGAAAACGAAAAATTTATGTCATAAGACTTTTTACAACATTTATGTGAATTCTCCTTATATTTATTAAATTTAAACTTTATTATGATAAACAAAAGTTTTAAAAATAGATATTATAAATACAAGCGTCATTCTAATTACAGTCTAATTTCTACCGTTTTTACTAATTTCATTAGTTTTCAAACCTAATTGTAACTTTGCTGTACTCCTACAATAATATTTTATACTTCATAATTTAGCTCAGAGTATATAGTTTTCAAATAGTTATTTTTTTATATTTGGTAGGTATGAATGGTGCTTGATCCCATAGAAAAGTGGTACAATATGGCTTTTTTTCAGTATTTTAGAAAATCTGACAAAAGACAAACATTTTTTAGTTGTTTGACTCTAATTATCTTTTATAAAACATATGAAGGATAATTCAGCAATCAGAAACTTTTAAATATTCTTAATTTTATCAACACTGTGTGTTGTTCTTTATTAAATCATAATTTTAAAAGCTTGCTTTTCAAAAGGTATTTATATTTTATATAGAGTGGTTTTAAAGTACGTATATACTTTATATTTTACAATTTTAGCAGATAAAAGATACTTTCTAATAAATATGTTGTTTTAACTTGAAAACTCCGAACAACTGTTGATATTGCTTATAGTTATCATGCCAGTTAAGCACTGAATTGTGCAAACTTTTACTTGTTTTATAAAAATAATTTCACGCTTGAGTAAATATAACACTGCTTTATACCAAACTTGCTCCAAACTTATAACTTCACAACATCAGGCTTAATTGAAAACAAACTTAAGAAATACAGTTGTTCTGAAACCTTGCGTAGTTAATAATTTTAACAAAATGTGTATAAGTTGATAAGTTCTTCAGTTAGTACTCCCACTGCACTAGAAAACTATGGAAACTAAACATAGTTTATAGAACATTTATCTTTAAAGTATTTTGATTGAAAATATAGTTGATGTTTTCATCCTAGCTTAATTTAGTAATCTAGTTAAAGTAGTATTGTGGTTAAATGAATCTATTCTAAATTTGCGACTATTAAGAAATGTGATAGGTCATGACTTTTTCATCTAATTAATTTTTTTTAATTCTCATTAGGCTCAAAATCAAAAAAAAAAATTAGAAAATTTTAACACTCTCTTTGTTTAAACCTTAACAAAAAAGATAATATTCAACAGGCACACAAGATACTTTGGATATTTGTTTTAAGTTTGCTCCTTTTTATTCAAAATGCATGCCCTGACAAAATACTTTTATGGACTTTTCAAATATTTCTTTGGTTAGTTTTATTTTTTTTTAAATTCATATTTTCTTTCTTCTTATTGAAAATGAGGTACCAAATAAAACTTTAATTTTTATTTGTGTTTGTAAAGTTATGTGATTTTTGTTTTATTCTGATTAAGTTTGAAAGAAGTTTAAATTTATATTAATAATTACAGTACTAGACTTTTTTTAATCTATAGTTAAAAATGATAGTAATTCACTGTAAGCTTAAGTAAACAGCTATGGTGACAATTTTACCTAAAAAAAAGAATTAAAAAGTTAGTTAAATTTTACTTGAGTAAAACCATACTTTTATTTTCAAAAAGTGGAATTTTTTTTATAAAGATCATGGAAAAGCCTGGAAAACCCTGGACTTAAAATAATCTTAATATATTATAGAAACTAAAGTTATAATATATAAGAGATTTTAACTAGATTTAACAAGGAGTTATAAAACATTTACAGTTTTATTAAATACACATCACATTTTAAGTAACACTACATCATCATTTTAACAGTTTTTAATCATTATTTTTTTTTATCTTTGATTCTAGTTTTCAATTAAAAAGGGACAATTAGTGTTCTAAAATATACTATTTATACTCTGGAATTGTTAAATTGTTTATAAATTAAAGTTGTATTCTAAAAAAAGTTTTATTTTATTTTTAACTACGTAAAGTTTAAAATAAGTTTTAATTGCTTTCGACAACATTTCAGGCATTAAAATATTTTGAAGTAGTTCAGATTAATTAAATACTTTGTTTACAAGAGAATTGCAAAAAAGTATAACAGAAAAATAATTGACAAAAAATTTAAGTTTGACTACTAAAATAATATTTGAATTTAAAACAAAACCTTTTTCCTTACGTGATTTTAAATATAACATATGAAAATATATTTTGAATGAAACTTTCAGCTTAAATTTGGAAAATTAGGCGAAAATAGCTATTGAATCTTCAGTCTGGAAAAAAATATATAATTGTGATCAAAAATCATCAACAACTTTAGATAACTGGAGTTGTTAACGTTAAATAAATATTAATAGTAAAACTTAAATTTATAAAAAAAAAAAAAGTTAAGAGTTATGTTTTCCTTGATTTTATTTATTGTAGATCACATTTAAAGTTGAATAAAAATTTTTTTTTTAACATTATAATATTAAAACTATAATTATTTATAATAAAATATAATTTAAAATTTATATTTGAAATTTTACTTAAAATTTAGAAGAATTTTTCATGTTTTAAAAGCTTGTTGAAATTTTTTAAAAAAAGGTTGACTGTAATTTAAGAAATAAAGTCTAGGTTTTCTGACTATATTAAGTATAGTTTATTGTAATTTTTTTTTGTAATAAAATGATAATAAAAAAAAACAAATAGTATAAATTATTTAAAAATACTGTGATGTACATTATAAAGTATTTTATTCGAAAATTAAAATTTAAATTATTTAATTAATAGTTGTTTGATGTCTAATCTAAATTTCGCAATTTTTTGAACAAATTAGTTTAAATACTAGGTTTTTCACTTTTGTTAATGATTAAAATTTACTTGTTTTTCCTAAAGTATAATATTCTTTTCTTTTTTTTGTGTTCATTTACATGTTTAAATTTTTACCTGTTAAAATAGCTACCTTAGATTATAGCAAAATTAATTGTACATTCTATATTTGTATATCTAAATAGTAACAAAATTGAAACTGTAGATATGTGTGAACTTTTAGTTTGAAAAGTCTTAAAAGTAAATAATCAGGATAAATAATTTTTTACATTAAGGGAAATTAACTAAACACTTTAACTATAAACAAAATGTAGTACATTTATTAGGTTTTTAAATTATTAACTTAATAGAATTATTAAACAACTTAAATATAATTAGACAAAGTATTGCTATTTATTTATTCAAAATTAAACTAAAGGTTTTCAGGGTTGTCACAATACTTACTCAGGTTAGTTTGAAATCATAAACCTTTAGTTAGCCCAGTCAAAGTTCATATAATTTAATATTTTAAAAATTTGTAGCTTAACTAAAGTTAGTTTAATTTCACATTTTCTGAATATTTCAGGTAAGCTTTAGAAATTTTAAAAGTTAAGTTAGATGATTTGTTAAAATTTTAACGATTTTGATTTAATTAAGCTATAATACTTTTTTATGTTACATTATATTACTATCCAAAACTGAATATAATCAAAAAAAATAAATATGCTTTAACAAAACTTCATTAACTTTGCTTACAGTCGCCACTCATTTGAATTTTTTTTAATTATGTTAGCGTTTTAGTATTTTATGAGGACTTTAGTAATAAAAATTACAAATATTTTATAGTCACTTATTTTTATGCACTTTTCTTTAATTACAGTTAATGAATAAAAAAATTATCTGAAATTATTCTTCAAAACCTAAGCGACAAGTAAAAGATTTAGAGATTTATTTTAATTAGAGTTGAATACTGTAGTACCAGAAGTAGTTTTGAACAACTAAATTTAATAAAATCCAAACAGAGTATTATTAAGTATTAAAATGGCTTTCACATTTGCTGCCTTCTGTTATATAGTAGCGTTTATAACATCAATGTTCCTGATATTCCTGTCAGCATACCAGGCGATTGCCTTCGACGAGCTCAAATCTGCCTACCAAAACCCGATAGACCACTGCAGAAGCATGAACCCTCTGGTTCTACCCGAATAAGTTGCTCACTCAACCGTTACACTTTTGTTCCTTGCAAGCGGTAGTTGGATTTCGTTCGGTCTCAATTGTCCGCTGGTCGCTTACCACTGTTACAGATACAAGAAGCGTCCGTCCAAACCTGGTCTGTACGACCCAACCACCGTTATGAACCGTAAAAATCTGGATTACGGTTTTAAGGAGGGTCTTACTAAAACGTTTTTCTACTTTGGTTCGTTTTTCGGCTACCTGTTTGGACTTGTGTACGCCCTCGCAAACTAATTGGCTGCGCATCATTCTCTAGATGTTTATTTGATGTGCATTTTCGTTATTAAGTTTTTTTAGCGTTAATAAAAAACTATTTCAAAAAAAAATTGTAGTATGTTTTAATCTAAAGTTTTAATTTTACAGTACTGATAACAACAATTATTAAACCTTGAACTTATCAAGTTATTTAAACATATTTAAATTTTAGTTAATTTTAGTTTATTTCCATTCTAAGTTTTTTAATATTCAAATTTTTAAAACTAATTTGTTTATAATGTTTTAATACAAAGTGTAATTATGTTGTTCTATATGCTTGACATATTTGTTTCACATCTAAACTCTTCGTTTAAGGTTTAAAATTACAATGAATTAATTACTACTTGTATTATAACTCTACTATTTTTCCTAGGCAACTAATATTATTTATTGAACTGAAAATCCTACAATAGGGTTTTGCTGAAAAAGACCCACTGGCAACATTTTAATTAAACACTTTAGTTTTACAGTTTATATAAAGATAGTTTGTAGTCTTAAAGTTTTTCTTCTTTAGTTAATTTCCTTATTAAACTAATTTTAAAAAAATATTGAAAATATCCCCTAAACAGTTGTTATAAGTAAACTCATCCCCGAAGCATTAGCAAACATATTTTTAAAACATTAGTATCGACACAAAAACTTGAAACCTTAATAAAATAATTAAATTGTAATAGCTTTAATTTTTATAATTAAAACTAAAAATAAAAGTCGAATGAACAAACTAATGTTTTTAAATTTTTTAAATATTATTCACGGAATAACCAAGCAAATCATAAAGTTCATCAAAAACTTTATACAAGTATTTGCATTTAGTGTTAAACAATCATGGGTTTTGTATATTTTAAGTCATTTTTTTTCTTCAAACTTATTTCAAACTTTAGATTAAAATAATTTGTTCCGTATAAAAGATAATAGGTTTTTTTATTAAAAGACAAAAAAATTTATAAAAATGTTGTAGGACTTAATGTACGATAAAAACCTTTTAGATATCAAATAGTAAACCTTTTAGATACAGTTTAACGTCGTTGTAAAGAACCTATAAAACAAGATTTTCTCAAAATTAACAAGTTTTTGTAAACAGGTATTAGAAAAAATAAAAGGCCATGCTTAAGATTAGCATTTCATATAAACTCGCATAAAAACTACAAGCTCAAATTTTGCCGGATAAAAATATGAGTAAGACAAATTAAGCCATTGTTTCAAACTTATTTTTTATTATAACTATTTATGTTATTTTTAAAAATTAAAAAAAAAATAAATAAAAATAAAAGTTCAATCTTTACAGTGTGCTAAAATTTATTAGACCTTTTA
Organism: Thalia democratica; assembly: GCF_965202585.1. Lineage (NCBI taxonomy): Eukaryota > Metazoa > Chordata > Thaliacea > Salpida > Salpidae > Thalia > Thalia democratica. Next base: position 82,165,064 of record NC_139166.1, read on the forward strand.
TTAATTTGTATTTTGACTGTAAAAAAGCTTTAGTTAAACCATTTTTTTTTGTCTCAAACCTATTTGCAAGTGATAATACTATATTACAAAAAATACTGGGAGCTAGTTTCATAATTTTCACTTTTTTTTATAATCCTTATGATAGTTTTTTAATTTTTATTTTAAGTTATTATTAATTTTTTGTTAAATAAAACTTTGTTGTGTATTAACTTTTCTAAAAACTATTACTTGAAAAAACTATCCACGATTTTAATAAAAAATAAAGCTACAGGTCAAAACAAAAAAAACTTATACTACAGTTTAAACAAATATAAAAAACTTTTAAAAACAAATCAAACGTTGTTTACTAGAAGGAAATTACTTTTACGAGATAGCTGTCAAATTTGTACCAGCGTACAAAATTGCAGGATGGGACAAAATTGCACAAATGTAGAAATTTGTACGAAGATACTTTTACACGAATACATTTTTGCCCGAGGGAATAAAATTGCACAAAGATACTTTTGCACGAAGACACTTTTTGCACTAGCAGATATTTTTTAAATGGTTAATTTTTTTTAAAGATTATTTTATTTATATATATTTATTATTTTTAGTATCATTGTTAACCCTAACCCTTACCCTCGGTCGAGTAGCTATTTTTTTTTGTAATAATTCATATTAGCTTTTTTTATTTTTATTTTTTCTATCACTATTAACCCTGCTTAACCCTTATCCTCGGTCAGTAATTTATTTTTTTTCTGTTTTATTTCTCCTCTCGTGCAAAAATGTAACTAATTAAACATTGCCCATTGGTGAAAAATTGTCTTCGTGCAGTTTTGTTACCTCGTGAAATTTTGTCATCGTGCAATTTAGACCCGTTTCCACTTTGTTTCTGCCTTGTTGACCGGATATACTTAAAAATATAATGATACTAAACACATTGTAATTTTGTAGATTACAGACAAAGTGTAATGATATTAACATTTCATTTTCTAATTCTAAACAATGTGAATAAATATAGGATATTTTGTAATATTAAAAACATTCGATAAGATTTCTTAAAAAAATTTCCCAATTCTTAAAACAATATTGTTTATTTAAAGTAGTTAATATTCATTTCAATACGTATATATTTGCGTTTGTCATTCAAATACGCGCTTAGTTGGTTAAGTAGTTATTCCGCACATAAAATTACGATTAAATTCAACGTTTTATATATTAGTTTCAAGAATCAAGAAAATGTCTACACCGCGGAGTTGATGTTAGTATTTTATATAACTTTACGGTTGTTTATACTTTTTATAGATGTTATTTGTATCGTTATTTAATACTTTAACTCTTGAGAACTAAGAACTAAGACTTAAAATAAAGTAAATAGCATTTATTCAAAGTATGTTTTATTCATAACTTAGGAAACTTAACTCAAGTTTTTTTAACTTATTACCGTAGCTAATCGTAAGTAAAGCAGTCAGTTGATAAGTTACTGGAGATCACATAGTTAGAACCAACATTAATATAACTATTTAGTTAAATTGGAGACCACGCAGTGTCTTTCAAGAACCTTGTATCTTTTGGTTCAGGAATCTTTAAGCAGTCAACAGAAGTATTGCACACGAACAACAATGGTGATCGCAATCTTAATAACCCTCATCAAGTAGAGATGATGAAAGATAGTATTAAATTTTGTCTGTAGAATAGTATTCTACAACAATTTAGAAAACTAAGCGAAGTTAAGCAGCTAACTAATGAAGAAGAGTTAATAAAAATACAAAAGTTGAAACTAAAAGCTAATAGAGCAAAACAAGGTAGACGTAGCAAAGGAAAAAAATTAGAAACAACAGTAGAAAAATAGCAGTTACAGTAAAAAATACGATAGCGAGCCAAAACATCAGGTGCCAACAGTGTAGCGTAAAAGTTATAAAAAAGACTCAGGCTATTACAAGTCTTCAAAAACAAAATCATAAACTAGTGTATCAAACCACATATTAGCTTAGGGAAAAAAAATCTGGCAGTATTTATTTCCTTTAACAAAAAAGAAATTACAACACAGAATAGAAAAGAGTCAGAATTACTTATAGCAGGTCTGAAACTTTTAACATTTATCATAAATCCCTTTTGACAACAAGATAAAGGTGTTTTCGCAAAACTAACAAAACAGACATTAATAATGGTAAAAAAGTATAACGTTTTATTAACATAAAAATCTATTAAAATATTTTTTAAACTCAGGTATTTTTCTTAAGAAGTTGAACTGAAAGAAGCTATTAAGTGTATTTTTTTTGTATTATATTGTGATAGAATTTCTGAGTTGTAAAATTTTATAGCTTAATTATTTGTTATAAAGTTTTTTCTTTTGAATTACAATTTAGTGGTTGAACTACTTATAAAAAGCTACGACATAACAATTGTACAACAAAAAAGTTTAGTAAAGCAATTTTTTATATCAAAATTTTAGTCACAACATTTTTAACTAATTTTAAGACAAAATAAAATTACTAGAATTTTTTGCTCCTAAATTAATCTAGTTCAAATATAAAGCTTTCAAATTCGACTCGTGATAAGTTTTAACAAAAAATTTTAGATATAAAAGTATTTTCAACTCCTATTAAGTTTTGACTGTTGACGATCGAAAGAAGCACTCGCTAAAGTTTTCTCTTTATAAATTTCTATTATGCAAAAGTTTTGTGTCGCTTTAAAAATAAATACTTTATTTTTGAATCTCTTAAAAGTTTTTGCATGAAAATACTACTGATTGTTTTGTAAAATATTAAAAAAAAACGTTATCTATTTTGTTAATTGAAGTTTGAAATATAAATATTGAGAAATTATGGTTTGTTAGGTTGAAAACAAGATTAAAATATTTTATTACATGCATTTGAAGTTTTTAGTTATCGGTGTTTAAAAAAAAAAAAACGAAGGCAGTTTATTTATCAGCATTTATTAATATTTATATCTACTAACTAAAATGGTATAAAAAATCTTGAGCTTATTTATGTGGCTAGGTTTATACAAATAGTTGTTTGTTGAAAACAAAAAACTATAAATTTTGAAAATGCCTTTGTTAAAATGTTTTGGTAAATAACTTAAATTAAATTCATGCATTGTGTTTAACCATTACTAGTTAATATGTTGCTTTTTAATGTTTTGTGTTATTTCGAAGTATATTAAAAATTAAAGCCAATCCTTTTGCCAAAACCTTTAACTATAATCAAACTTTTTGATATTATTATTATAATTACAATACAATACATTTTTCTAATTGCTAACTTAATCTAATTAAAATAATTTACAAAAAGCATTTCTACTTTCTCTCTCTCTTTTTTCTCTCTCTTTTTACTTTCATTTACTTTCTTTTTACGCATGAATAGTTATTTTGTATTTATTAATAGTTGCCTAAAACGTGCTTATTCTTATTTTGTTGAAGCCTGAAGAGATTGACTATCTGTCTTTCGAAACAGCTGTTGTTAAACAAAATAAACTATAGCACTCTATTTTATTATTAGCTCTTTACACTTGTAAATCGAGCACTCTTAAATAGTAATAGTCAAATTTACTAGTACAGCAAGGCACCAGAAAATCTCTGTTGAGCCAACTACACATTTTACTATCAATAATGGCACACTTTGAAAAAATCAACTTCCATTATTCAACAAAAAACATTCCTATATGCAGCCAAAACGAATACAAGCTTAAGCTAATTGACAAGATAAGAAACTTCTGCAGGCGAATTAGATTGAAAGTTTTCTACTGCACAAACAAAGAAGAAAACGAAAGTATGTATGAAAATGAGGAAAAAATAGAAACTTTTGGATTTAAATCAAAATTCCTACCAAAACAAGAAGAAGAACTCAAACTTTTTGAAAGTGATATGTTTGACATTGTTAGACAATTAAAATTCAGAAGGATAAACAATAAATTCCAAGAAAAAATCCAAAAAGATGTAAAAACAATAAGAAACAGCAAGCAAATATATGTGGCCGCAGACAAAACAACAAATTATTATAAATTAAACAAAAATGAATACATAAAGTTAAAGGAAAATTCCATCAGAAAAACATATAAAAAGAACAATTATACTGTAGTTGACAGCATAAATAAGGAAGCTAAACAAATAGTCAAAAAATTAAAGCTTGATAAGAAGCTAATCAATCAACTACCATTAAAAGATTGTTATGTAACACTCAAAGACCACAAAGACAACTTCTTCTCAAAGCCAGAAACAAGACTAATAAATCCATCAAATTCAGACATTGGACAAATCAGCAAAATTATAGTTGAAAAAATCAACAAATCAATCAGAAGAACAAAAGAATTTAACCAATGGACTAGTACAGAAGAAGTACTGAAGTGGTATAAAAATTTGGAAAAGAACAAATATAAATTAATGAAATTTGATATTAAAGACTTCTATCCCAGCATAACCAAAGCACTTCTAAATAAAGCAATTGAATTTGCAAGCAACTACGAAACAATCACTGAACAAGATAAATCCATAATAGACAATGCTGCAAAATCTGTTTTAGTAGACAAAGAAGAAATTTGGACAAAACAAAGCATAAGTGAGAAAGATAATGAGCTGTTTGACATAACAATGGGGAGCAGACATGGAGCTGAAATATGTGAACTAGTTGGACTTTATATACTCCAAGGCCTAAAGCAAACACTACCTGATAAAACAATAGGAATCTATAGAGATGATGGACTAATAGCTTTAGACAAATCAACAAGCAATGTTGAAAAAGAAAAAATAAAAAAAGAACTACATAAATTTGCTAAATCAATAAAAATAAAAATAATTATCGAAAACCCAGCGTTTCAAATAAACTTCCTGGACCTAAACTTAAATCTAAAAAAACACAGCTTCTTCCCATACAGAAAACCAAACAACAGAATTAATTATGTAAATGCAAATTCTAACCATCCACCAGCAATTATCAAACAAATACCCAAGATGATAGAAAATAGATTAGCCAAAAATTCAAGCAGCAAAAAACTATTTGACAGTATAAAAAAAGAACATAATGAAGCGTTAAAACTAAATGGATACAGTCATGACATAAATTACACAAAAATAACCAATGAAACAACTGTGAAAAAGAGAAAAAGAAAAAGAAAATGTATATGGTTCAACCCACCGTTTTGCTTTTCAGTGAAAACAAATGTGGGAAACAAATTCTTAAAAATAATAAAGAAGCATTTTAGCAAAGAAAGCAAACTAAATAAATATGTCAACAGCAACTGCATAAAGCTAAGTTACAGCTGTATGCCAAATATCGAAATGACAATCAAAAGCCACAACAAAAAACTGTTGAATAAAGAAAAAATCACAGATGAGACGTGCAATTGCAGGGACAAAAATAAATGCCCCCTGAAAGGTGGCAATTGTAGAACTGAAAACGTCATATATGAAGCTTCAGTAAGCGCAAAAAACGAAACCAAAACATATATTGGAATAACTGCAAACCAATTAAAGAAAAGAATTTCAACGCACAATACAACAATCAATTGCAAACCTGATAACAGAAACTACAATAAATACGTTAATTCAACAGAACTATCAAAACTAATTCACAAATTGAATAACGAAGGAGAGGATTATAAATTAAATTGGAAGATCCTAGAAAAAGTAAACAAACACCAACCAGGAAAAACAACATGCAAGCTTTGCTTGAAAGAAGCCCTCAAGATATTACAAGCAAGTAACAACTGTATCAACAAAAAATCCGAACTTATGGGCAGTTGCAGACATAGGAACAAATTTCTGTTGATGAATTGGAAGCAAGCAATTAGCTAGCATAACAAATGTTCAAATTAGGGTTTTGAATTTTGAGTTTTATTTTATTTATTTTTTTTTTTGTTTTGTTAAATGTTAAATATTCCGTTTCAACTTAAATTAAATTCATGCATTGTGTTTAACCATTACTAGTTAATATGTTGCTTTTTAATGTTTTGTGTTATTTCGAAGTATATTAAAAATTAAAGCCAATCCTTTTGCCAAAACCTTTAACTATAATCAAACTTTTTGATATTATTATTATAATTACAATACAATACATTTTTCTAATTGCTAACTTAATCTAATTAAAATAATTTACAAAAAGTATTTCTACTTTCTCTCTCTCTTTTTTCTCTCTCTTTTTACTTTCATTTACTTTCTTTTTACGCATGAATAGTTATTTTGTATTTATTAATAGTTGCCTAAAACGTGCTTATTCTTATTTTGTTGAAGCCTGAAGAGATTGACTATCTGTCTTTCGAAACAGCTGTTGTTAAACAAAATAAACTATAGCACTCTATTTGTAAATAAGTTATTAAAACTTTTTAATCTGTTTTAATATTATTACAAAAAAGATAAGATAGGTTTTTAGTTAAAGCTTTAACTTTTAACATATTTAGAACTTTTTAACTTTAACTTTACATGTTACATAGTTTGTTTTTATGATTTTAAACACAACACCAAAAATGTCATGTAGACATAAAAAAGAGTATTAGTCCATGTTAAAAGAACGCCGTGCTGAAGTGTCACTACGTGCTAAAATGTCACCCCGTGCTAAAGTTTCACTTCGTGCTTAAGTGTCACTACATGCTAAAATGTCACCACGTGCTAAAGTTTCACCCCGAGCTAAAGTGTCGCTCCGTGCTAAAGTGTTACTCTGTGCTAAAGTGTTACTCTGTGCTAAAGTGTTACTCTGTGCTAAAGTGTCACTTCGTGCTAAAGTGTCACTACATGCTGAAATGTCACCCCGTGCTAAAGTGTCACCGGTGCTAAAGTGTCACTCCGTACTTAAGTGTCACTCTGTGCTAAAGTGTCACTCCGTGCAAAAGTGTCACTTCGTGCTAAAGTGTCACTACATGCTAAAATGTCATCCCGTGCTAAAGTGTCACCGGTGCTAAAGTGTCACTCTGTGCTAAAGTGTCACTCCGTGCTAAAGTGTCACTCCGTGCTAAAGTGTCACTCCGTGCTAAAGTGTCACTACGTGCTAAAATATCACCCCGTGCTAAAGTGTCACTCAGTGCTAAAGTGTCAATACGTGCTAAAATGTCACTCCGTGCTAAAGTATCACTACGTGCTAAAATGTCACCCCGTGCTAAAGTGTCACTCCGTGCTAAAGTGTCACTACGTGCTAAAGTGTCACTACGTGCTAAAATGTCACTACGTGTTAAAGTGTCTCTACGTGCTAAAGTGTCACCCCGTGCTAAAGTGTCACAACGTGCTAAAGTGTCAGTCTGTGCTAAAGTGTCACCCCGTGCAAAAGTTTAAATTAAATTTAAAGGAAATAACACATAAGTTTTATAAGTTCTTAATGCATAAGTTTCATAAAAATCTGTAACAAAACAGTTTATAATTTACTTTTAAAACTAAAGCGTTTTATAATTGTGGTAGAAGCATTCTAGTACAATTTTTGCTGTAATTTTAAAATACTTGTGCAAAAGTCCCATACCGCTGAAGAATAAACTTTTTAAATTCCTAATCTATTCACAAGGCAAAACTTTTATAATATACATTTTGTCATTAACAATAATAATTTGCATTGATTTTGAGTCAAATTTTTAATATAATGCTAGTAACTTGTTTATGCTGCTGGATTAATGCATAACAAAACATAAATTTATGAAGACTGTTTCACCTTGTAAATTAATATAAATATGCTCTTTGTTTAATTTTATTTAAATTATACTTTTTTTATTTGAAATTTTACCTAAGAAATCATATTAGATGGATTTTACTTTATTTTATGCCCTCCTTTTTTTAAATAAAGTCCTGTGAAAATTATTAAAATATTTTAAAGATTAGGCATTCAAAAACTTAATTTCTACTATAATTTATTTTATTTTTCAGAAAAATATGAATATATATTTTTAATCTTTTTTTTAGTGATTTTGTTTTGGTTTAAAGAGTCTATTTTTACAACAGGGTTGCCACTTTACCTGTAAACCTGAAAATTGACATTTTGGGTAAAAAAACCTGGAATTTGTGAAATTTTGAAAAAAAAAGGAAAAACCTTGAATTTTAAACAATTTTTACGTGTTAAGTAGAAAAATTTTGATATAACACAATAAATTTACTATATAGATAACACAATTTCAGTTTTATCTTCTTAATACTAAGATGGTAAAATTCCAGGTTTTCCCATAATTTTTGCTCAATATTATAACTTTCTTATACTTTTTTATGGTTTTTCTATACCAAATTTTCTAAATGTTTAGAATTATTATTTTTAAGGTATACAGTTCAGGCTATGTACATTGTATATAGTAGCTTAAAGTTAACTGGTATTTTTTTAAACTAAAAAAAACATTTTAGTATGATAAATTTTTTTTGAAAACTATAAACTTTATTTAAATATCATTATAGTGATAGGATTGCCACTGGTTTTTGAGAAATTACTTCCAGGTTTTCTGAATTTCTTCCAGGTTTTTAAAAGTACATGTTTTTGGGTCTTTTTTTATTCAAAAGTTAAGTTTAAGGTAATAAACTTTAATAAACTTTGTTAAATAGTATAAAAACATTGTAAAGATACTTACTGTAAAGCTACTTTAAATTTATTTTTCAATATAAGTCTTTTGATGATGACACAATTTTTTTAATATATAAGGTAAACTATTTGTGTCAAATTAAAATTTTTCTACTTGAATTATAACAATTTTTACATGTTAAGTAAAAAATATTAATTTTACAAAAAAAATTTACCATATAGATAAAAAAATTAAGTCATCACCTAAAAATTTATTAAAAAAACACATTTGATGTAGCTTTCTAATATCTTTATAATGTTTTTATACTATTTAACACAGTTTATTAACTATTACTTAACTTTAAACTAAAAATAGACTTAAAAACATGTATTTTCAAAAACCTAAAGAAAATTCAGAAAACCTAAAAGTAATTTCTCAAAAACCAGTGGCAATTCTATCACTATAATGAAATTTAAATAAAGTTTATAGTTTTCAAATAAAATTTATCATACTAAAGTGTTTTTTTAGTTCAGAAAAATACCAGTATATATTAAGCTAATATGTACAATGTACGTAGTCTGAACTTAATACCTAAAAATAATAATTTAAACATTTAGAAAATTTGGTAAAGAAAAACCATACAAAAAATAAAAAAAAAGTTATAAAATTGAGCAAAAATTATAGGAAATCTGGATTTTTTATAATATTAGTATTAATAAGAGAAAATTGAAATTGTGAAGGAAATGAATCAATTACACATCAAACATTAAATATTTTTGTGAGTATTTTTCACTCTAAAATACATTTGAAATACCATTTAAGTATTTCCTTTCTTTAACTTTAAATTTTAAAAACTTATTAAAAATTACAAAAATTTTTTATACTCTGCTTAGAGGTTTATCTGGATTTCTATAATTAAAATGGCAAACATATATTAATACCATGAAAAAAATATACTGTCAAAATTTGGAAAAGTCGTATGAAATGCTAACTAATATTGATACTTAAAAATATTTGTATTGAACAAAAACCAGTAACTTTTTATATTTATTATATTATATATATTGGTTAGTTGTCTTAACTTTTAATATTGTTAAATTAACTGAAATAAAAAAGCTTATTCAAATAAGAATATAAGTGCAAGTACTTTATTCACTACCAGGTGTTTAAAAACATAAATTACTTGGATATAAATTAATTTTTTTAGCTCATGTGTTCTATAGATGATAGAAATAAAACTTGCACAAAACTATATTCTGCATGAAAAATAGTAAAGTTTTTTTATAACTTTGTAGTCCTGATAAAGAAAACAATTTTAATGACTTTTATCTAAAAATTGTGTTATTAAAGCAAATATTAAAAAAATATTTGTTAAAGTCAGCTTCATATTCAGATAGATTAAAGCAGGTGTTCACATAACAAAAAGGAATGCATTTTTATTAGTTTATTTATTTTTAGTTTTTTAGTTTTCTATTTTTTTTAGATATTAATTCTATATAATAATATAGTTTGAATTGATACTTAATATATAATTGCAACAAAAACTGTCATATGATCTTAAACTTGAAACCAGTTGTTTTTGTTTTAGTTGTTTTTCACTACATAAGTCAGGATTCCCACTTTTAAGGCAAAAAATAAAATTAATTACTAAAAACTTTCTTTAGTCATCTTAAATTATTTTTAGTGATCCTTAAGTTTTTCTACATCCATTTGAAATAGATTTAATTTCAAAAATTTTTATGTAAATTTTAAATAAATAAGCATTTTAAATCAAGAGATTTCCAAGTTTTGATAAAAACTAGACTAAGATTTTGCAGAATTATTAAATTCATCCTGAAGTGAAACAATAAAAACTTTCTTCAGTTTTCCTGAGTTTTAAAATATTTCAAACTAGCTTGAGATGGCCTATCAGTGATAAAAAAAAATTACACGAAATTATGTCCATCTTGAGAAATAGTAAAGTTCTATAATCTTTTTTATCCTTGTTAATAATAAAATTATTTTTTTATTTACTTAATAAATTATATTATCAAAAAAAAAAGTATGTTTAAACCTTTGTAAAACTTCGGCTTGAAAAACAGTTAAGTTCTATGATCAATTTATTTATAATCATATCAAAGAATATTTTAATAATACAATCAAAATTAAATGAAATATGTTGTAAAATTTTCAAAAAGGTATAATATACAAGCAGATTTCATATTCAAATAAAATAAAGCAGGTACAGACATAAATTTAAGCATTATGTTTTAAATTTTATCTATCTTTATTCTGTACATCTTTAATATCTAATACTTTAACAATTAAAGACCATGTCATCTCAATATTCTAATATTTAAATACAATTTCACAATTATAATTTAAAAACTGTCATCTGAACTAACTCAGTTAAAGTTGGTCATTTATTTAACTTTATTACTTCTAAAGTTATAGTTGTTATGTTTTTTGTCAAAAAGTACCCTGAATGATAAAAACTGTTTTTTATAATCCTGTGATTTTTAAATCCTTTAAGAAGATATTTTAATTTTTTTTTTTTTAGAAACACTTTCCAAAATGAATTAAAACTAAGTTTTTGATATTTTTTATAAAATATGAAAGTAATGAAACTAGAATAATTAAATATCATGGTAAAAAAAAATCTAGCTAAGATAAAATTAAATGATTAAAATTGTCTTGAGTTTTTTAATAAGATAACCAAGTTAGCTTAAATAATCATGAGTTTTAAGAAGAATCAAAACTAGCCTAAATTATCTGTACAGATTAATGAAGTGATAAAACAAAATTTGTTATAGCAGTTTTCCTAAATAAAATTCTGAATTTTTATATGATGTTGTTCGATACAAAATAAAGTATTTATCTATTTTGACAAAAAATACTTAAGCTTACATCCTTTATTGCAGTACGAGTGTAAACTTGGCTTGAATGGCTTTTTTGTAATTTTTTTTTAATAACTTTAAAACCAATTACTTTCAAATTCTTCAATGCTAACTTGGAACTTTTCATTTTATTCTAAAGAACGGTACTTTGTCTTTAATTTAAAAAATCCATCGAATTGGGGTTTGACTTTTGTAGTGGAGCCCTATTAAAAATTTTGCGTTTTTTTCAATTTTTTTAATTTTACAAGTATTTCTCCAAAAATGTTTTTTTTTACATTTTTCTAAACATAGTTATTAAACTATGTATGAACTTGAATTTTTTTATTCAATTTCGTTTTTCTATTACCATGAGCCTATAAAATTAAAAAAATAATTAAATAAATTAAAAAAAAATATTTCAACTTTGCACGATTTTTGATTTTTAGGTTTACAGACTTTTATGCAAAACTATTCTTTTTTAATATTTTTTTTCTCTTTAATTTAGTTTTAAGCTCTTAGCACTTAAGCAAGAAATCCCTCATATAGCTTTGTTAAGAATTTAGGTAAAACTTGTATTGGTCATATATTTAAAAACAATAATTAATTGGAAGCAAATATAATTAAATCATAAAATTTAACTATACAAATTTGTTAAAATGAAAATAAGTAAAAAAAAATACTTTTGCATAAAAGTCTGTAAACCTAAAAATCGAAAATCGAGCAAAATTGGAATTTTTCTGAAATGATTATTTAGGCTTATGGTAAAAAAAAAACTGAAAAAAAAACTAATTACAAGTTTAAACTAAGTTTAACAAATATATTAGAAAAAAAATTGAAAAAATATATATTAACTTTAGAGCAAAACTTGTAAAATTAAAAAAATAGATAAAAAACGCAAAATTGTTAAATTTTCCCCACTAAAAAGTCAAACACCAATTCGATGGATTTTTTTTAAATAAAGATAAAGGACTGTTCTTTAGATAAAAAAAAATCGAAAGTTAGCATTAAATAATTTTAAAATATTTGGTTTTAAAGTTTGGTTAAAAAAGAAATTACAAAAAAACATTCAAGCCAAGTTCATGCTCATAATAGCAGTTAAATAAAACGAGTGCTACTATTAGATGTTTTTTTAATTTTCAGAGGCAGTAAAGACAAGTCTAAAATATTTTGATCAAAAATTTTAGTACTGAGAAATTTAAATTGGAATTTAATATGCTTTAAACTATATTTAAGAAATAATTCAAGAAAAAATATACAATTTTGAATAAATACAAACATATATAATAGAACAAACTTACCGAGTGATATTAGAGTCTTGTTCTAATCTGACGAGTTTTCCATAAAATTTGCTGAATAAGCAAAAAATTAGTTCAGAATTTTTTAACTTTAAGATATTAAAAATTTGTTTTTTAGTAAAACTTTAATTTGTTTAAGTAAGGTGGGTTAGGGATTAGGGTATAACTTAAGTAAAAATTTAAAGAAAAATATATTGCTGACTTAGCAAATATTAGGGAAATCCCTGTTATTTTACAATCGGACCCGAGTTATATATGTCAGTAATGGAATAAAAATATCATTTGAAGAGATTATGTCCTACTTAGCAAAAACAGCTTATGAACAGATTTTTAGTGATTATATAAATTATAGTTAATTCTATAGTTTGCCTTATCTAAGTATGTGTTGAAAATTTAGTCTAAATTACGCTATAGAAGTTGTTTTTGTTAAATAAACTCAAATTTCCGAGAATGTTTAGAGCTGTCTACTTAAAACTAACAAACCTTTTTTTGTTGTGTTTTTAAGGGTAACTTAAAACTTATTTAAACGTGAAAAATTACCATTCATCTAATAGCATAGTAAATATCAATTAGAATTTTGGATTTCAAGGCTTAACTTATACCTCATTCTTTTATTTTCATTACTTTGCAAAGTATTTAATAGAACTATACAAAATTTACAAAGTTTAAAAAAGCATAAAAAGCTCAAAATACAGTATTAAAATGTAAGACAATATAAAAGAAAACATTAAACAAAATACTTACTATTAGAGTATTTTTTTTATTTTCATAATAAATAGTTTACCTTTTTCTTTTTTACTTTTGTATTATTTAGTTTTTGTCCTGTTCAAGTGCTACTATACTATGGTTCCATTAGTAATAGCTTGAAGTTTTTATACTTAGTTTAAATGACTAGTTGTTTTAATCATCCACTCAATGCTATGCTTTTGGGTTTTGTTTATGCATTAGCTGCGTTGATAAGGTATCGGTGGTTTTTGTTTTCTTTGTCGTATTTTGTTTGATTTTTTTTTTATTCTTTAGTCCTATGTTGTTGTGATAATTTATTTTTCTTGTTTTCAACTCATTAATAAATTGTTATTTTTTACATTCATTTTCCTTTCGAGGGTGCTAATTTACGCTTTACTATTATATTTTTTTTTTTCATCGTTTTTTCTAAATTAGTCTCCAAGTTTATGTACATTAGTAACAATGTATTTTTTTTATTGTTTATTCTTTTTTTCATAAGATTTGTTTCAATTAAATCTACAAACTTTAATGTCGGCTTTTAATGACTTTCACATTTTTGACTTATTACATTTGGATGTTGAAATAATTTTAAAGTCAGGATGTTGTTGAGCATGAAATAAAGGTATAAAAAAAAATATTTAAAATGGTTTTTATTAGATTAAAACTATTTCCTTTGTGTTTTGTTCGGTTTATAAACAAGGCAATTTACATTAAAAACTTGTTGAAACCATGATATACTCATAAATAAACGAACACTTATAAATTTATGTGTTAAGTAACAAAAGTATACAACAAAATGTGAGCTAAGATTATACACTTTTTCATTTAAGTAGTTTATTTTACAAATCTTTTTAGCAAAAAACTTATCTGAAATTTGAAACTAACCATCACCCAAAACTCAGCTGACTTTGAAAATTTTAATATTAAGTTTGCAAGAGAAATTAAGAGCTTAAAGTCAACAATAATAGTGTTTACAACAGTATTTTTTCAGATGATTCTTATCATGCTTTCAAAGACTTAAGAGATCTTTTAAAAGTATTCTATTTAAAATTGTTTCTTCAGTGGTTAGTTATGTTTCTTTTTTTCTCTCCAAGTTAGTTTTATAGATACGAAGCTTAATTCTGGAAGTTTTTTTAGCAGCATTCAGGTTATAAATTTTTTTAGTGCAATTTAGCTTGAGTTTTTATTTTTTTTAATTCTAGATAGAACTTTACCTTTTATTATAAGTAACAATTAAAAAAAAAATTTAAAATTTTTATCTCGGAAATTAAAGTATGCCTTTTTTATATTTTACAACTATACTTAACATTAAATTGTTACTTAAAGTTTAATTGATTTGAAATAAAAAAAAACATTTATATTTCTAAAATTATTATTTTCTTATCTTAAGTAAATATCAAAAAATCTTGAAACTTATTTAGTTTAAATATAAAAGAATTTTAAAAAATTTTAGAATACTGATTAACTGATATTATATGGTTTTTGTTTTTTGTTTATGCATTGGCCGCGTTGATAAAGTTTCGGTGGTTTTCCTTTTCTTTGTCGTTTTTTATTTAATTTTTATTTTACTATTTAGTCTTATGTTGTATTGATAATTAATGTGTTTTTTTTTTTACCTCGTTAATAAATGATTACTTTCTTTAACCATTTTTCCTTTCGATGGTGCTAATTTACGATCTACTATTATAAGTTTTGTTCTCGTCTTTTTATCTAACTTAGTTTTTAAATTTTGTTTTTTTTTTACATTTCTAATGTTTCTGTACGTTAGTTACTATTTTTCGTTTTACAATATACAATTTTGTTTTTTATTAGGTTTGTATAATTTAAATCTACAAATTTTAATGTCGGCCTTTAATGACTTGCACATTTTTGACTCATTACATTTGAATAGTCATTACGTTGTTCTATACTATTAATGCTTAACGCATAGATTTTTTAAAACTTCGTTTATTTATGAGTAAATTAGAAACTTGATAAGTGTTTATGAAACGATCAAAATACAAAGGAAATTTTAATCTAATAAAAATAGTTTATGTTAAATAAAAATTTATACCTTTTTTCATGCTTTTTTTTGGCAAATTTAATAAGCAATTTTAAAACTGTAAGCTAAGATTATACATATCTTTACTTTACTTATTTAACAAGCAAATCTTGTTAGCAAAATCTTATCTTAAATATGATACAAAACATCGCCCTAAGATTAGCTGACTTTTAAAATTTTAATATTATGTTTTAGGAGAAATTGACATCTTAAATAGCTTAAAATCACAATACAAGTGTTTAAAACAGAAGTTTTTCAGATGATTTCTATGACAAATCCAATTAGCAATATTAAAACTATAAGCTAAGATTATTAAAAAAAAATTAATGGTTTATTAAACACACAAATCTTTTTAGCAAAAAAACTTATTTGAAATTTGATACTATCATTATGCTAGGCTAACTTTTGAAATTTTTATATGAAGCTTTAAGGAGAAATTAAGAGCAGAAGATCAACAATACAAGTGTTTACAACAGTATTTCTCCAGATGATTCTTGTCATGCTTTCAAAGACGTAAGAGTTCTTTTAAAAGTATTCTATGTAAAAGTGTTTGTTCAGTAGTTAGTTATTTTCATTTTTTTCTATCCAAGTTAGTTATATAGATACGAAGCTTAATTCTTGAAGTTTTTTTAGCAGCTTGCTAGTTATAAAAATTTTTTAGTGCAATACAGCTTGAGTTTTTTTTTTTTTAGATAGAACTTTACTTTTTATTATAAGTTACAATTAAAATAAAGTTTTACAATTTTATTTTGGAAATTAAGGTATGCCTTTTTTATATTTTAGAATTAAACTTGACATTAAATTGTTACTTAAAGTTTAATTGATTTGAAATAAAAAAAAACATTTATATTTCTAAAATTATTATTTTCTTATCTTAAGTAAATATCATAAAATCTTGAAACTTATTTAGTTTAAATATAAAAGAATTTTAAAAAATTTTGGAATACTGATTAACTGATATTATATGGTTTTTGTTTTTTGTTTATGCATTGGCCGCGTTGATAAAGTTTCGGTGGTTTTTCTTTTCTTTGTCGTTTTTTATTTAATTTTTATTTTACTATTTAGTCGTATGTTGTATTGATAATTAATGTGTTTTTGTTTTTACCTCGTTAATAAATGATTACTTTCTTTAACCATTTTCCTTTCGAGGGTGCTAATTTACGATCTACTATTATAAGTTTTGTTCTCGTCTTTTTATCTAACTTAGTTTTTAAATTTTATTTTTTTTTACATTTCTAATGTTTCTGTACGTTAGTTACTATTTTTCTTTGTACAATATACAATTTTGTTTTTAATTAGGTTTGTATAATTTAAATCTACAAATTTTAATGTCAGCTTTTAATGACTTGCACATTTTTGACTCATTACATTTGAATAGTCATTACGTTGTTCTATACTATTAATGCTTAACGCATAGATTTTTTAAAACTTCGTTTATTTATGAGTAAATCAGAAATTTGATAAGTGTTTATGAAACGATCAAAATACAAAGGAAATTTTAATCTAATAAAAATAGTTTATGTTAAATAAAAATTTATACCTTTTTTCATGCTTTTTTTTGGCAAATTTAATAAGCAATTTTAAAACTGTAAGCTAAGATTATACATATCTTTACTTTACTTATTTAACAAGCAAATCTTGTTAGCAAAATCTTATCTTAAATATGATACAAAACATCGCCCTAAGATTAGCTGACTTTTAAAATTTTAATATTATGTTTTAGGAGAAATTGACATCTTAAATAGCTTAAAATCACAATACAAGTGTTTAAAACAGAAATTTTTCAGATGATTTCTATGACAAATCCAATTAGCAATATTAAAACTATAAGCTAAGATTATTAAAAAAAAATTAACGGTTTATTAAACACACAAATCTTTTTAGCAAAAAAACTTATTTGAAATTTGATACTATCATTATGCTAGGCTAACTTTTGAAATTTTTATATGAAGCTTTAAGGAGAAATTAAGAGCAGAAGATCAACAATACAAGTGTTTACAACAGTATTTCTCCAGATGATTCTTGTCATGCTTTCAAAGACGTAAGAGTTCTTTTAAAAGTATTCTATGTAAAAGTGTTTGTTCAGTGGTTAGTTATTTTCATTTTTTTCTATCCAAGTTAGTTATAAAGATACGAGGCTTAATTCTGGAAGTTTTATTTAGCAGCGTTCAGGTTATAAAACTTTTTTTAGTGAATTTAGCTTGAGTTTTTATTTTTAAATTTTAGATTGAATTTTACTTCTTATTATAAGTTACAATTAAAATGGAGTTTTACAAGTTTGTCTTGGAAATAAGAGTATACTTCTATATTTTTTAGAATTAACCTTAATATTAAATTCTTACATAAAATTTAATTGTTTTGAGTTAAAAAATAATTTATATTTCTAAAATTAAGATTTTCTTATATAAAGTAAATAACTAATAATGTTGAATCTTTTCTGGTTCAATTATTATGAAGTTTTAAACTATCTTGGATTACTTTTTTTTTTTAATTTTAAACAAAATTTCAATTATTTGATAGTTCTGTACCGCTATGACTGTATATAAGTTTGATTGATTTTTATATTCAGTAAATATTAGCATCATTTCAATCAAAAACTTATCTATTAAGTTATTATAGCTACTATTCCTCTCATAAGAGTTTTTTGTTTAAAAATAAAATTTGAATTTTCCTTTCTCTAAGACATCTTCTGCTAATTGTATAATTTTATTTATTGTAATTTATTTTAAAATTTCAAATGATACTAAAGAAATTACAGACTAAATATTAAACATAAGTATTGAAAATATTTTTTATAACAAACAAAACCTAAAACTTTAAGTTAGATACATCTTTACATAAACCTATGGTATTTCATTTTGTGCTATCAAAACTTAAGAAAAGCGAATACTAAAATTATATATTTATAATAACAAATATAACCCGTTTTTCGTTTATAAACTTAACGAAATATAAATGAAAGAGTTTTAATTTAAATAATTATTTTTAATACCATATTTTTCATGGTGGTTGAAGGCGAATTCAATTAGTAATACTAAAATTGTAAACTGATATTACATTTATTTTTATTTAAGTCGTTTATTTAATGCACAACTCTTGAACGCAAAATATTATCTGAAATTTGAAACATAAACAACGCCCAAGGCTAACTTAAATTTATTTAATATAAATTTTAAAGAAAAGTTAAAGGCTTATAATCAACAAGACAAGTGTTTAAAATAGTACTTTTTCACATGATTCTTGTCATGCTTTCAAAGAAGTAAGGATCTTTTAAAAGTATTTTAGATAAGTGTGTTTGTACAGTGGTTAGTTTTTTTTTTCCAAGTTAGTTTCAAAGATACAAAACTTATTTCCTTTTTGTTTTTTAGTAACATTTAGGTTTTATAGTTTTATAATGCAATTTATTTTTCAGTTTTAGCTAAAACTTTCCTTTTTAATATAAGTCCTAATTAAAATGGATTTTTGCAATTTTCTTTTGGAAAATAGGGTATGCTCCTATATATTTATGAATTAACCTTTTCATTAAAATCTAATTTAGAGTTTAATTATTTTTAGTTAAAAAAAAACATGTATCAGTCTAAAATTGAAATTCCTTTTTTATTTAAATAAATTTAAATCTTATTAACTCTTTGGGTTTCAAATATCATACAATATGAAAATATCTTGTGTTATTCTTATTAAAAAAAATTTCTGCAGACTAAAGTAATTTGTTAAAGTAAAAAGTTAAAATTTTTGAAAGTTTTGTACTCTATTTTTATAAAAGAATAAAATTTTACATGATTTTTTTACACATTTAATGTTTATAAGTTAAACTAATTTTATAATCAGGTGATATTAGTGACATTTCTAACAAATATTCATCCATTAAAACATATTAGAATATAATAGATAATATAGAAGAGTTATCTATTAAAATATTATAGCTACTGTTCTTTTCATAACAGTTTTTTATTTAAAAATTCAATTTTATGTTTGTTTTCATAAAAACGTTTATTGTTAATGAGGTTATTTTTCTTAAAAATTTAATTTACTTTTAAAAATTTAGTTGACACTAAAGAAAACGCAGATTTAATATTAAATATTAGTATTGAAATTACTTTTTATTTAAAGTTAAATCTTTATTTATATCGGTAAGATGCATTTTAACTATAAACTTTAATATTTCACTTTTAAAATCGAAACTTAGAAAAACATATTGAAATAAAAAAAATTTAGACCAGTAATCTGCTTGAACAGACTCATTTTTGTTTATAAACAAAACAAAAAATAGACAGCTTTAATTTATGATAATAATAATAATAAACCAATGCATACCTTAATTTAATGCAAAATCTAATAAGGAATACTAAACTATATTTATATTTAACGTATCACTCATTTAACGTAAAAAACTTATCTGAAATTTGATACAAAACTACGCTCAAGGGTAACTTTTAAAACTTTTATACTTAACTTTAAAATTATGAGATTAAAATTTAAAATACAAGTGTATAAAATAGAATTTTTTCAGATGATTTATATTATGCTTTCAAAGAAGTAACAGAAATTTTAAAGTATTTGAAACAAAAGGGTTTGTCCAGTAGATAGTTATTTTCTTTTTTCATTCTCTAAGATTTTTTTTCTTGTTACATAGTAATAAAACCAAACTTTTTGATGTTCTTAAGCAGCATTTAGGTTATATAATTTTTTTACACAATTTAGCTTGAGTTTTTCTTTTTCGGTTTTAGCTAGAATTTTTGTTTATAGTATAAGTGGCAACTAAAATAAAATTTTGAATTTTACTCGGATCTTAGTATTTGCGTACTTATATTTTTAAATAAACCTTTACATTAAATTTTAATTAAGAGTTTAACTATTTTGAGTTAAAAAAATACATATATATCAGTCTTAAATTAAATATTTCTTATTTTAATAAAATATCTTGAAATATAAATAACTTATTAGTTTTAAAAGTATCATACAATTTTAGAATATACTGGATATTATAAAAAAATTATTCCGAGTAAACTAAGGTGATTTAGTTGAGTAAAAATTACAAATACTTAAAAATTCTGTACTGCTATGACTTTATTTGATAAACGAAAATAAGTTCTACATAGTAATTTTTATGAATTAACTGTACATAACTTAAATTAGTTTTTATGATCAGGTAATATTAGTGTCATTTTTAACAAAAATTTAAACTTAGATCTACATTGACATTATCAAAAAAGATAACTAATATTATACACTCCATATAAGCTGAAAAATCGCTTTTTTTACAATACTCAATGACTTCACTTTAATCTGTTCTTAATACTTTTTTACTTTTTATAACTAGAAAAATACAATTAAATATCATTAATGAAAGTTTTCCGAAAATTTCAACATAGAGTCAAGGTATAAACGTTTATAGTATTAATATCAATCAACTAGTATATTTGAAACTGTTTAAGAAAAATATGTTGTTCACAGATAATAAATAAATAAAGTATTTAGACTGAAATGGATCAAATAATTGAATTGCAATGGCCATCTGATCTAACAACAGTGAACAGAATGCCAGGATTGGTGAACCGTAACTACAATTGCTATGCAAACTCCATAATGCAGACCCTTATGCATACACCTTCTGTTTACAACCACTTCTTGAAGTATAACTGCAACTGCGAAAAAGGCTGCCTCTACAGCAATTTGAAAGAAACATATTTCAATTCAAATAAACTGAATACAACTCGGAAACTGAGGCCCATCAATTCACTTGCCTGTTTAAAAAAAATTATTGATGGTAACAGTTTTGGTATGAAACTAAATGAGCCTAGTGACCCAATAGAGTTTCTAAATCTTTTAAAAGACAAAATGGGAGGGGTCGCCGATGAAAGCTGTTCTGAAAACTTTTTGGAAGACATTTTTGATTGCAAGCAAAAAGACATAAGTCAATGTAAGACGTGCCGTAGTGAGATTAAAACTGATATCATCTTTACTCACCTTTACTCAGGTAAAGGCGATGTTGTAGACAACCTGAATGAATACTTTACTGTAAAACATTTGGACGCAGAAAAATTTTGTGATCAATGCAACAAAGAAACAAGTCGGACTAAACAAACAGTAATCACATCTTGCCCACAAGTTTTGGTTGTGCAAGTTGGAGAACATATAAAGTTCAAAAACATTATTGACATAAGTTCGTATGTACATAATAAACAGGAAAAATCGGTTTTGTATGAGCTGTACAGCGTTATAGTTTTTTTTTGGCGATCGTGGCAAGAATAATGGGCATTATTATGCCAACTGCAAAGAACCTAATGGCCAGTGGAATAATTACAACGATACATTGGTTTTAGAAACTGAGTTGAAATATGTTTTGGAATCTAATGCGTATACTCTGTTTTATAGAAGACTTTCTGAAACTGATGAAAGTCTTACTTGTATAACAGAAAGTGAACTAAATAAACAAACTACAAGTATCGATAAACAACAACCAAGTTGCGGAGCTGGGAGCAAAACAGAAGACAACAATAGTTATACTGGCGAATACTTGAATGATAAAGAAAAAAGAGAAGTTGCACTCAACGCCCTATCAGGTAAGCATTAATCATTCTTTTGTCTTTTTTTTTGTATCTTTAACTTCATGTTTTATACTAGCAGTTGAAGCTTAGACAAGACTTTTTACTAAGGTATGTTAATTTAGCATAAATTAAAAACAGGTCTAAAAGGAAACGTACTTAAAGTAGAAAAAATGGAAACTGATGATACGCCTGTTGCAGAGAAAGGACTTTCTGAAACTGATGAAAGTCTTACTTGTATAACAGAAAGTGATCTAAATAAACAAACTACAAGTATCGATAAACAACAACCAAGTTACGGAGCTGGGAGTAAAGTCGAACATAGCAGTAGTGATACTGGCGAATATGTGAATGACAAAGATAAAAAGAATGTTGCACTCAACGACTTAACAAGTTAGCATTAATCATTTTTAAGTTAGCATTAGTTTTATATTAGCTTTTTTTTTTAACTTCAAATTACTAGAAGTTGAAGAATAGACAAAATTTTATATTATGGTACATTCTAGAACTCCCTAAGAGTTACAAAAGCTAATAAAATAAAAATATTTACTAGTGATCAGTTTGATCCACAAATCAGCTTCTCATTCTAAGATCAATTTTGGTTCTTTGTAAAAAAAAGATAAAGATCTTTTTTCGAATTACCTTTTAAGCGACTATATAATTAATAGCAGTTATAATACCTTTACATTTCAGCTTGCTTTTATTATTCAGATTGCTGATTTTTTTTTGGGGTAACGATATAAAAGTATTTTTTACTCATTTCAAGCAAAAAATGTTTCTAGGATAGGATTCCGAAAATGGGCAATATCTGTCTCGTTGGAATTATTTTAGATATAGAGGCAATAAATAATAATGTGGTAATACTAATAATGTAATATGACATTTAACTAAGGAATCTACTATTTTCAATCTCATTGAAGGAGGCAATTAAAAAAACAGTTTTAGGAAACTCTTATTTAGTTTTTGCTCTCTTTTGTAATAATACCAACAAAATAATAAACATTTGCTTATGTAAATGAATATATATGAATAAAATAAGTTGATTTTTTTGACAAATGGTTAGTTACTCAACAAATTAATTATTTTAATATTACATTTTTAGAATTGATAAAAAAAAGTCTAATTTAATTGTTCAACATTGGTAGAGTTTAAAATTAGACATGTAAAAAGATCTTAACTACTTCCAAAATAGTATGAAAAATATTAATATAAAGTCAATGTTCAAACTCTCTTGTTATTTACGAAATCCAGAATAGATATAACTAACATTTTATACTGTGCGTTGAATATAAGCAAAAATTTATTACTTTGATAAACTAAATGTAATAAACTTCAGTTACCTAAACAGTATCTAAATTACATATTACATAACCTAACGTATTTACATTAAACAAATTATAAAAGCTTTGATGTTGAAATTAAAAGTCAAATAGTAATTAAACAACAAAACAAACATAGGCTTGGAAGAAAGTTTATCTAAACCGAAAGAAGCTACATTAAATAATCTGCCTGTGAAAAAGAAAGGTAAATTTTACATTTTATTTTCATGAATTTTTTTTTTGCGGTATAATCGTTAGGCTTTTTACAAACTAGTTTAAAAATGTTATTTTATATTAAAGCTCTAGTTGATTTCTTGTAGTTCATAAACTTACCAAAAATTTCCTGATAACTTAATTACGTTAATAAAGCTGGTGTTTAAAAATAATAATTTAAGTTTAATAAATAAACTCAAAATTATCGTAAAACTTTCTTGTATACTTTAATTGATGATTTTTGTTTAGTACTTTATGTTAAATATAAACAAGTTCATTAAAAAAAAATGTTTCAGAAAAGTACCATGCAACAAAAATAAAACAGTTACTTTATTTTTATGGTTTATATACTTTTAGTTTATTATATTCAGGTATTTATTTAAATTTTCAGGTTGTAATGTTATTTATAAAGCTAAACAGAATTTATTTTCTGCGTAAAAAACAAAACAGCTAATTCTAAAATATTTGTTTTCAATTTACATATAAACTGAATAACTATTCAAAAAGTGACAGTTAAAAAAATGTTTACTTTTTATTTTAATAGTAATAAAGCATAAAATAAAATCAGGTCCGAAAGGAAACGTACTTAAAGCAGAAAAAATGGAAATTGATGATACGCCTGTTGAAGAGAAAGGTAAATATATTTAGATTAAATGATTTGTTTTTTAAGTGCTTTATGCGTTATATTTATATTTTTTTGACAAATATTATGAAACTAAAGTCATTATTCTACTAAAACGGAATTTTAACTCTGATTGTAATTTATCAACTTACCACAAAGTTCCTTTTTATTTTTATTATGGTTATAAATTTGTTACTTAACTAAAATATTGTGTGTATTTTATTTGAAATAACTCTTTTAAAGTTTTAGTATTAAACTTGTTTAAAGGATATGATATAAGGCGTTTAAAACAAAATTTGCTTTATTTTTTTATTAATAAATCCTATAAAAAAGTTACTTATTTATATCCCTTATTCAGTTCATTATGAAAATAAACTCAAAATCAATTTTAGGTCGTAATGATACAAATGAAGCGAAAGAAAAAAGCGAACTTGCTTCAGATTCAAAAACGGACGAAACAAGGCCTCAATGCGATGTTTGCCTCAAAACATTTGCAACCATACAAAGCCTCAGAAGACACAAGATCACTCATACTGGAAAAAAGCGGTTTAAATGCCCTGAGTGTGCGTCATCATTTTACAGGAAAGAAAATTTGACGTCTCACCTGAAAGTTCACAGCAATGTAAAAAGTCACAAATGTCATCAATGTCAAAAAGCTTTTAAACATTTGAAGTCGTTGCGAAGCCATATAAAACGTCTACACCCGGAAAAATAAATACGGTGACAGAACCATCGTCGTATAATTAAACTTAAATGAAATAAGACAGTTTATTATTAAATATATTTTAAAAGATTTAATAGAAAAATTATTATTTAAAAAATATTAAAATTTTATATATGTTAAAGCTACTTCTTTTTGTGAATTTAATGCTATGACTTAACAGTATGTTTTTGTAACGATTGAAAAAAATAACTCCTTATGACATCTGATTATAATAAACTTAACTTTTTTATTTTAGTAAACTTTGAACTTTTTATTCTTTTTTGACTTTTTTTAACTGAAGTTTCTTAATTAATTATTTATAGTTAAATTTAAATATGACACACATTGTTTGCAATTTAATATCTTTAAATAAGTTATTTGCTGATAATTAATTTAGCAAAAGTGGTGATCATACCAGTTTGATTGTCAGACCAAAAGTTTTTCCGTTGAGACGAACTGATGAGTCCTAATTAGGACGGAACTGGTCTTAGTCTACCGAAAACTCGGTCTAAAGATCGAGTTCTCTGCCGAATAGATCGAATTGGCATGATCAACTCTTTTTTTAAACTCTAGCTTGTCTCACGACATACGATAGTGCAGGTTTCTGCTCTGCAGACTTTCGCCGATGTTTTGTTGGTAATTAATTTAAAAATGTTAATATATGCTAGTTGAAAACGATTTTTAAATTGTGTGTTTTTAAATAATAAATGTTTTAGAAGAATAAAATTGTTTAAAAATTATCAGTAGTTTTTATATTGTTTTTCATATCTACATTTGATTTAAATAAAAAAAAAATATCAATTTAGTTGAAGTTTAAAAGAAAAAATACATATTTTTATATAATTTATCATAAAGTATACTAAAAATTAGTTAGAAATAATCGCTTAGTGAATAATTTTTCGAATAAATTCATATCAAAATTTCCAAAATCTTGGTATTAACAGATACAAAATTGCACGTTGCAGCACTTAGTGTAGTATTCGCTAAGTATTTGTGTTTTCTTGTTTCGGTGAATTTTCCTACAACAAGTGAAAAATAGTTTTTTTTAAATGTTATGGGCGTCTTTCGTAAAGTCTTTAGTTTTGCAAATCAGTATTTAATTTTTAATTTGTGCGGATTTTGTTCAAAAATGACGTAAAAGCATTTTTTGGCCCTAAAAAATAATTTCGGGGAAAAGGTCTTAAAAATGGTACAGCGTCTTTCCGAAGGTCTGTAGTTTTGCAATTCTTTTTAGATTTTTAATTTTTGACATGTTTTGTTCAAAAATAACATTACAAAAAAGTCATTGTTCGCCTAAAAAATAGTTTCGGAGAATTCTCATATAAACAGTCGAAAACTGGTATTTAAAAATGGCATGAGCGTTTTCTTCAAGGTTTTAACTGTTGAAACATCGTTTTTAAGTATCAATTTTAATTAAGTCATATAAAAATAACTAATTATAAATTTTTTTTTCAGATAACAGTCTAATTTTTAATAACATATTAAAATAATTAAATTAATTGGTATGCAAACATTAAAGTAAAATATTTAACTAAAATCTACACCAAAACTGGTGTTATACATTACTATGTTATATATCTCATTGAAATTAAAATGACTTATGTTATTTATGTTACTACAGCTTTTTTAATTTAATCTCTTATTGTTAACAAAACTTCTGATAAACTGAAGTTTAAATGTTTGTCAATTAGTTAAGGAACATAAGTTTTCAAAGTTTAAGGAAATAGAGAGATGAGTTATTATTTAAAAACATATTTTAAATTAAAAATTTACAATAAACCTTATTTGTGCAATATAAAAAAAAAAGAACTTTTTAGAATTCTAAAATGCGTAACTAAACGAGAGTGCGTAAAGATGCGAGAGGTTACTGTACTTAAATTGTGTAAAACAACTAATATAATCAAATATTGGTCGAATTTTTCTTATAACAATTTATTAATTTTGACTACAGCTGAAAAAACAGCATAAAAGTTTACTAAAATAAAATTTCAAACGTACAAAAAAATTGTTACAATACCAAAGTGTAAAACGG
Source organism: Thalia democratica (assembly GCF_965202585.1). Taxonomy (NCBI): domain Eukaryota; kingdom Metazoa; phylum Chordata; class Thaliacea; order Salpida; family Salpidae; genus Thalia; species Thalia democratica. Next base: position 82,191,854 of record NC_139166.1, read on the forward strand.
TGTTAGCTTTTAGAAATACAATTTTTAATTTCTTGCTTTTAAAAATTAAAAGACTTTATTGGTGTTGTCTAGTCATTATAAAAAAAATACATTTATCAATCGGAAAAGCACTAAATATGGTCTTTAAAATTATAAAAAGCCTAGTTTTAAGTAGTAAAATATCAGAAGTTCAAAGTTTTACATACTATTTGTATATTAAAAGCAAGTTAATTAGTAATTCTTTATACTATCACATTATACTAGAGTTACACGAAATTTTTAAATTAATCTATTATTTCTATTCAATATTCAGTTTTCCGTCTTCCTGCTTCCACTTTCCGTTCCAATTGCCATCAGTTCTCCTGTAAACTTTAACCGCGTCCTCAACCGACTCTTTCAACCTCAAGTAATCAACTTGTTTTTCTTTAACTGGTGAATTCGCATCAGTTGGAAGGTTGTCAGTAACCTGTTTTGAAAATCACGAGCAGTTTAGTTAAACATGCTGTGCTCACGAATTTTTTAAGCTGTTATTAAATTGTTGTAACGCATACATTTTTAAGTAGATAAGAATTAAGAGCAAGTTATTTGTTTCTATAAGTATCTATTCTGATGTTTTTACAATAATAAAACTAAAGGCATTGGGGGTTGATTTTTTTTCATACTTAACTTAATGTTGGATATTATATCAGGGTTGCCAATGGTTCTGGAAAATTTTCTCCAGATTTTCAAAGTTTTCTCCACGTCTTTAAAAGTAAACGTTTTTGGGTCTATTTTTATTCTAAAATAAGGTTTAAGGTAAAAAGATGTGTTAATTACCATAAAAACATTGAAAAGATATTATAAAGCTACTTTAAAAGTGTTTTAAATTAAAAAAAATTTCGATAACAAAAAAAAAATATCTGTATGGTATAATTTAGTTTCAGATCGAAATTTTACTACTAAACATGTAAATATTGTTTAAAATTCCAGTTTGTTTAACCTAAATTGTCAGGTTTGTCAAAGATTCCAGGTTTTGTGGCAACCCTGTTATATTAAAGCTAAAAGTATAAACTATAAGTCAGTTTTTATATAATTTTAAATTTCAATTAGTTTTTTGAGATATAGACGTTTTTATAAAAAGTTTCATATACAAAAATATGTAATGTAACTTTTTTATCGTCAACTTTCTCTGGATTTTAAAAAATCACTAAAAATTTATCTTCTCCTTCATTTTCCGAACTAGGCACCTTAAATTTTAAAACATTCCTTTTATAGTTTAGAAGACTTTCAATGTAAGGGTTTCAATTTAATAAAATTTAAAAAAAAATTAAAAAAAACAAAGTACGTGTTTTTTTTATCAAAATTAAAAAATTCCTGCATTCTATCAGTTATCTTAGTAATGTATTTATTGTAAAAATTTGAAGACGATTGATAAAAAAAATAAGAAGGTAGTTTTTAGTGCAATAGTTTTTTATTCGCGTTGTTGGTTTGCGCCTTCTATGAGGAATATATTTAGTTAAACGACTTTAATCGCTTATATCTCGAAAGTAACTTTGAATTTTGTTAAGTAGTTAACATTGTATGATAACTCAGGCAAAACCGTAAAAAGTAATTTCAACCTCAAAAAAAATTTTAAGTAGTAAAAGTAGTAATATTAGCCGTATCTATAAGCACCCTACTGTATAAAGTTAATAAGAAGTTAGGGGTAGTCTTATATATTCAATTAATAAAAGTTATAATATATCAAAATTTAACAAAAAAAACACTCACCAATTTTTAGGCTCTGTTCTCCAAAATGGTCCAGACTCGGTGATGGACTTTCTGCTGCACGGGAAGAGAAATTCCCTGCACCCTTCTCATGTTAGGGGAAATTTTGTGGAGCTGGAAAACTATATTGAGTTTCATAAAACATTTATATCTGTTTAAGAGTTTAGTGTAGAACGAATGTTGAAACACTTTTTTTTGTGATATTCAATAATTTTCAATAATTATGAAAAAATTCGAGGTTAATGAGAGTGAAATTCTAATGAATTTTTTTTAATGTTAAGAAAAATTATAGAGATATAGACAAAAAATGAGTGAATATATAGCAATAACAAAAAAAATTAAATTCAGCAAAAGTATTATGTTACTAATTATCTTTAAAGGAATAACTTTAAACTAACAGCGGTGACAACATAGTGAAACACGTTTTTAGATGTGCTTGCAAGTGGACCATTCATTATTTCAATGTAATCTCCCAATCTGTGCAATAATTAAATTTGTTTCATCAAACGATATTTTTCATATAATCTCCCAATCGGTACAATGATTTTATTTACTCTATTTAAAAAAAAATACAACTTTTACTTAAATACAACCACCCAACAAACATGTTCAATAATTAAGTTTATTTTATTATATGATAAAATTAATTATTATTTCAATACATTCTACAAACCTGTACAGTGAAACTTGATCGTCCGGTTGATATGGAGATAATCTGTCCAATCTCGCTCTGTTGGTGCAATGTTATAAGTTTTAGATTATTTTGTAGCTTTTTTATTAATTGCGTTACTGTTGAGCTAAGAAAGAGATAAACTTAACAGACCTAGATTACTAATATCTCAACTTTACTAATTAGACAATAGATTACTAAACTCAAATAAATTACTAATATCTCAACTTTTTATAAAATATTATAATTTACCTACATCTATTTTGAATTGTAAACTAAAAAGAAAATAAATAAATAATATTTTCAAACTAAAAGTTTATACCCACTATACTCTATATTTTCTTTCTTTTAAACTAAGACAATTAGTTTCAAATATTTCTAATTTTTAGGGATTAAAATGAACATTCAAACCGATCACTTATCCGGTTAGGTACACAAATCGCGTATTTTAAATCTTTGTGTTTAAAAGTTACAGGGTTTTCGGCAAATTTTCTCCAGGTTTTCGGGTCTATTTTTTAGTTTAATATTAAATTTATGGCAAAAAAGTTAAATTGTATAACGATATTAAAAAGATACTGCAAAGCTACTTTAAAATGTATTCTTTAAGAAAAAAATTTTAATGATGACAAATATTTTTTATTTATATTATAAATTTCTAGTGTCAAATCAAAATTTTACTAATAAACTTGTTTAAAATTTCTGAGTTTTCAGGTTTTCAAGTTATTTATGTTCAAAATCCCAGGTTTTTCTTTCTCAAGTTAGAGGTTTTTCCAGGATTTGTGGCAACCTTGAAATTAGTACTAATAATGATAGTAACAATTAAATCTAAGTCGTATTTCATCTAACCCGATAAAAAAAAGTGTGTAGTTTTAATAAGATTTAGCCGAAAAAAACATTTTATGACAGAAAATATAAACATATCAAATTGTCAACTCGAAACAATTTTCTCGCAAAGCACACATATATATTAAAACTCATAAAAAAAACTCTAACAACATCATCATAATTCAGATTGTGACATATCTACCTCAGATGAAGTAAGATTAAAAGCATGAAATTGAAAAACCACTCAAAAACATATAAGACCAAACAAATAATCAATCACAAACCTGTCATCTTGGAACAGTTTCCTCGCAAAGCTGACGTTTACATCCAACCTGTGGAAATCGTTCTGTTCTGACAACACGGATCTTGAAACCTTGGTCAGGAATATCAAGTCTTCCTGAGTCGGGTTCCAATCCTGGAAGGTATCTGGTAGCTGCACGTCGTAACAGAACGCTCCACTTGTCACTGTTGATAAAACATTTTTAATTGTTTTACATTAATTGTTTACTGAGATTATTATTATTTATTTATAGAAAAGTAAGATACTTTTGTTGGTTTTGAAATATCTATTTATAACAGCAAAATACTTTTTACTTAGTTTCAATTACTGCATTTGTGACTTAAATAATATTTTGTAGCAAAACGCTATATTTGTTACTGAAAGTAATCAAAACTTCAAACAAGACTGATGTTTTATTGCAAGTAAACATATGCTCTTAAATTGCATTATAGTGTTGTCAATTGGATTAAATATATTTTTATTGTCATAGTCAATAGATATATCTCTAAAAACTTATTGTCAATGGGTATTGTAATAACATATTAAACAGTTTTATATGATTTAAAAACATAGCTATAACTTGTATGTTTCTATTCAAACATGAATTCCATATATGGTAATTTTTATCAAAAAAAGTTAGACTTTATAACTTTCATATATGTAAAATCACAAACCGTCTAGCTGTGGTATTTGCACCATTTTTGGCTGCTGATCGTCTTTGAAAGCTCTCTGAATTGTGCTTCCCAGTACCATAGCGCACGACCTCCAGTAAGCCTACAATTTGTTAACAATTAATAATATAGATACATATGTTTTTAATGATTAATATAACAAAACTTAATTACTAAATGCAATATTAAATTTAATTTGCTTGTTTGTTGATGTTTTATAACGATTGTGGTTTATTGTGTAAAATTTAAAATTTTAATTTTAGTTAAAGTTGAGGCCATAAGGGGGTCTAACATTTTTTCTACAAAAAATAACATAGACCTTATACGAAAGTTGCAGTTGTATATTATAACAAACTTTTTAAAGTTAAATAAATTATTAATTTATTGTTGAGATACAGTCAGTTGTGTAAAAAGTTTCCGATACAAACGTACATAGGAAAAATTTTTTATTGCTAATTTTCTTAAAGTTTTTAATAATTCGCTAAAAATATAATTTTCCCTTAGTTTTTTAGTAAACTAATCTAAAACTTTTAAGTAATATTCCTTGCATTTATAAAAAAATCTTATAGCAAAAATTTAGAAAAAAAAAATTAAATAATTTATAATTAAAATTAAAAAAATAATCTAGTTTTTTATTTTTAATTTTCCTATAGAAATTTATTATTTTCATAAGAAAAAATCAAGAATGTTTCGTAAAGATTGCATTGCTTAAAAACTGTAATAAAGATCGATATTTAATGAAATAGTAAAGTTTTTGCCCTTTTACTTTGGTCCTTCTATATTTTTACTATTAATCTCTCCGACTTTGTACCCTCATATCTAAAATAACTAATTAAATTTTATAAACGGTAAAAGGCAATGCTAGCTCAGTTTAAAATTTTCAAAAAAAGATCGACATGTAAAAAAGTGTCTTACAATTCAATGGCCGTGAACTTAATTCATTTAGACAACCAACATAATACTTTGAAATTAATCAATAATTTAATAGCTATTTTTAATCCGAGTTACACATTGATACACTTAACAACTTAAGAAATAATATATGCTTTTACTCTAAACAGTTTCATAGTTGCTTAGTTTGCAGTGAAAAATAGTTTTATCAAACGTTTAGCTATACATATCCAGTACATATCCATAACTCAAAACTTTTATGTAAAAAAATAATAAAAATTTATTTTTCGAACATAGGTTATTGCAGGTGTATATAGATAACCATATTACTTGTCACTTTGTTTGAAATATTATATTGCCACTTTTCTATGTAAAGAAAAGTTAAGTTACTAAAGAAATAGTATAAGAATATGGCAGGATTACAACTGGCTTTAAAGAAATTTCTTCCAGGCTTTTGAAGCTTGACGTTTTTGGGTCTATTTATAATTTAAAGGCATAGGGAGTTATCACCTTTTTTACAATTTAGTCTTGTTTTATTGGGTTTTACTAAGCTAAAAATTTTTTTTACAAATTTTTTAAACTCAAAATATTATTTTAGATATAATTAGTCAAAGTCGGAGACTACAATAGGTTATGGGAGGCGCAAACTAAAACAGCAAATAACTAGAAATTAGTAAAAATCTCTCCCATCCTACGTTTTTTTGAATTAACTACCTCAAACTTTTAGGAAATGTTTCTTACAATATTTTTAAAAATCTGTTGGAATTTATTTTTAATTAAGAAATAAAAATTTTACGACAAAAACCGAAATAAAATGATATTTTATTTATTTTTATATAAAATTTTATTTTTTATTTTTTCAAAAATTCCTTGGGACAGAATTTTCTAAATATTGTAAGGAACATTTATTGAAAGTTTGATGTATTTATCTCAAAAAACGTAGGAGAAGATAGATTTTTATTGAAATAGTCTTTTTTGGTGGTTTTAGCTTATGCTTTCCATAAAGAACCTATTGTTGCCTCCGACTTTGACCTGATATATCTCAAAAATTATTTTGATTTTTTTAATTCTATAGAATTCAACTTTTAGCTTAATTAAAGTTCTATAATTTAAGATCAAATTTTGAAAATAGTGATTCACCCCCCTATGCCCTTAAAGTGTCTAGGGTAAAAAGATGTATAAACTGTATAATAACATTGAAAAGATACTGTGAGGCTACTTTAAGTGTGTTTATTTATTATAGAGATTTTTGATGATGAAAAAAAAAATTATTAATATGATGATTTTTTGAATCAAATCAAAATTTAACTTCTTAAGTTGTAAAAATTGCTTTATTTACCAGATTTTTTATAATTTTTTGTTGTAAATTAGAGTTTTACTAGGTTTTTCAGCCTAAATTGTCAAATTCCAGACTTTTCCAGGAGTTAAGTGGTAAACCTGAGCATATAACTTGTCAGTTTATTTATAACACCATTTTTCCACTTTTTCTATGTAAAAAAAGTAGCTACTAGGAAGCAGTATAAGAGTACAATCTAGATATAAAAATAATTGAGATTCGGTCAAAGTTTAAGTTTTTTAACAGTAGTTCTTATTTTTTTCGAAACCCAAGTAACTTACAGGAAAAAATTACTTCACATAATATTCTTTCCTAGAACAATTTTTCTTATGATCATCTTGTAATTAATGTAGCATAGTGTTATTAAACTGCTTTTGATTGATAAATTATATAATACTTTTCATTCATTTCGGGATAACTTTAACAAAAACTCCCGCTATAAATAACATTTTAATTAGAAGTTGGTACACAATAAACCTTTTTTATTTTTAAACATTAAAAACGTTATCTACATTTTAAAAAAGATGAAAATATATATACTAAAACTAAATAATTGTATATTAAATTTGTTTTTATAAACATTTTAATGTTTTTTATATTGTTATATTTGAAAATAACCTTAAAATTTAAAATAAGAAAGTTATTTGTATAATGTTCATTTTGAGTAATATTAATGCAAAATTCTGCGAGTTAGATATATTAAAAACTTTAACATTTATTGTAGCAAAAAGTAAAGCAAAATTACAAGTACTTAAATAAATTTTTCTACAAAATATCAAATAAACAATCAAAAACAAAAACAAACTCTAAATACATTACATTTTTCAGTATATTTTTATAAACAATTTGTAATTAGCAAGGGTTACTATAAATCTAAAATGCCCTACTAGAAATATAACCAAAAGCTCTTAACAAAAAGAAAATTTTTGTGTTTTTTTTTTGATAAAACTTGATATTTTAAAAATTCAACAATGCCAACCTGATTGACTTGCATGACGTCGTTTTCGTCCTGGGTGTTGAAGTTGAGAAAATCAACTTGGCAGTCGTAAGGGAGCTGAGTTCTTACATCCCAGTACACTCAATCACATTTCGGTGCCTGTTGGATAATTTTGTTTTATAAAAATAATGATAAGTAATTGTTTTTGAAATATATCTTTCACTAATTTTTGTACTTTAAACTATTAACAGTATACTTCCCAGTATACCCAATCACATTTTGGTGCCTAATGATTATATAGTTTATAATGATAATAGTGTTTTTATAAATTTCTCATTAAAGTTTTTACAATTTTGCTTACAAAGTTAACAGTGAAGAATATATGTTAATTATTTTTACAGATCGTTCATGAAAAACTGTACAATGAGCAACAACTCTACAAACGAAATTAATAAAGCAATAGCAGTTACAGTTTAAATTTGAAGCTATTATATATAAAACATGACAAGATTTTATTTTTTTATTTATTAATAAAAAGAAGATAATGGTAGTAGTTATGTTTTCTATTAATTAGTATTAAGCTACATCAAAAATTCAAACAATTAAAACTGTGATAAATATTATAATTTAACTATATAAAAAACAAACAAATGTAAAAACCAACAATGAACCATAGTGATGTGACTTGTTTCTTGAATATTTTGCTTCACTTTCGCAATGACCGTAGAATCAGCCTTGTTATTCGATATATCTGTATAAATTGTTAACGTTCCATGTATGAACTTGTAACTGAGAAATTTTGAATTAAATTGCATATACAAATCATTTTTTATTTGAAGCATGGGTCAACAGCTTCTAATGTTAATGATCCTGATTAAAAAAAATTGAACAGAAAACTTTTTATGTTATATAGGACAGGTTAATTAAAAGGATCAATAAATGATATCATCAATAAATCTTAAAATGGATTGGTTATAAAAATGACAGGTTTGCCAACCACGTTTAGACTATGACGCACACCAAAAATTTTAAATTTATATATTTTGTTGTAATTTTTTATAGTATAGTAGAAACCTAAAAATATTTACATTAGAAACCTTATACTTAAAACTTATTCTTTAAAACATTGAATGTAAATTTATTAATAAAAAACATGCTTTTATAATAAAAAAATGTGTTAATAAATTTATAATATCATAAAATAAAATTTTAATTTAAGCACTAATAATAAATGTTATTTACGGCTAGTAGCACAACTTACACACTGAAAACAATTGTGAATTTTTAAGTAAACTTTAAAAACTAAATAATGCTAAATTACTTGATTTTGGACTAAAATAATAATATAAATAAAATAAGTACAAAACGTTAAACAAATAACCAGTAATTATTCCTTAACATATTCATGGTGAAAAAGTGTCTAATTAGAAATACTTAATTAAAAGAAACTTTATCTTTTATATAAATATTAGTAAAACCTTAGGAAAAAAAACAAAACTAATTAAAGCAAAGTAACGCATAAAACAGGTAAAAGGGGTGCTTTAACACAAAAATTTATTATTTAATGCATAATCAACTAATTTTATTCTATCTACATCTAACTAACGCATAGCACAGTCGTACGGGGTGCTCAGGTTCTTGTTCATGAGCATGGTTGCACTCGGTGCCAAAGCTGTACCAGCGTATTCGACCTGGTACATTGAAACTTAACATTAAAATTGAATGTTAATGTAATAAAATCAAACTAAACATTATCTTATACATACTTATTTTAATTTACAGACTTTAGATAACTACAAATCATTATTCTATAACTTAAAATGAGATAAAAACAACTAATTTTTAATGAATGAATTTATCAGGTTATATTAAACCTGGTAGAAATTGAGGAAATAAAGTGGGTTAGTTTGGTTGAGATCAAAAAAACAGTTATACTTTTTTTTTAAATAAAGGACTTCCTCAAATTCAAACTATCATTCAATTAAGGGTATATGGGGGTCCACCTTGATTTTTACAAATTGATTTTATTTTATTGAGTTTTATCTGAGCTATCAGACATTTTTAACTGCTTTAAAAAACTCAAAGTAATTTTTGAGAAATGAGCGATCAAAGTTGACGACCACAATAGGTTCCTAATAAAATGCAAAAACTAAAAACGCAAAAAAAGACAATTTCACTATATCCCCCTTCTTCTTATTAGCAATCTTCTTCAAAATTTTAAAAAGACTGAATGAAGGATTTTTTTTAATTTTGAAAAATAAAATGTTTATTTAATAAAAAAACTACCTTTTTGTATTTTTTATCTAAAATTTGTATGTTTTAATATTTTCAAAGTTCCAACATTCAAAGTCTTTTAAATTATAAAACGAACGTTTCCTAAAAGTTTGAAGTCTCTAGCTCTAAAAATGAAGGAGGAGATCGATTTTTAGTAATTTTCAAATTTCCAAGAAAATTTACCCAAAAAATTGCGGTCTATATGTTTGTATCGGAAAGTTTTTATAAAAATTACAATATCTCAAAAGTTAAATAAGATTTTTTAATTTTGTATAAACTGGTTTGAAGTTTGTACTTCAAGCTTTCGTATAAAATCCAATGTTATTTTTAGTAAAAAAAAAATGTTGGATACCCCTATGCCCTTAATTAGATTTTTAATATAAGATTTAATTTTATTTAACTACTATTTCCTTTTACTGAGTTAGGTAGTTGACATTTTACAATTTGAATCAATTATTCTCTAAAACTTTTCATATAAAATCAATTTTTAAAATTACAATAGCAAATGATTTCAAAAAAAACCTTAATTTTTTCCACCCTCGGTACTCTCAGTGAGGCGAGCCTCTTTTTTTCGTTGTTGAACAAATAGTTCTGATATTGCACATAGTCCGAAGTGCTGTTGGTGCCTGAAAAAATAATTTATTCATCATATTAATAGTTTGCCGTTTTAATCACTTGTTAGTGCTTTTTTTTAAATTTATTTTTATAGCATAAAATATTTTAAGTTAATTTAGGTCATAAATACTTGTTTTTATCATGCTTGTTACAAGTTGTTTATGATATTGAAAAATTATTTGGAAATTTATTGTTTTGAAGAAAGAGGAGATAGATTCTCAAACATTTTTTTTCAGAGTTTTAAGCAAAATGGCATCATAAAATACATTTTCCAAACATCTGTATTAAAAACTTTTATATAAACTGTAATATCATTGAAAGTTATAAAAAAATGTTTTATACTACACATTTTAAGCTTAAAACTAAAATTGATGTTTAATTGAAAAGAGAATTGTAGTACACCTCAACTGTACCAACTCAGGAGATCAACTATACACAAAAAAACTGCAAGAAAAAGATAAGGAATATTTTAGAAAAACGAAGAAGAAGATGAAGAAATAAGAAGCAGAATGAATTTAATCGTTTTTTTTTTTTTTAAAACATGTGATTTTTTAATTTTTCTTTCTTATCTGTGCACAACACGCATAGCCGATCTCGGCTGATAGCGGGCCTTATTATTATTATTTTTTATATATCTAAATTCAATGCAAATACTTGTGTCTAGTTTGTTGACTACGTCACGTTGAAATTTGTTGCAAAATAATTTTGTTTAACAAATAGTCTGCGAAACAGTTTTGCTCGCATAATGTAACATAAGATAAGTATTTTTTCTTGTTTAAGTTGTAGTAGTTTTAAGTTCAATTTTATTATATTTTGTTTAATACCGTGTCCATTAATACGTGTAAAACTAATTTGCTCTCTTTTATCTTTGAATCAAATTTTTTGTTTATAATTACTATGTTATTTTGTGTAAGTAATTTATTTTTTCTTTTAATTCAGTTTGCTTAAAGTTTTCTTTTTAAAGTTTGTCAACTTTACATCAATATTAATCTATATATAGGTTAATGTATTATTAAATAACCATCACTTTACAATTATTTTTTTAATACAATGAATTTTCATTAGCTTAAGTATTGACTTTTATTTTATATTATTCAACAAAAAATAATTCGGAAAACTTATGTTAAAAGTAGAACATTTTAACAATATACAACTTTAGTTTCATTAAAAGTATAAGATAAAGAAAGTTTTTATATTAATAGAAAACTTTTGTGTTTTTGTAAAAATTAATTTTTAAAAATTTTGCAAAGTATCTGTTGAAAACATCAGATAGCAAAAAATTCAGGTGTATTGTTTGAAAATTTACTTTGTTTATATGAAATTTGTGAGTTTTTTTTTCAAAAACATTTGAGTAGAAATATACTTCTTAAACAAGGAAAATGCAGATCTGTTAGCGAGATATTAGTATTTAGGAAACAACTGTAAAAATAATAAAGATTAATACTTAATGAGTAAGAGTAATTAAACCTCAACTTTTATTTATTATTTTTTAATAATAAACAAAAAACTAAAACAGTTTTTTTCTTTTTACAAACACTAATGTTGTAAAATAAATTTAACTAATTTTTAAGAATTATTAAATGGAAAGGTTTTTAATTTAACTAAAGCCTATTTGTTAATAGTTTGTTTAGCATAAGTTGCACAATTTTTTTTTATAACAAAAGTTTATTATAACCAGCAATTATATATATGGATTAAGCTTAGAACTTGTGCTTAAATCTCACTTAGTAATAGTGTACTGAAGCTATGTTTATTTTGAAAATATAACAAAGTTAAAGAGAAATTAAGTAAAAAATGCTAAAATATTAATGTAACTAACAAAAATTTTTAGTCTAAATATACATGCATTAATTTAAGCGATAGTATATAATGTAAATAAAAACAAAAAAATTTTGTTAGTATAAGTTGAAAAAAGTAACTTCAACTAATACTATATAATAATAATAACCAACATGTTTATATAGTTTATACTTACAGTCTACTTAACTATTAAGCTTTCAAACTACTTGCTATTAAAAAATATTAAAACCAAAACTTCAAAAATAAAACTGAAAAACTGAAAGTCATGTCTTTTACCATTTTTGCGTTGTTATATTGAAAATTTTGCAAAAAAAAATTTTGATAGTTGAAAAAAACTATTTATTTTAATGAGTTATTGAAATATGTTACGTATAAAAATGATTACAATAACAAAATGTTTAATTTATTTTATCAAATGCATTATTGAAATTTATTTTAGTAAATTCATAAATTAATTTTTTTGAAATACATTATAAATAAATTAATGAATTAAAACTTTGAACTTAAATAAATATGAAGAGAAGTGGATTTTTTAAAGTTTTACTTTTTGTGAAAATATTAATGTATCTTGAGAAAAAAAAAATGTTTTGTTCAACACGTTAAAGTTGTCCACTACAAGTTTATAAGAATTAAAAGTAAAAATATATGAAAAAATAATGAGTATTGAGTTTAAGATAAACAACTAAGTTTAAATTAAACGTAAGTGAACATTAGTTTGCTCTTTACATGTATTTAAAAAAAAACAAGAAAATAAACTAATTGTCTTAGTACATAATGTTAGTATCTACTGCTTAAAAAACAAATTATGTTAAATAACTTTATATTTCTAACTAATTTTTTTATGTATAACTAATTCAAAAAAAAAATTATAAGTTTTTGATCAAACTGTTTACTTAGTAGTTACACTGTTAACTGTCATCATTGTAATACTGAATTCATACTGAACCACACGACCAAAAATCGATGTTAAAGTTTATGACCAGGTTTCATTCTCATTAAAACTTATCAAGCTCTCATAGTCATGGTCTATTATGTGCATATTTTATTGGAATTAACAGAATAATAATTAGCTAACAAGTGTTAATAAAAACTGCATGTAGTAAATTTCGCAATTTATTGTAAGATCAATTCGACAGTAAACATATTTTATGTTTTACAACTAAGAAAGACTAAATACAATTGAATAAATATTTAATTTACTTTCGTAAAGTTCGTAAGAGTTCGTAAAACTTCGACCTGCGCTTTAAGTTTTCAGCAATTTTTATTTTCGAGCATTAAAACACTAAAACGATTGTAGAGAAGAATTTTAGAGTTGATTAAACGAAGTAGTTAATTAGTAAGATAGCAGAACTACAACAAAAAAGTAAGATTTTTACTTGTTATCGGTGTAAAACCGTTTTACCATAAAATACCAAAGTTAATTAATAGGAAAATGAACAAGTGAAATTTGAAAGACTTGCAAAGTTAATGTGTTTATTTGTTCAGAATAAATCGAGCTGAATATAATAAAAAAAAAATTTGAGTTATGTATACAGGTTTGCACATTATCACAGCAAGTAAACAATATTTGCTCTAGTTATTTTAATTAGTTTTTAATAAGTTAAGTAATAATTCAGATTGTAAGGGGTTTTCAGCAAATATAAAAAGCTTTAAACTGCTCTATTTATTTTTTTTCAGTTAATCAATGAAACACTTTAACAACAAAACAGTTTATTGAAACGGAAAACAAAAAACGTCAACTGGTAAACAAAATGTCAACAATTAAACACATAAAACATCTAAATTAAACAAAACATAAAATACTCTTTACTGATTCAACTGAGGTGCATTGAAGACACAATACAGTAGAATTCCGTTTTCTATTCCACTGTTGAAGATTCTCATATTCAAGTCAGTCAGTGGGCAAATTCCACGCACGTCGTGAGATACTACAAAACTGTTCGCTTGCAACCCTTCTCTATCCTGAATTTGACCTTTGAGAGACGCGAAGGTTTCAAACTTGTGTAATGCGTACTTTTCCGGTCGATGACCATCAGCAGTCGGGAAAAGAACATAAAAATGCGCCCAAGAAGACACTTTGCCGAGTGTGAGCACGAAACTAACTTGCTCCCTTATCTTGGTCATGTATGGAAAGTTAATGTTGTCAGTGTACAAACGCAAACCGGGTCCTTGATCTGGTACATCGGGATATTCAAACAGATTCTGGTGTTCGACTGGGATACCGCTTCTTCGACTGATCTCTTGTTTTATTTGCAAAATGCTTACTGGTAAAATTGCAACACTAATATTGTGCTTTTTACCGTCTGAGTATATGATTACTCGCATCCTAATTAACCTACAAAAACTGAAAAGTGGTTGTTAAGTAACTTTTGCATTAAGTATTGTAAAAATTGTGAACAAAATATCATATCTCATATTTCAGAATTAGTTAGAACTTAAAACTTTTGCTATTAAGAAAACTGTTTTAACTTTTTAAGATTTTAATTTTAATTAAATTTTTTAAGACAGATAGTACAAAAATTTATTTCGTATTGTAACTTATAAAAAATATTTTTAAATTGAAAACACCATTAACATATGCATTATACTAATGCTATTCTTTATATTCTTGTGTTATAAAATATTTAGCAATGGTTAAAAATAGATAAGTATTTATCCTTATAACAAAATAAATACTTTACAAGGTTTTATTTTTTTTTGTTAAAATTGAATAAAATTGTTTGGAAGCCGTATTTACTAATCATTATATGGTTTTAAGCACAAAAAATTTCAAAACGACTATTTACTTTATATTGTTAATTTTGTAATACTTTAAAGTGAATTTTTTTAATCATAAAAATTTGCGTTTAAAAGTAATTTATAAATATTTTCAAACTCAGTTATTAACTATTTAGCACTTATAAACTTTCTTTTTTTAAACAACGCATCAAAATCTTTCAAACTAAATAACAACAACTGTAGTAAATAGTTCAGCTTAATACTTAATGATGCCTATTTTACTCAATATTCATCTATCTAATTTAATAACTTTAATTGTTTACAACAAATAATAATTAAAAATAAATCATATCATTCAAGTAATGAGTTTTTTGTTTTATTCATAATCATTTCATTCAATAAAGTAATTTGAAATTAAAAGTTTAGCTTAGTTTAGTTTTGCAAAAAATAAAAAGATTACTTCTCTTTTGAAACTAAAAACAATTGTATGTTTAGTATAAAGCTACATAAAAGTACAAAATCTATTAAATAATAAATTTTTAAATTTACATAAACGTATATGTATTGATTTTTATTGCATTAAAACTCAAAGTCATGTAGTAGTCTAATTTATTCAATTAGTTATTACTTGGTGATGATTTGTTATAAACTAGTAAAATGAAATTGTCCTTTATGAAAACTTGATTTAAAAGCAGTACGCAATGTTAAAGCTGTTTAAAAAAAAACTGTTATCGCATATAAATGTTATTAAGTATATGTTCTAAACAAGAAAAACAACCAAAGGGTCTTTCTTAGCTTTATTACTGCAAATATTTACATGGTAGAATCAAAATTAATAATGCTGAATATATAATATATATATATATATATATATATATCGTTTTAAAATAATACTCTTCGATATAAGATGCTAAGTAGGTCTTATACACCTGAGCAAATATTTAAGAAGTTTCAGCAAAAATGAAAAAGTTTGCATTTGAATTATACTTTAAAAAAAAATTATTAGCTTGGATGCAATTCATACACGCTAACATGTTTAACTAAACAAATTTCGAATTAACAAAAACTAAATTTTGAAATAAAAACTAAATAAAGAACCTGAAGTATTCAAAAATAAAAAAATGTTTTTTTTTATCATAGTTTGCATGCATTCGCGTACGATAGATTTGTAACAAGACTATATATTGTTCTAATTGTAATCAGCAGCATCTCGTAGTATTCTCGTAGCCCTAGCTAGTTTGTAGAAATTAAACGATATTAGTTTCTTATTTTTAATAAAAGTGTAATGAAATAAGCAAAAATATTTATACAAGTAACAGTAAATTTTACAACCAATAATAAAATTTTGTCTTTTTTTTAATAGATCGAAATGAAAAGTTTATATTTCTTATTAATTTTTTTAAACAAACATATAAGCGGTTAAAGTGCTTTAAGTTGGTTCTTTTCAACTATAAGTATAAATTTTGTTTAATTTTAAAATCATCATTATCTGTAAGTTTTTTTAAAAAACTGTTTTCCAACTTTATTATTATAAATGTTAGAATAGTTTGAAATTTAGATTTAAAAAAAAAGTTAATTCTAGTCATGCACTTTTTCTTTCATTGCACTTTTTCCGTCATAAAAACTTGCGTTTAAAAGTAATTCATAAATCTTTTTAAACTCATTTATTAACTATTTAGCACTTATAAATTTAATTTTTTTTACACAACGCATCAAAAATCATTCAAATTAAATAACAACAACTGTAGTAAATAGTTCAGCTTAATACTTAATGATGCCTATTTTACTCAATATTCATCTATCTAATTTAAAAACTTTAATTGTTTACAAAAAATAATAATTAAACAAAAATCATATCATTCAAGTAATGAGTTTTTTGTTTCTTTCATAATCATTAAATAAAATAAAGTACTTTGAAATAAAAAGTTTAGCTTCATAACTAAACATTTATATAAGTTTGATTAAGTATGATATTGATTTAGTATGTTTCATCAGGCGGTTTAGGCTGTTCAAATTTAATTGGACAAAATGAAAAAATATTTTTAAGTACAAACTTACAATATAACTTCAAATAGGCTGTGGTTATAATGAATTCCAGCATCTACTCAGTATACTTATAGCTGAACATAGTCTAAGAAATATTTCATTAGTCTCGTTTTCTCCTAACTGTTTCTTTGTACTACAAAATTTACTTACAAATTAATTGAACAGCAGTATAACTGGTACTTCATTACAGCTAAAAAATAAAAAAAACAGGAGTGATTATAAAATTTTTGTATTAGATAACACTTAAAAATTTTTTTAATTAAGATGTTTTGCTTGTTTTATGCATTTTAATAGTTAATTGTTTGTTATCATTAATTTTAATCTTTAGCTGTTTAAGAAAGAAAAAGACATTAAGAGTAAATTTGATTCAATAAATATATAAGTAAATGCAAAAAATTAAATATTTAGTCGTGTTAAAGAATTGCAATATTCTTTTTCTTCATGAAGTTACTTATGTTCATTAAATCAGAAAATTTTAGAAATAACAATTTGTACTATAAGATTTAATTTTAAAGTTAATACAATATCTTTAAGTTTCAACTTTTCTTTTTCTAACGTATTAGTCACTTTTTTTTTGAAATGCATTCATCACTTTTTATGTTGGACAATTTAAACTTAAAACACATTTAAAGCTTAAAACTTTTAGTTTTGTTTAAAAATAAATACTCTATATGGACTTTAACGGTTCACATACAGTAAATAGCCAACAAAAACTAGCTTATAATTTTTGTATGTATGCGAAATAAAATATACAGTTACTCTGTAGTCAGCCGTAGTCTTGTAAATTAAGTATAATCAAAGTAGAAAAATATATAAAATGTAACAAAGGAAATTTTAAGTTATTAAAAACTAATAAAGTCAGTTTAACAATATTATTACAGTAAAATTCATTTTGTTTTAAATTTATAAACAATTCATCAATTCTAAGTTTATTTCACAACTAGAGTTTTATAGGGGTATTATTACTAGCTCTTACCAGGCAAAATAAACTTCAAAATCACAACTCATGGCTACATAAGGCATAAAAAATCAATTATCCGATTTTTTTAAAGATTTTTAAATTGAGCAGAATTACATTAACTTATTTTAAAGTGATTAAATATTACAAAACCTATAAAAGTTTGAAAACTTTAGGCAACTTATTTCAAAAACGATGACTTGATAATTTTCATTAATCAAATTTTAGTCCTTTTTAGTTTATTCTGAGAAGTTAAAAGTTCAGTTTAAAGATTGTTAATAGCTCAACTAATGTATAGTCAATAACAAAACATAGTAAAAAAAGTTTTATAGTTATATTCAAAATAATGTTTGAAAAGTAAATTACATCATAGATCTGTAAACAACTTTTACTATTACTAAGGCAGATAAAAGTAAGAAGTTTGGTATTACATTCTTGTGCCAATTGGAACAAAACCATATATTTTACTATTTTAAAAACAAATTCTTTTCTAAGTTTTTCTGTAGTTTAAGTAACAAGTTTAAAATAATAAAACATTGTAGACTAAAATTAGACGAAAGTTTTATTAAAGACTAAAAGTATAACCTCTAATTCAAACAACTTATAAAAAATAAACGTTGTTGTTGAAAAAAAGTTTTTATAATTTTAAGTATTTTTAATTATAACAGTTGACATAGTAAGTAGCATTAAAGTTTGTTCTTTAAAATTAGTAGTAACGTGTTTACTTATTTTAAATAATGAAGAGAATTTGTTCAATAAACGTCAATTGTTCATATAAAGTTCATCTAGACACGATTAATTTGTTTCTATTAATAACTTTACGCTCATAAAATGAATACACACAAAGTTTTTTTATTTAATTTTTACTTGTATTTAAAGACCTTATTAAGTAGTTTTATTAATTATTTTAATTAAACTAAACATTTAAATTTACTGCTTTTAAATGAATAAAGTTTTTACTTACTAAAAACTAAAAAAAATTAACCAACAAAAAATGTGGGTTATTTAAGAAAATACACTTATATTTTTATATTATGTTTTACACTCACACTATTATCTACACTAAATAATCGATAAAAAACTTATCCTAACTTAGCTAAAACTAAATGATACTTAAAAATATGTATAAAAATTACGCTTGCCAATAAATGGTGACGTTTCATATTAAAATACAATAAAAATAAAAATAAACAATAAAAAGATCATCATACTTCGGAAAACATTAAACTTTAAAAGAAGTCAAAGTTCTTACATATAAAATAAATCTAATATAATATGGTTTTAGAAATTTAAAAGTTTGAATAAGAATGGATTACTTTAACTTTAAGACTTTTAAAAACACAATTTAGTTAAAAAAAAACTTTACAACAAACAGTATATGCAATAAATAGATTAAATTCTAGCTATACATCTAGTAAGGTCTTAATTCAAATGTTACTGCAATCAAACTTATTGACCTTTTCCGCAGACGCCAATATTCAGTATTTCCCTCCATGATATTTGTAACATAACACCTTTTAAACTGTTCCTTAATTTCTCCTTTTCTAAATTCTACTTAAATTGCATCAGTATTTGCCCGAATCTTATTCTGAGATTTACTCTTAAACCCAAAACTATTTAACGAATACA
Organism: Thalia democratica; assembly: GCF_965202585.1. Taxonomy (NCBI): domain Eukaryota; kingdom Metazoa; phylum Chordata; class Thaliacea; order Salpida; family Salpidae; genus Thalia; species Thalia democratica. The sequence continues at coordinate 82,211,229 of NC_139166.1, forward strand.
ATTCATTATGCCGTAACAAAAAAATCATTTTTTCGTAGTCAAGCTGACGAAAGTACCATCGTAAATGAGACCTTTAATTGTAAATACACAATAGCTATATATAATTACTACTAATCATAACTTTTATAAAAACGTTTCTCGAAAAAATTATTAATTTGAAAAAAAAAAACGTAATTTATGATTGTTATTAATATGAGTTTTAAAGTTTTAATATTTGCTTTATAAATAATTAAAAGCTTATAAATTGTTATGTATAGAGCGAACCAAAATTTGTCTCTTTTTTTATATTGTTTTCATATTTCATTTCGTTGTATTAATTTGCCAGTTAAGTTTAGTAAGCCTTGTACTTAGTTTTTTTTATTAAAATAAAATAAGTAGAATTTTTATCTCAAAAAAACTTTACTTAACAAAATTTAGTAACTGGTCGAAATTTTTATTCTTCAGTAATGCAAATTTTTGTGTTTTGTTTGCTCTAATCGTCAAATTGAAATTTTTTGCAAGTATAAATAATATTTAGTATACAATTTAAAGTAGCAGTTTTAGTCCCATAACTTAAAATAAAATGTTTTACTTGTTTCTATCGTAAGAGTTTTTTTAGTTACCGTGTCAATTTCAGTCATATAGTGTTGTTCTGCGCCTTTTTAAATTAACATAATTTAATTTTATAACTGCTTACTAGTAATACTTTTTTTTGTGTTGGTGTAAAATTGTTGTTTTTTTATATTTTTTTTACTGGGTTTAAGTTTTTTTTTTTTGTTAAAACTTAAACACATTCAAAAAAATAGTAATAAGTTACACAAAACAATTATACTTAAATGTTTGTAAATTAATTTTACTTTTCTTAACTTAAAAACGGAAACCATCAAGAGTTGGTTAACTAAAAAATTCATTTAAATTTGAAAAATTTGGAAAGTAAGTAACATTAGAACAAAAAAAAATTTATAGTTACTTTAAAAAATTCACTCATTTATGAAAACTCGGAAATATAAAAAAAATAAAGTATACAATTGATAAGAAATACTTATCATGCATTAAACCCTATAATCATATTCACCTCTAAACCACTATTAACACTAGTTAATTAAGTCCAATGTCGACCTTTAATAAACAAATGGTAATTTGTTCTGACAGCTTCAGTTGTTAAGCAAGCTTTAATTAATTACCAACAAGACATCTAGGGAAACAGATAAAAGAACGAGTGTATAGGAGTGTAAGGACTTTTGCTTTTCAAATTAAAATATGATATACCGGTCAAAGTTTTAAATGCAATTAACGTGCGTTCATTGTAGAACACTTGGTTAAAAATTCACCATGTGCAAACAGTTATAATCCAAAAAAATTTAAAACTATTTAAACTTGTAACATGTTTTTCGATTTGTTTAAGCTATTTGCATTTGATAAAGAAACCTGTTTTATGTAAGCAAAAACATTTTGACTATAGTGGTTCTTTATTTTTCTTATAAATGTTGTTATAATTGTATTGATGTACAGTTTAACTGCAAAACAACTATAATATAAGTAAACTTGCATGATTTCAATTGTTACTAATTGCTTTTATACTTTATTGTTATGTTGAAAATTCAATAGTACTTGGTTGCTATATAATTTTGTAAAATATTATCTCTCGTCAGCTTAGTACTCAACTAATTAGAATTGCTTGAATATATCTAGTTTTATTGAAGTTGTGTGTTTTGTATATTTTATTGTATGTATACTGGCCAGTTATATTCTTAAACATTTTTTTAATAATGTATTGGTATTTAGTCTTTTTTATGAAGTAAAAATTCAAAATATTTTTGTTATATATTTCAGTAGCAGTAAATAAACTTTTCCTTTATGTGCATTGTAATTAACTAAACTTATATAAACTGCTATATGCAGTACAAACTTTTGAAGTGTTTAAACAGAAGCTACTATTTAATTTAAAAAGTATATAAATTATAGTTCAAAACAACAGTTTGTTGCTTTTCGATATTAAAGTTATTTTAAAGATGTTTTTATTATTTTTCTATTTAAAAATGCCAGTGTTCGTAAAATTGAATTTCTTTTAACTTTAAATGATATTTAGATTAATAGATTTCTAAATAACTACTTACATACTAACTTTGCCAGCTATTTTACACAACTTTACAATTTTTCTCCATGATTGTCATAGCTGGTTAGTTAGTTTCGTAAACAATTCAGTTTTTAATCAATTTTTATGTTTAATATTTATTAAAAATCATATAAAAATTATAAAGCTTTTCATGTTCATATACATTTTTCATTATAGGTCAACATTAATAACTTAATTGAAAGAATAAGTTATAATTAAAAGAGTTATCTCTTTAGATTTGAAATTATGTATAACGGGAATTCATTTTGTTTCTAAAACTAAAACTGAATTCCTAAGTACGTTGTGACGTAATAATAAAAAATTATTAAAAAGCTGCTGAGCGTCGTGTTTATATACAAGTGTATTTTAATGATGTTTAAGATTTATCTTTCCAATTAGACATTTTACGTACCAACTTTGCCTTCTGTAATACACAGCTTTGCTATTAATTTTCATCTTGTTAACTAGCTGTGTAAACAATTCCGTGTTGAAGAAAATTTTATGTTCATATATATATCTCAAAAATCACAAAAACTTACTTCATTGGTACGCAATTACATACACTATTCGTATGTGTTCAAAATACAAAATCCGCACTCAAAAAGAAAGTTGTATAAAACTGAAACTACAAACATTACTAAAAAAATATGTGCTTTATAAAACCTTTATTGATGTTTAAACTTTACGTAAAAATTAATAAGCATACTTTTTTTATACACTATATAAGTTTACACATATATATATAAATCAATTAGCTCTAAATGTTCTAGAATTAGTTTTCTATATTTATAAATATATTTTATTTTATAATATTAAAATAGTTATCGAAAGCTTATTTTTAAAAATTAAATCGAAATATATATAATTTTGATTTTAAATTTATCAAACTGTTTCAGATGATTAAATATCTGCCAAGTTATTCTGTATAGTATATTGAATGAGTTTTAAGCATCATATGTTGTTGAGAGATGCGAAAAATATACAAATACATTTTTTAAAATTATGAAGAAAATAGTAAAATTACAATAAAAATATTTTTAGTAATTTAAACATCAGACTTTATTTTATAATTTTTAATGAACACTTAAATTTTTTCTTTTCAATATATTTCGGGAAATTCTCTTGAGGGAAATTACAAATAAAACAATACAATAATACACGACAAGTATATAAACAAACATTTTACAAATTAATTAACTAATCAATTAAGTAAACGTAAATGTAATCAACAAAAATTTAATCAACAAACACTTCAAAAATCAAAACAAAATGGTCTTAACTAAAAAAGTCTCAAGTGTAGTCAAATTATTATTTTTTACATAAATTTAGTTTATTCGAATATATTAAAATGGCTTCAAGTCTAACTAATTCCAATGTATTTGAACATTGTCGTATTACACTGAAATTAGATAATGATTTTTTTTCTACAACTTGGATTATTTACAAGGTGTTCTGCTATCGCAGATTTTTTTAAATCATTTTTGACTGCAACACACTTTTCGTCTTTATTTGTCTTTAATATACGAAGTAATACACTTGGGAACATGTCCTTTTATTCTAGTTGTGAGGTGTCGAGAAGTTTGACCAATGTAGCTGCTGTCACAGCAGCATTTAAACTTGTAAACTACAAGACTTTTGTTTTTAGTTGGAATTAGGTCTTTTCCCGAACGTTGAAGTGTTGGTTTGGACATGAATAGAACCCTAGGATTCACCGCATGATATGTTTTACTTATTATATTCACTATTCTCTTCTCAATTATTTACCAATATATGGAAGTTTCAATAATAATGGGCATTTGTCTGGTCCATAAGGTTCAGCTATATTTGATTTGGTAGATTGTGACTTAATTACTCGGTTTATTAGCATTTCGGGATACCCATCGAGTTTAAGAATTGACTCTATATTGTTAACTTCATCAGCTAAGTATTCTGGTGAGCAGATTTTTTGTGCTCTTAATCAAACTAATTTTTCTACGTTTACTACAGAACAATTTAAAGTTTAAGTAGTTCTTGTTAAAGATAGGCTTTCTATATACTTTTGTTGTAAATTTTCCATCTTTTTAACAATCAGAACATCGAGAAAAGCTAACTAGTTACTTGTTTCAGATTCTTTGGTAAACTTAATGGATTGATGTGCTTTGTTTAGTACTAAGAATTAGAGATTGTTTTCTTCTTCACTAGTTGTTATTAAAAAACAGTCATCAACATACCTCATATACTTGGTGTTTGGGTGATTGGTTATGAATTTGGATATCACTTTATACTCAATATATCCCATTAGGATATTTGCTAATGTCGGTCCTAGAGAGGATCCCATTGCAACTTCATCAATTTGAATTTCCCTGAAAAGAATTTGACGAAATATATCGGAAAGAAATAAAATTGAGTGTTCATTTGTTCATTAAAAACAAATTATTTGTAAACAAAAGAATAGTTAAAAATTATTTTCAACATTATTTAGAGTTGTAACTGAAAACTATTAACTTTAAAAGTCACAGTATTATTCCACAAACACTCAATGAATATTTATGTATTTATTTTATCTTATTTATCAAAAAATTTCCCGTGGGGAAGTTAAGGTAGTTTGAGATCGTAAAACTCGGTGTTTCAATACAAAACATAAAGTTTCTTTTTCCATTCTATTTCATTATTTATTAGTGTTTATTGAAAAATTAAACAATAAGTTCAAAAGTTATAAATGTGTGTATGATTTATTATAATTCTAATTTTAATTTTTGTTCAAAATTTTTTGTTGTGTTTTAAACAAATATTAAATAAAGAACAACAAAGTTAATAGATATCTCATAAAAAAAAAGATAAATAAAAGTTTAAAAAATTAAAAATAAAGTTTTTAGACTAAGTTTTTATAGAGTTGGAAAAAAATTATTGTAGTATTAATTAATTCTAACACGTTATTTTGTGAATAAATACAAATATATAATATGTATATAGCTCTAAAATGTAAAGTTATTATTATTTCAAACAATTTTGAATTAAACGAAGTTAAATAAAATACACAATGTCAACTAGTTGTCACTTTATAATTAAGTATTAGATCTTGCGTGTTTTGCAACTACCTTTAAGTTAAATATATTAATACCAACACAAAACACTTATTTTAACAAATCGTGTAAAAATAATACAACAAATATTGTTTTGTTAGCTTTAAAATGTAAGTAGTGTAGTGACTTAAAAATACAAATTCGTTGTAATTTATTAATAAATTTAAAATAAAAACAACTTTTTATTTAAGAATTAACTTAGAGATGGCCACTTATATTTGAACAGCCTTAACCGGCTGACAAAACTAACTAAGTTAGCAAAATGGCATATGGCTTTATTTATCAAGTTAAAAATAGAGTTTAAGACGAATTAATATAGTTTAAATAGTGTAACGATTAGAAATGACGAATTTTAACAAATTTGTTACGTAATTGTAAAAAAAATATTTCATAAAACTATTATTTGTCATAAACAATTTAAGTTATTAAGTTAAACAAATAAAAAATGAGTTCTTATTATGTGTTTTAAAATGTAGGTGAGGGTTTGAAAACTTAACAAAGTAGAAATTTGCAGCTTTCGAGTTGTTTGTTTAATATTTCACAATTACTCTTTTCAAACTTTAACAACATTTTATTGCGGATACGGCATTACCATTACTAAATGAAAAATGTTTTTCTACTTTATAAATGTTTTATTGAACTTTACACTTGGGTTAAATTATATATAAGAAACTTTTTTTTTCTACTTTCTATCAACTATTCTTAACCTAATTATATTTGTTTAAAAATGTTATAGTTTAAAAACAAAGTTCATTGAGTTATGTTTAATAAAATAAAGCTTATCAGATAATTAATAAAATATTTTTTTTGTCCAAAGTGAAATAGTTAAACTAACTTACAAACAATTTATATATAAATTTCATTAACGTACAAAAAGACTAATAATTTTCTTTTTGCCAAAACAAGTGGATTTAAAAGTACTCCGAATTAAATTACAGAAAGACAAAAACTACATTATCATAAATTTTTTTAATAACTATTTAACTAATGAAGAGTATTTTTGAATACTATAAAAAAGCATTTAAATGTTATTTAGTTACCTTTATTGAATGTTTTATTAATTTATATTTATTTAGAATGTTTAGAATAGAGTAAATTAAAATTTAATATTTTCTTATTTGCTTTTAAATTGACTCTATTTGTACATTTAAAATATAAAAAGTTTTCTAAAAATATTTTAGCAAACCTTGCTTGTATTTAAAACTAGTAATACACAATATATATACTTATTATGCACAAATAATTATTACAATTTACAGTTTAAACTAAATTTCAAACTATATATTTTTTAAATTGTACTTATTACTAACAAATAAAACGTAGAAAAGTTCAATTATAAAACGGTTATATGAAATTTAATGTTGAAAATAACATCAGCAACAACTTAGATTTTGAAGACATATAACAAGTTTGCACCTGGAGTTAATTTTATGTCAAAAATACTTATATGATTTTCAATAAATTGAAAACATTAATATTTAAGTTAAACTAAGTGTAGTTGAGGCATAAATTTATATTGATTTGTTTCTACATACAATGTGTAATTTAAGCTGTGCCATTTTATATGATTAATAATTATAGGCATGTATAGGGCTCTGATTCTACAAGTATCAGTTATAAGGAACAGAGCCAGTTAGACATGTAATATGTATTGTGACCAACTTAGTATATATACGTGTCGGTTTGCCGTGAAACTAGAGCTTGTTGTGAAAGCTGTGTGACGTCATATTATTAGAACGTGTTAAATATGATGCATTTGTCTCATATTTTGACAACTGTGCAAAGTTTTATACAGTGCATATATTTATTTTAGCATAAATTAAGAATTTATACATGCACAATTGTAAATTTGTATAGATCTATTTCATTTTAAGACAAGAAGATATTATCGATATAAAAAAATTTCTATCAAATAATAACATGTATGGTATAAAAAGTGTGAATGTAGGTACACTTAAGTCATTGATGTTACTCAGGATAATTAAATCAAACCTTAACTAATTAATAATTTTTAACTACTAGATCATTTTTAAGTCTGCTTCATATAAATAGACATATTGAAAAATTTATCTACTGTATAAAAGATACACGAAACATTATTACAACAACACTGTTTTAAAAGTATAAACTACGTTAATAAATAACTTGCAATAAATAAAACTAAATAACAATTTATGTTTAGGTGAAAAATATTTTAACACTTTGAATAATGTGAACTATAAACTATTTAATGAACTTGAAATGAAGTAAGTATTTTAAAAGAATAACTCTTTATACTTAAATAATAAACATACAAAAAAAAATAACATACAATATTTCTAAAAAAGGTTTTATAAAAAACATTAGGAATATCTAATTACATCCCTATATACTAATAATAAAATATATACATCTTTGTAATGTTTTAATACAATTATTCATTGATTGAGCTTGTTTTGTAAAAATAAACATTCAAAAAATAACACTTGTCATATAAGAATCGCTTTAGAAAGAAATTCATATTTAAATATATTCGGTTCTAGTATTTAAGATAAACCTTTATACTTTTGTTTTACAAACTAATTCTTTTCTAGTATTTAGTTACTACTAAGTACATTTCATTTTAAAATTTTTAATTTAGCACGAAAAATGAAGTTAGTAAATATTAGTAACACATAATTTACACAGTTGTGTCTTCTTACATATTTAGGAAAAATCTTGAATTTTATAAAATAACTTTTTAAGGGTAAAATACTTTAAAATATAGTAATAATTGTTTCAAAACCGAAGAATTGAAAATTGTTGTTTTTTTATTTGTTTTTTATGCTTTATCAAACATTGTTATGATTATACTAAATGTCATACATAAGTAAGTTTTAGTGACTAAAAAACTTTATTGACGTCATCCTTTTATCTAATGAGTACACGCAAAAACTTTTTCTATATATTATCACTAATTTCACTTAGGTTGTTAATGATATCGTTTAAATAATTAGACTGCAACTAGCAGAAAGGTCTCATAAATAAACATGAAAATATTATACAAGTGTATTGTTTGTTATTCGACTAATTATTGAAAAAAAGCTTGTCATAAGAAACAGTTAATTATATTTTATAGACTAATTTATTAAAATATTTAAAAAATTGGTTTAAGGGTAGAATCAATTCAAGTGAAACATTAATGTATTGATAAATAACTTTTTTGTTTAAAAAAAAAACTGATATGATTACATAACATATAATAGTTTAATTTTAGTCTTTATTAAAGAAAAAACTAAACTTTTATTTATAGTTGCAGTAACCTTACTACATTCTTAATAAATATTTAACTTGATAAAAAAAGAATTAAAAATATCTATAGCAGCTCATGTTGACTCGCTGAGTTTGGAAATCTTTATTTTAAAAATACACGACTTTATTATTTTTAATCAAACTTGTCCTTATTTAAAAGCCTTATTTTTTGTTTAATGTCTTATAAATTTGATAACATATAATTCTTTTAATTTTAATACTACTATTATCTTTTGTATTTCGAGAGTTTTTTACCGATAACGAACTTTAATCTTAACTTTTTATTAAATACTACCTAACTATTCGTTCAATCAACCTAGTAAGAAATTATTTCGATTTTTTTTTTAAAGAGGTTTTAAACAATTTCTGAGTGTGTTAAATGTATTATTTTTTATTAAAACTAAAGCATTAGCTTAAAATTATATAAAGAAAATGTTTTTATAACAGTTTGTAATTTTTTATAGGTAAACTAGTTTTAAGCTTGAACTAAATTTACTGCATCTTTTCAGCTTTATCAAAAGACGTTTTGCAAAAAAGAAAAATGTTACTGAATTAAATCAGTTTGTAGAAAAGCCTAAAACGACCACGTTTTATAAGCAGCATAACGAATAAAAAATACTTACAATAAAAAATAGTAATTAAAAAAAAAAAAATATGCAGTAACTCTCATAGTGACGTCGTTATAGTAAAATTTTAAAACCCACAAACATCTGCCAACTAGTTTTTTATATAGTAGTAGTAAAATTTGTTCAATTGGTAATTTAGGCAAGATTGAATTTTAACTGCATAATTCAGAATCAAACAAATATAAATTACTCTTGATTAAAAAATCGGTTAATGTTAATGACCATATATAACCATATATTTTAATAATTAGAAAATAAATAAATTAAATACTTACTTAGTCGTATATTACAAGAAAAAAACAAGTAAAACTATAGTTTAGACATTTAATAAAATATGCAAATAATTGATTTATTTGTTTTGATACAAAAATTATAAATTTCTATTAGAAGTATACGGACTTTTATTTTTTTACCTTTTTAGACTGAATACGACAATTTTAAATAAACCAACAATAAAAATCACTATACGCTATATTTTTGTTGTATATACCGTTAATCGGATCAAATTTCAAAAAAAAACAAAATAATTAGTCTAATTAAAATTAATTTCAATTTTTGAAAAGTTTTAAGCAAAAGTTATTACAATAACTTGTTTAAGTTATTAAATTAATTTCAGTAAAGTTTAATTTAAAGTAATCATATTCATCTTTATTTTATATTTTTAACATTAGAACTTTGATTTTTTTTTTTAATTTGATTAAAGTATATATTTTGATACTTAAGTTGTGATTTTATATACATGAGTATATAAGAAGTTGCTTTTTAGTTTTAATTATATATGTTTTGAAAGCCTCATATATCCTTAACTTTATATAAATTATAGTTTTTTATGGACTTTAATCAGCTTTATCCAACGAATATAAAACAAATTTAGCTTTAAAATATCTTTAAAATTCTTAATTAATAATTATTATCATTAAGTTTCACACATGTGACATTGAAGATCAATATCTAATTATAACAGCAATAAGTAGCATACAACTAAAATAATTTTAAATGAAGTTATAAAACAAATTTTAGACGTTTAAAAAATGTGATGTTTTTAGAAAAAGCAATAAAGATATAAGCTGTATGCTAATGTTGTTTAAGTAGTTAAGCTAGATTATACTGGAGTTTTTCTCAAAGTTAATTAGATATAAAAAAAAAGAAACTTACAATAAATTCTCTTGAGTTCATAATAAACAGAAAAAAAGTTCATAGGCCTAAAAAAATTAGTTATGAAAATTAAACTAGATATTAAACGAAAGTATATGAAATTTACCATAGATATTACAATAAAATATAAGATAAACACTAGACGTTTTTGAGTTTAAAAAAATAAGCCAAAAATTCTGATTTATGTTTGTTCTAGGATAGTTTTGCAAATTACAATATATATAACGAGAAATTTTAGATATTTACAGGATCCGACCGGATCCGAATTTCAAAACAATATTCGAATTCTGTTCCGGAAGGATATTTCTTCTTGGATCCGGTAAATCACTACAAAATGTATAATAGCTACTATTCTAAATAGCATATGCTTACAATACCTCACCAAAATAAATAGTACTATTGTTTTGTAAAACGCTTTAAAATATAATTTTGCTTTAATAATATAACAAATGCTTTAATTAATAAAATGAGCTTTAATGAAAATTAAGATGCATGGTGCAAAATTTTGTTTTTTGAACATTTTTTTTTAAATTACTAATATCTTATATTTAGCTTGTTATCGTAAACACTTAGACATGTATTTTTCGAATATCAAAACTGTTTTGTTTGTTCTTCAAGCTATAAGGTAAACTAAAAAATTAGCTTTAAAAAACTCCGGAACTGCTGTAACCAAATGATAGTCAGTTAAATGAAATAATTTAGGTATTTAAGGTTCGTAAAAATATTCCAAGAGAACTTAAATCGGAAAATTAGATTAGCCTACTAATTTTAAACTTTTTAAACTCTCATAACTGTTTTTTTATATAAATAAACTTCCATTCATTGTTTTCTACATTAGGTTTGTTCCAAATTTTAACCGTTTACTACGGTATTTTATAAAATGTTGCATATATCAGTTTATATTAAGTTCTACACATGCTTTTTCTTTATATTTTAGAAAATTTATAACAACTTAAGTTATCATATCTAAATTCATCTTTAATGTAAATAATTTATTGTTTTCTAAATAAATATCATTAGACACATAGAAAAAACTTAATTGCAAGAGTATGAAACTAATTAAATGTAATGTTCAGTAAAACTAAAAAAATTATAGTCATCGAGGTATTGAATTAAAGGTATACGTACACCAATAACTTATTTAAAGGAAAAATTTTTTGCGTTTTTAAATTACATAACATGAAAATAATTTAAAAATTACGTAAGATTTTAATGAACTTTTATTCAATTTTTTAGTTTTATTTTATGCGTGAAATAAGATGCAAAAAACTTTTTATCTATATAATTTTAAATCTTAATAAAGCTTTATTTATTTTATGGAATCAAACTTATTGTTTTGTAATTTTAACGGCGTTAACCAGCTGGGATTCAATACTTAGTTTGAGTTCAACAAGATTTTAAACAGCTTTGTTGTGAGAGAACGGTTACACAACTTTAATACTCAAAAAATATAACTTAATTCAAGATGTTTGATTATATAAACCATTAATTAAAAAAAAAGATGTTATATTGATGTATAAAAGTAAATCAATGTAGTTTGTTTAAGAGTTAATATTTATAAAAATCGTAGCTAAAATAACTTAAGCCACAAGTAAATTGATTTTTTATATAAATATTTTATTAACTCTTGAGAATGCATATTTCAGTTATAAAATAGTTTTATCAACTGAAGGCTAGTAATTATAATTAGTAGGTGTTTTAATTCATATCTCAAAGTAATTTTTACTAATAAAAAAACGCATTTGACGTTTTGCATGATTTACATGTGATATCAGTAAACTAAATGTAATGGATATTAAAGCTAAACACTTTATCCCCATTAGTTTAATATTCAAGTTTTATAATATGTTTGTTCAAGTTTAACATCCTCAATACTTTCATAAAAATATAAAAAAAAACTTCATATAAATTAAACTTGAGAAACAAAAAAATTATTTAAATTAACCTTATATACTTTTTTTTATATATAAAAGTTCTCAGTTTGTGATTTGCCTTTTTATATTTATTGAAATTTATAAAGTCTAGATTTATTAACTTCTAGCTATTTATAAAATAGACATTTTTTGTTTCAATTTCTACCTAAAGAAACTTTATAAAGTGATTTATTGCAAACCAAAGTAATTATATAAAATATACGAAATATATACTAGTATGAAATAAAATAAGCACGTGTTGTGAAAACTAACATATTAGTCTTAATTTTCAAAGGCTGTTATAGTTTTTATGATCAAGGTGCTATAATTAAGCACAAGGATTTAATAAACTTCAACCGAATAAAAACATGCGACCCGTGAGGTAATTTTTAGATATAACTTTGTTTCTTTTTTTTAATTTTCATGCATTTATACAGCGAACGAGTAAATAATTAATTCACAGTTTAAGTCAGTTTTGAAATTAATAATTTTCAATAGTTATATTTAAAGTATGCTGTACAAAATACATGGTCAATAGTTTTTAATTTTTCATTAACAACTTGTAAATATCAGAAAAAAAAGGAACATTTTATTTATAATTAGGTATATTGCTGTTGTTTTTAAAATGTAAAAATGATATGAGAAAAATCGTCTGTAGTATATTAAGTATTTTTATTTAATTATAACTTGTTTAGTTTTGCTCGTATGGTATAAATAGTGTTGTTTTTAAGAAACAAAACTTCTGGTTTAATTTTTCTTTTTAGATATAAATAATAAAATGGAAATGTGAATCACAAAAGTAAGTAATGTTTGCTTGTTACTTCAAAGTATTTAATTGAAAATCGTTTAAGTAAAATCCGTCACACTATTTCTTAATAAACCTATGTTGAAACTATATCGAAAACTCAATGCCTTTTTTTATTTTAAGATTTTTAACCATCGTTTAAGCTTATAAGTATCTGTAAGTTAATTTTTCATTAACAACTTGTATTAATCAGGAAAAAAATTTAGAACATTTTGTTTATAATTAGGTATATTGCTGTTGTTTTTAAAACGTAAAAATGATATGAGAAAAATCGTCTTTAATATTTAAAGTATTTTAAAATAGTTTAAGAGATGAGTATGAGTAAAAGCTTTACGTCATGTTAAAATTATATTTACAAATTAGTACTAGTATTACTAAATAGTATTAGTCTTAAAGTTCTCAACTTTGCAGATGATACAATGTTATACAAAACATTCACAAATGACACATACCTAGTTGATAGGTAGAACTAAAAAAAGTATTAGATTGGCTAATGGGAAACAATCTAAAATAAACATTAATAAAAACAGAAGCATGATTCTACACTAATCAAAAAATAGTTTTGGAAAATACAGAGCTTAATGTTAAAATAGGTAAAACAGTTTTAACAAACACAATTAGCTATGAATATTTGGGAATAGTTTCAGACAGAAATTTAAAATGGACAGAACACTTAGAAGCTATAAAAACAAAATTACAAAAACATTTGGTGAATTATATAAAACAAGACAATTCTTAAATGAAAAAGCGTTATATATAATCTTTAATACTTTATTTATCAGTAGTTATAAAATAATATATAAGTAAGTGAAAATTATTTGATTTCTTTTTTTTTTTGATTGCTTCGATGTTTTTAAATTATTTTTTTTTCTTTTTTACTCTTTTATGGATAACAAATCGTCATTCGACAACATCGTTTAAAAGTAGCAAAAGGTTCCTTAAAAAGCTTATAGGTCGTATTTGCATATATTTATAACCTATTTTGACAAATATTATTTACATTTGGTAAAACATGTTAGACTTTTAAGACAACTTAACTTTTATTGCCAAAAACGTTTGTTAACAAAACATGATTATTGAAAAACAAAATTACTAAAATTTTCATTTCTTTCGTTACCTCTTATTTTAAATGGCCCTTACCGGATAAACCTAATACATGTTGTGTGTGAAGAACATTTAACATATATTTGTTAATTGGTCAATTAATTTTAATTGAATTATTTGAGTTTTTTAGTTAAGTACTAAGTTATAAGGTTAAATGCTTATATAATTAATAAAAGTGAAGTTGTTTAAACTTAGAATAATATGTGTAAATATCATTTTTATGGCCTAAACAGACTCAAACCAAACAACTACACTCTAGACTTGAATAACTTCATTTTTTACTCGGTACTTAAGTTTAATGTCATCAATATTACAAAATAAAATTTTAGAACTTAGAGTTGAAAACTAATTCAATATATATTTTAATTTATAAACAAATAATAGAAGCATACTGTAGAATTCAGAATTTAATTATTTAAACTTTTGCAACAAAAGGTTCGTGGTGTTTGCAAAATACGTAAGTTCAAAGAGTTTAAAGTTACAAACAAAACCATCAACATAAAAAAAAACTTGAATCATATTTTATAAAACATAAGTTTTGCAGAATATATTAATTATTTTTTATATAGTAATTATGAAAAATAAAATTTTAGTTAAATACCTCTTTAGATCTTTATAAGATGTAAATTGCATTACACTTTAGATTATTTTTCCGGAAGACTTCAATCATTTTAAATGAAGTACTTAAATTTTAGATTCGAATTTTGATAGTCTTCAACATTAACTTCAATTTTCAGCTAAATAAGTTATTGAACACTTTTAGCTTTAGATTCTATTAATTAATCTAATTTTTATCAATTTACGCTTTGACTCACTTTTATAAAGCTGTTTAAAAAAACACAATATTAAATACAGTAACTATCTTCATCCCGAAATTTTCGGTACTAACTTTTTGTTAATTACACAATTTTGAACATAAAGCATTGCTATTAAACTTTTCGTATTATATGACACTTTTAGGACACAAATTTCATAAGATTATATTTTACTAACCTTTGAAAGCTGCATTTAAATTGAACTTTGTACTTAGCTGAGTCAGATAAAAATATTTTTGATAGTGATTTAATAGTGATTGTTAATACAGTTGCTCGCTTGTTTTACCAAAACATCAATTAGTGGTATCATGCATGTATATGAGCTTTTTTAAGCTAAAAAAGTATATAAGCTGCTTTGTTGCAGTAAAAAATAGTTCCTAGCTTGCAAGTAATACTATGATAAAGGTCTACTTTTTAGAACTTTTAAAAAATTGACAGGTTGTGGTGAATTAAAAATCAAGTGGCTACTACTCAAATTAAATACTAATTAAAGTGTTGTTTTTACATTAGACCTCATTAACTTAATATTTACGTGAGTTTATACTAAGAAAAAATCCTTAATGGCTTGAACTAAAAAAAACGCTTATAGTAAATTATAAGTTCTTAAGTTTATAATAGATAAACAAAATATACAATTAGTTAATGATCAACTTTAATTATGAACTACAGAAATGTTGAAGAACCATAATTCTTAATGGGATATAATATCATTTTTTAACTTTATTCTACTCTAATAGAAACTTTTTTAAACTAAAAATTATAAACATAGTTTTCATTTATATATTCTATGAAAGTTTAAATGCAGCTTGAAGTTAGTCATTTGAAAGTTGTATTAGTAATTTGTTTCAAAGTATTATAATATAAAAGTCTTTTTTAGTAATTTTGAGAATGTTTTTTAAAAGTTAGAAAATTTATTTGCAAGTTATATATTTCTGTTTTTAGTCCAATCAGGTCCTTTTTATAATAAAAAATTCTCTGTTTGAAGAAATTATTTGATTGTTTGAAATTAACTAACTTTCAAAATATAATAAGCTTCTACAAACAAAGTATAATTAATAAGTCGTTTAAAGTTTTGTTGGTTTGTAAAAAAAGTTTTAAAAATTTACAATCTTAGTATATTTTATGTTTCATATTTTAGAAATAATAGATACCATTGAATACCACTGTTGATTAGTTTTAATTAGTCTTGTTGTTTCTTATGATTAAAGAAGGTAAGATTAAAAATGTTTTTCATCAATACTAACGAAATTTTTCATTAAAAAACTTATGAGTATTGTATTCACAATATTTAAATAAAACTTCCCTCTCCTTTTATTCGTTTTTTTTTTCAAGTTTTATAGTTTATCCCATTAGAAATATAATAAAACAAAATGTAATTTAGGAGAATCGTTCTAATTATTTTAAACTTGGCAATAAACAAAACGATCTGATTAAAACCGAATGTCAACAAAATTTAGAACCGTTTTAATTTACGATTTTAAATATATATTAGTAGACTTATTGTTAATGAAAAAAAATATCTAAGTATCAGACTAATTTTGAAAACTATTATTTAATATAAAATTGAGTGTTGCTACATCTAAGACCTCTAAAGACGTTTAAACATAAAACTGGCACACATTTTTTATGTCCTATGTATATGTATGTAAATAGCCTTTTGTTATATTACCTGGTTTGTGTAGTAGCAACTAAAACAAAAATATTAACTAGATTGAATTGTTATTTGCACTAAACTGAGGATTTAATTATAACTGTATATTTACAAATTTTATGTTAATTGCTTTATGTTAGCGGTAAAAATGTTTGTCCTCTCAAGTAGAGTTATGGCAATTAATAAAGCTTTAAAATATTTTCTATATTAAAGTATGCGTTTGTTAGCTTCGAAATTTCCTTCACAAACTATATAATAAACTAAGAGTTGTGACAGTGTTAATAGATATATTCTAGATTGGGTTGGTCAATCGTTTAAACATAAGTCTAAATCAATTGTTATAATATTTATTTTAAGAACACTAAGTTCACTTATGATAACCTTAAAAATAATGACTTTGATTCGTTACCCCTTCTGCGGAAGCGAAATAAATAATTTTTTTTGCAATATGGTGTATACTATTAGTTTCAGCCAAAATAAAAATTTTACATTTTAGGTTTATTACTTGTAGTTCTATAACTAATTAAAAGATTAAAAGATTAAAATAATGAATCTTGTCACTGACTGTTAGAAATTATATATTAACTTTATTTTTTAGATATATATTTTTGAAAAAACTGAAATATTGATTGAGAACGACCTTATATTTAGCATAACTAATTCTATAAAGTGTAAAAAATAAAATTCTCATAAAACCACACATATAAAATATTTTTCTAAGAATTTTTTTGTTTTCTAACATATATTTTTTACTGTACGCTGTTTGCTGAACTTCATTTCATCTAAGATTTTTTTAAATTCTATACCAGGGTATCTCACAGTAAGCAATTTGCTTTTTAAAAAATTGACTAGTTAATTTATTATATTAAATTAAATATAAAATGTATAAATATGTCACGATATTAGCTAATGATTGTTTTATTTTAGTAGCATATGGTATTATAAAAACTTTTAAGATAAATGCATCTGTTTTAAAACTTTTAATTTCCTTTAGGGAAAATATTAAATATGCAACCACTTGAACACGGTTAAAATAATAGGCAATATGAGCTAACTTCAACTCAAATGTTTTAGTAATTATTTAAAGTATTTTAAAGTCTAATTTTGTGGGATTTAATGTGACTTCAATAATGTTTAAAAAAATACTCATTGAAAACCACAGATAATTTATTGATATAGAAACTTAGTTAAGTTTTTATTTAAAATTATTAAACCTAAGCAAGATTTTAATAAAAGTTTTCTTACTTTTATGTTACCTCATTTGGTTGCAGTTAAAATACTAGCCTACAAGTATTGGACTACTATAACTGACTGGTATGTTAACATAGTTTCTTATAAAATAAGCGTTTGTCAGGAATAAAACTTACGTCATGATGGCTCTAATAAGCTAAAATTAATAGTAAACTATTTTAAAAACTAAATTCAACTTACACTAAAATACCATATATTACTGTTGAAGCTAGTTTACAAACTATTAGTTAAATGTAATTTGTTAGAATGCATACAGTGTTGTTATTTTTAATTTTATCTTTAAATGCAAAATGATTAACTTTTTTTATAAAAACAACTGTTGACTAGTATATAAAAAAGTACGCTTTTATAAAGTTTAGTTATAAGTTTTTAAACAAAAAGAAATAGTTCATTAGAAGTATGCATAAATATCAAAATTAATACCATGTTAATATAGATCATTTAGTTTTATTTTGGCCACTTATGGTTACGATGAAAATTTCTGACAAGTTTAACAACTTTTTACAAAAAAGTGTTTACTTTTCATATTAATACTAGAATTAAGTAATATGTATGTCATTATTCTTTTAATTTTAACAATTAGTAGAAAATAACACTGTAATACTTAAAAACTTTTGTACAAAAATTGTATTAATAAACGTTTAAACTAAAAAATCACAAAGTTGTGAAAATTATTAAAACAATTTTTGAAACTTGTTTAAATAACTCTACGAACATAAATAAATACTTTTATTATTATCTGCATGCTTTGTAAAAAAGCTAATGTTGCAAATTTGCATAAAATTGTGAAAGAGTTATTAATAATTTCTAAAACTCAATTAAACACATCTACAGAAATATATACTTACTATTATAAACATATACGATTGTATTAAACTTGTTGTAAATTACCGTACTTCTTACCATTTTTGTCGTCAAAAGTATTTTTATTATATAAAATTTACTACAAAACAAAAAAAATTAGTATAATAGTTCAGATTCTTTTAAGGAAAACATATAAACAGTTATATGGATATATGTATTTTTTGAGACATAAGTATAAACTCTTTAAACAATAAAGTTAACTCAGTGAAAGTTTATTTCAACCAAATCTAAGGGTTATGCTTAACAAATCTTATCAGAGCACCAAGAGATGTACGTATGAAGTACATTTATTGATCATTTGTATTGTTCAAGTCAAGAAAAATTTATAAAAAAATTGTTTAATATTTAACACTTATCAACTCTTTTGTAAAAAGATAATTTTGAAAAATTATTTTGAGTATATAAACACTTAAAAGTTTTATAAGAAGGTATTCAATAAATACATATATTTAAATAAGCTATAATTCTATACTTATTTTTTTTTAATGATTAAAAAACTGTAGATTTAAAGTGTTATTTAACTGTTACAACATAACAATAATAACTTGATTATATTGTTTCAATGCAAGTTAAAATCAATAAATATTGGTTTTATATCTTAATTAAATATTGTGATTTTATTGATAAGTATCTCAAGTTAGAATAATCTTTGTAATAATTGAAAACCATCTAAAAAAATTTTTTTTTTGTTCTAACTAAATTGTTGATTGAAGTAATCAGTCGTCCTAAATTGCGTTATTTAGAAATATGTTTGATTTTTTATTAAGTTTTTAAGTTATAGTTTATCTATACAAATATTTTTTTCGTTTTAAAACTTTGATTTTCTTTCAATCATTTAATATTGCTTAATTGAATAAAAAGACATATGTACTTCTAAAAAAATTATTTATAATAATTAAAAAAAAATATTTCTAAGATATTATCTAGAGTTAAAGTTAACTGATTGAAATAGTAAATGATGGTAACATCGTACTTTTTAGAAAAGCTAGGGGTAAAGGATTCACTGATTGTTAATAAACATGAGGTTTAAAATTATAATTTAAATAACTTGATTTAAAATAAAAAGTTATTTTACATAAACGTGATTTTATATAATAAGTCTTATACATGTTTAACTGTTTTGTTTTGCAAACTTAATTTTTAACTAGCTTGTGCGTAGTAAATAATAGCCTAACAGATTTCAATTTAAGTTAAAATATAAAAAAAAATAGATGTGTACTATTTTTATATTAGAATATTGCTTAAAAGAAATAATCTGTTTTTAAAAATGTATGAAGCCAAAAATAAATAGTGTAGTTGTTTAAATTCTCGCGTAGTTATCAAATCTTTTTACAGACATAGGTTTTATTTTTTTAAATCAAAGTTACTTTAATAATAAAAGCTGGCTATACTTTTTTTTCTTGTAAGATTTTGTGTTCTATCACTAGCTCAAATTTTGTTTTTTTAAGAAATTTAAAAAAAAGTATAATTTATTCATAACGTACTGCAAGTTATTATTTTAATAGTTGTAAAGCTTATTTAACTTATTTATGTTTGTTGTTTAACCCGTATTTATTATGGTTGTTGAGATGCTTTGCACATCAATAATAAATAAAGAGCTTACCACACGACTATTAACAACAATACGGTTTTGTCCTTATATGTGATTGTCTGTATACTAGGATTATACTTTCAATTTGTAAATACTTTTTCTAATTTTAACAATCAAACTTTAAAAAACTGATGGTTTAGATCACCTTTTTATAATTACTGTTTAAGACAGGTTATATTTTTAATTTTCAATTGTTTCTCACCTATTTACATATAGTTTGTTTTTAATAGCAAAAGTTTTAATTATTTTTCTAGAAATTACTGTTCTTACTCCAGTATTTTTGATCTTAAGAATATACTTAACGTTTGTTATGTATAGCTCAATTAGATTAACGCTTTTATTAAAATTTATAACTTGAATATTATAAATTAATAATTTAGATATTCACTTTTGTTGTATGCTGCTTATCGTAGTTAAAATTAGAAACAGAGCTTCAATTGATACTTATGAAACTTAATACTAATATGTACAAAATTAGTTGGCAGGTGTTTGTTGGTTTCTCAAACTTTATTATAATGCCGTCACTCTGCTGATCAATGTATTGTTTTGTTAATAAGTTTAGATTGTTTATTTTCTTGATATAAACTGTTTTTTTTTTAACTAATTGTTGTCTTGCTTATAAATTGTTGTATTTTGGGCTTTTGTCTACAAACTGTAGTAAATCTGATACTTATTATTTCATATCTATAAATTTTTATTGATAAAACTAAAAAATTCAAAAAGTTTTTTATAAGCTTAAAAATAAATTTAAAATTGCAGTGTTATGAAAATATCTTATTTAAATATAAATTAAGTTAAAGCTTATATTTAGTTCGAAAATAAATTTAAAACACTAAAAAGATTTTAGAGAAAAAATTTAGAATTGATTAAACGAAGTAGTTAATTAGTAAGATAGCATAACTACAACCAAAAAGTAAGATTTTTAATTCTTATCGGTGTAAACCGTTTTACCATAAAATACCAAAGTTAATTAATAGGAAAATGAACATGCGAAAATTTGAAGACTTTCAAAGTTAATGTGTAAATATTTGTTTTGAATAAATTGAGCTGAAAATAATAAAAAAAAAAAGAGTTATGTATACAGGTTTGCACATAATCACAGGAAGTAAACAATCGCTGCTAGATTTAATTTCAAATTGTTTTAAATAAGTTAAGTATTATTTCAGATTGTAAGGGGTTTTCAGCAAATATAAAAAGCTTTAAACTACTCTATTTATTTTTTTAAGTTAACCATTGATGCAATTTAACAACAAAACAGTTTATTGAAAAGGAAAACAAAATATGTCAACAATTAAACACATTCGAAAGCCATGACAATCTAACAAAACACAAAATAGTTTTACTGAGTCAACTGATGTGCATTGAAGGCGCAATACAGTAGAATTCCGTTTTCTATTCCACTGTTGAACATTCTCATATTCAAGTCAGTCAGTGGGCAAGTTCCACGCACGTCGTGAGATACTACAAAACTGTTCGCTTGCAACCCTTCTCTATCCTGAATTTGACCTTTGATAGACGCGACGGTTTCAAACTTGTGTAATGCGTACTTTTCCGGTCGATGCCTACCACCACTCGGGAAAAGAACATAAAAATGCGCCCAAGAAGACACTTTGCCGAGTGTGAGCACGAAACTAACTTGCTCCCTTATCTTAGTCATGTATGGAAAGTTAATGTTATCCGTGTACAAACGCAAACCGGGTCCTTGATCTGGTACATCGGGATATTCAAACAGATTCTGGTGTTCGACTGGGATACCGCTTCTTCGACTGATCTCTTGTTCTATTTGCAAAATGCTTACTGGTAAAATTGCAACATTAATATTGTGCTTTTTACCGTCTGAGTATATGATTACTCGCATCCTAATTAACCTACAAAAACTGAAAAGTGCTTGTTAAGTAACTTTTGCATTAAGTATTGTAAATATTGAGAACAAAATATCATATTTTATATTTCAGAAATAGAACTTAACACAAAATTTTGCTATTAAGAAAACTGTTTTAGCTTTTTTTTATTTTTTTTTTTTAATATTTTAAGACAGATAGTACAAACATTTATTTCGTATTGTAACTTGTAAAATTAATTTTAAAATGAAAACAAAGTTAAAATATACATTATACTAAAGCTATTCTTTATAATCTTGTGTTATTAAATATTCAACAATGGTTAAAAAATAGATAAGTATTTATCCTTATAACACAATAAATACTTTACAAGGTTTCATTTTTTTTAGTAAAATTGAATAAAATTATTTGGAAGCCGTATTTACTAATCATTATATAGTTTTAAGCACAAAAAGTTTTAAAACGACTATTAACTCTATATTCTTAATTTAATAATATTTTAAAATGAATTTTTTTTTTTTGCTAGATTGCAAAAAAAAAAAAAAAGATTACTTCTCTTTTGAAACTCAATACAATTGTAGGTATAGTATAAAGCTACATAAAAGTACAAAATCTATTAAATAATAAATTTTTAAATTTACATAAACGTATATGTATTGATTTTTATTGCATTAAAAATTAAATTCATGTAGTATTCTAATTTGTTCAATCAGTTATTACTTGGTGATGATTTGTTATAAACTAGTAAAACGAAATTGTCTTTTATGAAAACTTGATTTAAAGCAGTACGCAATGTTTAAGCTGTTTAAAAAAACTGTAATCGCATATAAATGTTATTAAGTATAAGTTCTAAATAAGATAAAATAACCAAAGGGTCTTTCTTAGCTTTATTACTGCAAATATTTAAATAGTAGAATCAAAATTAATAATGCTGAATTATACTCTAAGATATATTTATGTATATGTCATTTTAAAACAATATCCTTAGATATAAGATGCTAAGTAGGTCTTATACATCTGAGCAAATGTTTAAGAAGTTTCAGCAAAAATGAAAAAGTTTGCATTTGAATTATACTTTAAAAAAATTTTATTAGCTTGGATGCAATTCATACACGCTAACATGTTTAACTAAACAAATTTCGACATAACAAAAACTAAATTTTGAAATAAAAACTAAATAAAGAACCTGAAATTTTCAAAAATAAAAAATGTTTTTTTTTTATCATAGTTTGCATGCATTTGCTTACGATAGATTTATAACAACACAATATGTTATTCTAATAGTAATCAGCAGCATCTCGTAGTATTCTCGTAGCCCTAACTAGTTTGTAGAAATTAAACGATATAAGTTTCTTATTTTTAATGAAAGTGGTAATAAAATAAGGAAAAATATTTATACAAGTAACAATAAATTTTACAACTAATGATAAAATTTTGTCTTTTTTTTAATAGATCGAAATCAAAAGTTTTTATTTCTTATTAATTTTTTTTAAACAAACATATAAGTGGTTAAAGTGCTTTAAGTTGGTTCTTTTCAACTATAAGTATGAATTTTGTTTAATTTTAAAATCATCATTATCTGTAAGTTTTTTAGAAAACTGTTTTCCAACTTTATTATTATAAATGTTAGAATAGTTTGAAATTTAGATTTAAAAAAAAAGTTTATTCTAGTCATGCACTTTTATCTTCATTGCACTTTTTCCGTCATAAAAACTTGCGTTTAAAAGTAGTTTATAAATCTTTTCAAACTCAGTTATTAACTATTTAGCATTATAAACTAAATTCTTTTTAAACAACGCATCAATAATCTTTCAAATTAAATAACAACAACTGTAGTAAATAGTTCAGCTTAATACTTAATGATGCCTATTTTACTCAATATTCATCTATCTAATTTAATAACTTTAATTGTTTACAACAATTAATAATTAAAAAAAAATCATATCATTCAAGTAATGAGTTTTTTGTTTCATTCATAATCATTTCATTCAAGAAAGTAATTTGAAATTAAAAGTTTAGCTTCATAACTAAACATTTATATAAGTTTGATTAAGTATGATATTTGATTAAGTATGTTTCATCAGGCGGTTTAGGCTGTTCAAATTTAATTGGACAAAATGAAAAAGTAGTTTTAAGTACAAACTTACAATATAACTTCAAATAGGCTGTGGTTATAATGAATTCCAGCATCTACTCAGTATACTTATAGCTGAACATAGTCTAAGAAATATTTCATTAGTCTCGTTTTCTCCTAACTGTTTCTTTGTACTACAAAATTTACTTACAAATGAATTGAACAGCAGTATAACTAGTACTTCATTACAGCTAAAAATAAAAATAACAGGAGTGATTATAAGATTTTTGTATTAGATAACACTTTAAAAAAAAATTTAATTAGTATGTTTTGCTTGTTTTATGCATTTTAATAATCAATTGTTTGTTATCATTAATTTTAATCTTGAGCTGTTTAGGTAAGAAAAAAGACATTAAGAGTAAATTTGATTCAATGAATATATAAGTAAATGCAAAAAACTTAATACTTAGTCGTGTTAAAGAATTGCAATATTCTTTTTCTTTATAAAGTTACTTATGTTTATTAAATCAGAAAATTTTAGAAATAACAATTTATACTATAAGATTTAATTTTAAAGTTAATACAATATCTTTAAGTTTCAACTTTTCCTTTTCTAACGTATTAGTCACTTTTTTTTTGAAATACATTCATCACTCTTTATGTTGGACAATTTAAACTTAAAACACATTTTAGGCTTAAAACTTTTAGTTTTGTTTTAAAATGATTAATTTATATGTACTTTAACGGTTCACATACAGTAAATAGCCAACAAAAACTTGCTTATAATTTTTGTATGTATGCGAAATAAAATATACAGTTACTCTGTAGTAAGCCGTAGTCTTGTAAATTAAGTATAACCAAAGTAGAAAAATATATAAAATGTAACAAAGGAAATTTTAAGTTATTAAAAACTAGTAAAGTCAGTTTAACAATATTATCATAGTAAAATTCATTTTGTTTAAAACTTGTAATTGATTCTGTGATTCTAAGTTTATTTCACAACTAGAGTTTTGTAATGGTATTATTACTAACTCTTAACAGGCAAAATAAACTTCAAAATCACAACTTATGGCTACATAAGGCATAAAAAATCAAATATCCGATTTTTTTAAATATTTTTAAATTGAGCAGAATTACATTAACTTATGTTAAAGTGATTGAATATTACAAAACCTATAAAAGTTTGAAAACTTTAGGCAACTTATTTCAAAAACGATGACTTGATAACTTTTATTAATCAAATTTTAGTCCTTTTTAATTGGTCTGAGAAGTTTAAAGTTCATATAAGATTGTTAATAGCTTAATTAATGTATAATCAATAACAAAACATAGTAAAAAGTTCATAGTTATATTCAAAATAATGTTTGATAAGTAAATTACATCATAGATCTTCAAACAACTTTTACTATTACTGAGGCAGATAAAAGTAAGAAGTTTGGTACTACAATCTTGTGCTAATTGGAACACAACCATATATTTTACTATTTTAAAAACAGATTCTTTACTAAGTTTTTATGTAGTATAAGTAACAAGTTTAAATAATAAAACATTGTAGACTAAAATTAGACGAAAGTTTTATTAAAGACTAAAAGTTTAACCTCTAATTTAAACAACTGATTAAAAAAAAACGTTGTAGTTCAAAAAAAAGTTTTTATAATTTTAAGTATTTATAATTATAACAGTTGACATAGTAAGTAGCATTAAAGTTTGTTCTTTAAAATTAGTAGTAACGTGTTTACTTATTTTAAAGAAAGAAGAGACTTTGTTCAATAAACGTCAATTGTTCATACAAAATTCATTTAGACACGATTGGTTTATTTCTATTTATAACTCCACACTCACCAAATAAATACACACAAAATTTTTATTTTATTTTTAGTTGTATTTAAAGACCTTATTAAGTAGTTCTATAAATTATTTTAAGTTGAACTAAACATTTAAATTGACTGCTTTTAAATGAATAAAGTTCTAAGTTAACTAAAAACTAAAAAAATTTAACCAACAAAAAATGTGGGTTATTTAAGAAAATAAACTTATATTTTTATATTAAGTTTTACACCCACACTAAAAACTAAACTAAATAAACAATAAAAAACTTATCCCAACTAAGCTGAAACTAAATGATACTTAAAAATATGTATAAAAATTACGCTTGCCAATAAATGGTGACATATCATATTAAATCACAATAAAAATAAAAATAAACAATAAAAAGATAATCTTACTTTGGAAAACATTAAACTTTAAAATAATTTAAGTTCTTACACATGAAATAAATCTAATAAAATATGATTTAAGAAATTTAAAAGTTTGAATAAAAATGGACTACTTTAACTTTAAGACTTTAAAAAAACAACTTTGTTAAAAAAAAACTTTACAAAAACAATATATGCAACAAATAAATTAAATTCTAGAT
This sequence comes from Thalia democratica, assembly GCF_965202585.1. NCBI lineage: Eukaryota > Metazoa > Chordata > Thaliacea > Salpida > Salpidae > Thalia > Thalia democratica. Next base: position 82,237,762 of record NC_139166.1, read on the forward strand.
AAACATCTAGTAAGGTCTTAACTCAAATGTTACTGCAATCAAACTTCTTGACCTTTTCCACAGAGGCCAATATTAAGTATTTCTCTCCATGATACTTTGTGACAAGACTTTTTAAACTGTTCCTTAGTTTCTCCTTTTCTAAACTCTACTTAAATTGCATCAGTATTTGCACAAATCTTATTCTGAGATTTACTCTTAAACACAAAACTATTTAAGGAATACAATTAATCATCCCGTAACAACAAAAGCATTTTTTGTAGCCAAGCTGACGAAAGTACCATCGTAACTGTAAACCTTTAAGTAACAAAACTTAAGTTGTAAATAAACAATAGCCATATACAATTACTACTAATCATAACTTTTATAAAAACATTCTCGAAAAATTTATTAATTTGAAAAAAAAGCGTAATTTATGATTTTTATTGATATGAATTTCAAATTTTTAATATTTGCTTTATAAATGTTAAAAAGTTTATAAATTGTTATGTATAGAACGAATTAATATTTGCCTTTTTTTATATTATTTTCATATTTCATTTCGTTGTATTAGTTTGGCAGTTAATTTAATTATGCCCTGAACTAAGTTTTTTGTATGAAAGAAAACATAGAATTTTTATGTGGCAGTTTTAGTCGCATAACTTTATATAGGATTTTCAACTTGTTTCAATAGTAAGAGTTTTTTTTGCCAAATTTTTGTCAATTTCAGTCATATAATATTGTTCTGCGCATTTTAAATTAACATAATTTAATTTTATAACTGCTTAATAGTAATAATTTATTTATTTGTGTTTGTGTAGAGTTTTTTTTTACTTTTATTTTTACTTTTTTTAGTTTTCTTTCACTGGGTTTACGATTTTTTTCTTTGTTAAAACTTAAACACATTCAAAAAAATGGTAATAAATTACACAAAACAATTATACTTACACTTTTGTAAATGAATTCCATTTTACTTAACAAAAACTTTTTCTTAAAAAATTGTTAGTAAAATTGCATGACTTAATTTGAACGAGTAAAAGACCAAGCTTAAAGCTAAAACAATGCTGATCAAATTAACTTTAGTGAAAATTAATAAATGGTCTGCAAAAAGTCATCATAACTGAAACAAACGAGAAAGATAACGATAATTAAACTAATTAAAATACATAGAAATAAATAAATTGACTTAATTTAAAACTAATAGTTTGAAAACTGCACTTACAAACCTAACATGTAACAAAAAAAAAAACAAAAAACCTTATCCAGCTTCAGAATTTTACAAACTTAAACTTTTATTTGTTCCAATTTAAAACTATCGTTTTTTAAATCTAATTTTCTTTATAAGTATTTAACAATTTATAAGTTGTTCGTTCTATGTACTTAATGTTTTTAATTTTATTATCAAAAACTCTATAACTAGTTTTTTGTTGTAAGATTTTTAAATGATCTATAAATTTATAAAGTTTTACCTTTCGTTTTGTAAAACTAACAACTTTCGAAATAAATACAACTGTATATACAACCCTTCGACTAGAAAATAACTTTTGACATAAATTTTATTCTTTTTTTTTAATTTTCTAACTAAACAAACAAAATAATTAAACACTACACGTACTTATGAGATTTATAAGACTCACATAACAGCTTTCAGCTAACTATGTATTTTAATACATCATTTTAAATAACTTTAGTATCAGAACGTAATAAAAAATTTCAACCGATTAGCTTGTTAACAAATAATTAATGTGTTTCCGAAATTTGTACGTTGAAAAACTGATTAAATTAACATTGTTTATCAAAAAATAATTCATCGAAATAATTTTATTTTAAACGTGTGTAGACTTAATAAAAATAAATTTATAGTAAGACTAACAGTAAAAATTAATTTAAATGTTTCGCTAAAACTGTTTAATGATTTACTAATATAACTATAAACAAGATTATCAGATTTTTTTGAAGAGTTTAAGTATTCTAAACATTTTTTTAAATATTTCAAAAGTTAAAATAATACAAACAAGAAAGTAAATATTTAGCTATAAAGAGCATTTAACAAAATTGCTCTTATTTTGGGTTGTATAATAGTTATTAGTTTTAATTTTTTGTTAAATATTTAAAGATATAATAATGTTAGTCTAGTTTATTTTTGTTGATAAAAACAATTTTTATAAAACTAATTAAATATCGCTTATACTTCTGCACTATATTTTTTGTCGAATTTAAATCACCTTGTAACGTATATAACAAAGCCAACAAATTGTCGCATTCAAAAATAAATATATATAATTAAATCAAATTTGGTTTATTTAACCCGAGAGTTTTTCTGTCAATTTTTTTTAAAGATAATTTAAAAGTCTTTTTCAACAAGGCTATTAAAAATAAATTATTTGTTTGAATAACTTCCATAATTTTTAGAAACTTACTACTACAAATAAAGCATTTTCTATCACAATTTAAAGTTTTACATTCTCATAGTATTCCTAAGATTGTTGTTGTATTAAAACATGTTCTTTTTTTTTCCATCACAAGCATTTTAACTTAACCTTGCGTGCATAATTGACGACCGTGCAAAAGTGACCCTTCGTGCAAAAGTGACGCCGTGCAAAATTGTCCCCTCGTGTTAAAGTGACGCTCATGAAAAAGTGACACCAACTCGATTTTATGTGTGTAATAAATGTAGAGTAAAACAAGTTTTCAATTATCTTTTCCGATACAGGATATTTTTTTAATATTAAAAGTTTTTAAGTGCAAAGTAATTGATAAAAATTATAGCTTTTGATGTTACATTTCGTTATAATTCTTAATCATCTTAAGATATTTGGAAACAACAATGTAGATATCATTTAATTTATTTTTAGTATCTAATATCACTGGCAAATGTGTATTAGTACAAAATCGTTATTAACTATTTTCTTATCAAAGTGTTAAATGATTTTTAGTTAAACAACTACCAAGAGGTGGCTGTTAATTTAAAAATAACGTGAAATAAAATCGAAAAAGTTTTTTTGATCAAACTTTTAATGATTGAAAACTGATGAATTTGGTTCTTTAGCTCTAAGGAAGTGGTTATAAATTTCTGATTTATAAACGCAACAAAGTATGACAACAAAAGATAAAGTCATTTTTTTAATTTAAAAGAGTTTTAAAATATATGAACTTTTTTGTTGTACTTTTTGTATTTGCAAACATTTTCAAAATAATTTAAACGAAAATTTACAACTTTATGTTATTTACTTATATAGATTATGTTTAATTATTTTTGTATAACCTAGTACATGTACATTTTTCAGCGTCTAATAAATTTATAATCTAATTTATACAAGCAGTATAAATACTAATTATAATTTTAACTTTATTTTCTTGTTAAATTAATACTGTGGAAAAGTAAAAATATCAGTAAAATATGTTTATGTTAAACTAATAACTGACAATAATTTATTTCGAATATAACACAGATTTAAAGCTTATACTCCCTTTTTAGAACTAGTTAATAAGAGAAACTTCAAAACATTACTACAAATCAAGTTTACCCATATTCGCCTTCCAAACTACTAACTCAATAAGAAATTTTTTCCACATATAATTTCTTCTATGGAATTATTAAGGCTTGAACTTCTGATAATATATGTAAAGTTTTTTTTTTATTAAACACCACGTGTCGCCCCTAGTATATAAGAGAAGCTCGGTAAGCGTTATTACAAAATTCACCTTAAATTTTTTAAAGTGTTCTTTACCTTGTTATAAACAAAAAAAGGTTGAATAGTAAACTTTATCTTTTTCCCTAAATTATAAAAAAAGTTTTATTGAATAGATGACGCTCGATGCGATTCACACTTTACTGTCAAGAACTTTCTAAAAAAACTTAAATACTCATGTATTTAAAAAATTTAAGGAAGCAGTTCGTTGTGTGAAACAAAAATGACGTTAATAAAGTTATAAACGTGAAAAAATAGTTCAAAAAGTTATTTAAATTCAAATAAGCGCAACTGTTAGTGCTTTTCTTATTTTTAATTTTGAAGTTTACGTTTTTCGAAGTTTTAGATATTTAATGTAATTTAATTATTTGTTTAAGTACATTACTTCTATATTTAAATATTCTTGATGTGTATGTAACTTAATGCTAATAGTAAACTTATATATCTTTAGTTTCAGAAAAACAAATTTATACCTATTATTTTTTTACAATTGTTTAAGTTGTGCCTTTACAGACATTTAGTCCAGTTTTAAATAGAAGAGAAAAATTACCAACAAATGCACTTAATAAAACATTTAGACGATTTACTATATCAGGTAATTATTTAATTACTTACATACTTAGTTAAACTTAGGGAACCTCCTTTATTGTTGAGTTACATCTAAAGTTATTAGTATATTAAAGCTGTAGTATCGTAAATTCAAATCAACAAACGCGTGTGTTAAAGATCAAATAATATAGCTTGCATTTTGTTAATAAGTTATGTAAGAAGATTCAATATGTTTACTGTCTTACAAGCTGGTATCGAAAAACAAGTTGAAAACTATAGATTTAACACTATAAAGTGAAGAATAAGCTAAACATGTTTTTAAATATGATCAATCTAATAAAAAATAGTATAAACTGATATTTTTTAAGATTAAGTAACTAAAAATTCGAATATTTTTTTCGTTAATAGTATACTTTTTAAATAACAAAGTGCAAATAGTTTTTAACCTTTGAGTCGTATAGAACTTAAAACTTGAACTATTTTTTTTTTAACCATAGCAGTAGTTCACAACCGGCTGTATGAATAAAAAAACAAAAAAATAAAAACCACACCAGCAATGGTTTTCAAACTTATTCAATCCGAAGAGTTTTATGCTACGAATCAAGAAAGTTGTTTTGAAAAACCCTCATTTTTTCTTTTTTCACAGAGAGTTACGATGTTAGTTATAGTGTTTAAGATGTAATTTATTTTTGTTAAATTAGTTTTTAATTATAAAAGATTTATTTTGTTTATTTCTTCTCTGTTTTAGTTCTTTGGTTCCTCAAAGAAAGTTAAAATAAACTAAATTAAAAGATAAATAAATTAACGTTTTGTTATATGCATTGCAAAGTTTTAATAAGATTGAACATTAAAAAACCGGTATTTTTTTATCCGGACAAAGTCTATACAGCAAAATAAGTTACCATGTAAGCTTTTGACAAACTATTCAAAAAGTAGAGCTAATTTATTCAAAACTTAGTTGTTAATGGTAACATTTAAACCGTTGCTTACTGTATAGATTTGGTTAGAAGTTTTGAGCTAAAAGTTCATTCAAGCGGTTAAGAAAAAGTTCACAAGGTAAAGTTTTTTACTTTTGCAAGTTTTATACAGTTGACAAAGGAGAAAACAAAGTGTAGACAAGAAATGTCTGATGTAATGTTGCAAAAAGTTAAGAACGCTGCTATACAAATCAGCCACAGAAAGCAGTGATTGATTCTAGCAACAACTTGCTGCAGTTAACGTGTTATTGAAGAATAGACATTTATAATGTTTTCCTGTGTTTTATAAAGTGTTTTGTTATTAGTACTACTTTTATAAGTTTTTCTTATTTACATTATAAGTAGTTAAATCTTATTTTGTTTTTAACATTCTTAAAGTATATTCTTGCTAGATTAAATTTTATGTAAAGGTCTTGACCACATTTAAAGTGTTTTCTAAATTTGATGTTCTTTGTATTTATTATTGTGTTGGCAATTGTTCTTTAATACAACATGTTCATTTTTTGTCACTCCTAGTTTTATATAAAGTAGCCTAAGTATTGTTAATATCATTATTTAGAATAGATTAAGTTTAGTATATTTAAAGTATCCACATGTATAGATTACAATTGGCGCCCTCGTTTAAGGAATAACCAGTTTTTTTTTTCCTTTCTGCGAATCAGTGAAAACCAAATTCGAAAACCTCTTTTTAAAACTGCTGACAAACACTTCCCAGAATCAACAGAACTACACAGAATCTTCAATAGAAGCTCCACCAAGATATCATACTGTTGTTCCCCAAACATAAAAACATTAATTAGTGGACATAATAAGAAGCTCCCAGAAAAACCACCAATAGAACCGAAGCTATGCAATTGCAGAAACAGAGTGCAATGTCCAGTAATGAATAAATGTAAATTAGAAAATGTAATCTACGAAGCAATCGTCTCATCTGAGAAAAATGAAAAAATGTCATATATTGGATCCACCCGAAGAGCATTCAAAAATAGATTGTACGAGCATCTAGTATCATTTCCAAAACCCAACAAGAAGAAGCCCGCCAACTGTACACAACTTGCCAACTACATGTGGAAATTATATGAAAAGGCGAAAAAATCACTATTAAATGGAAAATTCTCAGACAGACAAGAAGCAGATTTAAACCAAACTTCATGTGCTCACTATGTAACCTTGAAAGACTGTTTATAGCAAATGCTAACCAAAGAAAAATCCTTAATAAGAGAAATTAAGTCACACAATGCCCTCATTACCCTAATCAATACTTTTAATTTATTTTTTATCGGATTAACTTAGTTTATTTTATTCTACTAATTTGATTGTTACATTGTATTTATGTTTGTATTGTGTAAAGATTTTTGTTTTAAAGTTACAACCTTCCCGTAAAAAGACCTTTTCTGTATTCTCAAAATCCCATATAAATCTTAGTATTTAAATTTTTTCCAAAGCCTAATATATTAAATGCTTAGTAAATAAAATAGCAAACTATATAAAATCTATAGTTAATAAATTATTTAAACTAAACTTACCTATATTTCATTTTTAATTAATCTAAATTTAAAATTTAACTTTTGTAAACTACATATTAATTGAAACTCATATTTTAAATGTAAATTTTATTTTACTTTCTGTGTGTATTTTTATTTCCCAATTCATCGCCCTGTATACTTTTGTTTCCAGCTTTTTTTAGCGTCTGATTAACTGCTCTGCAGAGAAACGGCGTAACGCAATAAAAGTTTAAAAATAAATTTATATAACCAGTATTTTAGGTAACAGTTAAATATTACGATGACATTATTTTACCTAAATAAGTTTTACTAGTATTTTACTTTTTATTTTGAAAGCGGTATTTATCACAATTTTTTCTCTCGTTCCTATATTTTTGTCATTTTTGTTGTATACTGCATTTCATTTAGTAGTAGAATTAGAGAAATTTTAAAGTTAAAATTAAAAAGTATAGAGTATATTAATTTCAATACTTACCAAAGGTTATAATCTAATATTATATGTTTCCAACTTTTATACTTCTAAACAAAAATATAAAAAAATATGTTAATAAATTAAAAATTAAATATATTTATACTGAGTTATAAAAGATTTTTTTTTTTAATATTAACATTAAAATTTTAAGCCGCCAAGCTGTAAACTTTAATATAAGTTTAAATGCTACTTGCTAAAAATTTATTGACTAATGGTTTAGTTTTGTTAATAGTACAAAACGTTTAGTAGCAATGATTTTAGAAACACTTAACTTACTATTTTGAACTAGTTTTTCAGCTTGTTTAGGCCGTAAAATTACACTTTCCAATGCGAAAACTAATTTTTTTTTAAATTCATTATATATTTATTCATAATATACAACAAAAAATTACTTTTTTTTTTCAAATTAAGTCACTTCATAACACCATAAACTATCTATTTATTGATGTTGTTTATGCTTAGTTTTGTATTATTTGCTTAATTTATTTGATATACTTTGCGTCTGAGTTTTTTAAGCTTTATAAAACAAAATCCAGTAGGTTTATACCTCCAAAAATATAAAATAAAAGTGGGTTTCTCAGTTATAAACTTCTATAACTGTATTTATTTTTAATTTTAAGTATTTAAATTTTAAACAATTGTTATTTTTAAAACTGTATTTAATTATTTGAGTAGCTTTTTATTCGTTTTGATAAACAGAATTTCGACAAACAAAATACAATTAATCACGATATTCTAATAAAAAAAAGTTTGACCTTCTGACATATATTAAGTTCACTGCAGTTAGTTTAATTTTTGTAAAATATATACAATAATTGAAAAAGCAAAATATAAATAAATAATATCAATTAAGCTTAATTTCTGAGACTGAATACAAAAATAAATCAACTAAGAAAAATTTTTAAATGACTTACAATAACAATGTCACAAAAGAAATCTTTGAGAAAAGTGTTGCCAGCACAACGTAAAGGTCCTTTTATTTTACTGTATTTATCGATTAGTTCAAAATACAAAATAACTTAATATATAAAATGTGCCTGTACTTTATAGTTAGAATTCAATCGGCTGTTTGTCATAACAAAACTAAAACTGCTATTTAAAAATATTAACATTGATGAGGTTAAAAATAAAGCAAGAATTTTATATTTGTTAAACTAATTTTTACACCTGTTAAAATTAAATTAATTATTTAAGACAAACAGTGTTTTGTTATACTTTACTCACACTTTAGATTTTTTTGGACTATTTGCCTTTTTTATTCGTTTGATAAAAACTTAAAAAGTTTTGTTGTTTTTGGTAAATACTTCGAGTTTTTTTAGTTTTGATGATAATTTGAATTTTAAAGCCTATTAAGATAAGATATACATAAATTAAAAATTTTAATCAAGTTTTAAACGATTTATAAAGCGTTAAATCATAATTCAAAAACTTTTTTTATTTTTTTTAAACACAAAACCTAGAAAGGTCTAGAGTAGTCTTTGGGCTATAAACAGTTCATAAAGATAACATTTACAGTCTGTGATTTACTTCCTATTGACTTTTCAACAAAATATATAACTTTTATGATGACTGTAAATAAGCTACTAAATTTAATAATTAGTAAACGCTTTGTTTTTATTGAAACTTCCAGTAAATTAACTAAATTAGAAACAAAACTGGGACTTCAGTCTACCGAAAGCTTGTCGTCTGATAATCGATTCGATATGATAATCTTTATGTTTTAAAAACCCACTTTTTTTTTTTGGTTTTTACATTTAACTTTAATAAAGTAATAATTTTAATACTCTACTACAGTAACTTCATTAAATTGTTTAAAGAAAGTTTATTGACAACTTAACATTTAATATAATTTTAATTCAAAGCATACTTTTGGTAACACTTTTTCTTAAAACATACTCGCAAATACAATCAAATAAATAAAACTTGTACAAAATATTTAATAATTGAGTAGTTTAAAGTTTTATATTTTCTAACAAATTCAAGGAACTACAAAAAAACGAAGAAAAAAAATCATAATTGATAGATATAGCAATAGTAAAATATAAAACTATAGATTTAAACTAACTTTCACTATTTTTAAACAAATTAGTACTCATATTTGACATAGTTTTACTTTCCTTTTGATCAATTTAAAAACTTTGCCGCTTCTTGCAGTAAAATCTCAAAAAGAACTTAAGCTTATTAAAGAACAGATGAAGTTAAAATATAAATAAAACATTTAAATTTCTGTTTGTGAGTTATTTTTTAAATTAGGGTCACAAAATTACATAGTTTCATAACAATAACATAAACAGAATTTTTATTAAGTTAAATTTACCTTTTTAATACCAATTAACATTAAAAATATAATTTTGAGCAAAAATTAGTGTAGAATTGACATTAGGCAAAATATGTTATTCTAAATCTAAAGAACATTAACATATAAAGAATTTCAAATAGAGTGTTGGCTAAATTTTCTTTTTCTTATTTCTTAAATATAATTTTAATCAGTATTTTTTGTTTAAAGAATTGTAATTAATTTAATTGTTATTGACCAAAGACTAACAAGAATAACGTTTGACATAAAGACTTATTTTGTTGATATAAATTATAGTTGTGATATTTAATTTTTCAGTAACTATCTTAAAAAAAAGCTTATACTGTTTAAAAAGTAAAACAATGTTTTGAAAAAAAATCACACAAATGTAAAATATTGTTAAATAACTTTATGCCACAAAGTAGACTTTAACAATAAACTAAAAACCAAACTAATAAACCAATGTTACTCTGACAAAGGACACACAAGTAAAATTATAATAGACAAAATCAACAACAGTTTTAAAAAAAACGATATAACCAATAGGAAAGAACACAAGAAGTAATCAAGTGGTAGAAAAATCTTAAAATTTACAAAAAAAAAAACTAATGAGAATTGACATAGAAAATTTTTATCCCTCAAAAACAGGAACAAATGCTCTAAATAACGCTAACAAAACCATATATAAAACAACAAAAGAAAAAAATAGTTCTGACGCAACAAAATCTGTTCTTTAGCATAGGAAAAATGAAAAACTAAGGTTATGCTGAATAATACTTCAAGTTTGAAATAAGGTAGCAATTTACTAGAAAATATACTTAAAGGTCAGTCTGATTTGCATATCTGCCGAGTCATCAAGTATTTTTACAATTTTATATTTTATTATACCCATATTTATCATAAGTTTACTGTAACAACTATTAATTTTAATCTATAATGGAAACAAATTGTAATGTTAAAATTTTAATTTTTAACAAGACCTACCTAAGTTTGAATTTATAAAACGTTAGATTAGTTAAAAGCCACTTAATCAGTACACAAAGAAAGTATAATTTCAAAGTGGTTCTAAGTTAAAAATCACAAAAAACTAAACTACATTTAAAGAAGCTGATTATCTTAATGTTAGTAAAAACTAAGAAAAATTTTGTATTTTCAAATAAGTAAAAACTACCTCTTTGAATATAAGAAAAGTTATAGTCAAGTAGTAGATATTTTAATGTTTAACATATAGCAGAATATTGTAAAACTTGTTCGTTTTAAAAACTTTGAATAATTATAAAAATGTTGAAATTCTTACAATTAAATAAATTTGTTTTTGAGAGCTAAAAGAAAACAAAATGTTTATAGAAACAAACTATCATAAAATAATAAAATAAATTGTTTCTTGTTTTACAATTATCATAAAATTAACCTTATCATAATTAAAAAAAAAAAAATTTTTTAAACAATTTTTTTGCAAATAAATAAAATCTAGAGCAGTTTAAAAATATTAAGTTGTCTTATTTAAAATTTACAATGACATAGAACATAAACATTTCTTAACATTAGTTTTTCGTTCAAATACTTAAACTAGTTTGTATAGAATTCAAAAGTCATACACATATTTTTAAAATTTTAATGGCCTAATTCGGGTGACTAAATAATCTAAACCTACATTAAACTAAATTAAATGTAGTTTTATTTATAAACTTAAAGCTAAGATTAGACAAGTATAGTAACTAATATGCTAAAAAAAAGAATTTTAGGACACAAATTGTTAAAATAAAACAAAGTAATACTATAACTTGTATTATATAAAGTGGATTAATGTAAAAGTTTCTTTCAAAATTTTGGTGCGTTATCCTAATTTTGGTACTCGATGTTAAATACGATAGAAACAGGCAATTAAACTCAAAATATTGTAAATATTTAACTTTTGCTAAATATTTACCAAGTTTAGGCTATGAACTCTTAAAATGTATTATTTTTTAAAAATACTAATGTTAACCTTGATCATATATGTCTTAAGTATATTAAAAGTTAGTTTGATCTTGTTTATATTTTTTATGGTAAAAAAAATAACTTTAATGGTAAAAAATAAGCTATTTTGTTAAAGTTGTGAATGTTATTATTTATATTTAGAAGCTCTACAAATATAAACTTTAACATGATCGCTTTTGTTAGTTGTATCACAACATTTCTAATAATTTTGCTTTATGCAAGTTTGAAAAGTTTGTTTTAATATTGAAAACAAATTTTGGATATTTAAAAATAAAACTATTGAGGTTATACTAGCGAAGTTTAGGTATACTTTTATTGTACTTAAATTATTTATAAATGTGTTTATGTTATTTATTGCTACTTTTGTTGCATTTTGTTTCTTCTTGAATCATTATCACCAAAGTTCTACCTTGATGGTTCACATAATGTTAGCATTTGTCATTGTAGAATTATCAATTTTATACTACTGTTATACTACTGAAGTGACATCAATAGGTGTGCGGTTTTTGAATCTAAATTTATATAGATTTATGAATTTAATAAATTTTCTTTGTGAAGTTTTTCATCAAAGCCATAACACCATTCTATCTTTCCACCGAAACCCTTATATGCATATTTAGTATTCGGAAATTTGTTTAACTTTTCGAATACTAAATAAAAAAAAAATATGATAAAAAAAGCAAGAATTAAGTAATTAAAGGGTAAGACTATGTTTTTTTTTTTCTTTTTTTTTCTGGTGGCACACATGCGTTACGCCTCTGCTACTTACGAGCATTTCGTTTATCATAAACTTTTCAATGACAATTAGAATAAAATTTATAGTGCTTCTGGAAAACTCCTAACCCACGATCAAACAATTTCCTTATCTGCTGACCCGTGGACTTGTGTATGTTATTATTACAAAAAATATATATCTGTTTTTATTTTTTACGTTTGCTAACTTCGTTTAAACTTTTAATAATGCTTATTGTTCAACACTAATCGTTAAGTTTTAGTAAAACTGTTTTACGAACTTCTAATGTGTAGCATGTTGAGTATGAAAATTTCTTTATTTATTTCTGCAACTACTTGGTTGAAATTGAAAAACTTTTAAGTAATTTTTTAAGCTTTCATATTGACGACAAAAAACATTAAAAAAATTGTTACCTACAACTCACAGCACTTTACTTTATTTGTATGATTAGTTTACTTTTCCGGAATTATTGTTAGTGGTTGTTTTTTCTTTCTATTTTTTTTTTTGGTTCATTTAATTTTTTCATGAATAATGCAGTCGGATTTCTGTACTAAAGTTTATTTTTGATTACATTTTAACGTTTGTTTTTATTTTTATTTTAGCACAGTTTTTTTCTAAATAACCAGCTTAAACAAAATAGATTAATAAATAAATTGTCAGAATATGCATCAAAATGTAACAAAAATAATCTAGTTATACTGTAGAAATTCTTAAAAACGTACTTTATCAGTTAGAAAATCTGGAAATTTGATAAAAACTAGAATGTTATATCAAAATTATTTGAAATTATTAGTATCCAAAAAATTATAAACAAAACTAGAACAGTACACCGAATTTCACACAATACCTTTTCCGTTTAAACAATTGAAACAATAAACCAATTCAGGTCATTATACAAATGTCTAACCAATTTTTTAGCAAGTTTTCACTTACAATCAATTTATAAATAAGTGTTTAGTTTTAAAGGCTATAATACTAGTAAAAATCAACAGTCAACATTTAGATAATAAACATTAAACAATTGAAAGAAGCATTCCCTTACACTTCCACTTCTTACCCGTTTTAAAAAAGTTTCATTCTACCCTATTATTCGCTCTTACTGGCAGAATTTTTTACATGTTAAATTTAATCAATATTTCTTCAATATTTGTTCGACTCTATTTACATTTATCACTATTAGCTAATACAAGTGTTTTGATTTTTTCTTTGGAAAAAGTTAATTTAAAGTTAGATACAAAATGAGCAATTTAGAAAAATCTACTTTTGATATTCATGTAATTTATAAATTATATATATTATTAAGCTTCCATCTAAATTTTACAAACTTTAAACTTTAAAAATTTACTAAGCTGTAAGATAGCTAATATTCATTATTTTTTACAACCTTTAACACAAATTTGTCTAAATACTTAACTATCATTTTCATTTTTGTATTATCTAACTTTTGTGTGAGATTGTTTTTATTTCAATTGTTACAGAACTAAAAGTTATTGACTATCATAAAGCTTGAAAGCAATTTTTGAAATAAGTAATAAAAAAAAACCATCAAAACTTTTTTAACCAAACAAACTTTATTGTTGTGCTGTAATATTCTAATTAAATGTCTCGAAAATCCTTAACTTCCTGTTAATTTACTTAAAAGTTTAAATAACTATTAAAGCTATCATTGAGTAATAGTAAGAATGCCATTGATTATTAATTCTATTAGTTACTACTGTTAGGACATCGCTTTGAAAGCAAAAACATATATTTAAAAACAGTTTAAACTTTATCTGATAATACTACTTTTGTTAAAAAACAATTTGTTTTAGTTTTAAACCTTTTATTATACTACATAATTTTTAATAATTTCAAAAACAAGGATATTTAAAAATATTTTTAACATCCTAACAAAAATGTGATGCTTTATAGCTATCCAATATACAATACAAATCATTTAGCAGTTATTAACAACATCTGCAATACTTAAAGAAATTTGAATCTATGCTACGGTTATTTTGTTATAATTTTTCAATATAAACATTCAAATGATGTTTTCTATTTTATACAGTCTTAAATATTATTAAAATTAAAGTATATTTAAAAAAATATTTTGAGTTATTTGGTTTAAATATACATTTTACATATATAAAAAAAAACTTAAATGAATCATTATGAGTAGTTTTTTACTATATTTTTACATAAAGTTTGAACATTAGTGAAGATTTCAAAAAGCAAAAATGATATAAGCAATGTTAGTTAGGGTTGATCTGTTTCCTTCAAATTTTAGAAGCTAGTATTGAATTATAAGCTCGTTTTCTAAATATAAATTTCTTAATTACTAGTTGATAAGCTATAAAAAAGTTTCTTAAAATTTCTATTCTACTAAACATATATGATTTTATATAACTAGCATGTTACTGTAAATAGATGTTAATTAGTGTCTTAGTGATGTTTGAATAGTTATTTTATATCAGCTGGTTTTAGCTGTACAAATTTTGATTCTAAATCAACTTTATATTTAATAAATCAAATGTGTATATATGTTTTAACAAAAAATAAATTTTAAGAGGTATACATTTCTTACGTCACTATGTGTTCACGCGTTTAACTAAATAACTCAAACTTAATTTTTAAATATTTGCTTTAAGTAAAACTAAACCTTGAAACTTAATATTTAGTTTAAATCTATCAAAACAAAACAAGTATCTAACAGTAACATTTATAACCTGTATAATAACTTAGTTTCATAATGTTAAGTAGAAGACTATTTTCTTTTGTTAAACTTTATTGTTTATGAAATATACTCTTACTATACTGTTATATAATACTTATTAATTAATACAAAGTTAAGAGCAATATCAATTCTGCAATATCATATAGTTAAATCTTTATATACAAACACTGCATTTCTCGGTCTTAAATTGTCAGGAATATCATTTGGAAAATAAACAGAAACAAGCCACATCAGATATATTAATTGAGTGGTTGTGACAATTCTACTATAATGTCAATAATATTAAATTTATAGTCGATGTTATTAATAGTTATTATTATGAGCTTCGTGTGGGATGGAGCGTTGAAACAATGCTTAACCTTAAGAAAAACTTATTATAAAGTTAAAAAACTGCAAGGGTATTAGTTCTTAAATAAACTTTTGTAAACAGTTTGTCAAGTTGTTATTATTTTATATCATAAATAGACATTTTTATCAAATTAGGGGTAGTCTAAAATTTTTGTAAAAACGTATGTATTAAATAATTAGTTAATTTATTTCAGCTATTTCGAGTATACAATTATTTTTTCAAACAAGTATAATAAATCAACGATTGTAAGTTTTAACCTCTGCAAGTATTAGTTCTACAAAAAATAGTAAGCTGCTTGAATATACTTTCTTAAGTTATATACTAAGCAAGTTGAAGCAGGTTGTTTCCACTTAGCTATTCAGCAACTAAAGTAGAATAAATCTTAATTTTACCTTTTAAATAAATTAAAACATAAATTTTCTTGTTTTAGGTATAGGATACAATTTAAACCAGATATCCGTTGAAACTTTTATTAAGTTTATAAAGTATAAACGTGTTTATACTTTTGAATGATTTTTTTTTTACTTCTGCTTGTTTTAATATTAATTTTCTCAATAAATTCAGTACTTAGTTAATCCTCACAAACGTTTATTTTTAGTTTCAAAGTATTTCTGAACCTATGAAATTTTTATATATAATTTACTTTATTGTTTGGTTAAAGTTTTAACTGTGCTACGCAGAATTAAAAAAAAAATTCACACTAATAACATATTTATAGTTGGTCTAACTCTAATTATACTGATAAAATGTGGGCTACTTCACCACATGTAAAGAATAAAACAATAAATTATATAATTTGAAAAAATAAAAGTATTAGATAATATTTTTTTACTAAAGTCATGAATTAGTTGAAATTTTTTTTTAGTATACATATAGTTAACTAAAGTAGAATTAAATTAAATTTTAACCTAAAATAAAGCTATATATATTTTACTAGTTGAGTTAGTCATATCAGCCGGTTTAGACTGTTTTAATCAAAACGTTTACCAAATTCATAGAGTCTTAAAAAGTAGAAAGTTGTATTTATCAATGAGAAATATATTAAAGATTTATCATATATTTTATGTCACTATACTTTTTACACGCTAAATTAAACGAATTAATACTTGTTGACTTTATTATATTCTTATTTTTATTTGCTTACCCAAGTGTTTTATATTTACTTTATTAAGTTGAGATTGGTTATTTTTGAGATGTTGCACAACAATAAATAAAAAGTTATACAATAAAAAGTAGTTTCTTCCATTGTGTATAATAATTAGATTATATTATCTATTGTCTTCATATGAAAAACCACGTTGAGCAGTGAAAACAAAGTTATCAAATTAAATTTTGTTTTTCTACGAAAAAATCATCAGATTCACGATTCAATATACATATTAGCTGTTTGAAAACTTTTAACTTTACGAATTAATTGTGCAATATTAAATTATTTACCAGCAAATGATTAATTGCAACTACAGTTTTCGTTTGATGTTTTTAACATTAAAAATAACCTTTAATTCAAAATACATACATTGTTTATTATTCTATTTAGTGGTTTTAGTTATATTAAAAATTAAAATGTAGTTACCTACATTAAATTCTTTTTTTTTATCTTTCAAAAGTCAGTAAAACATTGTTTTAACGTTTGTAAAAGAAATTATGTCATTTTCATTTTATTATTGTCTTAATTGTAGAGTTAATAATGTTTTAATAATAATGTCCGAGTTTCAATGGGTTCGAATGATGGTTAAAGTCTTTGTAAAGCATTTTTAAGGTTTCTATTACCCGAGAACTGATTTAAAGTTTTAAGACAAAAAGTTTTAAATCATCTGCGTTTAACTGCTTTTATTTAGATAGCAAAATTAATGCAATGTTTGTGTTATATTTACTTACCACGTCACGATGAAACTTGTTGCTAAATTATTAAATTAAACAACTTGATTTAAAAGTAATACTCGCATATTTTGGCATGAGGTTTATTTTCTTGTTGAAATTGTGATAGGTTACAGTTTTTTTGCTGTATATGCTGAATATCGTGTCTTTCATAGACATAGTAAATAAACGAATCTAAACGAATTTATTTTATACACATATTTGTAAACCTATTAAAAGTTGAAAACAATTTCGAGTAACCTTTTCAATGTAACTAACAAACGCTGAGGATAAATTTAATTATAAATACAAAAGTTTACACAGGTTTGATAAAGTACATTCTCAAAAGATATTACTGTTCATAATCACTTAACAACTAGCACAAAAAAAAGTTTTTATATGTAAGTATAGAAGTGTATCATCAATATCATTAATTATTATAAATAATATCGTCAAAAACAATTGTAACTTTATATATTTGTTTAAATTCATTTAACATTTTTAGTTGTTTGCAACGTTTGCGCTCTTGGTTTTCCTGAATACATATTGTTGTTTTAGCAGTACAACTTTGTTTACAATTACTTACCAGATTTCAATGAATTTGTTTTAATTCAGTCTTACACTTATTACTTATATGCCTAGTTTTAAAAAATAAAAAGGTGAACAGCATCAGAAGTTCTAGTTTTTAAATTTTTTTTGAATAGCTGATTTATTAAACTTATATATATATTTTCGGAAATATTTTTATATATAGTTTTTAAACATTTTGATGCATTAATATTTAATATTCTGTTGTTTATCGTAGTTTTTATAAATTTTATAAAATTTAAATTAAACTAAATTTTGTTTAGAATTAAAATTTTAATTTTATTTATCGGTTACGTACATTTTTTCATTTTGAACTTTACTTACATAAATATGTTTTTGTTTATGTTGTTTAGCATGGAATTTTAAAACTGTATTCTTTATTTTAGTTTAAGTAGTTTAATTTACACTATGTAGAGTGTTTTAAATTTCAATTGAAGTCCCTGTTCAATGAACGTACATTGTTTTAAAATTAAAATATCTAATGTATTACAACTTACTTAATAGTTATATTTTAAACTTTAATGATATTAACACAGATAAATATATATTTCAAATCTAAGTTCAACTACGCACACTTTAATTAACATACGATACAAAAATTATTAGCTGTCTTACGAAATTTTTAACAGTTATTTTTTTCCAATATGTTCCTTTAAACATCGTTTTTCTAAAAAAGGTAAAATATTTTTTTTTATTATTTTGTAAAAAAAATTATTTTTATAAAACATTTTGTAATTAAAAACAAAACAGTTTTTAATGCCTTCTAATCTATTTTTAAACTTGCTTGTTTTAGAACCAGATAAAAAAAAACTGTTCAAATTTTTTGGTAAATTTAAAAATTTTTAATGATAGCTATGTGTAGCATTTAAATTTTTAATTTTATAATTTTAATTCAATAAATTTTACTATAACATTAAAACATTTTAAATAAATAGACCGCATTACACGGTTATAAATTGGTAATAACTATTTACCTGCACACTGACTAAAACATGTATTGATTTATACATAGTTTTTAGCAAATAGTTCTGATAGTGGGAATATGACGTAAGTAGTTTTAATTTTTTTCTTTAAAATTCAAAAAACAAAGCAAAATTTTTATAAATACACTACTTATATCTTATTCTACAAAACATTAAGTTAATAATGATGGAATTAAACTAATGTTATGATTTGTTTTTATACAGATGAACTACATGTTTATTTTAATTTCGGTTTTTATGTATGAACAAAATAGCAATACAACGTTTTTAGAAATAACTTGTTATAAATGGTTTTATATTTTAATCATTAGAAAAGGCCGCTTCAAAATTTCAAATAAAATACATGAATAAACTATAAGATAATAAATTTCTAAAAAATTATATATTTTGTTAGAGTTTTGTTTCAATTAAGTTAGTATTAGTTTATTATAAGTAGTAAATTTTGAAAGATAGACCTCAAGTAAGTGATAATAATATAATAAAAAAGTTTGCAAATGTAAATATGTTCACTATTTTTTGATAAACAATTTAAAGCAATAGATGAAAAATATCGTTATCTGATATTACCTTAGCTTTTAAATACTTTGAATATTTATTTTCAAATAGTATGTCTATCTAACAATTAGTAAGTTGAAATTATTTTATTTTCGTAAATTAAATTTCCTTAAAAAACTTAAAAATTATAATACTTAAACATAGTGGTTAATAATAAGTTAGAAAGGGTAAAAGTATTAACAAATTTTAATATTATAATTTTTTATATTCTAAATAATTCTATAAAATCCTGTTCTAAATATTATAAATCATATGTATTTCATGCTTTACCACAAACCATCTTTATCTAAGTTTAGATAAATAAATGTTGAGTTATTAAAGTTTTCTCAGTGCTACATGCGTTATTTTTAACGGCCTAAACCGGCTGAAAAACTTAAGTTTACTTTAATAAAATGATGAACGTTTATGCTGAAGGTACAATACCAATTTAAAATTTAGAAAGTTAAAAAACCAATATAATAAAAAACTTTTAATAGACATATTCAATAAACAAAATTATAAACAAAACTATAACAAATTATCTCAAGATTTGAAAAGTATATACATTATATATTCTCAAGCTGTAGTAAAAATACGTTAATCTAAAATATCTTACTCATAAAACAAAAATATTTAAATTATATCCTACAGATATTTATAATTAAAAAAAAAGCTAATCATAGTATGATGAAAATAAAAATCTTTTAATAAAATAACGGTATAATATCGAAATCCACCCATTTTTTTTACTTTTTTTTTAATTTATTTTATATATTTCTTGCATTTATTTGAATTTAATTTCTTTTAATTTTTTACTATCACTATAATCTCAAGTCTTATCTTTGATCGGTAAGCGGTTCTCGAGTTTGACTAGGTGGATTTCGATCGGGCGAATTTTGAACGTGTCCCAAAAAAACTTTCAAGTTACCTTCTAGGTCTAAAGAATTAACTTTTATGTTGAAACTGTTTTGTACTATTGTTTTCTTGAACCGTTGATTTTATAACTTTAAAACTAAAAATCTGACCTAAACGATTAATCTAAACAATCTAATATGTTTTAAGTTTTTATTTTAATACAACTATAGTGTTTTAAGTAGTAGAGTATAAAATTAAAGAGAATAAATTAAAAAACTTTGATCGCAGTAGTTTCAATTAAATATTTTTTAATATATTTGAATTAAACAAAGATAATTATATGTTTATTTTAAACATCTGAATAGTTATTTCAGCGACATCCCACAATGTCCTGAAACAACTTAAAGTATTGTTGGTATGAATTTTTTTAATTATTCTTATGTCAAACTTTAGTTTAAAACATCTGTCAAGCTGGTAAACTAACACTAAAAAAATAATGTCGAAGTATAAGCATAGTTAAAAAATTATAATATGTTGTAAAAAAAATTATAAATGTAGAAAATTGAACAAGATTTTTGTTAAAAACTTTTCTTTGTGTCAGTGAAAATATATATTAAGAGTCGACAGTTATATAACAGCGAAGCTTATGTTTGCTTTAATAGTTGTATGAATGCATTTAGAACCGTATAGCAAGAGTAAAACAAGTAAATTCAGCAGTAAACGAAAAATGTAATAAAAAATGTAAAAACCATATCAATAATCATATAATTATATAGTAAAATATTCTACCAGTTTGGTTAAAAAGCTTTAAAGATGCTCTAGCTGTTATTTATGTAGTTAATTTTAAAACCGTTTACTAACTTTTTCTAAAAATGATTATTAAAACAACTATTTATAATGAACGTTAATAAATTGTTTTAATAAAACACATGTGCTGTACTAAGGTTAGAATTATTCTAGATTAAGTAATTATAACATATTTTCTAAAACTAAATAGTTTATTGAAACAGAAATCTGAAAAAAAGTCAACTGGTAAACTGGTAAACAATACTAAATGTCAATGATTAACCATATTTAAAAGACATGTCAATTTATTAAAACACAGATATTCTTTTCTGAATCAACTAAGGTGCAGTTTGTACACAATACAGGTGAGTTCCGTTATAAATTCACTCAGAAAGATGTTCAAAACATTATCCAGTGAAGAGTTCCCACGCATGTCGTTAAATAATTCAAAACTATTCGCTCGCAACACTTCAGAAGTCGAACTTTTTAGTGAAGCGATGGTCCCAGACCTGTGTGATATGATAACCACTCGATGACCATTATCACTCCGGGACATAAAAACACACCCAGGAAGACACTTTGCCGAGCGTGAGCACGAAACTAACTTGCGCCCTTATCTTAGTCATGTATGAAAAGTTGTGGTTGTCCGCGTACAAACGCAAACCGGGTCCTTGATCTGGTACATCGGGATATTCAAACAGACTCTGGTGTTCGACTGGGGTACCATATCTTCAACTGATCTCTTGTTTTAATTGAAAAATGTCAACAGGGAAATTTTCAACATTAAATTTGTCCTGTTTACCGTCCGAGTTTTTAGTTAACGAGAACAAACTGCCTCGCCTATTGCTATACTGTAAAAAATGTTTATTGTTTGAACACCGAACCAAAATGTTTGTTATAATTGTAAAAGAATAACGATTAAATTATTGTAGTTTTTAACTGCTTTCAAAAAAATTTGTTAGGGTTGTAAACAAAAAAAAGATTTTCGTAGTATATTTTAAACCGACTATAGTCGTTTTATTTTAGACCTGAAGACTCTGTTGCAAATTTTGTTTAATATTGATGTTTTTAAACTTTTAAATATGTTAATTTGTGAAATAAAATCTGGTATAACTTTTATTAGTCTATGCTTTTTTATCAAAAATATTATATAATCAATGAAAATTTGAGTAGAATTTAGTGTTATATAAACCTATAACAAAATTTAAGCTTTCGCCAAAATTTTTTGTTTTTTTAAATAATTTTTATCATTTTTACTAAAGTAAAAGTTACCTCATAACTTGATTTAATTTTCAAATGCTTTAAAAAGTTTTTTATTATTTAAGCTCTAAAAAAAAACTTTCTAAATTATAGCTTTGCCCTTCTTAACTCTATTACCTAATTAAATAAGAATTTTTATCAACCTTTTCAACGAATTTAATAATTTAAAAATTGATTTAAGCTAACACTTATCACTTACTTATGTAAGCAACTAATATAAAAATTAAAATTTAAGTAATTAGGCACTTAAATGTTTCATCAGAAATTAATAAGTTAAACGAAATAGCATAGTTTAGCAAAATTAGTTAATTATACACTATTAGTATACAATAGCATAATTATAAGTTAATTAATAAGTAGTTTAACTAAAATAAGCAAACGTACAAAATTTAATATTATAACTTTAAATGTTAATTTTAAGTAACTTTAAGAAATAATTTATCTCAATTAAAATATATAGAAATGAAAAATAAAGTTGTGATTCTGCAGTATTATATAACTATTTAAATATAAAAAATAAAAATAATTAGTCTAAAAATTTTTAAATATAATATATTAAACGCTAGAAATATATTTTTATTATCTTAAATCAAACAGCATACTTTTAAGTAGTTTCATTCACCTCACTAGTTAGTAAAAAATATAATTTATTCTGTTAGTATAATAAAAAAACAAAACAATTTTTTATCAAAAAAAATAATGTGACACCTATGAAGTCCAGCATTTTTTATTTTAGTTACTTCTATCATGACATTAGTATTGAAATTGATTATGTTTGTCATTTGGATATGTAAAAAAATTATTATAGAACATTAAAAAGCTTACCCTAATTAATGTTTTAATTAACAACCTTTATTTGTTTTAGTTTATTTTTTAAAATACTATTGATATTTCGATAAATTAAATGGTTGAAAATTGAAGTAGAAATAAAACTTGAACTATTGTGGATATTATAAAATATATTAAACAGATACAATTTTTTATAGTAAGTACGTTTAATTAATCAACAAGAAAAAGTATGTTATTCTTCTTAATAACATATCTACAATAAATGTCACATGTATGCATTTACAACATATCATTTATTAATTATATTAATGTTTAAATTCACTTTTGTTTAGTTGAATTTGAGATTTTCTTGAAATTTATAACCGTTTAATGCGGTCTAAAGAAATTTATTAAATATTTTATTTAAATTCTACATACCTATCAAAAAAATATTTCTTTATGATGAGACAGTTGCTTTTATTAAAAGCCGTTTATAAATAGTCGTTTTTTACCATTATTGTAGTTTTGAACTGCATTTGAACTGCATTGAGTATTTTAATGAAAATAAAGACTGACAGTTAGTTTTTATAAAAAATCTAGTCATTACCTTTTTGATTTTTTTTCAGACTACTAAACTTTAAAAAAATATTAATCTTAACAATAAGTAGATGTATATTATATTTTAACTTTTTTCTTTTTTTTTACACTTGAAATAGAAAAAGTAAGAATTGTATAAGAAACTTATATTTTCTTCATTTTTAAAATGTTGTATTGTTTTTATTTTACTAATTTAGAATTTTACCATCACATTCGATAGTTTAGCAAAAGTTTTTTAAAATAATTTCATCATTCTTTTACAAACCGCATTACACAGTTATAAACTTGTTCAAATACTCGCACTCACATAAACGAAAGTAAACTCAA
Source organism: Thalia democratica (assembly GCF_965202585.1). NCBI lineage: Eukaryota > Metazoa > Chordata > Thaliacea > Salpida > Salpidae > Thalia > Thalia democratica. The sequence continues at coordinate 82,261,562 of NC_139166.1, forward strand.
ACATCAATATAATAAATGAAAGAAAGGTTGTTGGAAAATCCATGAGACGTCTATTGTAACTATAGTATGTCTTATCTCTAATTTTTTTTTAGTCGATTTTTTAAACGTATCATTAACTTACTATAAATAAACTGTTACTGTTTAATATACCTAATAGTTTAAACGATAGTTTAAGTTTTATTTCTTTTAATAAAAAACTGTTAAATCATTTTATTTACAGCAATAATGTAGGACAAATTAATTAAAAACAATTTTATTTTTACTTTAATTATACATTAATCTCCTAAACAAAATTTTCTAACTAAAAAGAGAAAGTGAGTAATAATATTTTTAAAATTTTAAGCTTAAGAAGTTTCCTTGTTTATATGTGCTAAACAGAACTAATAAAATCTAATGTGGTACGTGTTTAAAATCAAAGGCAGTAAGATTTATAGTAATTAAAATAATATTTTGGATCCTAATACAGATAGTTTGACCTAAAATACTATGATATTACTAAATCTGGTGTTACAGTATTAGGCAAATGTTTAAAACTAGATAAAGGGTCGACCGTTTGGTGGTCGGGTTTATTTTCAAAATTAAAATACTTGCTAAACACTATATAATCTAGTTTGAATTTTAATTCTTCATAAAAGTTTTTCTGAGACTTTTTTGTTTGCTTTTCACTCCGAACATTAGAATATACTTATAAACTTCATCATTTGTTATCGGTCGCATGCTTGCGAGCCGCATTCCCCGAAAGTCGCAGATTCCCGTTACCTGATCTAAAACATACAACTTTTTAAATTAAGTTACTAATTGCTATATATCACATAACAAAGAACAAGATCAAAAGTTTCATAAAACATTAAAATTAAAAACTATAAGTTTATAGTTTTAAGATATCATAAAAGTAATAGTTTTCTGTCAACTTGAAATCTAAACTAAGTATAAATCTTAATTGAAATAATAATAAACAATACAAGTTGTTTAAAAAAAAATAATCTTTAAACCTTTTTTGTTAACTAATCTTAAATTATTAGATAATTTTCATATATGTAACCCTTTTATGTATTCTTGAACAAACGTTTCTTTTTAATAGTACTTAATATACATTTTTTCACAAATTTTTGAATTTTTATCAACTATCTGAGTAAAACTTTTAGCTTTTCCTACACTGAATAAAAAATTTGTATTTATTAATTTTTTTTGAAGTATAATTGATGAATTTGCTTAACATATAATGAATTAATAATAAATTAATAATGAATCTTTAAACACCAGTTGTCAAGTTCAGAGCTATCTGTGAAATTAGAGCTTATTTTGAAAACTCTGTGACTTAATAATACTACAGCGCGTTATTTATGATGCAATTCTGATGATACAAATCTCTCATATTTTCACACCTTTGTTGAGTTTTGTATTGTGGTTAGATTTTCTTATAGTATTAACTAAGAATTTTTTTATGAACTAATGTGAATTTATGTACAGCTATCTATTTTATTACAAGCATTTTTATTGTTGAAAAAACATATTTACCAAAATTTAATGAATAAGTATAATCAGTTTAACTTAAGTATAATTTTTTTTTAAACTTATTAAACTTGTCACTTGTTTGTGTGTACATATGAAAATAAATAAGTTAAAGTATTCGTTAAATACTTTATAACAATAGATATCATTATTCTAATTTTACAACAAAGCACTAAAAAATAGCAAGTTCTTATTAAACTAGCATAAACAAATCGACTTAGAAAGTTCATGTTGTCTTTATACTATACTTTTTATACTTGATTTAGTTAAACGATATTACTCATAAACATTGCTAAAGTTTAAAAAGAACATAATAACAAAGACATTTAATTAAATACCAAAATTACTTATTAAATATGAATACACATCGTTAGACTTTTTTAAAGTATAATTAAAGTTTACAAGCTTAAATATTTTTAATATTCTTTTCTTTAAAAAGTCTTATATAATTAAAGTAATTAAGAAAAAGTTGAATTTAAAAACCTTAAACTAGATTTTAGTTCAAACACAATTACGTCCAGGGCGTCCTGTCATCATTTTTCCAAAAAAAATTACAATAATTTAAAAAAAAAATTATTATGTACTTGAGTAGAATAAAATATGGTAGTTTTCTTATGAAGAATTACAAATTTTAACTGTAATTCAAATCAAAAATGAAATTATAGTTTAATTATACCGCTTTAGCACGGTAAACACATATTCAAAATGACATCCAGCATTTAAGAACGTATCTTCACTAATATATACAATTTAAAAAAATTAACAAAAGGTTGTTTTTTTTCTGTGACTATATAAGTAAATATTCAACTGCGCGATATTTTTAAAAAAATTGAAGTATGAAATTTTATATATTCTTTTAATATTCTCTTACATTTAACCTTTAGTTAAAAACTACGTACAACTTTACTTATAATATCAGTAAACTACTGAATATTGTAACAATACTTCTTTTTAATTTAACAACAGGCAAAAAATAGAAATGTTTTTCAAAAAGTTATCGTTATTAAGCATTTTTTTACACTTTTTATACTTATTTTTGGTATTAATTCTCTGAATATACTCAATACTGATTTAGTTCTCACAATCGTTTATTTTTAGTATTAAAATATTAATAAATCATTTTTTAATAGTTCACTTTATTTCTGTATCAACAATTTGAACTTCACTGAGCAGCTAACAGAACAATATTTTACCTTAAATTATTTTTAGTGTAAGTTTAAGTATGTTATTGAACATCTGAGATGTTAGATATATAAAGGAAAACTATATGAAACATTTTAAATTTATAGTAAAAACCAAATTTTTAAAAAACTTAGCTAAATAAAAACATTTTGTTTGAAATTAACATCAAAACTACTTTTATTATATATTAATAGATATGCAATTAGAGAAATAGTTTTAAGTTTGTAATAAAAACAAGCTGTTTAGCGTTCACACAAAAAATAAGTTATAGCTTAGGTGTATGTTTTAAGTATCTTCTAAGCTTTAATTATTTTTAGAAGTCCTAAATTATAAAGTTTAAGCTAAAAGCAACAATGACTTATAAATAAACCAGCATTGTTAAGAAAAAATCAATATCAGCAAAAGCTTACTGAGTTATTTGAGTTTATAAATATCTTGCGTTTAGCCCAAACAGAAAATAAAAACTAATAAAATGTTTGTGTTTTCAGTTCTAGTTTTTTAAGTCTATTATTTAGTTTTGATATCTCAGTAAACGCATTTGAGATATCGTAACTAGTAGCTTCTGATAATTCAGATGTGTCGACATTTAATGTTGCCTACCATTATTATAAGTAAAAATATATATTAGAACAGATAGGCAAAGTAAGTGTTAGTGCTAATAATTTAAGGTATCTGGATCTAGATTTAAATGAGGAAGTTATATCAGGCAAGATAAAATATTAGCAGAAGTTCAAGATTTGGTCAAACTTTGTAATTTTTTTTATTTTTTACTAAGAATTCGGTTTAAAAAAGGTAAAAAAAATATTTTTGAGTTATTTAGTTCAGTTATAAATATAAAATTCTAAAAACTACATAAATTGTATATAATCTAACAATTTATTAGCAAAATTCAGCTCTTATTTTGTAAAACAAATTAGTACTGCTGTAGAACCTTTTGTTCTAAAAGCTCAAAACTTATTCATCAAAACATATATAAAAACAAATCAAAACAAAAGTTGCAACATGCTTTTAGAAAGCATTATATTTAAGATTTACAAAATTAGATAATTTTTGTGTGTTTTATTTACAGCTATTTCAGTTGTTCGTTAAAAAAAAATTAATAATTTTTTTGGAAACCATAAAATTTTATTTTAAAATACCTTAAAGTATTAAAAGAAAATAAAGGCTTCCTATCTATCGACATATGACACTTGGACTTCTTCTGAAGTTTTATAAATATTGTTTAATGTTAGTTTTTTTCTATAGTTTGAAATAAGCAATATATAGCTAACAAGTTTTGTGCAATTTTAAATATATTTGCCCTAAACTGATAACACAAGTTGTGTGTAAGTAATTATTTAAAAAGATGAAAATTTCAATTATACATAAGTTTGACATTCACTTACGAAATAAGATTTATGTAAAAAAATAAGGCTAAGGTATAATCTAGAATCTTTTTTTTTAGTAAAGGCGGGATTGTAGAAAACTAAGTTATTTAAGTTTTTTTTTTTTATTTAGCTAATTTGCAAATTCATTTTACTGAATTAAACTTTAAAATAACTTATTTGATAAGGTCTGTCAAAGCACAAGCATCTTATTACAGGAAAAACAAAACAACAAAAAAGAGTATAACAAAACTATTTTTTTAAAGCTCGTTAATACCTATATAAAAGATAATAATTCAAGCTTAAGTTACAACAAATTTCTTTACATAATTTAATACAATTATTAAAGGTTTTAGCAAAAGATATGAAAATCCTTTTTATAAACTAAAAATATAATCTAAAATGAAAAATTTCTTTGATAAAATTGTTTTTAAGTCTTGCTAAAAAACTTTGGAAGCTATTGCTAAAAAAGAAGGATATAAACTTTTTTAAAGTAGTGTGTGTATTTGCTATATAACACCTTACATGAAGAATCTGTTATTTTTTTAAGTTTTATTTCAAGTACGATTAAAATTCTGAACAAAATAAATAAATTTTTATCAATAAACAACTTTGGTACTACTTCACGATTACTGATTAGGTACGAAAATAAGATTGACATTTAGGCATTAATATATAAAGTTTTTTAAGATTGACCTTATTTTTTCTAAACTAAGTTATTTTTTAATACTTTTTGAAATCAAGTTTTGACATAAAGCTTGTAAATGTTAGAGAGCACAATAGTTTCTCTATATATGTGAAGCAGGCACGTAGCTTAGTACGCTTTCAGATTTTAAGACCTTGTTTATTTAGCTTTAAGTATTCGTTTATACTTAGTTTTGCACTCATGATAGATAATTTTTACACATTTACGGTACTCACTAGCACTTTTAGTGTCATAAATATTAAACAAATTGAATACATCTAAATTGTATATAAATAGATTAGTGTAGCTTTTTATTATCAAATTGCAAACTATTAAAATAAAAATCCATTTAAAAGCTGTAGATTTAGTTAAAATGAATAGATAAATAAAAAAAGTAAGTGGGAGAGAGGATCTTGTACTATTGAAATAGTTTTGGTGGGTCAAAATGAAAATAACATTTTTCGATTTTTTGAAATTTAATTTTTTTTTAGTGTTACAAAAAAGCAAATACAGATATAAAATATATATCAAGATGAACTTTAAAGTCGATGAACCTCAAAATAAACTAAAATAAAGAATCAACTTTTGTTTTAAATCGAATTGACTCTATGAGTTGAATGTTTTAAGATTAAATTTCTGTGGTTGACAAATATACAAAAATGTTAAAATTTTGAAACAGTGATGACAATATCATTTCCTAAAGTTTCATCAAGAAGATTACAATCTATTAAATCATAAAAAATAACACAATAAGACAAATAGCTTGCAACAAAAAGACAAACTGAAAAACTCAATTATATAAAATATTTGCAAGAATGATATTAACAAATTATAGTTTATTTTTTTATATTTTAAAACTTTTTTTAAATTAAAACTTGTTTTAAAGATTTTATAAATGCTGAGGTTAGTTAAAGTTTTTATTTTTTCAAGGTTAATATAAATGAATTATAGCTTTTTTATTGTATTTTAGAAATTTCTTTTTTAACTAAAAGTTGTTTTAAAGATTTTATAAATGCTTACCTGAGTTAAAGTTTTTATTGCATTTTTTAGCAAAATTGAAAGATTTAAATTGTACATTGTTGCCACACACTCAAAGAGTTTTACTTTTGAGCTCAGGCTGACTCAGTATAGCTTTTTTTTATCTATGAAAAACTAAGGACATTTTTAAGTTTGTTAATAATGTCAAAACAGATGTTTTTCTAGACTTGAATGAAAATTTTGCTGGCTAGTGTTAATAAATCTTTATTTTACAACCAATTTTGTAAAAAAAACAATAATAACTTGAAAAGTTAGTCTTATTGCAATGATATAGAAAAAAATTACGACTTTTCAGACACTTAAAGGTCACTCAGAAGAGTTTTTTTAATGTAGCATTGTATATTTAGATATACCTCAACATTAAAAGCTAATTTCTCAAAGCTATTAACAAAGTAAATCAATCTGACGTTCAGTTTGTTACAAAAAGTTCCACAAAATTACTTTAAGCAAAAACTCTTTGTATGATGTTTTAAGACAACTATGTAAAATATAAAGTTCGTTTCAACTTGTTGTTAAATACTACTGTAAACTTTATTTTTATACAATTTACAATATGAAGATTTTTGTATTTTATTTCTTATTTAAACGTATCAAGAATATATACTGTATCTGTTGTTTTAAAAAAAGTTTATAAATTTTAGTCTGGTTATACATATCAGTTTAATTCTTAAATCTATGTTTAATTTATGACAAAAGTTTTCCAACCTAGGATTAAAAAAAATAAGTTAAAACTATTTATTTTAACAAGTGTATAGTTGTATTATTAATTCATAACAAGTATTAAAAAAAAAGAATATATTTGATGTTTAAAAATTTTTATGTTTGAATTTATTTATATGTTTTTCATTGTATTTGAAAAATATTGATGTTTAATATTCAAAGTTAATAAGTTTGTGATTATTTAACTAAGTTATTTTATTTATCAAGTTTGTTATGTAAAATAAAAAAAGTCTATTTCTTTTTTACAGCTTTTATATAACATTTTTTTTACTAAGACAAAGTTTTTTTCTATTTTATAGCTCAAGTCTTTATGCTACCAAAGCTAATAATTACATTTACAAAGAAGTGTACTCTTCCTTTCTTTATGAATTATTTTTGAAAAAATAAAGTAATTGTAAACTGAATTTTATCTAACATTGTGTACTTTTTTTTTTATATCTCTTTTGTTTTTTATTTAACTCCTAAAATTAACATTTTTGTCTAAAAAAAGCAACATTTTTTGCCATATTTTTCCGAATCGGGGAAACTGTTTTCAAAGTTATATATTTTAGGACTATTAGTAATACTATTAAAGTTAAATTCTTTATTAATATTTTTATTCTAAATGAAAGGTTTTATAGGTTTATAAACGGTTTTATAAATAGGTTATAAATAGGTTTTATAAACGTCTTAACACGTAAAGAATTATAGGGGGTCAAGAGCAGTACAAATTGCCTTGTATTCAGTTATTCATTATACTTCAACATCCAATTTATTTTTAAACTTTTAACAAAACTGTACACTTTCATAAACAATTAAAGGTATTTAAAACTACTCTATTCCCTTTATGACGTCATCAAACGTTACTCTTGATTTTTTTTGCAGATTCTAACTTTTTTGAGCTAGCTACGTCCCTGATGTGAAGTATAAAGTTATCAACCTAAAAAAAATATTTTTTATCTCCAATTTCATTTTCTAGTAAATAAACTCAACATTTAGAAAACCTAATTAAACAAGAATGTAAAAATAATTAATACTTTAAATGGAAAAGAAATAGATATAAGACAATTTTTTTTATATTTTAAAATTAATAATTTTTGATGTTTTAAAAAATTATCTTTTAAACTAGATATTCACCACCTCGTTAATTTTTAAAATTATTTGCAAAAAAGCTTTATTTCGCTTTAAAAGTTGTTCGTTATTAATAGTTAGATAAATTTTAACCTAGTAAATTTTTAATTAGTAAACATTAATAAACTAATAGTTTTGCGAGTTCAAAAACTGTAATGTATCACTAATTTAACTAAATATAGCTATTATTGTATAGAAAAAATAATGATGTAAAAGATATAAGATATGTTTTTTTTTTTTTTTTCTTAAGGTTTTTTTGAATAAATATTTTTTTTTTTGAACAAATTCAGCTTTTTATCTATAATGCCGTTACGATTTTATCTAAACGTTTCAAATGATATAAGATGTTTTTTTTTGACAATGTCATTCTGCAGCAAATCCTAACAAAAAGACCACGCGACGTGACTGGTCATAGAACCTGTTGCAAGAAAAAAACCCTTCGGTTAGCATGTCGTACACCAGTCTGATACATTTTTAAATCTTGTCCAGGCAAAGAAGATACTGTAATATATATATTCTATTATTATTTTTATCGTTATAATACAGTTGGTACAATTTATACTAATTAAATTTATAAGCCTACATAAATCTATTCTAGTTTTATAGGATGATACCTAGTTGATTTAGTATCATTTTATACAAGCTAAGAATCGTTTTAAAAACTTTAAAAAAATTAAGTTTTATTGTGTTAAATACTTAATAACTATATTATTTGTTTAGTGTCATTATTTTTCGAGTTATTTTATGAGTAATTGGTTTTGATAATGTATTTATAAGCCAATTACCTTGCTTCAATGTTCAAAGTTACTAATTGTTTTAATTTAATGAATTTGATAAATAAAAAATTATATAAAACACAACAAACAAAGCTTACAGTCATATCGTCAGCTTGAGATGTTTTATAAGCTGAAACTTTTGGTTTTCCTACATTTAATTTATCAGTTATACTGCAAGTGGATTTCGGTACAAAAAAAAAATTTTTAATTATGGTCTACTTTTCATTATAACACAGTACATTTTTTCTTATCTTTTCTAAAAAGATTCATAAAAAATTCCTACTAATCAGGTATTGCGTCGAACTGTAGCAAAATTTTTATGATTAGACTGTTGTCGAAAACTCATTTAAAACTCCGAAAAAGTTAAAATTTAAACAAACTAAAGTCATTTTATATTAATTTAAATCGTTTCAAACTATCGTATACAATGAAAAACATATTTATAATAAACTAAGAAAATAATACGAAATATAATTTAAATTTTTTTACTAACGTCACATCTATCTTATAAAAAGAAATGACTCTAAACCGTTTTATACACACGCATTTAGTCTGATAAGCTTTTTAAGTTGGCTATCTTTAATTTTTATGCCTATTTTACGCCTGTTAATGTTTTTGTTGGAAAAACATTAAGTGTAAAAGTGTAAGAGTATCAACTTAAGCTTTGAAACCTATATTTAAAAAAATTTGAACTTTTTTAAGTTTTTTAAAAACTTTCTAAAAAAACCGTAATTTTTAAGCTTTTTTATTTTTTTACGTAGAATGATTAAAATAAAATTCAAATAAAATTACAACAATTTGTGACTCCGTAGTCTAAATCTTTATAAATACAGGCTTGCACAATACTTTTTAAGTAGTAGGCTGTTATTTTTCTATCTATTTATAAAAATAAATTCAGTATTGACGTAAATATTGGTTCCGATAATTTATTAATTTTAGTACTAATATAAAAAGCATACTTGTTTTTGTAAAAAAGTTGTGAAATTTTTCAGAAATTTTCACTGCAACCACAAACGGTTAACATAAATCTAAATGATCTATTTTAATATTGTCTTATTTTTGATATTTATTCATATTTATAGTAAATTGCTTTTTTTTGAAACGTTTAAAAACAAACTTTATAAAATTGATTTTTTTAGAAACTGGTTAACAGTGTTTTTTTAGAAATATTTAGTTCAGTTTGAAACAAACATAAATTTAAATTAACAACACTGTATGCATTTCAACAAATTACATTTAGTCAATAGTTGGTGAACAAACTTCAACAGTAATATGTGGTATTTAGTGTAAGTTAATTTAGTATTAAAATAGTTTACTATTAATTTTACTACTATTAGTTTATTAGAGCCTTCATGACGTAAGTTTTAAACCTGACAAACGCTTGTTTTAAAAAAAATAATTTTAACATACACGATCAGTTGAAGTAATCCAAATTTATGGCTTGTATTTTAACTGCAACCAAATGCAGTAACATAAAAGTATGATAATTATATCGTTGCAGCTTATTACGACTAACATGACACATTATTAAGAATATTCTGTTTACTTTGTTTCTGCGGCAACAGTCCTGTTGTATTAGTCTTAACTATGCAATGCGGTTAGCTTATCTTTATTATGTTTGTTTTTAAAAAAAAGTTCGGTTAACGCATGATAAAACAAAAGTAGAATTAAAATTTGTCTGTTTTAATAATTATAAATCATTTTATTCGGAATTTATCAATTATTAAATAAAAAAATAAAAATTATGATACTATATTATTTTGAGTAAGTAAAAACTATTATAGTACTTATTTCTAATTAGTAGTTTTATATCGAATATTCAACCTGGATAATACAAACTCATTAAATAACTAGTTATCAGTTTATAAAAAAAAATTTAAGAATTTGAAAATGTTAACTGAATAAGAAATATTCATCTCTTAAAATATCGAAAAAAACTAAAAACAATGGGAAGTGTTGAATAATCGATATACATAAACAACAGTAATAATGAAAAAATATATAATTTTTGGTCTTATATCATTTAATTTTATATCAAATTACTGCATTTATTAGTCCAAATTAGTTTTTGTAAACATTTTACCTATAAAAAACAGCTTAGATTTTTTGTTTATTTTATTATTTTTAGATATACACAAAAGTTTTATTTACTTTTATTGTCAGATTTTAAATAAAATTTAAGAGTAGTTTTTAACTATAACATTGTAAAACTATTAAGTACAATAATTAACTTAATCTGTTAAAGTGTATATCTACACAGTTCAACTTTTAATAGGCTAAACTTCAGAAAGATAATTTGAATTTTAAAGAACAATTTTACAAAAAGTTTAACTAACTAAGGCAGGGGTCGGCAAACTGCGGCCCTGCAAGTACGTTTTTTTTTGAATGGAATGCCTGCAAGTACGTTTTTTTTTGAATGGAATGCCTGCAAGTACGTTTTTTTTTGAATGGAATGCCTGCAAGTACGTTTTTTTTTGAATGGAATGCCTGCAAGTACGTTTTTTTTGAATGGAATGCCTGCAAGTACGTTTTTTTTTTTCTTTTGAATGTAATGCGGCCCGTGAAAGAAATTTTTGTGGCCAGCGAGCATATTAACGTGGCCTGCTGAGCGAATATATGTTTTAAGTTAAATTTTCTGATAACTTGGTTTTATTTGATTTCGTTTAAAGTTCCTGTATAAAATTTAAAAACAATTAAAAGACATTACTACATTGACTTAGAAATTTGAAAAAAAACAGATTAGTTTTCTAACATGAATTTTTCTAATTTACATAATAACTTCCTTCTGACAGTAGCAAATAGTTATCTGAAAAAAGTATGTAAAGAGTGCTTAGATATAATAAATTAGTTATAAAATACCTACTTAGTAAATAAACTAAATGCAAATGCTTTCCATTTTGTACAAAAGTAATGCATAGTAACTAACTAAAATATAATTTCTTACCAGTTCAGGTATTCTTTATAAATGTTTTTCATACCTAAGTTTTTTTTTATAGATGTTTTTTTAGTAAATGTTATATTGGAGTGTCTAAAGAAATGTTTGTAAAAACTTAATAATAAGAAATAAGCTTTATTTGATATTTTAGTAGTTACTTTTAAATTAACTTCTTTGTACACCAATGTAAAAAGATGCTCATACTTCAAACCACTTCACTTAAGTTAGATTAAGTTTAGTTTATGATTAATTTTCTAGCACTATTTTTTCTACATGTTTCTAAGTATGTAGAAACTCATTTAAAACAGTATATATGACATAAATTTAAAAAGTTGTTGTTAGGTATGCATTTTCAAAAAAAAAAAAAAAATTATTCAAACTAAGTTAATTATTTTGCGTTGCATACTTATACACACAATTACTGTTATTTGGAAGTACCTATTTATACAAACTAAATTTAGGGATAGTAAATTTATTAAGTTTGTACATTATTAATCAAAATAGTTCAAATTCAAGCGAATAAACAACTAAACTTTGCCAAAAACTTAGACTATTTGAAGACATATCTCAGGCCAATCTAGTCATTTTTTTTAGTTTTTGGCAAGATTTGTTTTTTGTGTACGAAAATATCAGGCTAGTTTTATGTCACTCAGGCTGGCTATTTGCTTTAAAGATTGGCAAATTAAATTTATGATGAATGTTTTGTTAAATTCGCAGTGTTGGTATAAGTTATAATGTATGTTAGATTTTAAGTCTTGCAGCTGATAAAGTTTGAAAAATTATTAAGATTATTGTATACAAATAAGTGTGGATAAGCAGTATTACAAAAAAACTTGAATCCCGGAAAAGCATTGAACTAGAAAATACCTTGAATTTGAGAATTTTTGAATAAACTTGGAATTTCAAACAAATTTTACATTTAAAGTGATAAAATTTCGACTTGACATTATATTAAAAACACATTTAAAGTAGCTTATCAGTCTCTTTTTAATATTGATATATTATTTAAGACAGTTTTATTTAACTTTATTTTAGCTTATACTAAAAATGGAAGAAAAAATTGTATTTTTAAAAACTTTATATTGGTTTATGCACCTTTACTTTTAAAGTGTATATTCCTAGTGTTGTTCTTTGCATTGGAACTAAACCTAAATTCTTCTAAAATTTTTAAGTTAGTAAAAACTTCTCTAAAAAAATTCTCAGATTATCAATGTTTGTTGTATCTGTGCTCTCATCTAAACAGGTTGAATCAATTCCTAATTTTATTTATGCGGCTTTAAAATCTTCAGACATTTCCTAAACACGACTACTTATTGTCATTGAAGTAATATACATAAGTAATATACTACCGCCAACTTAAATTCTTAAAAATTAATAAATTTAAAACGGTATCTTCTTTTAAGTAATTAGTTTTGCTAATTTATAACTTGCCTTAACAATTTTTTCGGTCCGTCTGTAGTTACTGTAGATAATCGTGTGCTTTGTTAGAACTGAAAAAAGCGATTATTTTTCATTTCTTGCAATAACTCCTAATTAACGTTTCTAATTCTTATAGCTGGTCTTACATTTGACACTTTATATTTTTTTATTGCTTACTGGTCATTTTAAATAAAATGTTTTTATTGCAGATAAAGAATTGCTATAATGCTAAATAAATAAGTTTTTTTACTTCATTAAAGGCTTAATGGATGTTTATACTTTTATTAAAAGTTCAAACTCAGTTCAAACTGAGTAGTTTTATAACTGTAATGTACAGCTTGATTAATAGCAATTTTTTAGCTTTTTCAACTTTTAATAAACTAAAACAGGTTTGAAATAACTCAGAAATTTTTGCTTCTAAAGTGGCATCTATGAAAAATACTAATTAATTACTAACAAAGTATTTAATGAATTATTCGTGAATTAATTATGTTAAAAAGTATGTTTTAGCTTTCAACAATACAAATAGGTATTAAAAAAATAGGTATATAAAAATTTTCCGAAGTATATTTTAGACCACTTTAATTTAAAACTAAATTTATACTAAATTGTTTACTAATAAAAAAGTAAACTGTTTTTAGTAATCATTTTTTAAAAAACTTTAAAAAGAATTAATTTACCGCTTGTAGACATGTAAAATATTTGTTGCGCATAGCAATTGTTTTATCAAAATTTATTTATTTATCAATATATCTAAGAAAAACAAAACAATATCGGCTAGCTAAAAATTAGGTAAATCATTAAGAATAGTTATACAGTTCTTTTAAATTTTATCTAGTTTGCTTATTAATTTAGTTTCTTTATAAACAGAACAAACATTGATAGAAAGATAATAAAAAAGAAGAGTTTAAAAAGTTTTTATGCCGAATTTGAAACAGTTATAATGAAGTGTTTTACATTTAATAGCAATTAAAACTAATTTAACAGTTATTTTTCTTTAAATCGATTCTATTTGTTTAGAAATCAATTTATTTTTTTAAACAAACAGCTTTATAAGTAAAAAAATGTTGTAAATATTAAACAACTATTTTTTCAGGTTTATATGGTTAGAATTAAAAATTCTATGTACTAAAATAACTAATCACAAAAAGTAATAATTATTCATTAGTTTAAATTTACAAATGATATTAAAAAACATGTTCTATTAAAATGGGAAAGCTATACGAGAAGTCAATATTTTCTATCAAAGTATAAAGACATATGAAACAAAACTTTGATCACCTCAAACACTCGTATAAAAATTATCATAAAATCAAACAAGCACATACATTTGTGACTGATTTGACTTAGTTTTAAGCTGTTTAGTGCAGTCTTCGTTCAACTAAAAAAAAATATCTAGTAATAACTTTTACTATTTACTTTATATAAAAATTATGTTACCAATTTTACATTAACCTCTGTAACATTCAGTTTAAAACATTTGCATCAAAACTTTGCCACAAGCAATCGCATAAAAAGCTTTTTACTAAACAAACATTTATATTTTTCTACATTTTATTGTCAAAGTTTTAAACCGTTCAGTGCGGTCTTCAAACTAACATTCAGCAACAAAAAATGAAAAGAAATAATGAATAATTTTTTTTTAAACTTTGTTGTTATCAATTTCATGTTGTTTCTAAATATCTATTTTATACTGTTCGCAAATTATGAAACAACTAACGAGTAAAAAAATCCTCTTAGTACTTTTTTGTTGTACAAGAATACTTTTATAGAATAATGAGATTAAATGTAAGTGAAAAAAATTTGTTTAGACTTTTATTTATGTAGTTAATTTATCTGATAAATAGTTAATTTAATTTACTTTTGTTTTGCAATTAAAATAGTCTACTCTGTTTAATTACTAGTTTTTAACTTTTTTTTTACTTTCATACACTACATTTAATTTATACATAATTGTACTTCTTTTATTCAAACATCGATTAATTGCATAAAACAAAAGATTTTTCTTTTTTTTAAATAAAAGTTCTTATATAAGATTTCTGCAACGTCATAAAATATTTCACAATTATTACCAACGATAAATCATAGTATAAGTAACAAAACTTATAGTATGAACACTATCATTGTAAAACTAAACAGAAATTTAAAAAAACTAAGCCATCAATAAATACGAAAGGCATCTAACAAAATAATTATGCAACTCGTTTTTAGTGGAAGAACTTTTTTATACTTAATTTTATTCTTAATAAATCGTTACAACTACACTGTGTAGTAGAATTTTAATTTAGTGGATTGAAAATACCAATGTAAAACTAATAACCCATATAGAATAGTTAATATTAACTTTATTTTCAATAACTTGTAATCTGCACTTAATTATTAGCTGTTTTTATTTTAAAGTTTTAACTGCATCTATGATTGTCTGTTTTCAATAATGAAAAACAAGTAACAAATATTTTCCTCTTTTTAAAAACGGAAACATTTTTATTTAAAACCCACAAACTACCGATTTTTAGATGTTAATAATATATTAGTATTTTTTACTTAATTGGCAGTTTTGATGTAGCTAATTTTTCACCGCAATTAAGCGGTTAATATAAAAGTTATTACGTTTATATATAATACGTATATACTACATTTAGAACAAGTCTACTTATAATTGAAACACCTAGACTTAACTAAACATTATTTCAAACTTGTTTAATTTAGTTCTAATTTTTTCTATAAGAATTTATCAGTACAGCAATGTGATTTTCTGTGTTTAACTTTAATAATATTCTAAGTTTTGTATTATATTTCTAATTATTATAACAAATATATGTGTTTTATAATATTGGTCTACTACTTTTCATTGTGCAGTTATTTTTTTTAACGCATTTTGAACAGAGTCAAAAAAATGCTGCTAATCAGGAAATGCTTCGAAATGTAAAAAGTTTGATAAAGTTATACTGCAAAAACAAAGTTATTTAAAAACTTTTTATTTGCTAGTTTTTTATTTTTTATTTTCATAATTGTGTAAACGATTTAATCCAAAACAGCTTTTTTAGAATATTTAAGACTAGAATACTATACCTAAAACTATATTTTACCTCGTAAATTGTTCCTTTTTCCGGTTCGGTCGAGTGATATTTAATACTAAGTTATAATGTTAATATTAAAAATTTCTAAACTTAAAAAAAAAAAGTTAAAAGTTTGATCATAAACTATCCTGATTCGTGTTTTCTTTGATGACTTATGATAGTTTTTAAAACCTAATTAATCAAAAAAATATTAATAAGTTAAATAAATAAAATAAATAATAAATATAACATAAAAATAAGTTTAATAAGTTATTACAAACACTGGCTATAATTATTCTTGTAAATCTATTTGTTTATTATAAGACAACTGATAAATAGTTTTATATATCTTTAATTTACTTTAAAACATAATTATATTGATGTAAGCTGCTCAACTTCGGTTTAAATTTTTGACTATGGATATCATTACCGAATTACCAAATGAATATACAGTTTAACATTTATAGTTAATAGTAAAACAACAGTTTATTAAGATTAATTGATGACTACTTTTGATAATCTGTGAAGAGAAGCTAATGCATTCAAGATTATAGTTGCTTGGTTTTAATCGATTTAGACTATTTTGATTGAGATCAACACAAAAGAGATAAGTTTTAATAATCTAGTTTGTATATATACCTTACTTTGCAGCTAAACCTTTATGGTAATTCAAGTTAAAAGCTACAGAATTTAAAGTAATTACAACATATTTGGACTTCAAGCAGAAGTATTCATTAAAAGTTGATTTATCAACAGATAATATTTCGTGTATATAATATTGATGTATAGGATAAATTCAGTAAGCTTTATTACAAAGTTTAACTTAAGATACATAAGTACTTCATATAACACAAAAAAAGATAGCTAACTTATTCTACTATTAAAACTGAAACACACTTTTCAATCATAAACCTTCTTCAGTTTTCTTCAGTTTCTATTTTGATATATGCCGCTCGATGCGGTTAAAACTTTAAAGAGTATCAATTATACCAATAATAACGAAGAAACCAAGAAATTACAAAAGTTAAGTAAGCAAATGTTTGTGTGAAATAAAAATGAAGTAATAAAGTGATAATTGTTAAAAATTACTTTAATTTCAAATGAAACATAATGTTTTTTTTTTTTGTAAAGTTAAAGTTAAAATTAAACGAAGTTTTAAGTAAATAATAACTAATCATAAACATAACTATTTTTAAAAACTTTGTATAGTACTAATGATAAATAAAATGTTTTTTATTAAAATTTTGCAGTAAAACATAATTTGAGATATATTAATTTAATTTGAAATATAATTCTATTAAATTATATACATAATACTAAAAAAAGTATTGTTTGAAATGCTGTAAGATTCTACAGCTGATATTTTTATAAAAAATTTAAAAAAAAAATGATTACTATGTCAACATTTTGTAATAGTACTTATTAAAATTACTATTTATCATGAATGTTGATAAGTAGTTAAAAGAAACATAAAGACATTATTAAACTTAATTGTATAAAATTCCAGTATTTTATCTTATAAACCTTTTTTTTTAAACTTCTTATTGCCAGGCTTAAACTTTACTGATATCCAATTAATAAACTAAACATAATCATCTTATATTTATACACTAACACTTAATGAACTTTAGTTTGAATATTTGTATGACGTCTGCAATATTTGTTTTATAACTTATAAACCACTCAAATATATTTATAAAAACCTTTGTTGCGTATTTTGTTCATATTTTATTTATTAATTTTTCAAAAATGATATAAAGTTTTTCACTATATGTATTTTCCGTCAAAGATTCCGTATCGTACGGTTTTAAACTTGTTTGATAGTACATTTAGTATGTTATAAATAATAAGCTGTTACATACACACAAATACTCTTAAAACGTCTATGTGATGTCAAAATTTTTTTAGTGTTTGTTGTTCGACTTTTATATTTGTCTTGATTAAAGTTACCAACTAAATATATAGTAATAATAATTATAGCCTGTTTCCTGCATTTTAATTTAGTAATTATAATGCCTTTCAAAGAAGACAATCAATTATATCATATCTAAACTTGTTTAATCTAAAATAAAGTTTCAAATTTATTAAACAAACAAAACTTTTGAACTGTATTTAACTTGTTCATTGTCTTATTAATGTTTAAGTAACAAAAGAAAAATTTACCTTGATATTTTTCAATACTTTATATATTTGAATAAGACATTTACTCAAATTGAGGGTCTGATTGTTTTTATTAATTGAGTAAAAAGTTCTAATATAAGTATTTTGTAAATCAATAAATCTTTTCTTTTAAATTTTTTTAATTGTATCTAAATTATTTAGATATTTTGCTTGCAGCTACTTGTTAGCATAGTATAAATACTTTTTCATTTCAAAACTTAAATCTTATAAAGCTAATACATTTAATATTATATCAATTTTGGTCAAAAAGTGAAGCTCTTAGCTCATCAAACTTTTTCAGTGTGTTATTTGAAAATTTGTTAATTTAATCTTGTGCAGAATTGCATTGTTTAAGATCTGTATTCTCACTAAAAAAACTGATAAAATTATGTTTAAATCACTACTAAATTGATTAAAAACTTAAGTCTCAAAAACTGGTATAATTTTTTTTCTTCATTAACTACCACGAATATAATTTTTTGAATAAACTCCTGTATTTTTAAATACTTTAATTGTTTAAAATTTTTATAACTAGTTTTTTTATTTAGATAAAAGACTTTAATTATCTTAAACTTTTTTAACAATTAGACCGCATTACATGGTTTTAAATATGGAAGAATATTCGAGCAACCTGACTAAAAAATGTTTTAATACAAATACAATGTTTCAGCAACTAGTTTTGCGAATAGGGATATGACGTAAGTGTTTATTTAGAAAGTTCAATGACAAAGTTAGTTCAAACTTAGTAATTTGATTAAAACGATTATAAGCTTGTTATACAAAAGGTTTCTTGTTGACGTCATTAACGTTATTTTGTGGTTTTATATGTTTAGCGTATAAAACCTATGAAAAATAATTCGGTGTAAACGTGTTTTCTATGTATGTTTTACTTTATTTAAATCTTTTATAAGATATGTTTTCAACTATCTTAAACTTAAGTAAAATACAAGAAATTAGTAATTAAAATGATAATAGTTTTAAACACTGATGCTAAATTTATATTTGCTAAAGTAAAGAACTATACTTGACTGTATTAGCTTGATTAGTTATTTAAGAACATTATAGGGTGTGGTTGATATTTTTTTTTACCGATTGTTGCGGTTAAAACTACAAGGAAAATATCATGTATCAATTATAAAGATACTTGTTATAAACACTTTTTATGTTAGAACCTGTTTGTGTGTATCATAGAATAATGTAATACTTCTAAAACTTAATAATACACTCGATTTCAAAAGCATAGAATTTTTGAAAAACTTTATTTTTCCTGTTTTACATCTTTAAAGACTTTAGATTATCTATAAGCGATACTTAACACTTACAAATACTACATCACAAAAATTTATTAAGATTAAGTACTATACCGCACAGTTTAGAAATATTTGAATATTTAAAATTATAAAAAATAGCGTTTTCTGAGCCAAAATATATGAATAAACTTTATTTTTTACGACAATTAACTTTATTTTCATTCTTTTGAAATACTTGTTTTTAATCTAGTAAGTTTTTTATAATAAGTTTATTATACTTATCAAAAAATTAATAATTACGTCACTACTATTTTTAATAAGTTTTTTATTATTTTTGTTGCATTTTTTAAATAATCAAAGCTAATATACAGTTAAATGTTATATTTTTTTACTTAAAATAGTTTAGTAATTTAAACACGTATTTTATATAAATATAAATTCGCTTTCTGATTTTAAAACATATCTGAATTTAGCTAATTACAAAGTGTTTGGCTAAAAACAAGTTTAAAGATTGACTTGTCATATAAAACAATAGCTGTAACACAGGGGAAAACCAGAAAAAATGTAAATATAAAGCAAATGTTTCTAAGGTTTGTAAAAACAACAGTAGAATATTTAAATCATCAATTTTTTGATATTCTTACGTTTATTTTGTTGTTTATTCGTTAGGTATAAAAACATAGTATTAAGTAAATATTAATCTTAGTTTATAATATCGAACATAAAACTACAATTTGTCTAAATACAATCTTTATATAAACAATTTTCTGAAAAACGAAACTTACAAATTGATAAAGTTCCCAAAAAGTTCCCAATGTTTCAAATACTTTAATGCTTTTTATAACTGTAAGAAAAAATTCATATTTGAAAAAAAATACGTAAAGAAAGGGACTAAATTTCGATCAGAAAGTAGGGATTTTAATTCTTAATACCGATTTTCGTCAGTTAAACTACAAACAAAATTGTTTATGTGACGTATTATTAATCAACTAGTCACTTAAGTAATTTTTATCTAAATAACTATGAGTTAATACCAGTCAGGTTAAATTTTCACTTTAACTTAAATAAAGCTAATAAAATGCGTCGAAAAAACTAGTGTTTAAGTTATAAAAAAAAAAATTTATTTCGTTTCGGTGCAGTAAAAGAGTAAAATCATTTATAGATGTTTTCAACTGATAAAAGTGACTTTTAACGTAGAACCAAAATCTCTGTTTTCTTTAAACACAACAAAAATGTAATGAGTTATTTTAATAAGCAAACTTTGATATTTTTATAGTACAAACAGTTGTTATAGTACTTACACTTATACTTATAGTACTTGTTACAATAATTTATTGTTTGCAGTGTAAAACTGTTAAAATTTAATTACAAAATTTTTTTCATAAATTGTACTTTGAATATTATTTTAAACTTAACAGTAGTTTTAGTCTTTAATATTTCTTTTGAAACTTTTCACATAAGCTCGAAAATAAATTACAAAAACTTATCAAATTGTAAATAATGTTTAATCGTTTATTTGCTAACACAAACAATATTAATAGAGTAAAAAGTGCTATTAACTAAAGCTTGAGCATAGTTTAAACTTACTAGAGTAGTTAAACAATTTAAATAACACTGAGGTAGAATTGGCATTTTTTTCTCTATTTAATTTATTTAGAAGTTAGAATTAAGTAAAAACATTATCCTTGATATAGCAAGATCTTTATTTTTATTGGATGATTAGCAAAAAATTAAATATAATAGTTTGGTTTTGTCTAAATTGAACAAGTTTAAGAATATAGTACTATTCAAAATTCGGAATTAACAATTTATAATTTCAACTATTTTTCAAAATCATAAACTCAGAAATCAAACTTTAAAGCTTTTTTTTTTTCAAATACGTATTACGTTCTAAATTTTCTTCTGGTGTACTTATATTTTAGAACTTGAAAAAATGAAAATATTACAATTTAAATAAATATGCAAAAATTTATGATATTTGCTTTTTATACAGTGCAAAGAGATTTGCTTGCAAAATAAACTTAAACAAGAGTGATGCAGAAAGTTTTGCGAAAATTTCTGTTTTATCTTAGTAACTATTATTAGTTAATTGCCTTCTAAATAAAGACTTTTAAAATTTTGAAAGAGGTCTACTGTAGATTTTTATTCATCAATTTCTTTTTATGAAGTAAATCGCAATGCGACAGTTAACATTTTTTTAGTACGTCACAAGGAGGTCTGTGTAAAAATATTTTCCAAACGAAAACAATGCAGAAGGATTTGGTGATTAACAAGAATTTTTTAGTAACTACTTATGTAACTTTTTTAAGTAAATATTAATATGCTAATAATTGATAAACACGAACTAAATCTAAATTCTTTAAAGTTTATAGAAAGAATCGTTGTAATGAAACTGTTTAATGCAAAACTACTTAAAGAAACTAATTTTTCAAAACATAATATTTATGACGCACAATTTAGGTCTTATACAGTAGTTCAGATTAATCATTATCATTTTTTCTGCCTAAATGCGTCGGTTTTAAGTGTTTTAATTAAAGTTGTAGATATATGAAAAGTATGCTTAAACATATTATTATTTTTATTTTAAGCAAAGCCATGCATTAGTTTTTTGTTTTATTATGTTACAAAACACATTATTAATAAAAAATAGATCTAAGACATTTTTGCAAGTTATATAAAGTAGATACATACTTTATTCTTATTTAGTTATCATAACTCTTATAATTAATTAGTATGTAACGCACTTAAATTTAACGCAGTATTTTGTTTTATTGCAGATGTATTACATTATGATAATGAATTGAGATAGGCTAATTTTAAGGTAATTACTAATCAAAGATTTACAAATGTCGATTTTTTAAACGACAGGTAGTTTTTAATTCAATATTTTTTTAAAACTAGCTTCTTTAAAAGCTAAATATATGAATTGCACTACCTTTAAAGTTTTATAAATTTACTTAGTTTTTAAAACTGCGTTCTTTTTACTTTAAAGGTTGCAATCAAAGTTCTCGACTTAAATAAAAGGAAAATGATCAGGGTGGGTGTCAGAATGACACAGCGACAAAATGACACGGTGCGTCACTTTTGCACGGTGCGTCACTTTGACACGGAGGGTCACTTTGGCACGGCGACAAAATGACACGGTGCCTCACCTTGGAACGGTGCGTCACTTTGAAACGGAGGGTCACTTTGGCACAGCGACAAAATGACACGGTGCGTCACTTTGGCACAGAGGGTCACTTTTGCACAGCGACAAAACGACACGGTGCGTCACTTTGGCACAGAAGGTCACTTTGACACAGCGACAAAACGACACGGTGCGTCACTTTGGCACCGAGGGTCACTTTTGCACAGCGACAAAACGACACGGTGCGTCACTTTGGCAAAGAAGGTCACTTTGACACAGCGACAAAACGACACGGTGCGTCACTTTGGCACAAAGGGTTACTTTTGCACAGCGACAAAATGACACGATACGTCACTTTGACACAGCGACAAAATGACACGGTGCGTCACTATAGCATTAATAAACAAACTTATAATCAAAACTAAATTTTTTCAGTAATAAAACTTTAAATTGTAAAACTTTGATAGTATGTAGTTAAACAAAAGATTTGTTATATTTTTTCCAAACTACAGTAGCTTGATACATTTGAAACTATATATGATACAATGCTTTAAAATTTAATTCATAGTATAAAAACAAAAATATTCTTAAGTTTTATTTTTTACGTTCCACTACTTTTCATATTTATGTAATGAATAAAATTTAGTACATTTTGTCAAACCTTTAATTAGTTATTATCAGGAATTGTTACAAAAAATAACTAAGATTTAACTTAACACAGTGTTATTTCGTTGTAAGAATAATTCATGCTTGTTTTAACTCTATTTTTTAAAAGTACAGAGTTATGATGCTTTTTTAGTAACTAATCAGTTATATTAAATATGTTTAATTGTTTAACCTACTAGTTTGTTTTAATATAAAAGTTTTTTATTACTGTTTTTTAAACGACAAAAGGTTATCGCTCGAAAAGTTATACCAAAGAATATTTCAGTTATTGAGTCGTAAATCACATGCTTTAACAATCTATTACGCGCAGTTAAAAATATTTTTTTAATGTTAAGTCCTAAATTTCCAAAAACATACAAAAAAATATTCAACAAAAGTTAATAAGTTAGGATGTTTACTTAAAACTCTGTATTGAAAATGTATAACAAACTTGTCTAAAAGCAAATAATTAAAATAAACGGTCCTGGAGCCTAAATTTATAAAAAACTAAAAATAGTGTTATTAACAGTTGAAAGAAAATTAAGAGTCTGATGCAACCATTCATGCGCATTTATATATTTATCACTTTTAAGTAAATTAAGCACTAGAGGTTATACAACTTGAGTCCTTATAAATCAAAATTAGTTGTTCTTAAAAATAGTGTATTAAATATTAAGTTTATCGTCAATTTAATTAACTATATTTAAAATTAATACTCTAAGTCTTTTATATTTTTACCAAACTTAATATCCTAAAATACAAAGAATTAAACTTTGAGTATGACAGATATTATAGTATTTTATTGCATATAAGGAAATAAATAGCATTTATACAATAAGTTTTAGTATTATAATAGTAAGAAAAATTGTAATTTGTTAAAACAAGTCTACAATTGTATTACAAGTGTGTAGTTGTGGTTTATTAAGATTTATTTAAAGAGATGCTTGATGTAGGGAATGTTTTGCTATAAAAAATAACTTATTTGCGGTTATTTGTACTTATACTTTTATCTATGCATTTTTAGTGCTTAGGTCAGGGGTCGGCAAACTGCGGCCCGCGGGCCAATTGCGGCCCGCGAAGGGTAAATCTGCGGCCCGCGAGCACGTTATTTTTTTGAATGGAATGCGGCCCGCGAAAGAAAATTTTGTGGCCCGCGAGCATGTAAATGTGGCCCGCTGAGCAAAAATATGTTTCAAGTTAAATTTTTTTCGGTAACTCGATTTAATTTGATTAGTTTGCTTTTAAGTCTCTGTATAACATTTAAAAATGATTAGAAGAAATTACTGCTTTAGTTTAAAAATGTGAAAAAGACAAATTAGCATTTTAACAGGATATTTTTCGGAGTTTCATAATAACTTCTTTTAAAAACAGCAATTAATTATCTGAAAAAAGAGTGTAAAGAGTGCTTGAACTTAAGAAGTTAGTTATATAATATCTATCTATTAAATGAACTAAATGCAAGTGTTTTCCATTTTGTACAAAAGTAATTCACAGTAATTCACTAAAAAGTCATTTATTTGTAGCTTAGATATTCTTTTTCACTGTTTTTTATACCTAAGTTACTTTTATAGATTTTTTATTTGTAAATGTTATATTTTAGTGTAAAAACATTTAAAATAGCATAGTAATAACAAATAAGGTTTTTTTAATTTTTCTTTTGACACATTTTAATTTTTTAGAAGTTTTCTTTGCACTTAAATTAGTTTATATGCACACCAAGTTAAAAACCTATTAAAACTTTAAAACCAACTTAAAAAGATGCTCATATTTTAAACCACTTTTTATTTAATACTTTAGCTAGTCTAAGATTAGTTTATGCATAATTATCTAACATTTTTGTTTCGACATGTATCATCTAAATTTGTACAGACACATTTAAAACAGTATATATGATATAAATTAATATAGTTTTTGTTAGGTATACATTTTCATTTTTCAAACATTGTTTTTGTAAAACTAAGTTAACTTTTATGCCTTGCATATCAATACACAAATTTGCTGATTTTTGGAGCTACCTAATTAATATAAACTAGACTTAGGGATGGTAAATTTATCAAGGTTGTACACTGTTAATCAAAATAGTTCAAATTCAAGCTAATAAACAACTAAACATTGACACACACTTAGACTTTCGCTATTTGTAGACTTCAAATCTTAAGCCAACTATTTCATTTTATAAGTTTTTGGCTAGAACTGTTTTTTGTATACAAAAATATCAGAAATGTTTTTGTTGACTTAGGCTGGCTTTTTGCTTGAAAGAGTGGCAAATTAAACTTATGATGTATGTTTTGCTCAATCCACAGTGTTAGTTTGAGTTATAATATATGTTAAATTTTAAGTCTTGCAGCTGATATAATTCAATATATTATTTATATTATTGTGTACATTTAAGTGTGAACAATCAGTATTGCCAAAAAAACTTGAATCCCGGAAAAGCTTTGAACTTAAAAATTTATGCTTAAAAATTTTGGAAAAAAACTTGAATTTGAGATTTTTTGAATAAACCTGGAATTTCAAACAATTTTTCAATGTAAAGTAATGAAATTTCGATTTGACACAAAAAATTTAGCAAATAAACATTGCTTTATCAAAAAGTATACTAAAGTAGCTTAACAGTGTTTTTTATTATTGATATATTTTTTAAGACACAATATAAACTTTAATTAAACTTTATACTAAAATAAAAAGAAGGAATTGTACTTCTAAAACCTTTGTGTTGGTTCATTGCAGCTTTACTTGTAAAATTTCATCGATTGTTGTGCTTTGTGTTGGAACTAAACCAAGAAATTCTACTAAAATGTCAAAGTAAGTAAAAACATCTCTAATAAAAATTCTCAAATGAGCAATAGTTTGTCTATCAGTGTTCTCTTGTTAACATATTGATTAAAGTCTTAATTTGATTTATGCGACTTTATAACCTTAATGCATTTCCTAAAAACGACCTTTTGTTGTCATTGAAGAAATAAACAAAAGTTTTTCATCACTACCAACATAAATTCTTTAAAAAAGTTTTCAATTATAAACGGTATCTCATTTTGAATTATAAATTTTGCTACTTTATAACTTTCCTTAACAACTTTTTTCTGATAATTCTGTAGTTACTAAAAGTAATCTCGTACTTTGTTAGAACTGATTTTGGTGATTTGTTTTTTCATCGTTTCTCGCAATAACTCCTAACTAACTTTTTTTTTTATTTTTGTAGCTCGTCTTATATTTTGCAATTAATATTTTTAAATGCAATATTCTTATTGCAGATAAAGAATTGCTATAATGCTTAATAAAAAAACATGTTTTTCTATTTCGCTAATGACTCAATAAAGTTTAATACTTATGTTAAATTTGTTTAAGAAACTTAATTGTCCATTCCAGCTGACTTGTAAGTTTTTTTGGCATGTAATTTATTTACTGTTAATAACTTTCGTTATTTCTTTATGCTGTGAACTTTGTTTTAACTGGGTTGCTACACAAACAGGTTATTTTAAAAGCTTAAAAACTTAGGTTTGTGTGAAACTTTTATTTCAAACACTTTAAAAAAAATTTTTAATTTCCAGAATAGTTTTTATGATAGTAGTGTAGTTTACTAATTGTAGTTTTTTCTTGTTTTCTTACACTTTGTGTACTTTTTGATGATGATGATATTTTTACTAGGTATTTAAGCTTAATTAACAACGATTTATTAGTTTTTTCAACTTTTAATAAACTTAGGCTGGTTTAATACAACTCAGACATTTTTGCTTTTTAAGTGGCAACTATGTAAAAGACTAGTTACTAATAAGATATTTTATTTAAGTATTCGAAAATTAATTATGTTAAAGAATTTATTCTAGCTTTCTGGAATACAAACAGGTATTAATTTTATTAAGTTAACTAGTTACTAAATTTTTTAATGAATGTAAACTATTTAACACGCAAAAACTTTTTTTTGAAGTAAATGTCCTTAGAAATATGAAAAACGGGGTTAATAGTATAACAAATATATAAAAGTAACCCATAAATTATCTTTCAAATTTGTTTTTTATAAAGAGTTAGGTTGTTAGTAAAGTTACAAAAGTATTAAGTTTAACTTATTAATGCTTATGAAAGTACATAGTTATTAACACTTAAGTATATTAGTCAATGTAAATTTTATTTTAATAAATGTATAATAAATAAGCATTCTATGTATAGCTAAAAGTCATTTAAAATTATAAGGTGAATAAAAGTAAAACTTTTTTCTCGTGTGACTAAAACTAAAACCAAAAGATTATTCAAATGTCACTAAAACTAAAACTGCGGCCCGCGAGGACTTCGTAAACTTGAAATTTGGCCCGCGACCACCAACTGCCTGCCGACCTCTGGCTTAGGTGCACAATTTTATTTGCAAAAGAGCATTATATTTCTACTTCTAAGTACACGATTTATGTTGCAACTAAAATAAGTCGCATAGAGGCGCAAAATTTCGACCTTTTAAATCAAGTGCACAATAATTTTTTGAAGATGTTGCTATTAACGTAAATCGTCAGGGAACGCAGTATTTTAGTTCAAAATTGCAATCTATTAAGTCGCCAACAGAGCGCAAGTATTACTTTTTTTAAGCATAAAAACGTAAAATAATAACCTCATTAGGATTGAGAATTACAACAGCAGAAAAGTTGTTTTCGATAACGTCTGAGTTTTAGTTTATAAAACAAATTTCCCTCTGTGTTTACATCTACTAGTTTATTGTTTTGATGTGCTGAATGATTGATCTAAAATATAGATTGTATTTTTTAAATCAGAATCTGCTAAAGTTTAAAAAATATGTTTGTATGAGTATTTATCTTTAGTCTTTTAGTCGTAAAATGGTAAGTCATTTTCTAATTTTTATTACTCGTTTAAAGTTCTAGTACAAAACTGTGTTTAAGTTTTTCCATTCGAAAGAAATCAAAATAAATTCCCTTTAATTTTGGCAATCGTATTTTAGTGAAAAAGTTGCTGCTTTTGCATCTTTGTGAACGTTATTTGATACAAATAATTATTTGTCGTTTATTAAGCACACCTTACACCTTGCTACTGCTTAAAAATGAGCATGTTGTTTATAAGTACGACGATGGACAATAGAAGGTATAAACATTACGTATTTCACTTTATTTTATGAAGTCACAATCAAAAATTCCTGCGGCTTTTGTTTTTAAAGTTAATCAATGTGATTGTTGCTGATTCTACAAAATATGTTAGAAGAAAGGAAACCGAAAATTTTCTAGAAAAATAAGATCGTTGTCCATACCAATGAAATTGAAGTTTCACAACAAATTGTTCCCTCCCTTATTAACCACTGTGTCATTTTGTCACTGCGCCAAAGTGAACCTCCGTACCAAAGTGATGCACCGTGTCGTTTTGTCGCTGTTTCAAAGTGACGCACCGTGTCGTTTTGTCGCTGTGCAAAAGTGACCATCCGTGCCAAAATGACGCACCGTGTCGTTTTGTCGCTGTGCCAAAGTGATCCTCCGTGCCAAAGTGACGCACCGTGTCGTTTTGTCGTTGTGTCAAAGTGACTCTCCGTGCCAAAGTGATGCACCGTGTCATTTTGTCGCCGTGCCAAAGTGACTCTCCGTGTCAAAGTGACGCACCGTGCCAAAGTGATGCACCGTGTCATTTTGTAGCCGTGCCAAAATGACCCTCCGTGTCAAAATGACGCACCGTGCCAAAGTGACGCACCGTGTCATTTTGTCGCTGTGTCATTCTGACCCGTTCCCGAATGATCAATGATAAATTTTTAATTTTTTTTTACAATACAATGTTTCACTCGTTTAAAAAAAAGAGATATTCAGTTGTTTAAAATCTGTAAAAAAATATGTAATAACAACTGGGAAGACTTTAGGCTAAAGTTGAAATGAAAGTAGTTAAAAAGTAAAAAAGAAAAAAGTTTAACAAAAAAGTGAGAAAATCTAATTAAAACTTATAGCTTAAAGTTACTAGCATGAGATAATTTTAATTATATTAGGCTAAATTTAGGAAAATGCACGTTAC
Source organism: Thalia democratica (assembly GCF_965202585.1). Taxonomy (NCBI): domain Eukaryota; kingdom Metazoa; phylum Chordata; class Thaliacea; order Salpida; family Salpidae; genus Thalia; species Thalia democratica. The sequence continues at coordinate 82,290,532 of NC_139166.1, forward strand.
TTAATAATTATACAATCTTTAAACTAAACAAATAGATAAAAAAATAATTATACTAACATTTAGTGGCCTTGTGAAATTTGTAGATAACTAAAAAAGAAAACATCTCTGTAACTAAACCTTTAAGTTAAATTTACTCGTTTTAAAAAGTTTGGCTATCGTATTATGACGTAATTATATATTGATTTAAATACTTTACAAATTAAAATAGATATTTGTTTATAAAGATGCTCTTGAGTTTTGAAATAAAGCTTTTTAAAATGTATACAAGAGCATATTAACTCCTTTCTTTTATTTAAAGATGTTCCCCCGTCAGCGTTCGATATTTCCATTTTTACATAGGAGCAGGTCCTGCAGATTCTCTGCAGTTTCCTTATATGTCCGATGTGGTGTAAAATTTCTCATTTGATGTTGTAGTTAGTGTTGTTGCGTTTTAGCTTCCAAATTTATTTGGATAGTTCGGTTCTGTTCTCCTAGTAAACTTTTATATCTCTATTATGGCTATACCACCTTGTTTTGAAAGTGTAAACTTTAGTTTTGAAACGATAAAATGAATACTTTTGAAACTAATACTTTGCTACATAAATAAGATCTGAAGTATATTTTTAAGAAAATATATAAAATTAAACCAATGCTTAATACAACTTTATAAACTCACAGAGATGATGCTAATTAAAATTGCATTAAAAAAACAATAAAAAGTTATCTTTTAGAAAAGAACTTGTTAGTAAATGTAGTTTTAAACAAAAATATTAGTTTTAAAGTTTTAAATTACAACTCACTGACTTAAACATTTTTTTAAATTGATTTACTTGCTCTCTATAATGTCATTAAAAATACTCAAAAACATTCACAACCAATTCAGCTTTGAATTCGAATTAAATTTTAACAGTTTTAAGTTTTAACAGTTGTAGGTTTTTCTGTGGTACGGCAGTGTTTCAACCCGAAAGCTCAGGGTACAACATTAAGAGTATTTACAACAATCATTCTCTTGAGTACGCAATTTTGATTTAAAAGACCGTACTAAAAGGGAAGTGTGTATTGTAAATCTACTATTTAATACATAATTTTTTTATTTTAAAGTTTATGATGTAAAAAATTTAATTTTTCAAGAAAAACAATTCAGAATAAAAATAATTAATTCTATAGAAAGCTATTTCTTTTAGTTATAAATTTTATTAAGTAAATGTATATTTATAAAGACAAAAAATCATAAAAACAGTTTTTTCAATAGACTATTTAACAAAATTATTTTGAAATTAAATTCTTTTGTTTAGACAGTTTTATATGTTATTATAAAATAGTAAATTTTCTAAAGTATAATTTCTTTTGACACATATAATTACTAAGTGAACAAAAGTTAACTATTAACAACATTTAAAGCAGCCCTAGACAAAAAAAGTTAAATCATAACAATTTGTTTTTGTCAAGTAAACCATAAATAATGCTAAAAAGCCCCATACAAATATTTTTAGAATTCTTCTTTAGTTGAAATACGTTTATAAAAGTTTTCTTTTTCAAAATAACTAGTATAAACTGTACTGACCAGTACATTTTTAATTTATTACATTAAAAGTACCATAAAAAGTACATTGAATTAACAAGCCCTATACACTATAAAATTATAGTTACTTACTTTACATTGATATTAATCTTGCATTTTAGATAAGCTATTTTCTTTCGAAATTATTGAATGCACTTTGTTATTTTATCAATCAAAATTTATTGATCACTTAAACAATTTAAATAAAAAAATACAAAAGTTAATTATCAAAAAATAACTACAAAGAAAAAACTAAATTTCTTATATTTAATTTGGAAGGTAAAGTTGTTTTTCGAAGTCTACATACTACCGTTTTTAACATCGTCATAAATTAAAAGTTATTTTTACTGAATAACCTGCTTGATGTAAGTCACTTTTAATTGCAGCTTCAAATAAAAATCGTTACATTTATAACTATAAATTAAAACCTACTTATAACAGTTTTAAACACCATCTTGACAAAGTAATTTTCTTTCTTAAATATACTGATTCCATTGTATAAAATTCAAAATTTTAAGTTTTTTATTTTTTAAATTTTGTTTTTTAGAATAAAAAACATTTTGATTAAACAAAAAATTTAAATTTAAGCTTATGAAACTAAAATTTCATAAAAATTTTTTTTTTGAAAAGTTGAAAACTATAAAAATAAGTTTTACAAATAATATTAATATTTTATGCTTCAAAGTGCTAAATTTGTTATAAGGTTTTTTTTTCAAGTACTTGAACATTATAGTATTTAACACTTGTTTTTTAGAAGAAAGTTTTTTGATGACATATTTAAATTGTTCGTAAGTTATGATAAATGTTGTTAAAATAAATACTTTTTACAGTAGGTTAGTTTTATCATGCAACAAGTCTTAAGACCAAACATTTTACACGATTTTGTTCTTCAATAAATAATAGCAATAATATTTAATAAATTATAATTAAAATAAAATTTGAAATGTTATTATTCTACTTGTTTTTAAATCAGGAACGTTTATTATAATCTCAATAGTTAACATACATATATATATATAAATCAAAACAAAAAATTGCTTATCTTTTTACTAAAAAATTTTCTAACTTAGTAACTTTTGTGTAAAACGGATGTAAAATTTAATTTAGAACCCACAAACTACTGTTTATAAAATAGTAATAAATTACAAATAGTTTTTACACAACTGCAGCTCTTGTAAAATTTAGTTTTCACCGCCACGGAGCGGTTAGCATAAAATCATTAAATATGTACTTATTGTACAATTAGTATTAAACTTTGAAAACGATTAATTAATGATTATAAATAGCTATAACAATTAATCAAAAAAAAATAATCATTATCAATAAAAATAATAAATATGATTAAATCAAACGACAAACTTTTGAATTTTATTTAATTTACTTACTGAAGAGTTTGAATAAGAATGAAACCCATTTCACAGTCTTATTATGTTTTGTGGTGTGTTTGTCAAACCTATATCTAGTAACTTAAAAATAAAACTATTTATAAACTAAACTTTTCTTTTATGTTATTATATTACAACATAGTTATTTTTCAAATTAAAACAAAAATTGATACTAATAACTAAAACTTGTTTTATGGTACTTAATAAATTTAAAGATATTTTTTCATTTATTTATTGTTATCGTTGATATTTACACTTATAAAATTTAGAATGAAAGTAAACTTTTAAATTTGCTGTTAAATAGTGAAAGTTTTTGAATTTCGTTAAATACAGGAATGATGTTTATCTAAAAGTTTTTAACATTTTTATATTTCGCTAGAACGTAAAATTACCGCAAACAATTGCTTAGACAAAATATACTAAAAAAAATGCATTAACTCCAAATGTAATCCAACATTTATTTTAACAGTTTAAATAAACTATAAATAATTTTTTTTTTATACTTTGTTTGTACAGTTAATTTGTTTTTCGCTAAAACTCATTCATTTTAAAAACTAAAAGAGTATGTATAACATAATTTAATTCCAAAACGAAGACTAGTATATAAAAAATAGTCAATAAAGTACATATTAATTTATAGAAGAATTTTGTGAAGACGAAACTTATTTTAATCTAAAACATTTTTAAGAAATCTAAAGTTTCTGCTTACATAAAGAATTTTTAAGTACATAATTCAAATTAGTTTTACATTCTATGTATATTTCCTATCAGTTTTTTATAAAGATTATTTGTAAGCCTTAAAAAGGCTGTTTAATCTTTATTAAATGTTTTTACAGAATTAATTGATTTGTAAAATATTTTAATCAAGAAAATGACTTCAAATGTAAAATTTTTTACATTCTTGCGATATAAGTAAATAATTTGTATTGTAATAAATATATATTTGTGATTAAGTAAACAAGTTCTTTTTTTAAATAAGCTTTTTGTTTTATTTTGTGCCGTTTACAAATAAATAAAGTAAGTGTTTTTATTTGTGTAGGTCTAAAGTATTAAAATGAATAAACCTAAAGTAACTTCTCATTTTATTCAATTTAGACTTAAAAATTAGAAACATTATTTATTTTTATAACAGTCGGTTTAAACATCATGTACTTTATCTATTATTAACCATTAACCTAAAAAAATCTATAGATTTTTTTTATAATAGACACATTTATATAAATACTTTATTGCCTATTCTTTCCTTATAGTTTTTTTTTTTTTTACAGAGCTCCGTTGAAGTGTGTTAATCCGTAAACACACAGAAGCATGTGTTAGGGAAATTAAAGGATACTGTATAGTTTATTTTATTAAAGCTAAATTATTAATTTTTTTTTAAAAGATTAACATTTTTCAGGCAACCTATGAATAAAAACTTAATAGAAAACTTAATAGAAAAAAAAAGTTGTTTAATGAGTTGTCTTTACATTGTTAATTTGTTATGTGTTTAAGATGTACACAATACTGATTAAAATGAGTTAGATTTTGTTAGCACTTATGTTTTTTAGAATTATAGAAGTCCTGTCTCAGGTTTATGTTATAGAGTAGTAGCATTTCTTTAAATATTAACTGTTTTTAACTCAAATTAATTAAACATAAAAAAAAAATTATAATTTAAAAACTAAAATATGGAAGAAACTAAATGACAGATTTTTGCAGAGTTTAAATAAAATAAATATTATGCCCGTTTTTTTTTTTTGTGCCTTTGTTTTTTAAAAATGAACTAAAATAAAGATTTATTATTGAAATTCCATCAAAAAAAAATTAACATCATACCCACAAAACCACAAACTGTTTTTTAAAATGTTTAAAATAATAAAAGCAATTTATATTTTATAAGAAACTCATCGTAATCAAATTTTCACTGCAACTTAAGCGGTTACCACATTTTATGAAGCTTTGTACATTTACGTTACTTTACAAGTACAAAACACAAATTGAACAGAAAAAATTATCTTTTAGCCCTTTTTTTTTTTTTGTTAACTTTACCAAGTTTGATTTATATTTGTAGAACTATTTTCAATCAAACAACTAAATTAATGACTTTGTTTTAGTACCAAATTAACGACATAGTATTTGACAAGAAAAATTATGTTTAATAAGTTAAAATTAGTAGTATACCTGTTTTGTCTCATTGTACCAAGGCGTGTTTTTACTGATTTCCTATTTCCTTTAACTCACCGGAAAAAAAAAGAAAAGATAAATAAAAAAGTAAAGATTCATAGAATATCACTAAACACGTTTTTTTTTACTTTGTTTTGGTTTTTTGATAAACTTTAAATAATGTTAGTTCAATTTATAACACTGAAAGATTATAAGTTGAAGTAAAAAAAAAACCTCGTTTTTGCCCAGCCGAAGAAGATTTTTAATAAAATTTTAATTGTGGTGTCATAAAAGGTAACAGTTTAAAAGTAGCATTTGTTTTTTTGGATAAGTTTTACTAAGATGTTCTTAGTTCCCATTTTAAAATGTTACTTAGTTTTAATAACCTTTAATTAAGTGTTGCTTTTAACTAGTAAGTATAATTTTAGTTGCAAAATGTCCAATATAATCACTAAAGTTTTGTATCACTTAGCTGATTGTGTATAATAATTTTGTGTGAAGCTAGTATTAGACATTAGTGCATTATTAGACATAACTTATTACATAGAAATTTACTATAAAAATAATTGTTTATTAAAAATTAATTAAGCAATTAGCAAATAAAAACTTTGATGTTGTTATCAAATTATAAGTGTTTTGTTTAGCCGATTTAAGCCATTACAAATATACAATAAACAAAGGATATTAAACTTCATTAAGTTAGTTTTTAAATAATCATATTTTGCATATAAAAATTTTTTGCATTTCTAGTTAAATCATTTTGATTAAGCATGTTAACAAGTTTTAGATTTAAAGTCAGAAGTAATAATAAAGTATTACCAACAAGATAATTTAGAAAGCTTGTACATATATAGTTAATGTTCCAAATATATGAATATAATAAAATACTAATAAAGTTGTGTTGGGTTCTAAAATCTATCATATCTAATAATTAAAGCATTAAAATTGAGAAATTATTTTGTTCGTATATGAACTAAACAATTTTATTGTAGAAATATATATAAAGCCTAGTTTACTTTACTAGTATATTATGTAAAAAACACTTGTTTATACTGGTTACCACGTATGCAAGCGATCTAATAAATTTGCCCTAAAAGGTAAAACAGCTGTATCTGATCACATTAGTAATTGTAATATTTGTAAAGATGAAAGAATAACTGTTAACAACTTTAGTATTTTAAAATAATGTACAAACAAACATGAGACCCTGATCAGCGAAGCTATTTTAGCAAGTTCCTATGCTTGAATTAAGTACTTATTTAACATACGTTTTAAGGCTGGAGCACCTAATTTAAAAAAAACGGTAAATATGACATACTCAAAAGAATGTATATTTATCAAAAAGACAAGTAGAAGGCACTGTTCTTACATAATAAAAAACAAAATAGTAAAATGTTTAACATATACATTTTTAAATCAAAATGACGTGTTTTTAGTTATCACAAATATTAGCTTATTACTTTAGTATATATATATATATATATATTGTAAGTGTTTTATTAATTCCGTTAACACACACCCTGAGTTTTAACCGCATCCTGCGGCAATTATTTGATAAAACAACTTATTGGAAGTTAAAATAAATATAATTGTGGTACTTTATAGTTGAGACGTTATATTCTTACAACTACGTACTTTACCCAGTCAACGCAGGCTTTGATGGCTCGTTAATGTGCTGACCAAATCCAAAAGTCTCCGTTTAATGTTGGGCGTTAAATAACGCAACTGATGTCGACAAAAAATAAGTTTTAAGGACGTATGCAAGCGCCACCTAAAAAACTTCAACATCTATTTCTAAGAATCTATTGTATTGTAAGAACTTACGGAAAAAAAAAAATTATGTAACCAAAAACGATAAAAAAATAAAAAGATTTTGAATTTCATACTTTTTTATTTACATAGTTCTATTTTTAGTCATTTGTATATTTATTTATTTTGTATTTGTTACATTTATTGCACCACTGTGGTTTTTAATTTATTATTATCATATATTATGTTCTCTAAAAATATGTACTGAAAACTATCTAGATCAGGGGTCGGCAGGCAGTTGGTGGTCGCGGGCCAAATTTCAAGTTTACGAAGTCCTCGCGGGCCGCAGTTTTAGTTTTAGTGACATTTGAATAATCTTTTGGTTTTAGTTTTAGTCACACGAGAAAAAAGTTTTACTTTTATTCACCTTATAATTTTAAATGACTTTTAGCTATACATAGAATGCTTATTTATTATACATTTATTAAAATAAAATTTACATTGACTAATATACTTAAGTGTTAATAACTATGTACTTTCATAAGCATTAATAAGTTAAACTTAATACTTTTGTAACTTTACTAACAACCTAACTCTTTATAAAAAACAAATTTGAAAGATAATTTATGGGTTACTTTTATATATTTGTTATACTATTAACCCCGTTTTTCATATTTCTAAGGACATTTACTTCAAAAAAAAGTTTTTGCGTGTTAAATAGTTTACATTCATTAAAAAATTTAGTAACTAGTTAACTTAATAAAATTAATACCTGTTTGTATTCCAGAAAGCTAGAATAAATTCTTTAACATAATTAATTTTCGAATACTTAAATAAAATATCTTATTAGTAACTAGTCTTTTACATAGTTGCCACTTAAAAAGCAAAAATGTCTGAGTTGTATTAAACCAGCCTAAGTTTATTAAAAGTTGAAAAAACTAATAAATCGTTGTTAATTAAGCTTAAATACCTAGTAAAAATATCATCATCATCAAAAAGTACACAAAGTGTAAGAAAACAAGAAAAAACTACAATTAGTAAACTACACTACTATCATAAAAACTATTCTTGAAATTAAAATTTTTTTTTAAAGTGTTTGAAATAAAAGTTTCACACAAACCTAAGTTTTTAAGCTTTTAAAATTAACCTGTTTGTGTAGCAACCCAGTTAAAACAAAGTTCACAGCATAAAGAAATAACGAAAGTTATTAACAGTAAATAAATTACATGCCAAAAAAACTTACAAGTCAGCTGGAATGGACAATTAAGTTTCTTAAACAAATTTAACATAAGTATTAAACTTTATTGAGTCATTAGCGAAATAGAAAAACATGTTTTTTTATTAAGCATTATAGCAATTCTTTATCTGCAATAAGAATATTGCATTTAAAAATATTAATTGCAAAATATAAGACGAGCTACAAAAATAAAAAAAAAAGTTAGTTAGGAGTTATTGCGAGAAACGATGAAAAAACAAATCACCAAAATCAGTTCTAACAAAGTACGAGATTACTTTTAGTAACTACAGAATTATCAGAAAAAAGTTGTTAAGGAAAGTTATAAAGTAGCAAAATTTATTATTCAAAATGAGATACCGTTTATAATTGAAAACTTTTTTAAAGAATTTATGTTGGTAGTAATGAAAAACTTTTGTTTATTTCTTCAATGACAACAAAAGGTCGTTTTTAGGAAATGCATTAAGGTTATAAAGTCGCATAAATCAAATTAAGACTATAATCAATATGTTAACAAGAGAACACTGATAGACAAACTATTGCTCATTTGAGAATTTTTATTAGAGATGTTTTTACTTACTTTGACATTTTAGTAGAATTTCTTGGTTTAGTTCCAACACAAAGCACAACAATCGATGAAATTTTACAAGTAAAGCTGCAATGAACCAACACAAAGGTTTTAGAAGTACAATTCCTTCTTTTTATTTTAGTATAAAGTTTAATTAAAGTTTATATTGTGTCTTAAAAAATATATCAATAATAAAAAACACTGTTAAGCTACTTTAGTATACTTTTTGATAAAGCAATGTTTATTTGCTAAATTTTTTGTGTCAAATCGAAATTTCATTACTTTACATTGAAAAATTGTTTGAAATTCCAGGTTTATTCAAAAAATCTCAAATTCAAGTTTTTTTCCAAAATTTTTAAGCATAAATTTTTAAGTTCAAAGCTTTTCCGGGATTCAAGTTTTTTTGGCAATACTGATTGTTCACACTTAAATGTACACAATAATATAAATAATATATTGAATTATATCAGCTGCAAGACTTAAAATTTAACATATATTATAACTCAAACTAACACTGTGGATTGAGCAAAACATACATCATAAGTTTAAATTGCCACTCTTTCAAGCAAAAAGCCAGCCTAAGTCAACAAAAACATTTCTGATATTTTTGTATACAAAAAACAGTTCTAGCCAAAAACTTATAAAATGAAATAGTTGGCTTAAGATTTGAAGTCTACAAATAGCGAAAGTCTAAGTGTGTGTCAATGTTTAGTTGTTTATTAGCTTGAATTTGAACTATTTTGATTAACAGTGTACAACCTTGATAAATTTACCATCCCTAAGTCTAGTTTATATTAATTAGGTAGCTCCAAAAATCAGCAAATTTGTGTATTGATATGCAAGGCATAAAAGTTAACTTAGTTTTACAAAAACAATGTTTGAAAAATGAAAATGTATACCTAACAAAAACTATATTAATTTATATCATATATACTGTTTTAAATGTGTCTGTACAAATTTAGATGATACATGTCGAAACAAAAATGTTAGATAATTATGCATAAACTAATCTTAGGCTAGCTAAAGTATTAAATAAAAAGTGGTTTAAAATATGAGCATCTTTTTAAGTTGGTTTTAAAGTTTTAATAGGTTTTTAACTTGGTGTGCATATAAACTAATTTAAGTGCAAAGAAAACTTCTAAAAAATTAAAATGTGTCAAAAGAAAAATTAAAAAAACCTTATTTGTTATTACTATGCTATTTTAAATGTTTTTACACTAAAATATAACATTTACAAATAAAAAATCTATAAAAGTAACTTAGGTATAAAAAACAGTGAAAAAGAATATCTAAGCTACAAATAAATGACTTTTTAGTGAATTACTGTGAATTACTTTTGTACAAAATGGAAAACACTTGCATTTAGTTCATTTAATAGATAGATATTATATAACTAACTTCTTAAGTTCAAGCACTCTTTACACTCTTTTTTCAGATAATTAATTGCTGTTTTTAAAAGAAGTTATTATGAAACTCCGAAAAATATCCTGTTAAAATGCTAATTTGTCTTTTTCACATTTTTAAACTAAAGCAGTAATTTCTTCTAATCATTTTTAAATGTTATACAGAGACTTAAAACCAAACTAATCAAATTAAATCGAGTTACCGAAAAAAATTTAACTTGAAACATATTTTTGCTCAGCGGGCCACATTTACATGCTCGCGGGCCACAAAATTTTCTTTCGCGGGCCGCATTCCATTCAAAAAAATAACGTGCTCGCGGGCCGCAGATTTACCCTTCGCGGGCCGCAATTGGCCCGCGGGCCGCAGTTTGCCGACCCCTGATCTAGATAGTAGTATTTTTTGGTATTTAGATAAATTTATCTAAAAGTAAAGTTCAAAATATTCTTATTTTGTTCATTATCAAATTTTGATAACCTTAAAAAATTTTTGTCGGTACATGGTACTGTTAAAACTAAATTAGTTTAGTAAAAAGTTACCCAAATATAAAGATTTAAATATACTTACTAAAATTTAAAGAAGCGCATAAATGTTTCAAAAGTTTAAATTAATTTTAAAAATGATTTTAAAGTAAACTTAAGTTAAAAAACGAGAACCTTAATACTTAAAAAAAGTTAAAAATAAAACAAACTAAATTAAACAAACGAGTTAAAACTTCAATTGATATTTAACAGCTTAAAATTTTTCAACCATATAAATCTATGCTTTGTATTAAAACACCGCATTTCACGTTCTTAAACTTATATTACTTTCAAAAAGGCGAATTTACTGAAAACAAGCATATACAAAAAACTCTAATGAATGTTCGTGAGAACTTTAATGTAAGATTAGAACTTTACTGTTATAATTTACTATTTTAATAGTTACCACCAATTTAGTTTTGCACTTTGAAGAATTTTAAAAGTATGTTAGTAAATTGTACATTTTAAATATTGTGTTTTATTTTTTAATATAATTAGGTTGATGTCAGAAAAGTAAGAAGAGACATATTTTTAATTTTGTAAAGTGTTATTTTTAAAAACATTATATTTATCAAAAAAGAATAAAAGACACTTAGCTACACAAAAATATAAGCATTTCAACTAAGTACTATATATATTGACTTTATGTTTTGAAAATTATCAAACTGTTTTATAAGTCAAGTCTATACCAGACAATAACTTTTTTCATCTATTGTATATAATTATATAACCAAGAATTGATGAAATTAAACATTTGAAAACATTTATTATTATATTTTTTACACTTACTTTAGAGCTATTTTGTAAAACATAAACTTCACAATGAATTAATTACAACCAGTTTGCTACACAAACTTAGTTCAAACTTTTAAAACTGCACGTACACACTATAGAGATGTTTAGACAATTGTTTTCTTATAGTTTATAAATATATTTAAATTTTAAACGGTTATAAACAAGTTAGAAACATTATAAAAGCTTAACTTCTATAGTACTTATCTTTATGTAATAAACTATAAAACTTTTATATATAATATTTTCTCAGTTGTTTTTGTTTATACTTTTTGTACAATTAATTCTGAACTTTATATATTTATATATTTTATTTATATATTAAGCTCAAAGATAAAATACTAGTTTTATAAAAAAAAAATTTTTAGATTTCTACCTTAATTAAGTATGTTGTTTTCTTTAAATAATATTATAATCATTAGTAGAATTAGTTTAATAAGTCAAAATAAATATTTAATTTCTGTTTACATTGAAAAACAGTTGGTGTCAGTTTTTATTACAAATTTTTTATTATGAAAACTGTTAAAAGTTTTAAGTCTAGTTTGTTTCAAAATATAATTCTTGTTATTACAATAATTTTTTTATTTATTCTAACTACCGTAAATTCGCTGATAACTCATTCGCTGCATTATTTTTGGTAATAAAGTGCTACATTTAAATCTTTTTCGGAAATAACTAAAATTAACTACAAGTTATCGCATCGCAATTAAATAAAAACACAAATAAAGACTTCATAAATGCAACAGTCTTTCTTCTTACGTCCATTCTTTATTATTTTGAAAGCCTTATTAACCAAACTAATTTCAATTATTTAACAAATTGCGTTGATTTTTTCTAAAATATCTGCATCACTCATGTTTAAAAAACTAAAACAACTTTTCTTGTAACATATAAAAATCAGTTATTAGAATTTGTTATGTTTTAAGATAAAAACAAAAACAATTCGGTAAATATAAAGTACTTTAAATAATTAAATATGCATCTGAAAGCCTACTTTTTTTATAATTTAAATTTTATATGAAATAGATGTTTTAGTTTGTATTTATATAATTACAACTTAAAACTAGTTTATTTCTACGCCAGCAAAACTTTTAACAATAGTAAGAAAATTTTTATTATAAAGGCTAATACAATTTCTTAAACATTTTTAAACACCTTCTATCAGTTTATTAAATCGTCAGAAAAAAAATAATAATTTAGTAATTACAGCAAAGCTATAGTTACAATAAAACTAAAATAATAATATTTTTTAGTAGAAAATTTATAATGTAGATTCTAGTTGACATTGTCAAAGTATTTGCTAAAATTTCAACTAAAAAATTAAAAAAAGTTGTTTTTAAATAGTGATTAAAAACATCAAAACTACCAATTGTTAACAAACTTAGAGAATTTAAACATAAAAACAACAAAACTAAACCGTAAAACAAAGTATAACTAATAAGACAATAGTAATAAAAAATGCTTAAGAAAATGAATACCAAAAAATATTAATAAAAATGTTTTTGAATAAAAAAAATAAAAAATTAAGAAAAAACTGAACGTAAACTTCAAATAGAAATTTTGCGAGCAAAATAGTTGGTGCAAAGTTTTTTCGAATATAATAATTTTGCGACACGTTTCTTAGTGACGTATTATACTTACAAACAAACGATCGCATTGACTTTTTCTATATAAACAAATGCAAATTACTGAAGTTATAGTTGAACTTAAATTGAAACGTAATATTTTAAAACCCGTGTAAATTCGGGTAACATAACTGCAAATAATATTTTTAGCTTACTTTCATTAACTGTTTAAAAATGTTTAATTTAAAAAAAATATTTATAGCATTAAACAAATATTTTTTAGTGAAAGAATTAAAAGTTTCGCTAAAAATTTTTTAAATTAATAATTGTATTCAAAATTTGAAATTTCTAATCCTTATTGGCATGTCAAAGATATTTTGTGACTTGTTTTGTCTTTATAATTTACTAATTAAACAAAAGTTTATATTAAAAGAATTTATTGAGCTAATTTTAAAAAAATTATGTACTTTTATACGTTTACTTATACCATATATTTGATTTAAAATGCATATATCAAAAAAAATGTTTATACATCAACAGGAATTGACTTAAATTACAATATGTTGTTTCTTTTTACATTCAATTAATTTACGGTTACACAAAATATGCCTGTAGAAATAATATTGCATTATCATGCTACAACAAATTATCAAAACGGGTTAATTTTTAATAAGTAAACAATTTAAACATAAAAAATAGCAATAGTTGTAATAGTTAAGAAAAAATTAATATATTAATGCAATAATCCCAAAAACAGTATAGTAAAGTTTACTTTTTAAAATTTTATTTAATTTGTAAACAACAACATTGTTTTTTTTTTTTCCTTTATTTAGTTTTCCATATTTTCATTATATTAAAGTAAGAACTGTTAAAAGCTTAAATTAAGATTCGTAAACAGTTTACATCTTTAATTAATTTTAAAAAAAAAAACTAAAAAATTATGAGAAATTAACCATGTTTTGTTAAAATCTATTAGAACGTTTTATTTTGTTTAAATTAATTTACTTAATTTGAAGCTTTGATGTTTTTTTACGTCGCAAGCATTACTAGCAATAATTTTATATATAGCATATAAATAGTTTTATACAAAACAATAAATTAATAAATTAAAATTTTGTTTAAGCTGTTGCTGTAAATGTTAATGTCGTGATATGCTGTTTTCTAGATTTAATGTAGACGGCAAACGCTTTGTTTAAAGACTTTTCAAAATTGTGATAGTTTAATTATTTTTTTGTAATACTTAACTTCAAAACTTTTTTTAATAATTTTCACCGTATTGAGTGTTGCTCATGTGGAATTTCAATTGATTTCTTCAAATTTTTATTTTAAGCTTTAATTATGTTTGCACCATACTCTATTGCGCAGCCTTATTTTAAATGCTGTTGAACTAAAATAACGTCGCATAATTGAATTAATCGCTTTCTTTTAAATGTAAATTGTTGCATAAGCATATGAAGTTTAAAATTTACTTCAAGTTTTAGCAACGGTTGAAGGCTAGAAAGAAAATTGTTTATGAGTATGACTTTTTTTAACTAAAAGTATTTCTTAAGTTATTATTATAAAGAACTTTTTATTTAGATGATTCTTTTTAAGTTTTTAACTAAAATTTCGAAAAAAAAAAGCATGTTCTGAATTAAAAAAAATTGAAACAATTTTAAAATTACTGTTTAAACATTTTTGTTTTTTAATTAATTTAAGATAATAAAAAAAGAAAATTAAAAATATTTTTAATTTAATTTTTGTTTTAAGGTTACTTTCTTTTTATGTGGAAAACTGACAGTAGTTCAATCTTAACATATACTTTACAATCATCAAAAACTTAATATGTTTTTATCTAAGATTTAAACTATTTTTAGGTAAACATTAAAATAACTATTTTCTTTGTTAGCTTTAAGTTTTTCAACACATTAAAAAAATATTTTACCAAGTTTTGCATCAGCTGTTTATAAATTACTAGTTAAAATACTAGTTTCCGTTTATTTTATCTTTTATACTGAATATCAAAAAACCAAAGTTTTATAGTTATTGTTTTTGAACAAATAATAGCTTTTTTCAATTATTTTCATAAGATAATCCAAAACTTATTTACTTTATAGTATGTTAAGCTAAAACAATTGCTACAAAAGCAAGTAATCAGTTACCTATCTCTTTTTATTTGTGTTGAAAGTTATATTTATTAATGTTCATATGTTTAACCCTTTTTCAATGAATATTTTTTTAAGTTTGTGTTTTCAAGTTTAAGTATATTATAGTTCTAAATAAATATAGCTATATTAGTAAACTATTAAAATATAAGAAACGTTATGTCTATAGTTAAACTATGATAAGTACTATTGTGTTTTGATAAATCAGCAAAACTATGTAAAAATTTAATAACTGTTTACAAACGTTTTTTATCGGATAGTAATCTGATATAAGCATTGTTTATAACAAGCATTAACTTAGCTTGAATAGCATTTTTAAAAAATTAAAAAAAATCCCCCAACTATAGATCAAATTAATTTTCTTATTTTTAAAGTAAACTAAGATTTTTTCTGAGATTGAAAAAACAATTTGAAAAAAAAAACCATCGGATTAAAGTTTAAATTTTTAGGTTGGGCCCTTTAAAAAAAAAGTTTTTTTTTGGAAATTTTACTCTAACCGATGTTTTATACCTTTAAACTAACCGATGTACACTGTATTTTTTTAATTGAATTTTTTGTTAAACAAATGATGTAAAATTAAGCATAATATTAAATATTAAACTACAAAAGTGTTATAATATAGTTTTTTTTTGTATAATATCAGTCAACTTAGTCTGCTGAACTAGTTTCTAGCAAAGTTATCTACTCAAAAACTTTTCATCGCGAAGAATAATTAACTTAATTAAAGTAAAATATATTCTAAACTAAACTAGTTTTTAAAATTTATGTTGAAATTTGAATATACTGCAAAAAAACTATTTTGTGACACAGTGAACTTCTAGTCAAGTGGGAAAATTTTAGCTCTAGTTTTTTATAGTTAAAAAAAGTAAATCCTAGTTTTTACTTATATCATTTAACAAATATATAATTTTTTTTTTTGTTAATCTAAAGAAAAAGTTCTAGCAGTGAATAATGTTACGTCTTTTTTTAATAAGTTTGCTTTCGTTTAGTTTTATGTGATGGTTGATGTTTAAATACTTATCTGTTGCTGAAGGTTAATTTCAATATAATTTAGTTTTTTAAAAGTTTCTTAGTTATGTAAATTTTAGTGTATAAAACACATATTTAATATCTACTATTTGTTGCGAATAAATTGGATAACTGCATTAATATATTAATTTTTGTATAACAATTACAACTATTGTTATTTCTTATGTTTAAATTGTTTACTTATTAAAAATTTACCCCGTTTTGATAATTTGTTGTAGCATGATAACGCAATATTGTTTCTACACGCATATTTTGTGTAACCGTAAATTAATTGAATGTAAAAAGAAACAACATATTGTAATTTAAGTCAATTCCTGTTGATATATAAAAATTCTTTTTGATATATGCATTATAAATCAAGTATATCGTGCAAGTAAACGTTTAAAAGTACATAATTTTTTAAAATTAACTCAATAAATTCTTTTAATATAAGCTTTTGTTTAATTAGTAAATGATAAAGACCAAACAAATAACAAAATATCTTTGACATGCCAATAATGATTAAAAACTTCTAATTTTGAATACAGTTATTAATTCGGAAAAATTTTATAACCGAAACTTTTAATTGTTTCACTAAAAAAATATTTGTATATTGCTATAAATAATTTTTTTTAAATTAAGCATTTTTATACAGTTAAGGAACGTAGAAAAATATTATTTGGAGTTATGTTACCCGAATTTACACGGGTTTTAAAATGTGACGATTCAATTTAACTTCAACTATAACTTCAGTAATTTGCATTTGTTTATATAGAAAAAGTCAATGCGATCGTTTGTTTGTAAGTAAAATACGTAACTAAGAAACATGTCGCAAAGTTATTATATTCGAAAAAACTTTGCACTAATTATTTCATTTCGCACAAAAAATAATTATAGTTTAAGTTATTTAAAGTTTAAATTTTACCTTGCGTTTAACTGACTTCAAATGCGATGTTTTTGTCATTATAATAATCGTTTTGATTTTAAGTTTAAGTAACGTGAGTAGTTTTTATTAACAAAAGTGAACGCTCTTTTATATTTAATTAACTATATTTCAAAACTCAGAGTTTTATTTCATCACTATATTAATGTTTTTATTTACTTAAATTTAATAAAAGTTAAGAAATTAACTTAATAATTTTTTGAAAGTATATTTTGTCTGATAAAATTTTACACAACGTTTTTAGTAATAAGTAAATTATTTTATAATGAAAATGTCATAAAGGGTCTGCAAATATTTTGTTAAAGTAAACTGTCTTGATATCTGCATTTTTTTATATATGAATTGTTTAATTACAGTTTAAACATTAAACTAGAAAAATAATTAATAAATTTGTAAGTACATTAATAAATTTTTGAAAAACTTTGAGTATCTCTAAAAAAACTGTTTTTGTACGAGTGAGATTCGACAGCAAGAATATTTGAATGTTAGTCTGATTTGCATATTCGCTAAGTCAGCAAAAATGATCTTTTTATATATTTTGTATATTGTTAGTCATTAAACTTCATTTTTTACTTAAATTTTTATATATTTGAGGTGGGTTATGGATAAGGGAATAAACAAAAAAGTAAAAAAGAAAGCACTTAAAAATTATGCTGACTCAGCAGAAATCCAAATCAGACTGATTGTTAAGTTAACTTAACAATCAGTCCAATTACTTTTAAAGGTGACCGAATATTGCGGTTTTAAATATCAGGAAACGAAATGAAGATGTTGCTGATATCTTTCAGAGTGTTTTTTGTTCTATGTTTTAAAATAATTAAACTGTTTGCGGTGTAACATATGTGACGTCAATAAAAACTGTTCCAAAATAATAATGCGACATTTTTTGAAAGCTATAAGCTATAAAGTCTTATAAGTTTTATAGAACAATTAGTTAAAGTTTTTGATTAGAAAATTTTTTATTAAGTTTTAACCTTTTTTTATTGTCTTAATGTCCCAGTTGTATAATAAAAAATCTACAATAAATTTGCAAAGTATTGTTATTTTTTGCATTTACGAATTAAACAAAAGTTAGGTTTTATACTTTTATGTTATTAATATATATTTTAATTAAACTTAATTTTTTTATTAAATATTCATTTAAAATACACGATTAAGGCAACAATATATTTGTTAAAGCTTTTTTGTTTACTTTAAAACCACTTTTCAAATTATAAATATTTAGAAAGTCTCATTATCAAAAACTTTTGTATTAATTAACTACTTCAATTTATTAAAACTTAGCCTGAAGTCGTTAGAAAGAATTTTTAGAGTTTTAATATTTATTGTAGTTTAAAACCTAGAAACAACTTTATTTAATTTACTAAGCTTTAACCAAATTCTTTTTATGTTTAAATATTTGTTAGAATTGTTTGAAATTTACTGTGGTTCTAAGACTATTTTAAATTTTAATTTTTTTTTATACTTCGCTGCACAGCATTTACGTTAAAAAAAAATACAATTGGACAAAAAATTTATTACTTGTTTTAAATTTTCCATCAAAATTAATGATTGTTTTTTTTTGTTTCAATATGTATTTTTTATAGTTAGTGTCTAAATTTGAATATTTCATATTAACATTGTAACTAAGCTTTAAAATAACTGAAAATATAAACTTGTAAAAAATTAACTCATATTTTTATTGTAAGTTAAAACTACTTAGAAAAATAAGTATCTTGTTGGATATAAACATCCATATTTTTTTTTGCTACTTAAATAAATTGAATACATAAAATTCAACAACTGCTACTTAATAATTTGTCAAGGTAACCTATCCTTACTTTCGAATTATATTTATATATAGCATTAATTTAAATAAAATTAAAAAATTTATTAGTAGAAAATAACTAAAAAAAGTTTCAACAAAGTTACAAAAGCAACAGTTTATAAAAAGGTTTAAAGTTATTCTTTAGACAAAAGTTTTGACTGTAAGAGTCAGTTTAAGTAGTTTTTCAGTATAAGGATACCTCATAAGACAGGTTTAAATAATCTAACTTTTATTGTCAAACAAAAACAAAAACTAAATTTTTTTATTGCTAACTAACATATTAAATTACACTTTGAAAACAAATGTAAAAATATTTATTAAACTTATGTCCAGTAAAAGAAGTTGTTAAATAAGTAATGTTTTTATAGTTGATAATTTTAGTTTTTAAAGTAATTAAAAGTTTCTTTAGCTCATTTTGCGATTTAAAAGATACCAATTATACACTTCTGAATAAATCACTAAAGCATATTAATGGTTTTTATGCTGATTGATTTAAATCCTTAATCTAAAAGTTAATTAAAACCTGCTATTTAAAAGTTTATTTTAATTTCTGAATTTGCTAAGCTAATAAAAACTAAAGTTTTTTATTTGTATTTTATTCTTACAAGTGTTATATTATTTTTTTAAAATACACATAGTAACACAATTATCTGCACGTTTTATACAATATTATCATTAAAAAAATTCTTATACATATAAAAACTAGTTTTAGGAAAAATTTTTAGATAGTATCATATTTGAAAATTTTTTTAAAGTATGATTTCTTAAATGTTTTGCAAAATTAGGCAATAACATTTGTTTGTAAATTTATATATAAACAGTGTTTAAAACATATTAAAACATAAATTAAAGGCCATAAATTAAGTCTTAAACACATTCAAACACAATCCTTTGGTAAAAATAATTAATCAAAAAAAATTTAAAACTAAACTATATTAAAAACTATGAATTAATACCAGTCAGGTTAAATTTTCACTTTAACTTAAATAAAGCTAATAAAATGCGTCGAAAAAACTAGTGTTTAAGTTATAAAAAAATTTTTTTATTTCGTTTCGGTGCAGTAAAGGAGTAAAATCATTTATAGATGTTTTCAACTGATAAAAGTGACTTTTAACGAAGAACCAAAATCTCTGTTTTCTTTAAACACAACAAAAATGTAATGAGTTATTTTAATAAGTAAACTTTGATATTTTTATAGTACAAACAGTTGTTATAGTACTTACACTTATACTTATAGTACTTGTTACAATTATTTATTGTTTGCAGTGTAAAACAGTTAAAATTTAATTACAAAATCAATTTCATAAATTTTACTTTGAATATTATTTTAAACTCAACAGTAGTTTTAGTCTTTAATAGTTCTTTTAAAACTTTTCACATAAGCTCGAAAATAAATTACAAAAACTTATCAAATTGTAAATAATGTTTAATCGTTTATTTGCTAACACAAACAATATTAATAGAGTGAAAAGTGCTAAAGCTTGAGCATAGTGTAAACTTACTAGAGTAGTTAAACAATTTAAATAACACTGAGTTAGAATTGGCATTTTTTTCTCTATTTAATTTATTTAGAAGTTAGAATTAAGTAAAAACATTATCCTTGATATAGCAAGATCTTTATTTTTATTGGATGATTAGCAAAAAATTAAATATAATAGTTTGGTTTTGTCTAAATTGAACAAGTTTAAGAATATAGTACTATTCAAAATTCGGAATTAACAATATATAATTTCAACTATTTTTCAAAATCATAAACTCAGAAATCAAACTTTAAAGCTTTTTTTTTTTCAAATACGTATTACGTTCTAAATTTTCTTCTGGTGTACTTATATTTTAGAACTTGAAAAAATGAAAATATTACAATTTAAATAAATATGCAAAAATTTATTATATTTGCTTTTTATACAGTGCAAAGAGATTTGCTTGCAAAATAAAATTAAATAAGAGTGATGCAGAACGTTTTGCGAAAATTTCTGTTTTATCTTAGTAACTATAATTAGTTAATTGCCTTCTAAATAAAGGCTTTTAAAATTTTGAAAGAGGTCTACTGTAGATTTTTATTCATCAATTTCTTTTTATGAAGTAAATCGCAATGCGACAGTTAACATTTTTTTAGTACGTCACAAGGAGGTCTGTGTAAAAATATTTTCCAAACGAAAACAATGCAGAAGGATTTGGTGATTAACAAGAATTTTTTAGTAACTACTTATGTAACTTTTTTAAGTAAATATTAATATGCTAATAAATGATAAACACGAACTAAATCTAAATTCTTTAAAGTTTATAGAAAGAATCGTTGTAATGAAACTGTTTAATGCAAAACTACTTAAAGAAACTAATTTTTCAAAACATAATATTTATGACGCACAATTTAGGTCTTATACAGTAGTTCAGAATAATCATTATCATTTTTTCTGCCTAAATGCGTCGGTTTTAAGTGTTTTAATTAAAGTTGTAGATATATGAAAAGTATGTTTAAACATATTATTATTTTTATTTTAAGCAAAGCCATGCATTAGTTTTTTGTTTTATTATGTTACAAAACTCATTATTAATAAAAAATAGATCTAAGACATTTTTGCAAGTTATATAAAATAGATACATACTTTATTCTTATTTAGTTATTAACTAATTAATTAGTATGTAACGCACTTAAATTTAACGCAGTATTTTGTTTTATTGCAGATGTATTACATTATGATATTAAATTGAGATAGGCTAATTTTAAGGTAATTACTAATCAAACATTTACAAAAGTCGATTTTTTAAACGACAGGTAGTTTTTAATTCAATATTTTTTTAAAACTAGCTTCTTTAAAAGCTAAATATATGAATTGCACTATCTTTAAAGTTTTATAAATTTACTTAGTTTTTAAAACTGCGTTCTTTTTACTTTAAAGGTTGCAATCAAAGTTCTCGACTCAAATAAAATGATAATGATCAGGGTGGAATGACACAGCGACAAAATGACACGGTGCGTCACTTTGGCACAGCGACAAAATGACACGGTTGGTCACTCTGGCACGGTGCTTCACTTTGACACAGCGACAAAATGGCACGGTGCGTCACCTTGGAACGGTGCGTCACTTTGACACGGAGGGTCACTTTGGCACAGCGACAAAATGATACGGTGCGTCACTTAGGCACAGAGGTCACTTTGGCACAGCGACAAAACGACACGGTGCGTCACTTTGGCACAGAAGGTCACTTTGGCACAGCGACAAAACGACACGGTGCGTCACTTTGGCACAAAGGGTTACTTTTGCACAGCGACAAAATGACACGATACGTCACTTTGACACAGCGACAAAATGACACGGTGCGTCACTTTGGCACAGCGACAAAATGACACGGTTGGTCACTCTGGCACGGTGCTTCACTTTGACACAGCGACAAAATGGCACGGTGCGTCACCTTGGAACGGTGCGTCACTTTGACACGGAGGGTCACTTTGGCACAGCGACAAAATGATACGGTGCGTCACTTAGGCACAGAGGTCACTTTGGCACAGCGACAAAACGACACGGTGCGTCACTTTGGCACAGCGACAAAACGACACGGTGCGTCACTTTGGCACAAAGGGTTACTTTTGCACAGCGACAAAATGACACGATACGTCACTTTGACACAGCGACAAAATGACACGGTGCGTCACTATAGCATTAATAAACAAACTTATCATCAAAACTAAATTTTTTCAGTAATAAAACTTTAAATTGTAAAACTTTGATAGTAATTAGTTAAACAAAAGATTTGTTATATTTTTTCCAAACTACAGTAGTTTGATTCATTTGAAATATACAATATATATACAACTATATATGATACAATGCTTTAAAATTTAATTCATAGTATAAAAACAAAAATATTCTTAAGTTTTATGTTTTACGTTTCACTACTTTTCATATTTATGTAATGAATAAAATTTAGTACATTTTGTCAAACGTTTATTTGGTTATTATCAGGAATTGTTACAAAAAATAACTAAGATTTAACTTAACACAGAGTTATTTTGTTGTAAGAATAATTCATGCTTGTTTTAACTCTATTTTTTAAAAGTACAGAGTTAAGATGCTTTTGTAGTAACTAATCAGTTATATTAATTATGTTTAATTATTTAACCTACTAGTTTGTTTTAACATAAAAGTTTTTTATTACTGTTTTTTAAACGACAAAAGGTTATCGCTCGAAAAGTTATACCAAAGAATATTTCAGTTGTTGAGTCGTAATTCACATGCTTTAACAATCTATTACGCGCAGTTAAAAATATTTTTTTTAATGTTAAGTCCTAAATTTCCAAAAACATACAAAAAAATATTTAACAAAAGTTAATATGTTAGGATGTTTACTTAAAACTCTGTATTGAAAATGTATAATAAACTTGTCTAAAAGCAAATAATTAAAATAAACGGTCCTGGAGCCTAAATTTATAAAAAACTAAAAATAGTGTTGTTAACAGTTGAGAGAAAATTAAGAGTCTGATGCAACCATTCATGCGCATTTATATATTTATAACTTTTAAGTAAATTAAGCACTAGAGGTTATACAACTTGAGTCCTTATAAATCAAAATTAGTTGTTCTTAAAAATAGTGTATTAAATATTAAGTTTATCGTCAATTTAATTAACTCTATTTAAAATTGATACTCTAAGTGTTTTATATTTTTACCAAACTTAGTAGCTTAAAATAAAATTAAACTTTGAGTATGACAGATATTATAATATTTTATTGCATATAAGGAAATAAATAGCATTTATACAATTAGTTTTAGTATTATAATAGTAAGAAAAATTGTAATTCGTTAAAGCAAGTCTACAATTGTATTACAAGTGTGTAGTTGTCGTTTATTAAGACCTATTTAAAGAGATGCTTGATGTAGGGAATGTTTTGCTAAAAAAACTAATTTATTTGCGGTTATTTGTACTTATACTTTTATCTATGCATTTTTAGTGCTTAGGTGCACAATTTTATTTGCGAAAGAGCATTATATTTCTACTTCTAAGTACACGATTTATGTTGCAACTAACATAAGTCGCATAGAGGCGCAAAATTTCGACCTTTTAAATCAAGTGCACAATTATTTTTTGAAGATGTTGCTATTAACGTAAATCGTCAGGGAACGCAGTATTTTAGTTTAAAATTGCAATTTATTAAGTCGCCAACAGAGCGCAAGTATTACTTTTTTTAAGCATAAAAACGTAAAATAATAACCTCATTAGGATTGAGAATTACAACAGCAGAAAAGTTGTTTTCGATAACGTCTGAGTTTTAGTTTATAAAACAAATTTCCCTCTGTGTTTACATTTACTAGTTTATTGTTTTGATGTGCTGAATGATTGATCTAAATTATAGATTGTACTTTTTAAATCAGAATCTGCTGAAGTTTAAAAAATATTTTTATATGAGTTTTTATCTTTAGTCTTTTAGTCGTAAAATGGCAAGTCATTTTCTAATTTTTATTACTCGTTTAAAGTTCTAGTACAAAACTGTGTTTAAGTTTTTCCATTCGAAAGAAATCAAAATAAATTCCCTTTAATTTTGGCAATCGTATTTTGTTGAAAAAGTTGCTGCTTTTGCATCTTTGTGAACGTTTTTTGATACAAATAATTATTTGTCGTTTATTAAGCACACCTTACACCTTGCTACTGCTTAAAAATGAGCATGTTGTTTATAAGTACGACGATGGACAATAGAAGGTATAAACATTACGTGTTTCACTTTATTTTATGAAGTCACAATCAAAAATTCCTGCGGTTTTTGTTTTTAAAGTTAATCAATGCGATTGTTGCTGATTCTACAAAACCGGTTAGAAGAAAGGAAACCGAAAATTTTCTAGAAAAATAAGATCGTTGTCCATACCAATGAAGATTGAAGTTTCACAACAATTTGTTTCCTCCCTTATTAACAACCGTGTCATTTTGTCGCTGCGCCAAAGTGAACCTCCGTACCAAAGTGATGCACCGTGTCGTTTTGTCGCTGTTCCAAAGTGACCCTCCGTGCCAAAGTGACGCACCGTGTCGTTTTGTCGCCGTGCCAAAGTGACCCTCCGTGCCAAAGTGACGCACCGTGTCATTTTGTCGCTGTGTCATTCTGACCCGTTCCCGAATGATCAATGATAAATTTTTAATTTTTTTTTACAATACAATGTTTCACTTGTTTAAAAAAACGAGATATTCAGTTGTTTAAAATCTGTAAAAAATTGTGTAATAACAACTGGGAAGACATTAGGCTAAAGTTAAAATGAAAGTAGTTAAAAAGTAAAAAAGAAAAAAGTTTAACAAAAAACTGAGAAAATCTAATTAAAACTTATAGCTTAAAGTTACAAGAATGAGATAATTTTAATTATGTTAGGCTAAATTTAGGAAAATGCACGTTACTTAATAATTATACAATCTTTAAACTAAACAAATAGATAAAATAATAAACAATAAAAAATAATTATACTAACATTTAGTGGCTTTGTGAAATTTGTAGATAACTAAAAAAGAAAACATCTCTGTAACTAAACCTTTAAGTTAAATTTACTCGTTTTAAAAAGTTTGGCTATCGTATTATGACGTAATTATATATTGATTTAAATACTATACAAATTAAAATAGATTTTTGCTTTTAAAGATGCTCTTAAGTTTTGAAATAAAGCTTTTTAAAATGTATACAAGAGCATATCAACTCCTTCCTTTTATTTAAAGATGTTCCCCCGTCAGCGTTCGATATTTCCATTTTTTCATAGAAGCAGGTCCTGCAGATTCTCTGCAGTTTCCTTATATGTCCGATGTGGTGTAAAATTTCTCATTTGATGTTGTAGTTAGTGTTGTTGCGTTTTAGCTTCCAAATTTATTTGGATAGTTTGGTTCCGTTCTCCTAGTAAACTTTTATATATCTATTATGGCTATACCACCTTGTTTTGAAAGTTCAAAACTCATAAATCAAAAGAAACGATAAAATGAATACTTTTGAAACTAATACTTTGCTACATCAATAAGATCTGAAGTATATGTTTAAGAAAATATATAAAGTTAAACCAATACTTAATAAAAATTTATAAACTTACAGAGATGATGCTAATTAAAATTGCATTTAAAAACCTATAAAAAGTTATCTTTTAGAAAAGAACTTGTTAGTAAATGTAGTTTTAAACAAAAATATTAGTTTTAAAGTTTTAAATTACAACTCACTGACTTAAACATTTTTTTAAATTGATTTACTTTCTCTCTATAATGTCATTAAAAATACTCAAAAACATTCACAATCAATTTAGCTTTGAATTCGAATTAAATTTTAACAGTTTTAAGTTTTAACAGTTGTAGGTTTTTCTGTGGTACGGCAGTATTTCAACCCGAAAGCTCAGGGTACAACATTAAGAGTATTTACAATAATTATTCTCTTGAGTACGCAATTTTGATTTAAAAGATCGTACTAAAAGGGAAAGGTGTATTGTAAATCTACTATTTAATACATAATATTTTTATTTTAAAATTTATGATGTAAAAAATTTAATTTTTCATGAAAAACAATTCAGAATAAAAATAATTAATTCTATAGAAAGCTATTTCTTTTAGTTATAAATTTTATTTAGTAAATGTATATTTATAAATACAAAAAATCATAAAAATATTTTTTTTCAATAGATTATTTAACAAAAGTATTTTAAAATTAAATGCTTTTGTTTAGACGATTTTATATGTTATTATAAAATAGTAAATTTTCTAAAATCAATTTAATTATTAACAACATTTAAGGCAGCCCAAGACAAAAAAAAAAAAATCATAACAACTTTTTTTTGTCAAGTAAACCATGAATGATGCTAAAAAGCCCTATACAAATATTTTTACAATTCTTCTTTAGTTGAAATACGTTTATAAAAGTTTTCTTCTTTAAAATAACTAGTTTAAACTGTACTGACCAGTACATTTTTAATTTATTACATTAAAAGTACCATAAAAAATACATTGAATTAACAAACCCTATACGCTATAGAATTATAGTTACTTACTTTACATTGATAATAATCTTGCATTTTAGATAAGCTATTTTTTTTCGAAATTATTGAGTGCACTTTGTTATTATATCAATCGAAATTTATTGATCACTTAAACAATTTAAAAAAGAAAATACAAAAAATAATTATCAAAAAATAACTACAAAGAAAAAACTAACTTTCCTATATTAAATTTGGAAGGTAAAGTTGTTTTTTAAAGTCTACAAACTACTGTTTTTAAAATCGTCATAAATTAAAAGTTATTTTTACTTAATAACCAGCTTGGTGTAGGCCACTTTTCACCGCAACTTCAAATAAAAATCGTTACATTTATACAAATTTACACATTATATATATCGTACAAAAATATATTACAAATTAAAACATACTTATAACAGTTTTAAACACCATCTTGACAAAGTAGTTTTCTTTCTTAAATTTACTGATTCCATTGTAAAAAAATTAAAATTTTAAGTTTTTTAACTTTTAAATTTTGTTTTATAGAATTAAATTACATTTTGATTAAACAAAAAATTTAAATTTAAGCTTATGAAACTAAAATTTCATTAAAAAATTTTTTTTTGAAAAGTTAAAAACTATAAAAATAAATATTACAAATATTATAAATATTTTATGCTTCAAAGTGCTAAATTTGCAATAAGTTTTTTTTTTCAAGTACTTGAACTTTATAGTATTTAACACTTGTTTTTTAGAAGAAAGTTTTTGATGACATATTTTAAATTGGTCGTAAGTTATGATAAATGTTGTTAATATAAATACTTTTTTAACCAGGTTAGTTTTATCGTGCAACAAGTCTGAAGACCAAACATTTTACACGATTATGTTCTTCAATAAATAATAGCAATAACATATACTAAATTATAATTAAATTAAAATTTGAAATGTTATTATTCTCCTTGTTTTTAAATCAGGAACTTTTATTGTAATCTCAATAGTTAACGTACATATATATATATATATAAATCAAAACATAAAATTGTTTACTTTTACTAAAAAATTACTAACTTATTAACTTTTGTGTAAAATGGAAGTAAAATTTATTTTGCAACCCACAAACTACTGTTTATAAAATGGTTATAAATTACAAATAGCTTTTACACATCTGCAAGTCTTGTAAAATTTAGTTTTCACCGTCACTGAGCGGTTACCATAAAATCATTAAATATGTACTTATTGTACAAGTAGTATTAAACTTTGAAAACGATTAATTAGTGATTATAAATAGCTAAAATAATTAATCAAATTGAATTAATCATCATCAATAAAAATAATAATATGATTAAATCAAACGACAAACTTTTGAATTTTATTTAATTTACTTACTGAAGAGTTTGAATAAGAATGAAACCCATTTCACAGTCAATGTTTTGTGGTCTGTTTGTCAAACCTATATGTAGTAACTTAAAAATAAACTATTAATAAACTAAACTTTTCTTTTATGTTATTATATTACAACATAGTTATTTTTCAAATTAAAACAAAAGTTGAAACTAATAACTAAAACTTGTTTTATGATACTTAATAAATTTATAGATATTTTTTCATTTATTTATTGTTTTCGTTGATATTAACACTTATAAAATTTAGAATAAATGTAAACTTATAAATTTGCTTTTAAGTAGTGAAAGTTTTTGAATTTTGTTAAATAAAGGAATGATGTTTATCTAAATGTTTTTAAAATTTTTATACTTCGCTAGAACGTAAAATTACCGCAAACAATTGCTTAGACAAAATATACTAAAATGCATTAACTAACATTGTAATCCAACATTTATTTTAACAGTCCAAATCAACTATAAATAATGTTTTTTTTTACTTTGTTTGTACAGTTAATTTGTTTTTTCGCTAAAACTCCTTCATTTTTAAAACCAAAAGAATATCTATAACATAATATAATTCCAAAACGATGACTAGTATATAAAAAATAGTCATAAAAGTACATATTAATTTATATAAGAATTTTGTTAAGACGAAACTAATTTAAATCTAAAACATTTTTAAGAAATATAAAATTTCTGCTTACATAAAGAATTTTTTAGTACATAATTCAAATTTGTTTTACATTCTATGTATATTTCCTATCAGTTTTTTATAAAGATTATTTGTAAGCTTTACTTTAAAAGGCTGTTTAATCTTTATTAAATGTTTTCACAGAATTAATTGATTTTTAAAATCTTTTTTATCAAGAAAATGAATTCAAATATAATTTTTTTTACATTCTTGCGATATAAGTAAATAATTTATATTGTAATAAATATATATATGTAATTAAATTAACAAGTTCTTTTTTAAATAAGCTTTTTGATTTATTTTATGTCATTTACAAATAAAATAAAGTAAATGTTTTTAATTGTGTAGGTCTAAAGTATTAAAATGAATAAACCTAAAGTAACATCTCATTTTATTCAATTTAGCCTTAATAATTAGAAACATTATTTAGTTTTATAACAGTCGGATTAAACATCATGTACTTTATCTATTATTAACAATTAACCTAAAAGATCTATAGAATTTTTTTTTAATAGACACATTTATATAAATATTTTATTTCCTATTCTTTCCTTATAGTTTTTTTTTTTACAGAGCTCCGTTGAAGTTTGTTAATTCCTAAACACACAGAAGCATGTGTTAGTGTAATGAAAGGATACTGTATAATTAATTTTATTAAATCTAAAGTATTAATTTTTAATTTAAAAGATTAACATTTTTCAGGCAACTTATAAATAACAACTTAATAGAAAACTTAATAGAAAAAAAAAGTTGTTTAATATTGGTTATCTTTATATTGTTAATTTGTTATGTGTTTAAGATGTACACAGTACTGATTAAAATGAGTTAGATTTTGTTAGCACTTATGTTTTTTTAAGAATGATAGAAGTCCTGTCTCAGGTTTATGTTATAGAGTAGTAGCATTTCTTTAAATATTAACTCTTTCTAACTCAAATTAACTAAATATAAAAAAAAAATTGTAGTTTAAAAACTAAAATATGGAAGAAACTAAATGACAAATTTTTGCAGAGATTATTGTACCCGTTTTTTTTTTTGTGCCATTGTTTTTTAACAATGAACTAAGATAAACATTTATTATTGAAGTTCCATCAAACAAATTAACATCATACCCACAAAACCACAAACTGTTCTTTTAAAATGTGTAAAATAATAAAAGCTATTTATACTTAATAAGAAATTCATCGTAATCAAATTTTCACTGCAACTTAAGCGGTTATAACATTTTTTGAAGCTTTGTACAACTACGTTACTATAAAAGTACAAATTACAAATTGTACAGAATGAATTATCTTTTAGCACTTTTTTTTTATTTTGTAAACTTTATAAAGTTTGATTTATATTTGTAGAACTATTTTAAATCAAACAACTAAATTAATGACTTTGTTTTAGTACCAAATTAACGACATAGTTTTAAACAAGAAAACTATGTTCAATAAGTAAAAATTAGTAGTATACCTGTTTTGTCTCATTGTACCAAGGCGTGTTTTGACTGGTTTCCTATTTCCTTTAACTTCCCGAAAAAAAAATAAGTTAATAAAGATTCATAGAATATAACTAAACACGTTTTTTTTTGTCTTTATTTTGGCTTTTTGATAAACTTTGAATAATGCTAGTTGAATTTATAACACTGAAAAATTATAAGTTGAAGTAACAAAAAATTCTCGTTTTCGCCCAGCCGAAGTAGATTTTAAATAACATTTTAATTGTGATGTCATAAAAGGTAAAAGTTTAAAAGTAGCATTTGTTTTTTTTTTTGGATAACTTTTACTAAGATGTTCATAGTTCCCATTTTAAATTGTTACTTAGTTTTAATAACCTTTAATTAAGTATTGTTTTTGAACTAGTAAGTAGAATTTTTGATAAAAAAAGTTTAATATAATCACTAAGTTTTGTTTACTTAGTTGATTGTATATAATAATTTTGTGTGAAGCTAGTATTAGACATTAGTGTTTCAACTTATTACATAGTAATTAACTATAAAAAAATTGTTTATTTAAAATTAACTAAGCAATTAGAAAATAAACACTTTGATATTGTTATCAAAATATAAGTGTTTTGTTTAGCTGATTTAGGCCATTACAAATATACAATAAATAAAGAATATTAAACTTCTTTAAGTTAGTTTTTAAATAATCATATATAGCTAATAAAAATTTGTTGCGTTTCTAATTAAATCATTTTGATTGAGCATGTTAACAAGTTTTAGATTTAAAGTCAGAAGAAATAAAAAAAGTATTACCAACAAGATAGTTTAGAAAACTTGTACTTATATAGTTAATTTTCCAAATATATGAACATAATAAAATACCAATAAAGTTTTGTTGGGTTCTAAAATTTAGCATTTGTAATAATTAAAGCATTAACTTTTAGACATTATTTCGTTCGTATATAAACTATGCAATTTTATTGTAAAAATATATGTAAAGCCTAGTTTACTTTACTTGTATATTATGTAAAAAATACTTGTTTATACTGGTTACCTCATAAGCAAGCGATCTAATAATTTGCCCTTTGATATTAAAATTTATGATTACTATATCTAAACTTGTATCAAATTTTTCAAACTTTAACTTGTTGGATATATATTATACGTCAATACTTCATAAATTGTAAACAATTCATTCACAAAATATTAAAAGGAGTTGTTAATAAAATTTAAAATAAGTCATTTACAACTCATTTATTTTATTGTAAACTAATTTAAGGTGAACACTAACTGGATGAAAACATAATAAAAAACAAAGAAATAGTGAATAAAAGTTGAATAGTTCACCTACAAATAAATTTTAGTAAATTATTTAAAAACTGTTTAAAAAAGTAACATTTTATGCATAAATTACTCAAAAACTTACCGATGCAGTTTTTTAAAACGTTTATACATCTTTTTACTGTTTCATAGATTCAACAATGTAATTTGAAAAGTTTTCAATGACACTTATTGCAGTAAAAATAACAATAACGTATTTAATATTGTTATACAAACTTAGAGCTAATATTTACGTGTTAGTTTAACTACTTCACTTGAGAATTATAATTTTGCAAGGTTTATTGAGTGATTATCTGTGTAAGTATAAACTTTAACAAACTTAGACTAATTTTATATCAAGTCAAAACTAAAATTTATTAATGTTAGATTACATTAAACATATGGTTCAATCGCAACAGCTCAAGTCATATGGTGCATTCTTTTTAATTAATGTAAACTTATTTTATAACTGTTGTACTAGGAAAGTTTGTGTTTATAATTTATTTGTATTACATTTTTTATTTATTCGTTTTTCCTTTGCCCACGTTAGATTATTTAATATTTTATTATCTAGTAATTAAAACTTAAGATATTACAATACTCAGTTAAAATAAATAACCTTTGTTGTATTTTATGCGAGACAAAAATTAATCAGAAATTAAAAAAAAAAAATACAAACAGGCTTCATTAAAGTTATAGTTTGAATACTTTTACAAGATTTTGTAAAATTGTTTTGCAAAGTATTGTTTTTTTAGTCAGTTTATTGTTTTCTGCAATAATAAGGTTCTATAAGTGGTTGAAACTTCTAGAAAAGGTTAATATAGTTTTTCAGTCTTGTTGGGAAAGGCTTTAAAAATGTGAACAAGCCACAATAAGGAAGTAGATTTGCTTGTATTAAAATGCTTTTAAATATATAGTTTAAAGTGACGCTACTGTTTTGCGTTTTTTTGCTCACAATGTCACTGTGATAACTGTTGCAAAAAATAATTAAATTTTAGATTACAATATAAATTTTGCTCGCACTATTTCACATAGGGTTTTTTACTAACTGTGATAGTTTTTTTGTGTGTGTTTTGCCTTGTTGTAATAAAAATCTACTTCATGTTGTAACACCTGCATTTTTTTATTTAATAATACTTTATTCTATAACCTGTGTGTAAGCTAAGTTTATGTAAAACTTTTTATTAGTACTGTTTTATAGTATTAGTTTTTAAATTTCCCCACATTATTATGTAATGTTTGATAAAATTAATTAATTATTTAGCATGTTATACTGTAGATTTATTTATTGAGATACATTTGCCCTACACAAGAGAGATATATTTATTTAGTACTTAAGTATTTACTTGACTACATTATGTTTATCTTAATTAATTAATAATAAACTTTTACCTTCTATTTACCTTCTTTGTATATAAGATCGTTTTTAACTTTATTTTTATACGATTAGTATTTGATAATGTTATAAGTTTGTCAAATAAAATTATTCGTTAATTAAAAAGTCCTGAAGCTTAATATATATCAACATTTTATAAATGTAAAAGTACCGCATTTTGCGGACTTAAAATGGCAAAACATGTAGCAGACTTATTTTTATATCCGAGTTTAATAAGTACATAAATAATAGTTAAGTTTTTGTGAGAATGCTAATTTTACGTCATATTTTATCACCATTACTTTATTAAATGGGCTCATTGGATGGAGCATTTGACAGGTGCTAAAGGTATTAAAAAAGGTGCTAAAATTATATTAAGTATTTTTAGTATATTTAGTAAAAAACTGTTCGGATTATTGTTTATTAATAATTCTTTCGTTTACAAACGATTTGTTTTGATTTTAATATATGTATATATACAATTTGTTAAAAATAAAAGATTTTAAAAATACTGGTACACGTGTTTCATAAGACTAGACGCCTTAATAATTAATCAGCTAAGGCGTCTAGTCTTATGAAACACGTGTACCAGTATTTTAAAAATCTTATTTTTCTAATAAGTTATTAAAAAGCCCTTCAAGTGGGCTCAGTAGAAGGTGTTTAAGTTTAAATAACAACCTTATTATATATATTTATTTATATATACATTTCGTATATAACTTTTATAATTAACAAATTATAAGTCCTTTAAAAATTTAGGTAAAGTTTTTAAAGTGTCTTTAACTGTCCACTGTTAATTTGTAAAAAAGTATAACTGATAAACGCTTTTAACTAAAAGTTATCTTAAACCTCTAACAAAATTACAATAATTAATAATACAAATAAATAACAAGCTATTAAATAAAAAAGATTTTTTGTTAAAGTTAAAAGAATGAGAAACTAGTTTTAACTTAGCTTATCAGTATCTAAAGTAAAATGTAAAATCTTGTATGATCTACAACTACAGTAAATTTAAGAGCAAGTGTAGCAAATTGCAGTTTTCAAAAATAAAATTTAGAGCCGCAATAGAGTTTTTGTTTTATAATGATGTATAACAAAAAATAATTAAAAACGTTTAGTCAGAATTTTTAATAATTTATAACTATTTAAAAAGGTTTAGTTTGCAATTTATTATTTTTATTTTAAATGGTAAACAATTAGTAAATGTTTTTTATTACAGAAGCTTTAAATAACTGCAAGCAACTTTTTAAAGAACTATATGTTTGCTAAATAATAAGCTGTCTCTGTATTAGAGAATTCCATAAGCTTTTCAAAAACTGAACATGCTTATATAAATGATAAATACAAGAAATAAGAAATAAAAAACAAATTTTTATTTTTGATAGTATTCGTTTCTTAGAATTTTAGCTTTTATTTCGAATTTATATTTTTTTACGTTAGTTTGTTACCTTAATAATTTTTTATAAAATCATTCAAATACAATATAATGAGTAAATTTTGCTTGTTTGTAATTGTTTTTAAATAAAAAAACTAATATAATATCGAAGTTCTTAAATAATTTATTATTTAGTATAAAATAAAATTATGAGAAGTATAATATTACATTAAGTTGTTCAAACAATGTGCTGATTTATCTTCAATTACCATTACATTTACTTTTTTAGTTTTAGCTTAGCTTTAGATTTAGAAACAAAAATGTTTTTCATTCCGTTAGACCGGTTACGTCCAATAATTTTGTTAACCTTTTTTAAAACCAGTGTTCAAGATGTTTTGCCTAGATGACAATGTATTGACTGTCGCACGAAAAAAGATAATGCTTAAGTCACTGATCAATGCTAGCAAATGGTTGCTTCATTGTTCCATACATAAGTTGTTTGTAAAATGAAGACGGCAAGAATTTCGGTTGTGTCTAACTGCTAAGTCTTAATCAGGACGAAACCGGTCTCAGTCCACAGAAGGCACAGTGATTATTCCATTATACTTCTTTAATTTTACTTTTTTTATCTAAATAATAACTTACACTACTCGAATTTTTGTTGTTAAAATGAAACTGGTTTATAAAAGTTTCATAAAAGATTGTATGTACGCAGAAACTTAAAAGATTAATCAAAACGTAGAATAAACTTTAATTTACAATTATTTTAATTGAAAATATTCTTTATTAATTTATTGTAAGTTATAATTTTTTTTTATAATTGTGTAATTATTTTTGCCATTTTAAAAACGTTATGATAAGAAGGTAAACTTTATTATATCTTTTAAAGCTATTCATACCTTATAAATTGAAATTAAGTATTAAATACATTTTTTTCACTACTGGATAAAAAAGACATTACTTATTCACAAAAATAAAGTTTAAGTAAAATTAAGACGTAATTTTACTGAATCTATTATAAGCATGGTGGTTGGTTTATACCTGTTTAAATTAGGTCACAATTAAGTTACAAACCTGTATGTAATTAAATATTTAAAACTGATTTAAAAATGCTGCTAGTTAATAAAAGACTATATTTACCACTGAAAACCTAAAAAAATAAGTACTACTTTATATTCGCTTAGATTAGAAAACTAATATTCAAGACTATTTAAAACTATTATCACTATTATCAGTGACCATAAAAAAAAAACAATTTCCAGCTTTAAATAACTGAATAAAACACACACAATAAATTCTAACCCTATTTCAATTATTTTTGTGATATTTATTTATTCCTAAGCTACGTGTATAATTACTATAAACCACGCTACATATTAATCAAACCTAGAAAACATTTACCGAATTCACATGCAGATTCGCACAAATTTTGTATATAAAATTGTAAACAAAATTAAAAAAAAACAGAAGATGACAATAAGTAGTAGCGGCTATATAGAGCAGTGAATAGTTTTTCTAATAATAGAAAAATAAATTATTACTTTGTATATTTACAAATTTATAAAAACTCAAACGATCTAAAGTATAGTAACACGACTTTCTTAAGCAGTAAATTAATGCAATGTAAATATTTTAAGGAACACTTAAAAAATACTACGTATAGCAATTTACCATCTTTTTGAATTAAATATAATATACAATTATTATGGTAAATCCGAATCAAATTCAATATCAATACACTATTACAATATTTTTTAACTTAGGTTGTTTACTGTATTAGTATTTTAAGAAAATAAAAATAACTAATTTAAGCCTTATTTCTTAAATAATTAGGTGAAAAAATTCGTTTTCAACTTTAAAAAATCTTTTTAGGTTTTTAGCTATATTTCGTACTTAGAAATGTAAAACCTTTTAAAAATTTAAACGTGAACAAATCAGTTTCACTAAAACTTATAAATTGCACCACTTATTTAAAAAATATCTTTTCCTTCTTGTATTCTACCCCAAGTTTTAACTACTCATTAAACTAATAGTATATGAAATACTTTAAAGTTTTTTATAATTATTTTATATTTGTTTTACTTATATATTAGTTAGATGTACACAAAGATATATAAATTCGCAATTACGAGAAACATTGAAACTTAAAATTGCTATGAGATGCAGTCAAACCTATTCTGGCCAATAATAGCAACTAATATAATGAACTAAAAAATAAAAATTTACTAGATAGTTGCGGCATCTGTATTCTCATATTTTTTTAATAACAATAACCTCAGTTCGCAATACTGTAATCAAATATAAAAATAATCTTAAGTTTTTTTTAACTAATTTCTTGATTCTGGTAAAGATAAATTATAATATACTAATAAAAATAGTGTTTTTAATCAATGTATTGGATCTTTTTCACTTTTTTATACTTTATTACCCATTAATTTTCAGTAAATAAGTTTTAAAAGTTCACAAAAAATCGAATTAAACTAGCATATATACTATACAGACTATAAAAAAATGTGTTGTAGAATAATAACTGTTTATTTATTTCCCAAATGTGCTCAAAACTAATAAAGAACAATATCATGAACTACAAGACTGTAAAACTTTTTAAACGTTTATAACTAATTAATTTAATGATTTATAATAATCTAGTTATATAACAGTTTCTACAGTTTATACTTTTATCTTTTTATAACCGCTATTAGTAGATAAAATGTAGAAAACTCTGACGTTTTAATTTCCTGGACTTTTGAATTATACTCAAAATAATTATTCATTGGAAACTAAATTTTCTATTATCGTCTCTCGGATCTTTGCTTAAAACAATCCAGGTTTTGATTTATTATAATAACAGATATTTTTTATAGCCACTTGTATTTTACGTGCACTTTTGATACAGGCTAGCAAAATTACTTGGGGTATAATGTAACTTCTTTGACAAAAAATAAGACGTCTTTTACAATTAAACTGTTCATAGTTGTTTGTTTGTTGAAATTTACCTATCTTTTAAATACGGGAATTAACCAAAAAGTTTTTAAAATCACTACCAACAAACATTCTTAAGATCCGTTTTAAATTTATTAAACTCTAGACAAGTAAACAAAAACCTATTTATTTAAGTTATCTTATTTGAATATAAGTATATATAGATAAACAAATAAAAAAACTTAACTTTACAATGTTAACTAGTGCTCAATGAAGTTATAAATGTATAACCAATTTTTAAGCACTTTATTTAATTTGTATATAATGAAAAGCTTAAGTTAATTTTAAATGTTTAAGATAACTATAAATGATTTTTTATTAAAAAAAATTAACCTTAAATCACCAAAAGTAAGATAATATTTTAAAGTTATTTACCAATCTTAGAGTTCTAAAATAAAAGATTAAAACTAAAAGACGACCTTATTTTTTGAAAATCTAAATTTACAATAACAAAATAAACAAAAAATTAAATTTATGAATACGTCTTTTTATAAAATTCTTTATTTGAGATTTATTAATGTGTTTAAATAATCATAGAAGTTTTAATCCACAAAATATTAAATTGAGATAAGTAGAAAAACAAAAAAAAACTTTTGATAAAATCAAAAAGTATTGTATCACTGGTTACTTTTAAGGTTCAAAAAAAACAAAACGTTATTGAACTAAGCTTAACCAACTGTTTAAACTTATGTAAACACCCAAATACGCTAAGCTTTAGTAAAACTTAAATATTTAATAAATACTCATTAGTAAGAGTGAATTGCACAGAGAAAAAATAACCTTCAAGTATATTAGATTTTAATATTCACTAGTTAAAAATACAATGTTAAATATGAAACAAATAATATAAGTATTAAACATAATTATAACTGTGTGGTAGAAACTAGAAATAATAAAAACAAAGTATTTAAGTTGAAACACGGAAAACATTATTTATACTTCTTATGTCATTCGAAACTAAAAAAGCGTATAAATTGTATGTTATAAAATGTCAACTATCACAACGCTAGAACTCACAATGACAGATTTACTACTTTTTTTTTCTCTATAAGTAGTGCAGTATACTACCATTTGATAAAATAGCTGCGAGCATTATGAGCTTCGTGACGTAATTAGCGAAACCCACAAATCATCGCATTTAGTTTAGAAATATAAATAAAGTCATTTAAAAAAAAAAATGATGTTCTCCGTGTTCATCTTGTTTGTAATTTTAAAACCCGTAGGCTCGGGCAACATAAGTTAATATAAAAGAATAAAAAATGTATATGAATTATTATCTAAAATTTATACAGTTTTTAGTAAAATAAAATAAAAATATTGAAAAATAAATAAAAGAAAAATTTAAACAATGTTGTTGGTAACTAATAAAATAATACTTAAAAAAGTAAATTTACTTAACAATTATAAAAAAAGTTTCTGCGTAACTCCAAAAAAAAAATTACTTTCATTTTATTTTTACTAGCATTTATCAGAACATCAAATGTAATGTGTGTTATTCTCATAAATGTATAGGTTAAGTTTTTTCTGTAACTTTAAAAAAACTTAATTTAATAGTATTTTTAATCAGCATATAGTTAAAAATTAAAAATAAATACTTGGTGTTATTCTTATAGATATGTAACAATATATTTTAGCGATTACGAGCTAGTTTTATTATAATTGATTAATAATATTTACTTTATAACAAGTTTGATGTTAAATAAGTTTCTTAAACTTTCATTAAAAACTTACTTAAAACGTATACCATAATAGCTATAAACTAAATCAAACAAATTTGTCTTTAGATTATACTTATTAAGTTACAAAAATTAATCATTGTAAACAGTATTTTTTAGTTAAAACTGAATTAACTACTTTATATGTTATATTTATATATAGGAATTGATTAAATATAGTTTGATAATGAATATATGATGAGTTTAAATTTTATCCATATTTACATATCTAATAAAGACTAAAGTCAGTATAAGGGTTAAAAAATCACATAATTATATTAAAAATAGTTATTGCTCTTTTAGTATTTTATGAGTGAAGTATAAATCGTTTTTAGTTTTACAACTCACTTTAATAAATAACTAAAAAGGAGCCCTTTTTTACATCGCAAGCAAGCTGAAATAAATATCCTGCTTGCTTGAACTTAAAAATTTGCTAGCCGCTGGCTGAATTACTTAGAGTTTAAACATTGATTGACTGATTAATTTAAGTTAACTAATGCTGACTAAAAAAAACTACAAAATTAAGTGGATTACACTTATACTTAGAGCACTAATGTTTGTTAAAGTTAAACCTTAGTAAAAAAAAAACATTGACAGCAGCTAGATTACTAAGTTTTTATTAGTTAAGAAATTAATTTTTTGTTACTTACTTTTACACTATGATACTTAGAAGAACTTAACAAATTTTAAATTATATTTTTGAATTTAGTTGGTTTAAGTACTTAATAAATTCTCAAGTCTTAGGTATTACAGAATTATAAAAGAACAAAAATATCTTAAAATACAAATCGAAAATAGTTTAATTACCTTCTAACTTTGATTTGATTTGTAGATATTTTTTATTTCCTTTAGATATGTTCATAACTTTTCAATCAAGTTTTATTTCGTAGAGTTTGTGAAAAGTTACTTAGTCTATTAGTTTTTTTTTGTAGTGTATAAAAAATCAAAAAGTAAAGATAACACAAAAAAAACATTCTTTCAACTTTGGAACAACACATTGTTAGAAAACTGAAATAACTTAAGCTAAAATAAAGTTGAATTAAAACTGTATTTAATAAAATGAAATTAAGATATTTGAATTTATCTTATAATTACTTAAAACATATGATCATTTAAATTTTGGTTACTATTTCGTTTTTTATAATGCCAAACTTAAAACAATATAATTAAACTAAATTTTACTTAATTTAAAAATATTAATTTATATAAGATATATAGTTAAAGTAGTTTAGACTCTATAACTTGCAAAAATAATTCAAAAATACATAATTAATTGTTTGACTGAAATAACTGAAATTAAAAGGAATGCTGAAATGAAAGAAAACCTAAAATAACATTTTGCGATATTATAAAATCTGAAGAATATGTTAAGCAAAACACAACAATTTAAGTTAAACCAATGCTAATTATAAATAAAATAATAAAAAAGATGTTCGATAAGATAGAATGAATTGAACCTATAAAAACGTTGTAAGGTTAAACTTTTATTAAATCTAATTTTAAGACTAAGCTTTTACCCTTTAGCAGATATAACGCGTTATAAACTAACTGATGAAACTAAAAGCAAAAACACTTAAATGCAAGTAAACTTTTAGTGACGTCATGAAAATGCAACAAACGTTCGCATTGAAGATCAATTTATAAACAAATATGAATATGAACTACAAAAAAGTTATAGCTATATCCATGAAATAAGCAATTTTAAAACCCGAAATATCGGGCTACAAAACTAAACGAACAAGTTATAAAATATTGTCACTTTTATTAAGTATAAAAATAGCTAAAACTTTAATTATTTGATTAATAAGCATTAATAGAAACATTTAATTTGCGATGAAATCAAAATCAAGTAAGGTGATCAAATTAAAAAACTACGAAGCTAATTGTAATAGTTAAAAAAGGAATTATAAAACCACTTAATAAAACTATATGAGTAGAGAAAAAACGTTAATAAAGTATTATAAATAAGAAACATAGTTATACGTTTAATTAGATAAATAAAGTAGAAAAATATTAAATTGATTACAAGTAAATGTTTATCTTATTGACATCATTACAGAACTTATAAAATGTTTTCATCGCATTTAGCGTAATTTTTATTTTTAAGTCGCAATAGTTAACTTGTTTTTTAAATGTGTTATGACAAAAATAAAACCTCTAAAACTCTAGCAAAAATAGAGTGTTTTTAAAGGAGTTTAAAAATTTAAATATATATTATATCTACTACATATTTAACTTATCAAACTTAAAATGATAAAAAAAAAACTAAATTATAGTAAGATAAATTAGTTTATATTAATTATT
The DNA here is from genome assembly GCF_965202585.1 of Thalia democratica. Lineage (NCBI taxonomy): Eukaryota > Metazoa > Chordata > Thaliacea > Salpida > Salpidae > Thalia > Thalia democratica. The sequence continues at coordinate 82,331,837 of NC_139166.1, forward strand.
TTAAACTTTTAAGTTCATATTGTAGTTTAAATTTTTGTCATACAAAATTTTCTTCTATTCAAAAAATAATCTTGTTGCAATAATTCTCTTACTGACGTAATTAAAAACAATTACAAACTGTAGCATGTAGTTAAGCTATATATACAAATTAAAAGTTAAATCTATATTCTCAGAATCTGGTCATATCTACTCCAATTTTTAAACCTGATATATCAGGTAAAAACAGCTGATAGTTCACTTACAATTTATAGTGTTTAGTAAATTAATTTAAGTATGAGAAATATTCACGTAATATGATTGAAAAAGTAAAAACTAAAAAGAAACTGAATTTTTGTTTTTGTTTTGCTAAGTTTGATTTAATATTTATCGAAATCATACATTTAAACGAATAAAACAAAGTTCTAAGCGTTATTAAATTTTTTAATTTTCAACTTTATTTTAAAAATTGAACTTAAAAACAAACAATAAATACTTTATAAAGATTTTAGTGTAACTAAAAATCTATAAGCCATTAGTTAATGTAAAACTAACGTGCAAATTTCTAATAATACATGCTATTTCTAAATATCTGTATATTTTTGTTTTTAAAATTTATTAAGTTTATTTTATTGACTTAACCAAGTTAATCTAGCTTGCTCTAATGAAAAAAATTTCACTACGATTTCGTATCTATTTAATTTATACTTGCTCATAATTTTGTATCTTCTGTAAAAATGTTTTCTGACAAGCTGTTGCATTCGAAAAACAAGTAGTTAAGATCGTTAAACTAAAGATTAATTACAATGTTACTTTAAATTTTGATAACATTATCAAAACCGAACAAGTACTAAGTTTTTTCGAATAAAATTGTTGTTACTTTATGTTATTAAATCAAACACGTAACATTTTGTATTGTTTTTGGTTATATAAACACAAACAGTCGGAATATTTTTTTATCCCGATTAAGTTTTGATAAAATTGAGGGATATATTAAAAAAAAAATTATTTGAGTAAATCACTTCTTCTAAAGTTTATGGATGCTTCAATTCAAAGACCCGATAAAAATCTGGTAACAATAAAAACTGTTTGAATTTTATTGAGCTGCTTAGCGTTGGTTTAGAAATATATCAAATAAAACCATGCTTAATAGTTCTAATTTAAAAAAAAAATTAAAAATTTTACTTGGATAAAGTAAGGTATACATACATTGTTTTATATTTTTAAAATAACATTTACATAACTGATTTGATGAATAAATATCATAGATAAATAGTAAAGAAACTAGAAAATTTTTACAATCAACAACATATTAAATAAAATCGTTTACGACATAATAAGTTTATCATAATCTTAAAAATTTATTTAAACACGTTATTTACTTTCATTTACTTTTAAGATGTTTAAGAACTAAAAAACATCAAATATAAGTACTAAAACTTAGTTTTTAATTTTTGTAAAATGTTACTGTTTATACAAGTAAAGGTAAAGTTTTTTAAAAAGCAGTGAATAAAAATGCTATTGGTTTTAGTTATTTAAATTTGTCTTGTTATAAATATACTATTTGTCTATCGACAACATTATTTTAATCGTTTCAAACCAACGCTTTTTGGTAACATACTAAATTAGATAAGATAATATGTATTAAATGCGACAAATAAACATAAATATTAATTTTAATGCTTGTTGAAACCTTATGTCTTTGGAATATCAATTTTTGAAAATAATTCTTATTTCAAAATGTTTTTGTACAAAAATTATCGCCTAAACAAGAAAAAAATGTTTGATTTCACTGAAATTTGTTGCTAAAATTTTAATTTTTCAACTTAATTGCGTAAACTTAGTACACTAAATTTGTTGGTTAAGGATTGAATTGAATTGAACTCAAATAAACCTTATTTCTTAATATAATGTTATTTTATTATAATTATGTTAGTTTAAACAACTTTACTGTTTTACAAAAGCAAGTTTTTAAAATTATTTGAAAAAAAAAGCTGTTACAATTAATTAACAAGTTTAATTATAACTTAACTACCTTCTTTATAAAATTTACCATTTAAAATTGAAATTATAACTTATATTGTTATGTTTTAAGAACCTTAAAAACGTTAATTTATATTAATATCTTTAATTGTATATAAAAACCTTTTTTAAGCTAAAACACGAAAATTGGTTTACTATTTAGGTAAATATTTTATATATTTCCACGTTGTTAGCTGTAATCTGTTGAGTAAGTTGTTAAATAAAAATTTTAAATAAGTATTTATGAGATATTTTATTCAGGTGATAATAAAAACAACTACATTCAATCTAGTTAGTTTAAAGATTCATAAGCTTAAGTTCAGATATTATTTTATAAATCAACTAAGTATTACTGTAAAACGACAAGAAAAAATCAAAATTATTGGTTCTAAGAGTTGGTGTAACAACTGAGTAACTGATCAGCACACCGCAAGCACCTTTTAATTTCTTTGAAATGTCTCGAACTCACAGTTTATATAAGCATTAGTGACGTAAGTTTCGAACTTGACTAACCCTAATTCATTGATTTGTTCTATTTTATGTCACAAATTATGACAATTTAAATAAACATGAAAAAACTTTTGCACTTAGCTTTTTATACATTACAAAGGGATTCGTTAGCAAAAAAAGTAAACAAAATTGATGCAGAAATTTTGGCAAAGAACTGCAACATGATAAATGTTTAAAATTGGATCTAAAATCAGAGTTATATGCCTTGTAAATAAAGGCTTTAAATAATCTAGTAGAGAAGTACTTTGTCTGCAATACCGTTGCATTGATCAAATTAATTTTTTCTATATGTTAATTTACAATGCGGCAATTTATGTTATTTTTTGTTACGTCACAAGGAGATTTGTATGCAAAGTTTTTTGTAAAATTAGTAATGCAAAAGTATATGCGATGTTTTAAGGGTTAATAAGAATTTTTTCGTACTTAGTAATGTAAAGTTTTGTGAGTAAAATTTTAATAAGCTAACAAACTTTAATATTTTTTATTTATTAATTTATTAATAAAAGTTAATATAAACATTTTTAATGTCACAAATATTAAAAAAAAATATTTAAGTTTCTACAGTTATTGCTATAAACAGAAGTTTAATTATGTTAAGGATATAATGTTTCATTAATATAACAATAAAGTAAATTATATTTATAAAAGTATAATATAATCTTTGTTTGTTTATTGTTAATAAATATAAACAGACTTAAATCCGTCTGAAGTTAATTGATCACCTTTTTAAACTAAAAACTTAGAAATAAAATAAATACTTGAAATTTTCACAAACTAAACATAAACATGTTTTGAGTTACCACAAGAATTGTTGTAATGAAACTGTGTAAAACTAAACTACTCTCCAAAAATTCATTTTGCAAGACATAAAGTTTTCTAACGCACAATAAACATTATTTTATACTAAATAACGTTATGTATCAATTTTTCTGTTGTTCAAATGCGTCAGTTTTAAGTGTTTAAGTTAAAGTTGTTGATATCTTAACAGTCTAACTAAACATATTATTTTTTATTACTAAAACTTACGTTCGTTTTTATTTTGTTATGTTGAAAAAGACCTTATTTGTAAAAAAAATACCGCTAAAATTTTTTTAATTAATAATAAAAAGATATACATTTAATGCTATTTTAGTTATTAAAATTACTGTAAATAACTCAATCACATAAGTATATCGTATTTAAATTTCACACAATATTTTTATTTCATTGAACTTGTTTTTTTGTAAACGAAACTGCTTAACTTTATTTAATTTTTTTAACATAACTATAACTTAATTAAAATAGCCTATTGGGCTCAATTCTATATTATATTATTCTTTTCAATAAATGATAATTAATTTAGAATTGTTTTAGCTTAGACAAAGAAATTTTAAAATATTTCAAGTCTCTTTTTGCAAAACCTGATCTAGCTATTTCGCTTTATTATTTCAACATGCGTATGAATACCAAAAATATTATTTTTCTTATTAAATAGCAGATAGTTATTTTAGTCTACCGTATTTTGATTCTTTTTTGTTGAATGCTATATGTACACAAAAAAATTACTTGTAAATATTTCTTTCCATTAATAACCCAGTTGAAGTGTGTTGACTAGTTAACACACAGAAACATATGTTGGTACAATGAAGGAATATTACTGTATAGTTTGTTTATAATTATATTCCAGTGAACTTGTTTCACTAAGATCTTTCGTTAGCAAACGATAAAATATATATTTCGAACAGTTAATTTATAAGATTTTTTTTTTGTTTTATGATTTTTTTATGCCATATTTAAATTTCAGTAGCTATAAGAATATTTTAATAAATAAGTAATATTTAGTTTGCTAAACAACAGTTAAATAAAGTCAGGATATGGTTTTATTATTTTTTTTAAGTTATTTAAGCTTAATGTTTAATGGAATTAGTTATTTAAGTAAATTAATTTTTAATAAATGTATTACCTCATTTGAAGAGGATTTAAAGTTAATTCAGGTTTAAAAAACGGAATTCGTAACTATTAGTTTCATAATTAAACAACTTTTTGTTTATATCATATTTAGTAATGCAAGCGTTAGCTATTTTTGATGTATGACGTCAGTAAAAGAATAACAGTAAGTTAGTCTATTAACTTAATGATTTTTAGTTTAGCATTCGTACACATTTTTTTTGAAAACTTAGTAATTTCTTTTTATGTACAAAATAAGAAGTAAATTTTTCTAAAATTAAAATAAAGTATTCAGTATAAAAAACATATCTATGACAAAAAAAACCTAAAAATATGGATAATAAAACTTTTAAAATTAAGTAGTCCTAAAACTATTGATAACTGTCTCCGGCTTTAAATATATTGCATGGGTTTTTTGATACGACAATAAAGTAGTGATTGTATAAAACTTTTTTAAAAATCGTTGAGTTTTAAAGAAAGTTATTAATTTTTATACTCAAATAACTTTTCAATTAGTACGCTAATTCTACTAATAGTTATTATTAAATATCTTTATGTAATTAAATAATCTATTTTATTAAATATAATAGCTTTATGCAGTTCAAACTTTTAATAGATATAATAACCATTCATATTGAAATACAAATTTTTTAAAACTTAATCATTAAGCAGATTATGTGTTTATTTTGTTATGTTTTATTAAGTTTGTGCTTACTAATTAAAACAAGTTAATTAAACATACAGATACGTCTTCTTAGTAATACTGATTAAAGTTAATAATTGAAAAAGTTAATTTAAACTTTTCAGTTAATATTTTGTTTTATTTAAGTTTAAACAATTTTTTTTTATTATTGACATTAGTATGTTAAGAATATTAACAAAATATTTACTCTTTCTTAGATTAATTTAAACTTCAAATCGTTTACAACAACTGATATTTTGAATACATTTCTCTTCTTACTGAAATCATAAATTTGTTAAAACTCGTTTTTACTAATCCTTGCAATAATTAAGTTTATCTTCTTTTTTATCTTTATAGATAGAGCTTTATATAGTTTTGCTGAGTACGTAAATATTTTAACCACAGACTGTTAAAATTTAGTTGGCTCACATTATAAATTAATTTTAATTTCAAACTTAATTTTATTTCTTAAATAAAAATTAAATGCAACGAATTTATACTTTTACTTCTCTTATTCTTTTTTATGTTAAGTTAAACGATATCATAAATGCTGAATTTATTTACTCTTGTTTTTATTTCTAACACAAGTATCATTATCTGTTTTAGTTTTAGGATTTTTTAATTTTGTTGCAAAACAAATAATTAAAAACACTTAAACTGTAAAAAACTGTTTTAAAGTTGTTTATATTATTTAGTTAGTCAAAACTAAAATTTTTGAAACGTAATTGCGTTAAACTTTTATAAATTAAACAGTTTGCTATCATTCACTAATTGTTTACATAGTCTTTCTTCTACTATTTTTATAACACTTTATTCTTAGCCAGTTTTTGATAAATTTGTTAGCTTTTGTCTATCTATTATGTTAATAACATCGGTGCTAACTTTATTAATTTTCTATTAATACTTATTAATAAATTTAAAGTTAGCTAATAAATAGAATTAGCGGTTTAAAATGCTTTACAAACTTTATATCACAAATACCGCATTTAGTAGTCGAAAAATATGATTGTGTTGAAATACCCAAATTCGTATGAACAAGCTTTTATAGATATAGTAATATTTAATGAGTGTTTGTGAGAATGCTACTGTGACGTCAACTTTTATAATTAATTATTTTAAGTTGAAAATTGCAAGTTTTTTAAATAATTATTTTAACACTAAAAGTTAGCTGTTTATAATTTTTATGACAATAAGACGTCACGTTGGATTAAGCTTTGCGTTGATTCATATAATAAATTGTTGTATTATTTCTACCGGATAAGGATTAAGCTTTGTTATAATAAATTATTTCCACAAACACCGCATTTCTCGGTCTCAAAATATTATGAACTAGATAAAATTGATGAAGTATAAATAAGCTATAATGTATAAAAGAAAATATTTTATTAGTTATTGTAAAAACGCTATTGTGGTTGTTGTTTTTTATGAACATTAAATTATTAATTGAGCGTCGAGAGGGATAGGGAATTTAAACAGATTATCAAAAAACTTAAAAGGAATAGAAATAAACCTAAAGAAAAAAAAAGTTAAACGTAATTAAGCTTTAAAAAATTCAAATAACTTTATTATGTATAATAAAAATATATTTTATTTCTACTGTAATGGAGTTGTTAATATAAACTATTAAGCCTCTAAATTTCATATTTAAACAATAAGAAATAAAAAATTATCATTTTTTTTTTGTTATACCAAAACTATTTGTTTTATGAAGTTTTTAATGTTCAATATTAATAAAACTTATTATTATTTTAAAAGCCTTTAAAACATAATCAATTTAGAAACTTTAAGCTATTTACAAGTCTAGAACAAAACGTTAATTTTAGCAATAAAAAGATTCAAACATTTTTTGTTTAGATAACAAATAAACTTAGTATTTTCAACGATTAGTATCAAGATGATAGTATTAGTTTTAATATAAACGTTGATAATGTTTTAACTTGACAGAATAATGATAATTAATATATATAATCGGTGGATAATAAAAGTATGTATTAGCGTTCAAACTAGTAATTTATGTTTTAGTTTTAAGTTACTAATACAAACGTACATCATTTTAACTGTAAGCAAAAGTTTTAGTTAAGTGAATATCATAGTTAGCAATAAAAAATTGCAAAATATTAGTTTATTTAATATGTTTTAAAGTTAATGTCTAAAGAAAAGTTAAACTTCGTTTTGTTTTGACAAAAACTACAAAAAAGATACTTTATTGTTTCAACAAGCACTTCAGTGTATCTGGTTTGTACTTTTAATTAATGTTTGTATCGTGTATATAAAATTTTTGTTTATTACAAACAATTTTTAAAACATTTTATGTTTAAAATCTTTGATTAATTTATCAAAACTTTCAAACTATTAAATAAATGAAAACATGTTTTTCAACAAAGTATATTGTATTTATCATCAGTTAATTTATTTTTTTAGATGAAGTTCAGTTTACATTTTGAAAACCTTATAAACTAAATACATTTAGAAATAAAATTAACTTTACTTACGTTACTTTGTTTAAAAAATTATAATACCACTTAAACAACCATAAACATATTTTAAATAAACAACTACATTGAAATTTTTAAAAATTTTGGATATTATTTAATTTCTTTTTGAATATTGAGATTAAAAGCTTCTTTTTGAACAGTTCGTGACTAGTTAAAAGTTACTATAAAAGCTGATAGTGAATTTTGTATTCGCAATACTTTGACTACTAACTTTGTTATTAATTTTTTTTTTTGCTTTAACAAAAATAAATAGTTTTTCTAATGAATAATACATATAAGTAATAAAGTGACGCAATTTTTATTTTCCTGTAAAAATATTCGCTAGAAAGTTAAAAAAAAAATCAAATTTTATAAGTTTTGACTTTTTTTTAATAAAACAGCTCAAACCGAATGAGTTAAAAAAATAAATGTCCCAACATAACAAAATCAGACTTAGTTAAATTAGCTTTGAAATTAACATGTAAACAGCATGATATTTAAAGATAATTTATGCACAACCAATGAAAATTGATAAATATTACACTAAATTATTCGCACATTTGATATTATAATTGAAATCATTAAAAGACGTGGTAAGTATCAAATATACTTATTAAAAGTTATTGAAATATAATTGTTTTATGTTTTAAATATTATAAGAATTTAAAACAGCCTAAAAATTGTTTACGCTTAAGTTTCGAAAAAGTATTTTTAACTAAAAATATCAATATTTCTTTCAACATACGCTTCATCTTTTATTTTAATGTATAAAACAATAGAACAAAAATGAATATATTTAATTGTGTAGGTCAAATGTATCTCAATAAATAAATCTACAGTATCACTTGCTAAATAATAAATTGATTTTATCAAACATTGACTATTACATATTTAATGTGGGGAAATTTAAAAACTAATAATCTAAAACAGCAATAATAAAAGATTAACATAAACTTAGCTTACACACAAGTTATAGAATAAAGTTATATTAAATAAAAAAATGCAGGTGTTACAACATGAAGTAGGTTTTTATAATAACAAAGCAAAACACAAAAAAAAAACTATTACAGTTAGTAAAAGACCCTATGTGAAATAGTGCAAGCAAAATTTTTTTGTAATCTAAAATTTAATTATTTTTGCAACAGTTATCACAGTGACGTTGTGAGCAAACAAAACGCAAAACAGTAGCGTCACTTTAAACTATATATTTAAAAGCATTTTAATATAAACAAATCTACTTCCTTTTTGTGGCTTGTTCACATTTTTAAAGGCTTTCTCAACAAGACTGAAAAACTATAGTAACCTTTTCTACAAGTTTCAACCACTTATAGAACCTTATTATTGCAGAAAACAATAAACTGGCTAGAAAACAGTACTTTGAAAAACAATTTTACAAAATCTTGTAAAAATATTCACACTATAACTTTAATGAAGCCTGTTTGTAATGTTTTTTTATTTTAATTTCTGATTTATTTTTGTGTCGCATAAAATACAACAAAGGTTATTTTTTTTTAACTGAGTATTGTAATATCTTAAGTTTTAATTACTAGATAATAAAATGTTTAATAATCTAACGTGGGCAAAGGAAAAACGAATAAATTAAAAATATAATACAAATAAATTATAAACACAAACTTCCCTAATACAACAGTTATAAAACTATTTTTTTATTTCAAGTATAAGTTATATAAAATGTTACTAATATTATTTTCTTTATCGAATAAAACTTTTCTACCACAGTTAAGTGGCTTATGATTTTTTAATACATTCAATTCAATACTTAGTTTTCGACTGTGTTCAAAGTGCTTACTCTAAATATCTTCATGTTGATAACTAAATTGAGACTAAACAAAACTAAAAGAATCATTTTAAAGTTCGTTTTGATGAGTTATAACAAAATAGCTTTAGTTTAATTTCAAAAAACTCTATATATTACAGCTGTCTTTTATTGTTACTTAATTATTTTGTATATTACTTAGTTATTATAAAGCATAATGAGGCAAAAATTTTAAAAAAACGTAAAACTTTATTTGTCATATTATTTTGATTAAAAGATTTGTTGAGTTATATAACGTAATATATTATTTTGGTAGTAATTGTTGGCGAAATATTTTCAGGTTTAGTTTGCGAAGAGTTTACAAATCATTCATAATTAGATACTATTATAGTTTTATAGTAAGATAAGAATATTTGAAATAAACTTAATTATTAAAAGTTTTCTATTAGTTTTATAATACTGTACTATTTTTTTAAGTCAAAAATTTGTTAAAATGCTCTATCCAACACAACACCCATTGATAGTTTTTTAGAGTTTTTAGAATTTGATGTCTAATTAGCATTCCTACAAAAACTAAACACACATTATTGTATTTATTACATATTTTTCAATTAAAATTATCGCACAAAGTTAAGACAGTTTTAGACCGCTAAATGCAGTGTGTTTGTATGATTAAAAACTTATATTTTCGCAAAAAGTTAATTAGGCTTTTTTTAATACAATAACTGTTTCTATTTGTTAGCTAACTTTGTGTTTATTCGGGTGTTAGTTGAAATACAATAAAGCTAAAAGCTATTTCATAAACAAATTTGAAAAACAACAGTACAAACAAATTAAGTATTAACACTAAGTTATCATGCAGGTAAATAAATTTTGTAAAATTAGACAGTGGTAACAAACTATTTATTTTAAAAAAGTTTAAAGTATTTAATGATACGTAGTGGCCTCATTTTCGTAAAATTTTTTATTCGAAACCTTTTTTTTTTCAAACAACTTACGTTATGTAAAACTTTATTTCAACTTTATAAATAAAGATTAAAATAACTTTGCTATTTTAATCGTTTAACTAATTAAAATAAATTTAACCTTAATATTTACTTAAGTTTAATTTATTTATTTCTTTTTTTATTATAAATGGTATAAAATCATATAACAAAAAATTACACTATACACTAAAAAGTTTGTTTTAAATAAACCAAAAACTTACAACATACTTACTACATTTGCTAAGTTAGGCGTTAATCAACCCTAGATATTTAGTATTAGTGTTTAGTACAAAAAATCAGTTAAACTCAGTGTTTCTTAATGTGAGACAAATGTATGATAAGCAAAATTAGTAAAGAGGCCACATGGAGGACATGAGGTAATAGTTTGAAACTTATTATTATGAAAATAAATAATTTAAATTATTTTTACATTGAATTTGTAATTTTATAATGTGCCATACGATTAAATTACTTGTTATATTAAACAGTTTTTTTTTCCGGTGCTTAACTTATTTGAAAAGTTTTACAAAACAAATTTTAATTTTTTCTTTAAATTTGTTTGAGGTCTTTCGTAGTAAGTCTTATCAAACTTATATCTTAGTAAAATAAATTGATTTGAAATTGAAATAAGATTATACTGTAGTTGAAGTTTTAAAATATAAAATGACGTAATGATTGAATGAAAGAAATAACTAAACGCTTGTTCAGTACAAACTTGTTTTACTAACAAAACTCGTAAGTTTAAAATCAAACTATAACAAACCAGTATAAAAACGAAAATAGAAAGTAAATTATAAAATTGAGATTTTAGTTGTTAAAAAGTATTTTAAGTTAGAATAAAGTATGAAATTATTTTAAAGTTCATTTAAAATATTTGAAACCGACGCAATCGGGCAAGAAAAATAAAAATAATCACGAAAAGCAAGCAAAAATTTCATTTTTTTTCTAAAATGCGCGCAAAAATGATTGCGTCTCTTAGTGACGTCATTTGAAATGCTCGCAAACAGTTGCATTAAAGTTAGCTTTATAAACCTGTTCAATTTTCAAAATTGAAGTAATTCTTAGGACTAATTATGTAGCAATTTTTATACCCGTATACTCGGGCAACAAAACAGTAAGAAACTAATTAAAATTTGTGCAATTTTTTTAGGTTTAAAAAGAGACAAAAAAACGTGTTTTTTTTAAGCAACCTATTGAATTCTATGACTTTACTCTATATATTTTAGAAGATCTGAAGCTTCCTTTTATACTTTCAATTTAGATTAAGTAAATGTTTTATTTATTAATGTATATTGAAAAGCAAAATATTAAGTTTAATGGTTGTAAAACTTTGTATGATTTTTTATATTTATATATATTTTTTGCCCATCGCTGTGTTTAAAATAAATATTATATGAAGAATAACAAAATTAGAAAAAGTTTCATAAACAAATAGATAAATAATAGTTTAAAAAGTAATTAACAAGTTGTTAAGGCTAAATTAATATAATTTCAGTAAAAAAGGTACTTTAGTATTAGTAAACTCAAACACGTTATTTTGTGAATAAATATATATATAAAATATAAATATAGCTCTAAAATATTTAAGTTTTTTTTCCAAAGAACATTGAGTTAAACGAAGCTAAATAACACAAACAATGTAAAAAAAATTATTATAAAATTTACTATATAATTAAGTATTTGAGCTTGCGTGTTTTGCAACTATCTTTAAATTTAATATTTGTATAAAATACCCATGTTTTAAAACAAGGTTAAATATAATGCAACAAATAATTTAAAAATGCAAGTAGTGTAGTGACATAAAAGTAGGAATTCGCTATAATTTATTTTACATTAGAAAAAATAAACAATTTTAAATTTAAGAATGAACTTTAGACATGGCCACTTATATTTAAACAGCCTAAACCGCTTTAAAAAAACGCTAAATAATATAATTAATGATAATGTATGTCTTCAAACAATCAAGTTTTGTGAACTGAATATTTTTCAACTAATTCTAATAGGCCTATTACAACTTAAAAATAATAATATATTTATAATAGCGATGAGAGTAAGTGATTTAATACATGAAGTAAAACAAATAACAATTAGCAAATGTAAACAAAATAACTTGATTTGAAACAAGGATAAATATTTCTACTATGTAAAATAATGCGAGTAAAATTTTAAGTACAAGATACCTATTGAATTAAAATGTTTTTACAACAAGTTTCATCGTGACGCAGTCAGCAAAACAAAAACAGTCGCATTATTTTTTACTATACAAAAAAAATTGATTTAATGTATATGACTCACTCAATTTAATTTAAATGCAAAATTAATATAATCACCTCGAACGATTTCGGGCAAAACAACTTAAACCTTTTGATGTTAAAGTATTTTTGGTTTAAAACATACTTATCTTACAAATATAAACAAAAGTGATAGCTAATATTAAATTTTAGCGCACATAAAGTTATCGTATAATAATGCATTTTAACAAAAAAAAGCTTGCAGGTTTCTTTTACTTTATGTTTTTTATGCCTTTTAGTTTTAAATGAGTTCGGGTATCAGTCCATGACTTAAGTTTCTACAATGTTCAGCATAAAAATATTACGATTTAAAGAAAAAAAAGTGTTGCTAAAAAATTTTACATTTAATTTGTTTTTTGAATTTGCATCAAATTTCACTGTGCCGTAATGAAAAACAAAAACCAAACATTCGCATTATCGTTTGCGATATAAATAAAAAAAAATTGAAGTGCATAATTAGAAATACTTTTAAGCTAATTTTTTTTAATGAAAAGCCGAAGACCAAGCGAAGTGAAAACTAAAAGTAAAAAAACCAACAATTGAAAAAGTATAATTGCTGTATACAAGCATTAAAGCAAAAATAATGGCTGTTAGCTGTTATTAAACTTTTTTATATTTTTATTGGTTAAATCATGCTTTTAAAATAATAATTTTAATTTCATAACCAAATATTTACAGGGATATTTTTTACGAATATACAATGAAATATCGCTATGTACATGTACTAAAGGTAGTCATTACATTTTGTTCAAAGTTTGGAAAAAAAAACTTTGTTTGAAACTATATCCTACAAATAAGGTAGAACTTTCTTGTTACGCACTTTATTTTAACTACTTACTATTCGTATGTGTTCATAACTCAAAATGCATACTCAATAATGATGTTGTTTACAACTCAAACAACATAAATTGCTTAAAAAACCTAGGCTTTATAAGAGTTTTATTGATTTTTAATTTTTGTGTAACAATTACTAAGCAAACTAGTTATTTTTTACACTATATTACTTTACATATATAAATATATATATATATATATAAATCAATTAGCTGTAGATATTATAAATTATTTTTTATATTTATAAACATTCAATTCTAAATAAACAAAAACAGTTATCTAACGTATATACTAATAAATTAAATCAAAATAAATATAATTTTGGTTTTAAATTTTTAAAATTTCTCAGATAAGTTTTATATTTTTGAAGTTATTCTGTATTGCATATTATATAAGTATTTAGTATCATACTTTTATAGTATGTGCAAACAATTTACAAATATTTATAAAGGCTATATTTTATTAAAAAAGTCAAAAAAAAGTAAACAAATCGTTTGTAAACAAATAAATAATAAAAATTAATTTTAGCATTATTTAAAGTTGAACTTAAAAATTTATAAGTTTTAAAAGTCATAGTGGCACAAACACTTAATGAGTTTTTATGTAGTTATTTTAGCTTGTTTATAAAAGTTAACCCATGGGGAAATTCAGGATAGTTTGAGACCGTGAAATGCGGTGTTTCATTACAAAACATAAAGTTTTCTTATGTATTAATTTTTATTAAAAAACAAAACATTAAGTTTAATATTTATAGATGTTTGTATGACTTTTTATCATTCTATTTTTTTATATTTTTGCACATTGTAGTGTATTAAAAAAATAATAAGAGAAGAACAATAAATTTATGAGAAGTCTCATAAATATAATAAATAAATAAAAGTTTAAAAAATTATTAATAAGTTGTTAAAATTAAATATTATACAGTTAGTTAAAAGGTACTGTAGTATTAGTTAACTCAAACACCTTATTTTTAAATAAATATATATATATAATATATATTAAGATGAAAATGTTAAACTTTTTATTTCTAACAACTTTTAATTAAACAAAGCTAAATAAGATAACCAATGTTATAAAATAGTTGTGTCTATATAATTAAGTATAACAGCTTACGTGTTTTGCATTTACCTTTTAGTTAAATATATCATTAAAATACCTAAACAAAACACTTGTTTTAACAAGTTCTGTAAATATAATGCAACAAATATTGTATTACTAAATTTAAAATGTAAATAGTGTAGTGACGTGAAATACAAGTTCGTTATAGTTTATTTTTCATTAAATATATAAAAAATATTTTATTAAAGAATGTACTATAAGTATAGTCACTTAATTTTGAATTGCTTAAAATGGCTGATAAAACTAACTTAATTAGCAAAATGACATGTGGCTTTTTTTTATAAAAATAGAGTTTAGGAAAACTTATTGTAATGAAACTGTTAGTAATGAAAAATTTTAACAAACTTATTACGTAATTTTAAGAAAAATGTTTTAAAAAACTTTTATTTATTATAAACAATTTAAGTTCTTAAGTTAAAAAAATGAATAACTAAGTTCATATTTTGTGTTGTATGATAGTCTAAGAAAGCTCGACAAAGTAAAAATTTGCAGCACGCGAGGTGCTTTTAGGTTTAAAATAATTAATCTACATTACATTATATTACAACACCATCCTTTAGTAATAAGTTGTAAAGTGAACTAATCTTGTTATTTTGGATTAAGTAACATTGTGATTAAAACCTTGTAAAAACATATTTTGTTTTTTTAGTATTTAAATAACTTTTCAGTTTTCAGGTCTCAGCACTAAAGAGTAAACAAAAGTCAAAGTAAACAGTAAACTACATAAAAAAAATAAAAAATTGTACTTATATTTACTTAAGTCTAAGTTTTAAAAAAAAAATTTAAAAATATAGCTTTGATTCATCGTAAACAACTCTTAGAAAAACTCAATATAAAATTGGGGTTTAAAATATATTTTAGTTCTGAACCTTTTAAAAAAAGTTGTTATTTCAACTAGCTTTATATTAGTTTAAAGGTCATATTTGTTTTAAAAATAAAATATTAAACCATTACTTATAGTATTTATTAGATATTTAATGATCTGCTTAGATTACAGTAACTTACTAGAAAAATTAAACCATCTAGAAATTATTTTTCTTTATTAACTTAGTCATCTATAGTTATATAGAAAGGTAAATAGTATTAATATTAACTAAAAGACTGTTTAAAAACTATATTTTATATCAAGATAATATTTTTTCTTTAGTAGCTTAACTTTGAAGTAAAGTAATTTGTCTATTAATTTCCACAATGACTAAAATATTTTAAACATAATAAAACTGTGTCTACTTACTTCCAAAATAACAGTTTAGATTTACTTCTATTCATCACTTAGAAATTCAAAGTATTTAGCATTAGCTTTTTTATAAAGTGTGTTTAAATTTAACACCCTTTATGTAAATGTTTCGTAATAATTTATAGTTCTGAAAAACATTTTTAACTAAAATTTATTAGTCGTGCAATTTTGCAATCATTAATTTTTTTAATAAACTTAAAAAAAAGTAGTCAAGTTCACAGAGACAAAAAGTATGTTTGTACTATATATTAATTTAAAAATATTTTCAAAGTAATAACTGTTTGCTTTTTTCCGCTAATGCGGTTAAAACCAAGAAAAAATATCATTAGTAATAAAAATAATTGAAAACTTCATTCAAAACAACGTTTATATAAAACTTTAAATAATAAGCTGGTTATTTTGAAATTTTTATCAAAGTTTCCATAACCTATATTATTGTATCTAATACTTAAGTAGTAAACATTGGAACCTTCGTAAACATTTTAGTTTACATAAGTTAAATGATGCAGACTAAAAATACTTGGTGTTAACTTGCTAAAAATTAACTGTTATTATTTTTAATTTTTACATACACTTTTTAAGTTATAAAACACCTATCAGCTAAAAAAACGAGTTATAAATGATTTTTAACGCTGAAGACAGTAACAAACTGAGAATTCATTATGTTTTTATTCTATATATAGATAAGTTTTGTGATTCATTTTGTGATATTTTAACCTTACGTCACTACACAACTTATTTTTTTAAACTTTATTGTTACTCAATAATAATTATTTATAATTTTAATATTGATATTTATTTATTGAATTGTTAAATTAAATGTTTATATTTTTTGTATTTTAAACTTTAGATAGTATTAGTTTATTACTACAGTAAAAACTTTTAAATAACTTTTAACTTAAAATTTTTAAATGGTTATATTTTGATAATACATATTTATTTTTACTAGTAAGTAAACTTTTATAATTTACAATATTTAATTTAATTTTATATTTAGCTTTAGTACTTTAACGACATTTATATTTAAAACAAACGCCTGCTTACTTATTTGTTTGAAAATGAGTGAATATTAAAAGTATATTTTATGTTCATTTTTTAATATTTGAACATATCAAACGGCATATATTACACTTGGATTAGCTCAACTAGTGTAAACATTGAAAACAGAAAAGCTCGAACATTATTATTGTCTTTTAAATTTTACCATCACAAAACTTTGCCTTTGTTTTATAATTGGTATAGAGTAACTTCGAAATGTTTTAGTTAAACTTTGTAACAAACCATACCAAACTTTTAATATGTGTCAGGGGCTTAGCGAGAGGTGTATTTATTTTTTGATTATAATAAACAATGTTAAATTTTAGACTTCTATTTAAAACTTTATACAATAATCATATATTAGATTAAAATACAAGCAAAAAATATTTGTGTAGCAGATGGCTTGAATTGATTTCCGTTTATGTTTAAAACTAGTCTCGAAGTTTTACACATATTTAAGTTCGAAAAGGGGAAGCAACCTTTAAATATATCAACATTTAAAATAAAATGTTAAAGTTAAAAAATCTAAGATATAAAGCTCAATCTAACTACTTTTTAAATATTAATTTAGTAAACTATTGTGTGAGTAGATGTTGCTTAAGATAATATATTATTAAATATTGTATTAAATATGTTTTACGTTGTTAAATGTATGTTGTTAAGATATACCTTATAAATTAAGCACAGTATATTTCATTAAAAAGATTAAAGTTTTTAATTGTTTTAAGTTATTTTAGTTAAGTATGTTTAACAAACGTGTATTGTAAAACTAAAAACTTTATTCAGTCAATGCTCCAAAATCTACAAAAGTTTAACATATTAAAAGTCGGAGTGACGTCATTATAGATCTAAACAAATTGTTACCTTAGAAATTAGTATAATAAATATATTAAATACGAAAAAGCTATATTTAACAAGTGTAAGTGTAAACAAGATTGAATTTGTTTAAGTTCAACTAATTGATAACAGTAAATTATGATAATTTTAACTATAAAGGATTGAAGAAGATTCTAATATTGCAAAAGTAATGTAGTGAGCTTAAAACATAAAACATGATTGTTAGTTTTTTTTATAGTCTTAAAAATACATGATAATAAGCTAATCAGTAATCTTACAGTTTTCTGCAATTATCAAAACCTGATGCTATAAAAGACTATAACAAATAACAAATTTAATATATGTAACTTAACCTTATTATAGTAAACTGATTTCAAAATAAAAAAATTAAACATTTGTATACAAATTTAATTCATAACCTTAGTAAGTTTTATTAACCTAAAAACTATAGTAAACTGATTATAGTAAACTAATTTCAAAATAAAAAATTAAACATTTGTATACAAATTTAATTCATAACCTTAGTAAGTTTTATTAACCTAAAAATTAAGTGTTTTAAATATTATTGTATACCGTCTTTTTTTTGGTTACAACTGTCTTTAAAAAAATTGAATACTTTTTCCAACCAATATTTGTTTTAAAAATGGTGATTAACGGTTAATAACTATTTGAATATTGTTTGTTTACAATTAAAACGTTGTTATTTATGAAACTGCTTTCAGTTTGCATAGCTACAAAAAAAAAAAAACTTAAAATTGTTTTTTGATTAGTCTGTAGTTAAGTTTAATTTAAGTTACTTAAGTTAATTTAAGCTACTAAAACACAAAACATAACCAGTCAAGTTTACATTTTATGTTTACTTAAAATTCTTAATAAAACTGATAAATAAGGTATAAGATACAATAAAAACTTAAAGATAAAAATTTTGTGTGCTTTTAATTTGTTTGTGTACAGATATGAAACTTAAAATTAACAAGTAATGTTTAAATTTATTTAACAAAACAAGCGGCATAGAACTAAAAGCCATCGTTCTTTAAATAAGATTAAAAACGACTTATTTTAGTGAACAAATGTTGATGTTTCTTAAAAAGTTAGTTATTGCATTTTTTTATTGTTGACATTGTAAAACAAAAGTTTATTAAAACACACTTATTGTATAACATTGTTAGGATTGCATATAAATCTTAACTCTAACTAATCTTTGATAAATTTATTTAGTCTGTAAAGTTTCTTTTAAAACTTTCGCATAATCTAAAAAAAAATTAAAACTAGTTTAACTTGTTATTTACAACCATATTTATTCAATAGTTATAAATAAACTTTAGATATTTTGCGCCATCAATAACTGTATGAACTTCACTGCAAGACCAACAACAACAACATTCGAGACAACTTACAACCGGTTATAAAAGATGATATAAACTAACTTTAGCTTAGTGTAAGCTTACTTGAAAATTTTAAAACTTTTTTATAATATTGTTGTATGATTATTTGTTTGTATTTTTAAAATATAAGGTAGTTTAAGGAGTATTAGTTTATTTAAGGAGTATGAATAAAATGATAATTTTAAACTTGATGTAGCAAATACTTACTTTAAGTGTAGATGCTATTGCAAAACTTAAAGGTAATACTTAGTTTTTGACAATGTTAAATAAGTAACTTTTTTAATAATTTATATTTGGTAGTAAAATAAGTGTTTTAATTTCTATCATAACATATTGTTTTTAAATTTTTTATGAAGATGAACTTAAATCATCAGAATTTAAATGTTCATCAAACTTTTTAAACTTTAGTATATCCCTTTTTTAAAATTTTTAGTAATATTTAATATTCACACGCATTCAACTAAATTTATTAGATTAGTGTTAGCCAGCTCTAGCTTAGATTTTAGTCGGTACCATTAGTATAATTTCAAACTTGAAAATTTGCTAAATTTTAACTGTCAATAGTAAGGTTGTTTAAACATTCAATTGAACAAAAAATTTAAACTTTAAACAAAATTATATAACCATTTTGTATGTCTAAAATTTTTAACTACTTTCTAAAAGTTTAAAGTTTTTTTATCTCATTTTAAACAAAATAATTTATGGTAAACTGTTTTTACATTGTTATATTTGTATTTTATCAAACTAACCATAAGTAGTGTATTTAGTTTCTTCGTAAATAAAATGCCTAAAGAAAACAGACTTATTCTCTTATTCATTTGTTTATGTTTAAATGTTTTTGTTTATTTTAGTTAATTCTATAGGTTTGTATGAATAGATAATTTTTTTCAGATTACTTTAAAAGCTTAATAATGTTTAAAAATATATTAAAAAACACCATTTATTATTTATTTTAAGAAAAAGTTTATCATTCCCTTATTTTTTTGCTTTAAGTTATACTTGAGTTACTGAGTTATAAAGTTAAGCTAAAAATATTTTCTTGAAGTATAACTAAGCTTTAACTAGTTTACAATATTTTTTAAACTGTCTACTTTGTAATAAATGTATTTTACAATATAAAAAATATTTTTTACGTAATAAAATAAGTACTTATATACGATATGTAAAACATAGAATTAATTAATTAATTAATATAGAATTAATTTAAATAAAACCTCCATACTTACTACGATTACTAAATTTTATCAACTGTTTTATTTAAAGTTTCATATGTACTGATATAAATATTCTTAAAATGTTGTATTTCATAAAAATTTGCCCTAAATTTAAGTTCAACTTTCCAATTTAGTCTCCATACTTGAAAAATACATTTTAACTATATAGAATCTCTTCAAAGAAAAAGTAAGGAATAGTCTTTAACGGCTGTATTACTCATTGTATTTCTTACATTGACAGCTATCAAAGCTTAATACTCAATCTTTAGAATTCAAAAGACTTATACTTTTCCTAATGCTTTTTAAAACTAATCAAATACAATTAAGTAAAAGTCCATTTTTCAACCTTTTTGAAATAATTAATTACCACAAAAATTTAATGCAGTCATAGTTATCTTTCATTTAAATTGTGGAATTAGCTTTGAAACAAAACTAATCTTTGAAGAAAATTGAACAACTTTGATTTCAGTTTACTTGATAAAGATCAGATACTTTATATTAGAAACTATCAGTAAATTAACAAATTTTAAACTTATAAACCATTGAATTAATATGTATAAATCGGTTCATTATATAGTTTGATTTTATTAGCAGCGCCTTTCTTTTGTGAATAATAAACAAACTTTTTAATATTTTCAATAAATATTTGTTTTTCCTGTATTTATAATGTGCTTTGTACTTCAAATTTAGTGGTTAGTCAATGGACTTAAATTTTTGATTTTTTTACAACTGTCTGTACCTTAATTCCAATAACGTTTCTTTTAATTGTAACGATAATTGTATTTGAGAATAATAAATTTTACAATATGTGAAAAACTTCTAATATGTGAAGTTCGATTTGCTGTAACACATTAGTTTGTAGTAAATAACTTTTTTTTTTGAATTTAATTTGTGGTTTAAAAGTGATTAGTTAACAAAAAAAAACATGCTTATCTGGTAATGTTTTATGAAATGTTACAATTTATTAAGTACTACTATTTGAAAATTTAATTAAATAAATACGACAGTGACGTCATTATCAAAAATTTCGCTTACACACTTAATATCAAGTAAAACTTAAGTCTTAAATGTCATTATACTTCAAAGAAAACAAATTTTACCGTTGTTAAGAGGATTACGATAAGGACAAACTTTAAAATAGTACTCACTATTAATTTTAGTTACATAAATGCATTCGTTTATTTTACTATGGTTTCAACGAAAAACTTAAGCTGTACAGCTCATAGTCATTAGGTTATACAAATAATAAAAACTTTATTTTTAGTTCTTATATACAACAAATGTTATTAAGATGTTTTTTCCAACACTATGCCCTACGAAATTACTTTTTCAAAATATTTATTACAAAGCTATGGGTTTTCAAAACTTCACATTTAAGTTGTTTTAAAGATATTACTTTTTCTAACTACTTTTTTAAGTACTAGATTTTTCATCAATTTATAATAACTGTTATTTTTATCTATATTAAAAATAAAGTCAGACTTAAAGTATAGTTTTATATATAAAATTACTAGATTTTAAGTTCATCAAAATATTTTCTCAACTTTTTAAATGATAAAAGTTTTTAATTATTAAATGATATTCAACATGTACTTAAACTTTTAACTAAATTGTCAAAACTCAAAAAAAGTTTTGACGTCATTGACTATAACCCGCTAACGCTTACTTTTAATTTGCACATATATTATAAAATATCAATAAGCATTACGTTTTGTTCATGCTAACTAGTTTGAACCGCAGAAAGCGGCAATCATAATTTTTTGTAGGTAATAAAAATACTGATGCGTAATATAAATTTTTAACAAAATAATAATAATTTTCTGCTATGAAATAGTCAAATGTAAAACTAGTTATTTTATTAGATAACTAATCCTTTTACCATTATATCGTTTAACTTTAAATCTTAGATCTGTATTAAGTGTTAAGTGTAAGACGAATGTAGGACTAAGTACTAAAACGTTTTAAAAAGTCTGAGCATTAAGTTTGAGATGTAGTTTCAACAAAGAATTATTGAGTAATATTAAAAAATACAAATGTTTGAATAAAAAAACTAACATATTCAAACTGATATGTAGATCAAAATTTTTTATTAATTATTTATCACCACAAAGCAAAAAGTCTTAAAGCGGCAGCAGTAAACAAAAGAAATGAAAGAGAAAATAATTTAAATCAAGAAGTTATATAAAACAAACACTATTAATTATGAATTACTAAATAAAAAGTAGCTATATAAGTTTTTACTATAAAACTTTTTGGTCATTGTTGAAAAATACCTAAAGTTAAAATATCTAGTTGTTTTTATATTTTTAGTGAGTTAGTGCTTTAGTCATTATTAGAATTAATTTGATTTACAATTTTTTGTTTTGTTTGATAGTAGAAAGTAAGAAATTTAATTTTGATACAATGTTTTAGATTGAATACTTTTATTTAACCTAGTTTACAAATATAAAATGATTTTGAACAGGTTATTTAGAGCAAAATAATATTCACAAAAGTGAATTATTCAACATTAATTATTTTAACATAGTAATTGATTGAAATTAAAGAAGGTTAAAATATCAATAAATGTGTTCTAAACAAAATGCACTACATAATAACTAGATAGTGACGTATCTCGAAAATACCCCAAAGATTTTATTACATAATGTAAATAATTAAACATTCAATTGAAAAACTTATCTTTTATTTCAGAAATAATTTAAACGGCCAAAACCGGCTGAAAAACTAGATTAACTACATTGTAATTTGAAGAGTACGTAATTAATTTCTAATTAAAGGCTCAATAACAAACACAAAATTTAGGCAATTAAAAAAAGTGTTAAGAAAATAGTTTTCGACATATATCTAAAAAACAACAGCCTAAACAAATTTATAAACTTTTGATATATATACTTATTATAAAATAAAAGTTCAAAATATAGTTAAAGTTTAACTACAAATTAGACAAAAATTTTGTTTAACTGAAAATAAGAAAAAAAAATAATTGAAAAATTATAGACTTACATACAACAAAAATTGATGTGAAGAAACTAACACATATAACAATTTTGGTTTAAAAATTCTGAGAACTTCACTTCACTATTTACTAAATGTGAACCAGGACTTTAGCATTAATATTAATTTAAAAAAAAAAGTATCTCATCTTTTTTTAAGTATTTATTGTGATTGTAACTAATTTTAAAGTTGATTAGGTAAAAAAAAATATAGCTACTTTATTTTGTTTCTTACTAGACCGTTAGTTGGTAAACATGTTTGATCTAACAATCATTTAAAACGTTGTACAATTGATTAAATTATTATGGATTATTTCACAGTTAGTCAAAAAAACTCAGTGTCTATTCTATTAAGATAGTTGATTTCGATTTAAAAGTACAAATTTTCAATGACACTTAAAAGGATATAATAAACTTTTAGAACGTTTTTTACTTTTAAATAAAAAACAAGTTATATGGTATATGTACTTACTACGTCACTATATGTTTACGCGATGTATGAAATAATTTAAAAATTTTCAAAAAGGTTTTAACGTTTTCCAACTATAAGCTTCAGTAGAATAACCTAAACCAGTTAAACTTATAGAATTTTTATAAGTTGTAAGAAGTCAGTAGTGTTATAGTATTATTTATTTTTTGTATAATAAGTTAGTTTTAAAAATCAACTATAGTAACCTCTCGCTTATTTACGCACATAGTATGCACAGAAGAAATGCGTAAAGATACGAGAGATCGTAAATATACGTGAGGTATCAAATATACTTAATATAATAGCTGTTTTTTGATATCGCTTCTAGTTAAACGCAGACTTGGAACTATTCACTTTTAACAATTTATTTACTTTGTTTGTAAAATTGAGAACAAAAAGTTAAACTATACATAGAGTAAAAATATAAAAATTTAAATTATTTTAAAATAATAATACTTGTAAAAAAAATATACTTATTTTCATTTTAAGTAGATTTTATCTTTATCTTTTTTATATGTGATTTGTTTGATACTAAACATTTATATTCTATTTTACTTACTAAACTCAACTTATAACTAAGCATTTGTTTACAATTAAGAAATAATGTGGTGTCTATATTAAAATTTGTTTCTAAAGTCTTTTATTAAAATATGTGTTTGGTGCTGTAATAATTTCTTTCTTTTGAACCAAAATATATAAAATATAAGAAAAATGTTCAATAAAAATTGTATTTGTTACTGCAATCATATTTCTTTCAAAACTTTAATTTAATATTTTTAATTTATTGTTAACAAAATTTATGATATAATTAATGTATATTAAATGTTTATTAATTAGTCAAGAGACATAAGTTTACAAAATATAAAGATATAGAGTGGTGAGTTAGCATTTAAAAACATATTTTTAATTAAAATTGTACAGTAAATTTAAATTGTGTAATATTAAAAAATGAATTAATTTTTTTAAATTCTAAAATGCGTAACGAAACAAGAGTGCGTAAAGATGCGAAAGGTTACTGAAAGTATTTTTTAAATTTTTGTTTATCTTTTTGTTTATAAGACCGCATTTGACTTTATTGTTCTTCAATTAATATTCGATTATAAACTTAAAATTAGCTAAAAAATAGAAAGTGGTATATGCCATACAGACTTTGAAATGTAATAATTTATACATCCGTAAACATCAACTGAATTTTTTCTAGGAAGCCTTAATAATAAATCATTAATTATAAAATTTGATTACACAGTAGTATTTTCACAAACATTTAACAAATATGTTTTTTTTACATTAAAGCTTGTTTTTATAAATTTGTTTAATTATGCAGAGGATAGTTTGATACCGAGAAAAGCGGTGTTTACAGATTTGTAAGTTTTTATTTTTGAAAATCTCTATGGCTTTTTGATTACCACTTTCTAGTTGTAAGCCAACTTTGTGTTTATAAATAAATATTAATTGTAAAACAATTAAGTTATAAGCGGTCTCATAAACAGAACAGGAACAGAACAAAAATCTTAATCTTGAAAACATATAATTAAGTTTTGAGACTAAGTCATTATAAAAAAAAAATGTAACGTTACTGACATCTTACAACTTTTTAAAAAATTAATAGTACAATTTTTTTTAAATTAATTTTACTGAAGTTTGTAGTCTGAAAATGGTAATTGCTTAGAAAAAAATACTAAACTATTTAATTTAGCGGGTAAACTTATAATGACGCATAAAATAAATACCCATTATAACTTTAATTCTATTACAAACTAAAACACGTTTGAAAAGCTAGATATCTGTAACCATGTGTTCAACAATTTGTACAGCTTAAACCAGCTGAGATACAATAATTATTCTTACATCACTAATTAATATCTACTAAAAGTGACGTACTTGTTTTATTTAATATAAAAGGATTACTATAACATATACTATAACATTATTTCGACATTCATTTTAACTTAGCTATTAATAACTTTCGAAATTTGTTGAATTATTTTTTCACGTATAAAAATGCAGTGACGTAAGAAGTATATATCTTATATAATTTATATTATCAAATAAAGATAAACATAATTAAATTGTTAAGTACTTGTTATTAAGTGTTGGTAAATTTTTATAAGCCTAGACCGGCCGGAATGAAACAGCTGTTTGGACACCACTGAGACACTAACTATCATCTACTTAAAGTAATACGATAGTTTTATAAAACTTTAAAGTTTAATACAACAGAACTACAAAGAAATTTTAGCTTAGCTATTGAACTAGTAATAGAGAATTTATTTTCCGAACATAAGCGTAAGATTTATTTTAATTTATAGTTTCATTAAATTGTTAAAAGTCTTTTAACTGTACTTTTAAAAAACAACTGCTTTAAGGCGAAAATTACTAAAATATGAATTTAATGACTAAGTTTTAAACCATCACAAATAACTTACTTAATTGTGCGATTATTAGTTTATTGAAATCAAAAAAATTTATTATTCAAATTTAAGTACAATCTAAATTATTAAATTATAGAATTGTTAATTTGCTTGAAAATAATTGTCCAAGTAAACATAGAAATTTGAAATTTAATTTAGAACCTTTATGTGCTTTATATAATTTCTAAAACTCTAATTTACATCTAGAACAGGGTTTCCGAAAGTGGGCCAAGTGGCCCCCTTGGGGGCCATTTGAGGAAGTCAGGGGGCCATAAGCCGTAAAGGGGCCAAAGGGGGGGCCATGACTAGAAAAGGGGCCATAAGGGAGCCTTTTCAATTTTTGGCCGTCTTTGAAAATTACGTAATTGTTACATGAGCAATTTTAGAATTTTAGTTTTTGGCCCTGGGTTTAGATTTAAAATCCACTTTGTGAAAGTTTATTCTAGAAATAGCTTTAGTTATTTATTTACATTATATGTTATTTATTTAGTCAGATAACTTAATGTTAAGTTCAATCTTTTGCCAATTTTATTTACAGTATATGTTTACTTTACAGTTTCAACCAATTAAATTATGAAATTTACAGTCTAAAGATGTTGCTTAAAACAAAGTTAAACATCAGCTGCTCAGTTTTTAAGTAATTTAAACAGTTCAATTTTATAAGGTAATGTGAATAATTAGATTATTAACTTATCTTATATAGAGAGATAGTTATTTGTGTATCAAAACTGCAACTCCTACTTGATTTAACATGCCAACCAGGCAATCTCATCAACTGTATTTCAAGTATGTTTTCATATATTTATACTCATGTTTTAGCAAACAATATTTTATTTAAAACTAGTTGTATTTAAAGTTATTCTAAATTTACAATATGATGAATCAGCAAAAAAAAAAGTTGTTTTTCATGTTATTTTTTATTTTATTTATTAAAGCTTTATTTATTTGATTAATTTCTAATATGTATCGGTAAAGTGGGATAGGGATAAGGGTATAAAAAAAAAATAAAGCTTTAAAAAAATGTATCGATTCTGTAAATATGCATATCAGACTGACCTTTAAGTATACTATTCATTAAATTTTAAATTGTAAGTTCTTAGAATTTTTAATAACTAACATAAAACATAACTTTTCAAAATTCAATAATGTAAACAACTTTTTTTTAAATGTAGATTCTTACTTAAATTAATATAGAAGTTATTTTTTATGGTTGCCGCTATAACTTATAAAATTGTAACTTTCTAGCATATTGCTAATAAAACTATTATATTTTTATAAATAAATGTTGTGTACGTTGGTTTAACTTTTATTTTAAACCAAACCACATTTAAAAAATAAATTTTAGTTATCTTAAAAATTAAGTAGTAGGGTACCATTCTTAACTACCACTCTTATTAAATATTTCCAATAAACTCTGACTAACTCTTTTTTTGGTTAGTATGAACCATTTATTATTTTTACACATGTTGCCTTGAGCTTATTTTTTTACAATTTAAACTTAAGATCATTAAGACTTAAAAAAAAGTCAAAAGTTGTTTACAAAATTAATGGTGTGAAGTTCATTACCAAAATGTTTTTCTCCACACTAATCCATTGACCTTAGTTGTAAGTGTTCACATTTTTCTTTCTTACTAATCTTCATCTATTTTTTAAATCCTTACAATAAACTTTGTATATACTTGTTAGTAATGATAAAAGTGCTGATAACCTATTTTATCTATTACCATTTATAAATGAGATTTTTTTCAAATTATTTTAAGTATATATGAAATAATATAATAAAAAAAACTTAATATTATTTGAAAAGTTTTAAATTTTTTATCACTGAAACCTTGTATAAAATATAAAAGTTTATTTTCACCTTTTTTTTATTTAATTAATCTCTTTACTTTACAGTAAATTTGAGCAATATTTTAAAGTTTAGTCAAATAAGAATATACATTTTTTTAAACAAGTCATATAGTGAAATTAAATGTTTTTTAATTACTTCTCAGTTTACTTTACATTACACTTAACATTTTACATACAGGGTTGCTAAATACTTGGTACACTCAGAATAAATCAGGATATTTTGAAACTTTTGAAAATCTAAGAATGACTCAGGACAGCTTAGGATAACTCAGGGTTTTTTCTAACTCAGACTGACTTAGGATAAGTTTAAATAGAATAATAGACTGAATTATTATTTTGAATTACTTTAAAAAATTTAAGATGCCATTTTCAAATTATAATATTTTTTGAAAAGTAACGTTGCTCTTGTAAATTTACAAATTACCTATGGATTGCTCTTTTTATTCTTCATACAAAATTGTTTAAAACTTTTCAAGATATGGCTAAAATAAATTTTAAATTATAGTATTTTTTTGAAAATAGTTAAAAAAAAAGAACCAGACCCAAATAACAAGTATGTTCAAAAGAAGTACACAAAACATTGATGACGGTGTATTAACTTTATATTACCTGTCTTTAATAATTGCAAAACAAGGGTTACCTCACACCATTGGGGAAAAAGCATTTATTCCAGCCATAAGAACAGTACTTGAAAAAGTTCTAAATATCAAAAACATCAGCAATGTTCTACGCATAATCCCATTGAGTAACAACACAGTTAAACGACGCATTGATGAAATGGGAGAAAGTGTAGAAAAAAACTAATTACATTGATGTGTACCAACTTATTTTCCATACAAGTTGACGAGTCTAATTTGCCTGGAAATAAGTGTCTACTTCTTTTATGTGTACGAATGGTAGTTGGTGACAAAACCTATGAAGAATTAGCTATATCTCAGCTAATTGAAATCCACAGCACAGGCAAACTTGTTTTTAATAAGATTAAAAACTATTTTGAATCTAAAAACAATACCTTTAGAAAACATCATAGGTATTGCAACAGATGGTGCTCCCTCCATGATTGGTAGGCATGTTGGATTAATCACGTTTTTCAAAAAGGTTAATCCTAATTTATTTACAATTCATTGTGTAATCCATAGGCAACATTTAGTTGCTAAAAAATTAAGTGGTCATCTACACACCTCATTGAATTTAGTTATTAAAGCTGTGAACAAAATTAAAAGACATGGTTTGCAAACTCGTTTGTTTAAAGAGCTTTGCAATGTCAATGAGGAGGAGTTTGACAACTTATTCATACACACTGAAGTCCGATGGTTATCAAAAGGAAACTGCTTGGAAAGGTTCTTAGCAGTTTTTGATACAGAAATTGAATTTTTTTCTACAAAAAAAAAGTGAATTATCAATTAAACTGCAAGAAAGAAAAATTGACATAGCATACTTGTCTGACCTCTATGGAAAATTTAATGTTCTGAACAAACTCCTACAAGGAAAAAATTTAAATATCATAATAGTCAAGGCTAGTCTAACCAGCTTTACAAACAAACTGGAACTGTTTGAAAGAAACTTTAAAAAATATCAATTCTGCCAGTTTTCAAGCTTAGAAAACTTAAAACATCAGCTAAGTAAAGATGAGGTAGAAATTTATACATCCCACTTAAAGAGCTAAAACTTGATATAGTTCACGGATTTAAAGATATATTTCAATTTAATGTTCCAAATTGAATAGTAAGCCCCTTAGAAGCAAGTCTTGATGAAGTAAAAGTTGAATTACAAGAAAAGTTCATCGAACTAGTTGCTGATCCTGAGCTTAAAGTAAAGTTTTTGCGATTTGGGTATGAAAGTTTTTGGTTGCAAGAAAAAGTTAGACAACAATATCCAGATATTTGGGAGGAAATAAGTCTTTTATTCATTGCATTTCCTTCTAGCTATGTAGTTGAAAAAGATTTTAGCACAGTTATAAATGTCTTAAATAAAAGATCAAACTTAGACATATCCAAAGGAGGAGACTTGAGGTTGTATCTAACTGAATTAAAACCAAACATAGAGAAGTTAGCCAGTAGTCATCAAGCTCATCCTTCACATTGAATTGTAGGAGCAGACCAAACTTACTGTAAGTTTTTTTTAATACAAGAATTAGTAAATGTTTTTATTCGAAATAGATATTTCTAGTGTACATTTATAAACAAGTTTTACATATAATTTTGCAGTTTGATATTGTTATGTTTATAGTATTTAAAAAAAGCTTTTACAATATACCTATAAACGAAAAGAATTAACTATATGAATTCCTTTTTTTTAATTAGCTTAAAATATTTCAATCTAGTTTAAAAAAAATAGAAAAAAGTTACAGCATAGTTGTCTAAAAATTATAAAAATGTTATTATATATAGAGAGATTTGTCGTTATATATGTAACATTGATTAAATTATTCTAATCAAGCAAACATTTTTTTTTGATTTCATAACACATTACTTAGTTTACTGGTTGAAATGTCAAGAGTTTTTTTTTTTTGATTATTTATTTTCAAGTACATATCAAATCAGATTTTAATTGTTTTTTGAGTTATTCAAAAAATAATTTTTATATTGATTTTATATAATTACAGTACTATTCATATATAAGACCACATAGAATGTTTACTTATGAATTTAAATAGAATTGTTTTTTACAGTTTTAGTTCAGCTTTTATTTAACTAGTATGGTTGCCACACAATCAGACCACCTCAAATGTTTTGAAATTAAGAAATTAACTCAAGCTGGTTTGAACTTAAAAGTTTTATTTTTAATTTCCTTATTTGTCACATTTTTTTCTTATTTTTATACTTTTATGCATTTCTTTTTCAAATTTTGTTCTTAGTTTTTTTCAAATAATGACCAGGTCAGTTTTTAATCAGTCGTGATGATTTTACTTTATTTTCAAGAGTGGCAACTCTCACTTAATTAAGACCAGTTTTTTTCTTGTTAAGTTATCTTAATTAGGTATTTAAAATAGCTAGATTTATAAACTAAGTACAAATTCAACAGTCTTTAGCAAGCGAACTAGCCACATCAACTAGTCTACAGCAATATAACTAGACAATCCAGCAATCAACACCCTAACAAGCAGTTTGCCTATCCAGAGAAAAGTGTCATCTAATTTTATAACTCGATTATGTTTTATGTTTGTTAAATAAATAATTTCATTGTCCTGGACAAGACGTTAAACTGTATCCAAGTAGTGTACAACGCGATTACCGAAAGGTTTTTTCAAATACTAGTACATTGGACTAAGTATTTTTGAGTTCTTTTTTCTTCATTTCAATATTAATTTCTTTGCAATTTTTTTTTACTACCATTAAAAATATCAAAATGTTTTTGATTAACGTTTCATTTTCTAAATTTGATATATAAGGTACGAATTAAATTATTTAATTTGTTGCAACTAACATTTACAAAGACATTTCAAATTAATAAGTTGTATTTATTCCAAGTTTTTATTTTGATAGAGTGGCTTTTATTTAAACAACATTTTTGTTACTATGAAAATTATTTATTACAACCAGATGTAATGTCAGCGTTAGAAGCGAATTAAGAATTTGAATGAGTCACCTTAAAAATTCAAAAATAGAGTCTTTTAGTAACAGCGGTATTACGCTGAACTTATTAGAATGCACCTATTCGTTTTCAAACGAATAAAAAATGTGCACAATATAATTTTGTGAAGCCATATTGTAGGGGGGCCATGGCCTTTTAAATTTACTCGAAGGGGGCCATTAGAAAAAAAGTTTGGGAAACCCTGATCTAGAAGTTAGTTTCCTAGTTTTAATCTAGAATTTTCAAACCAAAAGTATTGCTGTGTATTAGTTGATTCACATTGTTTTATTATTTAGTGTCCTATAAAATTTTCTCAAACTATGAGTTATTACTTATTTTTAAGAGTATATGTAAAAAAGTTATAATGCAGTAGTCATTAAGTTTAAGTTCATAAAGAGTAGTTTTACACTTGTATTATAAGTTTATTATTCGACAAAATAAAAACGCTTAATTTTTTTGTACTGTGATTTGGTGTAGAGAGAAACTGTCAGTTATCGAGTCTTATACCTCTTAATTATACCTCTTGCTTATACCATGCAATAAAATAAAAACATCTTTTGACTCTATAGTTTTAAATGAATAAATATCTACTATTTCAAACTAAATTAATTTCTAGTATTGGTAGTTTGCTTTAAAAAAAATAGCTATAATGTTTAATGCCATTTACATAATACTAAACAGAAATAAGAATGCTATAAAATATTAAAAGACTTAACAGATTATACTGAAAATATACTAATTAGGCGTTTAAGTATTTAAATTGAAATGATTAAAAAAAGTTTTATAAACTATCAATGAGTTTCCTTATATGATCTTTATAAACTTCATTATTACTTAATCAGTCAAATGATAAATGTTAGTTAAATAATAAACAATAAATAATAAATTTTGTAAACTTATTGTAGACTCTTTTCTGACGAAAATATTTTAGGTAGATTTTTTTTAATTACTAATATATCAATTACAGTAAAAAAAATTAGTAGAGGTTTTAATTTTTATTTTTATTTGTAAGATTTCAATAGAGTGTGCAAATTAAATATGCTATTATCAACCAGGTTTTAGTGACAAAAAAAAATTCGACTTCTTAAAAAAAATAAAATAGTACAATAAATAGTTTATAAAATTTCTAAACACTTCTATATTTTATCTAAGTTTAATGATAAATTAATGTTATTACATTTATTGAATACTTAATGTCAAAATTCTTTTGTTTATAATTTTACGCATCAATGAGTTCAGATTCACATCACTGCCATTGTCTAAATGTTATTTATTGGTTCGAATTTGTTTGACCAGGTTAGCTTACCGAAACCAGGTAATAAACCGAAACATAAACTGATGTTTTATTATAATTGTATTAGCTTTAAATGCTTTCAAAAAATTAAAAGTTTGTAAAACAATACATGTATAATTACCGCTTGTGCAATTCAAACTTCGTCCTACAATTTTTGCATGGTCATTGATATATGCCTGTAATAATTATCAAAACTGAATGCGAATATTTGAGGGGTATACTTAATTACGTCACAACCCATTATAAAATAAAAACTAAACATCTTTTTTAAATAAAAATAAGTAAAAATATTGTAGCTAGCTTTGTACAAAATAACATTTTGATTATGTCATAAAATCCTTTATTGTTTTAAAATAATGAAGATCTTTAACTAATAACATAATAAAATAGAATTAAAAAATAATGGTTAAACCGTAAAAAAATATTATCTGTATAATGTTTTCAATGACATTTAATATACGTAAGGATACTCCAAGGTTAAATGTAATACGCTTTAACTTAAGCTCTTAAAACTTCTCAAGAATAAAAGGCTTCATTTTTATATAAAAGATAACTATTTTAACTGCTGTAAACTGCTCTGTGCAGTACAAAATTTAACTCTCAAAATAACCTTTTATCTAAAATAGGGCTTCTGAATTACGTTTTATTTTGAAAGAACTCGTGCAAAAATGACCTCTCCTGCAAAAGTATTCCCTTGAAATTGTCCCCTTCAGCAAGAGTAACATTCTTTATTCCCTCCTGCAAAAGTATGTTCGTGCAACTTTGTACGCTCGTGTAATTTAGATAGCTACCCCAAAATATAAATACATTAATCAATAGTGAATAATTAGTTTTAAAACAAGTATAAATTTTATGAAAGAATTTATACAATCTGTAGTTTTTTAACAACTGTTTTAACAACTTATAAAATTATCAAAGTGAAACTTTCAAAAATTTCCTACTTAAACTCAATAACAAATATATATTTGTCAATCAGTTTTTCTAAACATAAATAATAAACAAGGTCGGCATGTTTGGTTTTATAATGAAGTTTTCACTGTGAAATGAGAGTTTATTGAGCAGACTCTGTGACGTCATAACATAACAGGACATAATTATGGTACAAATCTCTTATATTTTCACAGCTGTGGAGAGTTTTGTATTGTACATAACTTTCGTTAAGCATAATTTAACATTTTAGATATGTACATATGTTAATTTATGTACATCTATTTTATTTTGATACAAGCACTTATTATTCATAGAAAAAGGCTATCGAAATAAGTAAGAACAAGTACATACAGTTTTTTACATAAGTTTTATTTAGAAAATAAAAAATGGATTGAAAATACATAAACTTTTATTTTATTAAAACAAATAATGAAACAAAAAGAATGAGACAATAAACAAGACAATAATTAGTTGACAAAATATGCTTAATTTTTACAAAATCAAAAAAAAAACTTGTATGTTATGATTGCAATTAAACTTTTGTTTTAGTATTACTAGTTTAACTACTTAGTATAATTAATTAATAGTTAAATTAACTACTTAGATAACTACTCGTTTATTATAAAGAAATCTAACTAAAAGTTAATAGCTACTTCTTCTTTAAAGTTAAAATTTTATAAAACCATGTTTAGAATGATCACAAAATTAAACGTTAATGTAGCGTTAATCTACATCGTATCAATATTTTTTTAACAAAACAAGTTAATACTTAAAAAATATCTTGATCATGAAATTTATAAATATTTTAGTTTCATACTAGAAAATTAATACTGTTATGTTTTTAAAAATCTACTGTAAAATTACTGTTTAGTTTATATTTTATAAAAGCATTACCTATTGTTCGAATTTTTATGAAAAAAAAGTTTTAAGTTTTGTTTTACACATAGATTAAAATCATTACATGTTTTGATTTTTAGAAAAAAAATAAAAACAACTTAACTACTAGAGTAGAAATAATATAATTAATATAATTAGTTTACATAAATACGTGTTGAAAGAATAAATAAAAACTAAAAAATGATAGTTTATTACTTCAGGCTTTTATTACTAACAAAAAATGCGTACATTATGTTAATAATAACATAATGTTGCGTAAATTATGTTAATAATATCTTTTTTTTGTTTAAAGTGTTTTAACAAAACGAATCTTATCTTACATTAAAAAAATTGTTTATTGAACGAAAATAAAAGCGCTCAAATAATTGGTTTAAGGACCTGGTGTACAAAAAAAAAACTTCCGGTTATTGAGTCATACACCAGGATAAAGTTTAAAATCATGTCCAGGATAAATATCAACTAAACAGTCGTAATTTATAAAACCTTAAAGATTATTTACATTTTATATAACATTTTTTAAATAAATAACATATAGTTTATTCTTTTTGATGTTTTACATACAAATAAATGCATATTTTCCTTTAATAACTTAATATTCTAGGCTTTAACTAATAATAGTTTATAAGACTAATACAATGATTATAACTTTCATGTTAATTACTCAACACAAAATAGTTTTACCTTATGTTCAAAATTATAAATGTAGCAGATATTATTCAATATCTCCGTTTCACTCTTTGTAGTATATTAAATAGTTAAACAAAGCATTATAATTCAAAGAATCTAGAAAATGTTAATATTTGTTTATGATAAAATATTAGCTATTAGATTTATAAAATATATAACGTACAACAACCTTTTGGTACCTTTGGTTAAACCTAAAGTTTTTGTTAGGGGTTGTGTTTTATAAATATTAAATAAACTAAAGATGTTATACAAATTAAAAAGTAAACTTAATGTACAAAAGATACAACAAATCGTTTGATAACGATTTACTAACGCATTTCTGTTATGTTAAGTAACTTTTAAACTTCGCAACAAGTGATTTACTTTAAAATCACATGAATTCAGTAGTATCGTATTAACAGTTTTAACTTCAAATAAGTTTAAGTGGACAAAACTTTTATCTTAAATTGTATACTATAATTTACTAATCGAGTTTTACTTAAAACTGCCTAACTTCATTTTAAAATCGTCGAAGTGAGACAATAAAAGTTTCATATTAATCGTAGATTACTTGAGTTATTGTTTTCATCAACTAATCATTGTAGTAGCAAATATAATAACAAAAGTAAACTTGGACTGTTTTAAAAAATATTCCACTTTAAATCTAGTTGATCATTAGACATATATTTTTTTGTTGAACAAAAAAAAGGTACTTATTTTTTCTGTCATCTGACCTAGTGTACGAAAAAACTAAAAAATTTTCTAAAGTCAAATGCTTATCAATACAAGCATTAGTTTAAAACATAAAATAAAATTTATTTTTACTTACAGAGTTAAATTTCTTTCTAGTACAGGAACTTAAAACAATGAAAAATAGTCTAAATTAGTTATTTCGAAAGTATTTAATTTTTGTTATAAAATAAAGAAATAAACTTTTTATTATTATAAACATCGACATAAACTAACAGTTTATTATAAAATAATCTAACTAAAAGGTAATAGCTACTAATTATTTTTTAAAATTAAAGTTTTTTTAAACCATGTTTAAAATGATCACAAAATTAAACGTTGATGTAGCGTTAATCTACATCGTATCAATATTTTTTTAACAAAACAAGTTAATACTTACAACAAAGTTTTTACACTGAGCGTTTTAACTTGTTTATTAAAACAGATTGGTTATGTTTATTAAAGCTCAGAATAAAAAACACTTTTTTATCATTAATATAAACATATATAAACCATATTGATATTAAATAATATTAGTTTTCAACACTCTTTGTACGGTATTAGAATGAACAAAAAAGAAAACACTGTGGATTTACAAAAACAAATACAAGATGATTTTTTTTATGAATTCTCTGAAAATATTAAAACTTTGATAGTAAAACTAGTTTCAAGACATTAAACACAACGCATGCAGTATAACTAAATATAAGTTCTGTTCAGCGGAGACATTTTGTTATTTCATTATTACTATTTAACAGATTGTTTTAGTTTCAATTTTGACTAAAATCGTTTCTATTTTTGATTTAGTTTAAAATAACATTATTATATAAATGCGTTAAAGCTCATGGTTCAATTTTGATAATTAAACTATACTTTAAATTGAAGGTCACATTTAGTTAAATATGCTTACTAAAGACGTTACACTTTATTTTATAAGTAGTAATTATTTATGAATAAAATTAGCAATAATAAAACTTATCATATACATAACTATGTAACTACGATACAGTGAAAACTATTTTAAATATTTTAAAAGCTATGAATTTTTACTTTTGATTGTACAAAAACCATAATAGTATACATACTTATATTGTCATTTATCAAACATACACACTGTTCAATTATACAAATTTAAATAAAACTTATTAATATTTTTAAATGTACGTTGCAATATTTTTTACAAGTTTTGGTTTTTATATGCAAAGAAAGTTATCTCAACTACTAGAGGATAAACAATATACCTATCCATTTAGTTCTTATTTATTGTTATTCTTATTTCTTAGATTAATATTAATTCTTTACAAAATTAGTTTTAAAGAGATACATACAAAAGACTTTATAAATTTATATCTAAGCATTTCCGGAAACATACTTCTTGTTAACTTAAATAGTAGAGTGGCTCATTTTTAAGTTAGTTTAATCACTTATTCAAGACTAAAAAAAAATCAGTTATACTTAAATTTTGTGGTTTTACAATTTTTTTACGACAAAAACGTTTAAGGATGTACATAAGTGATACGAGTTTAAAAACCAAACATTTCTTATTTTTCTTAAACAAATAATTTTTACTCAATTATGCAGTTTAGGTCGTTTAAATTATACATGAACATTATTGACTTAAAACATTTTAATTATGTTTTTATTTTATTTGCTAACAAAGATATTGAAGAATAATTGAATGTTAAGTCACTGAATTACTTTTTTTTTATTAAGAGCATATTTATATTTATTCAAACAAAAACAAGTTATGGTAAATTTTTTGAAAGTTTTTTAATTTGATTTTTTAGGTAAGTTCGGACTTAAGATTGTATAAATAAACAATCGTTTTCTGATTAAATAGTTTAATTTTTGTCTTGACGTTCATTAATTTTTTCTTAATGAAACCTGTAAAATTGGAAATCGACTTCTCCAAGTAAATTAAAAAAAAATATTTTGTTTTTTACGCTAACTTTTACTGATTTTATAGTCTGAAATCGTTAACAACTTTTAACAACTTTTAATAAATTATTAAATTATTTTTTTAGCCTGTAAACATATAGTGACGTAAGAAGTACATACCCAATATAACTAGTTTTTTATTAGAAATAAAATCATGTGTGAAAAGCTTGATATATCTTTTCAAGTGTCAGTGAAAATTTATACAGCTAAAACCAGCTGAGGTAAAATAACCGTTTTTAAACCACTATTTAATATATGATTGAAGTAACACGCAAGTTTTATATAAACTAAAATGCTTAGTATAACACAAGTTTAACACATATTTTAGATTAACTGTTAAACTTTAAAAAAAAACAATTAGTCTTTAGAAAGCTAATTTAAAATTTATTTACTAGTTGAAATTAGTAGTTTCTTTTAACCTTTAGAAAATTATATATTTGACTTTTTACTCTAAGACAACTACTTTAAAGCGATTGAAGCTATAATTTAAACTCATTGACTAACTGTTAAATAATTCGTAATTATTTTATGTAATTATACAATGTTTAAATTAGAAAGGTCAACATGTTTACCAACTAAAGGTCTAGTAAGAATTATAATAAATACATTATGAAAGTTTTTATAATTAAACTGAACAAAATTAGCGCTTAAGCAAAATGAAAACTAGTCAACAATTGATTTGAAAATATTTAAAATTTTAATATTAATACTAAAACCGTAGTTTACATTTATTAGAAAGTTAAGTGACTGCAATAATGTCAGCACTAAAAATTTTAAAACAAAAAAAAAATTATGTGTTAATTGCTTAATCATTTTTTTGTATATGTTTTTTTTTAATTTTATTGCAACTTTAAGCCATTTTTTTACGAGAAAAGTTATAGGAAGTTAAGATTCAGTGCAATTTAGCTTAAATTATGAAAAACAGTAAAACAAATTTTAACTTTAACTTATTACTAATATAAAAATACTAGTTCATAGAAAACTATTTGAAATAAACACTAGCTTACTAATTTTGTTTTTTACTTACAGATTATTGAATTTTTTTTAATTTTTTAATTGTAGACATTTTTATATGTAATTTATATAAACAAATTTCTGACGAAGTTAAATTGTAAGTAAATATTTATGTAGACATGCAATTAAAGTAGATAATTTTCATTAAGATCATAGTAGTATTGTTTTACATTGAAAATATGGTTTGATATTTATGTGTTCTGATATATTTTAAATAACACCAGGTTGGTTAGAAAAATAAATTACATCATCATTTTTATGTTAAAACACTTTAATCTTTTAGTATAGTGAAAATTAAGTTGACAACTAACTAAACGATAATTTTAAGATGATGAAAATTTATAAAACAAGCTACAAAAGAATTAAGTTTCTTAATACAATTTGAAGGGCTTACGTTAAGAAATTTTTTTTACGTACTGAGGTTTGAAAACAAAATGTCTATTAAAAATAATTTTATCATAAAAGTTGACTTTTGTAATTTTAAAAGGGCACCTACAGCTTTTTTTCATGAGTTTAGTTTTTACTTTCATCAAGTTTTATTAGCATTTATATAATTAATTTAAAAAAAATTAACAATACATAGTGTAACTATTTTAATTTTTTTGTAAACTTTCGAAATAAACGTCTACTTACAACATTTTAAGAATATGTAATGTATATAATGCTAAAAACTTAAAATAAAATGTTAAGTTTTGTTTGCATTTATTTTTAATAAATACATATATTAAAACATTTTCTTTAAAATATTTTTTTAGTTGTCTAAGTTTTATAAATGGTTTTTAACTAACAGTACAAAAATTTAACTTTTTCAAACATAATATTCATTTTCTCATCCGGTTAAGGCCATTGAAATTCGAAAAAAAAGAACGTTGGGACAATTTTAACAACTTAGCATTAATTTATTCGAAGTTCATTACGATAAAATTCTAATATTTACTAATAACGTCATTACATATAAAATATTGGTTGCATATACTTAGAAAATTTATTGATATTTGTATTCTCTATAATTTTCTTTAAATAATTATGTTGAAAAAATTAGATAATAATGTAACGCCTCTGGCTATAAATTAAATTCAGCAAAAGAGTTTTCTCTAATTAGGGGTTTTTTGTTAATTTGTTAACTTTCTAAATTGCCGCCTTATATCATTATTAGATGTGTGAAAGCTCAAGCTGAACTTTTCTATGTGCTAAATTGTGAGTGTTGTTATTAATCTCTTATTTTTAGTTCTGTCTCTTAAATTGATAATTCTAATAAAGTTAAATTGAAGTTAGTTTTACTTTGGTTTGCATAAATTTGAATAAAAAAACTCTGCTGTTGATAAAATTAAATTGAAGTTAATTGTACTTTTGGTTTGCATAAATTTGAATAAATAAACTCTGCTGTTGATAAAATTAAATTGAAGTTAATTGTACTTTTGGTTTGCATAAATTTGAATAAATAAACTCTGCTGTTGATAAAATTAAATTGAAGTTAGTTGTACTTTTGGTTTTGCATAAATTTAAATAAATAAACTTTGGTGTTAATACTTAATTATATTGAAATTATCTGTAATTTGATTTTACATAAATTTAAATAAATAAACTTTGGTGTTAATAGTTAATTATATTGAAATTATCTGTAATTTGGTTACATAAAATTGAATAAATAAGCTTTGTTGTGGATAATTAATTAAGGTAGCAGGCAGCTTTTGGTGCTCTTAATAATCTCTGAAATTTACAAATCAACTTAAATCAATTTAAAATAAACTAGTGGGCCACACCTAACTCTTGGTATAGCACAATGAGTGACAAATCCAAGCCCCCCAAAAAGGATAGTATGTTCTCTTTAGAGAAAATACATCATACTTTAGACAAGGTCAACAACCCCGAAACTCGCTGTAGCCAACGTAACATAGACAGAGGGATTAACAAAAGGGGTGTTGACTCATACTCTTCGCGCCGTAGCCAACCTGGTCCATCAGACCAACCACAAGCAACGTGCGAAAGACATGGTGACCAGGACGTGATTGACATGAACGCAGGGGGGGATCAGTCAGAAAATAGCCAGGAGGTGGAACAACCCCAGGCAGCAATGGGCAGTTATCAACAACCTAGAGACCAGCCTAATCCAAGTGGTCTGCCAAGACAAAGCTACCCACCCCAACAAAATTCTACACCTAGCAACAGCTCCATTCCTCCAGCAAGAACCTCTCCTTTGCCATTCCAACAACAATTCCAACCTAACAACTTAAACATGGACTATTCCCTCCAAAACAACAGGAGACCCCCTATTCAAGTGCCACCTCAAGTACTGAGTGCCGAGGAGATAGTACAGGGGATCAAAGATTTGAAGGAACAAATTCGACAGGCTAAACTTCAAGAGGAATTTCGAAAATTACAAGAAGAATTACATGAATTGAGAAGTCCAAATCCATCCACAAGGACAAATTACGACATCTCAACTCAGGGTAGACAGAATACATACATGGATCCTCAAATCCAGGTTCCCCACCAGGTTTCACACACCTCAAAGGCTCAAGACCTACCAAGGAGCCAGGTGACCAGTCGCTCTCCTCCGAACTATAGAGGACCTTCAGTAAAGCAAGGAGGGTCAGGTGTGAAAGAAAACTTCCAACCATGTGTTCGCAGTCCGTCTTACAACTGCCAACCCCAGCCAGAAGATAGTAGGTATGACGTCACAGTAGACATAGGTGGCAGTACGCCCCGCACAACAACAAGCCAGCTGTATAAACTAATGCAGAAAAAGGGCGATCTTGTCAGTCAAATCGGATACTTAAAGCGCGATACAGAGCGGTTAAAAATAAAGCTAAAACACTTTGAGAAGATTGCCAACGATTATGACATTCGTTCGGATCAAGATCTTTACAGGCTGCTTGAAACATTAGTGACCTGGAAAGAGAGAGAGAGCTACTACCACAGATATAAACCAGAAGATAGGAACTACGACACGTTGAAAGAGTTCCTAATGAGTGGGCAAGCGCGAGTAAGCAACGTGCTACTGGCAAGAACTGACAGGCACTCCATGTCAAGTAGGGAACTAGGTGATGAGATTAATCATTGGTTAGCTGAGTTCAGAAATGAAGGTGTATTAACAAAATTTCTCACAATACACTTAGCACCTCCTCGTTAAAAAATCGTTTACGGGAGAAGCTTCACCTGAAAGACAAAGACTTTCAAATTGCTTGGAAAGTAATGCTCGACACAGATGAGCAAGAGGCAAAGGGACGAGCTAGAAATATAAACTATAGCAATGCCCCGCGCTCAAATCAAAACAGACCAGCCCAAGCACAACAGCAATGGGCAGCCATTAACAACAATGAAATTATATGCAGAAACCATCAGAGATTTGGTATAAATACCCGTACCTGTTTTGACAGGAGATGTAGTATGCGCCATCAAAACATATCTCAGCCTCATGCAAAAAACGAGATCCCAAACTCTCCGCTGTGAGAGGGAGAGTGATTGGGGCTACACTATCTCACACCAAAGCTGTCCAATTTGTAAATAAAACCGCCCCTCGACAGCAACCCCCATCTCAACCGAGACCAACCAGAAATGCCTCAAACTGCACTATAAGTCATCCAGGAAATGAAGTGTCCACACCTTCAAACAAACCGAAGATGACTTTTCATATAAAGCAAACAGCCTAACGTAGTGCAGCAGAAACACCTAATGAGAACCAAAGTTCTGAGCAACCGCAGCCAGCATCAACAGGGCCAGCGTCAACGGTCAGCGCCGCCAAAGCCAGCACCTCCACGACCAGCGCCAACGATCTGAGCCACCTTAGCCAGCACCACAATGGGCAGTCCCAACGGTCTGCGCAAACACAGCCAGCATCACCAGGGCCAGCGTCAATGGTCAGCGCCACTGAAGCCAGCACCTCCACTACAAGCGCCAACGATTCGAGCTACCTTAGCCAGCACCACAATGGGCAGTCCCAATGGTCTGCGCAAACACAGCCAGTATCACCAGGGCCAGCATCGATGGTCAGCGCCACCGAAGCCAGCACCTCCACGACCAGCGCCAACGATCTGAGCCACCTTAGCCAGCACCACAATGGGCAGTCCCAACGGTCTGCGCAAACACAGCCAGCATCACCAGGGCCAGCGTCAACGGTCAGCGCCACTGAAGCCAGCACCTCCACGACCAGCGCCAACGATCCGAGCTACCTTAGCCAGCACCA
This sequence comes from Thalia democratica, assembly GCF_965202585.1. NCBI lineage: Eukaryota > Metazoa > Chordata > Thaliacea > Salpida > Salpidae > Thalia > Thalia democratica. The sequence goes on from NC_139166.1 coordinate 82,375,096, forward strand.
CAACGGGCAGTCCCAACGGTCAGCGCAACCGCAGCCAGTGCCACAACAAAAATCTCTCGACACTACCAATCACAACAAAGATAAAAGTGTAGAAAAATGGACATTTCAACTGAATAAATTCCCTGCACCCAAACCGAAGAACCTCCCTCAGGGCCTACTATTTGTAGCGGATTCAAACACAAATGTCATCTTTTTGGTTGACAGCTAATCCGAAATTTCAATCCTGCCGAAGGAATTGACTAACGGTATAGACAAATATTTTCCTAAACAAAGTAGAACCATCCAAGGGTTTGGTAGCAAAACAACCAACCCCATTGGTAGCGCGGATGTCGAACTTCAATTGGGGAGTTTAGAACCCATCAACCACTCGTTCTGGGTTACTCAAGAATCACGCCACTTTGGCATTATTGGCATGGACCTGTTAAGAAAGAACGAACTAGCGATCCTGCCATCTACCTCTCAACTATGCAAGATGGGGTCAAACGAATCAGCTAGACTGTTCGCACCTGCTGAGTTGCCCACCCCTATAGTCGCTTCAGTCAACCACATCAATCTGGGTCGAATTACAAAGGGATTTACAAAGGGAATTACTTAGGAAATTACAAAACTGGTTGACAACTGCTACAATGGAGAACCGTTGGTTCTGATTGGTAAACTCAAAGTTTTCTTCTTTTTTTTGTACAAGCATAAAAAGATATTTGGTACTTTTTAGATGAATACTACTTAAGGGCTTATTCAAATAAGCAACAGTTGATTTTCACTGATTATTTTGTACAACACCTAAAAGCTGCTTGCATTTTTTATATTACTGTTAAATGACTTAACTTTAAGATTTTTCTTTAATTTTAAAATTAATGGGGTTTTTGATCTTATATTTATTTGTACAACCATTAAAAATTGGTATCTTATAGACATGTATTTTTTTTTTTGTAATTATCTTAGCTAAAATAGGTACTGTGTGATATTTTATATAAAAATCTAAAATTTTCTATATTGCATTGAGTTTTGGTTGTCTCCTGTTTAGCACTGGGAAAGCTTGCCAAGCAAATTGTAAAAATCATGGCTCAGTAACTTTCACTCAACTAGTTTGGTGGGGTAAGTCGAACTGCCACACCCCAGAGACCTCAGAATGAACCATTCTAATAAGAACAGGCTGCCACTACGTACAGCAGAATTGTAGTGACGATGTCGATTCGTCTGGAAATGCATACATGGCAGCACACCTTCGGATGCCATGGGGGCAATGCCAACCCGTCTGCTGATGATGTCAAGCAGACCCTCAAATCCGTTGGCGTTGATGACGATGGTGAACAACGCCAGGTCGCCAGCGATTAATTCGCGGAGAAGGACGTCAGTGGAGCCAAACTTCCCGCCAGAGTTCCGGGGGAACCACTACAAGAAGAGCGGCCGCAGCTGGAGCAACCAGAGAAGAGGAGGAGAAGGCGAGTAAGAAGAGGCCGAGCCTCAACCTCCAGTGGAAAAGTAAGGAACCATCATCATGAACGGTAAACATTGACTTTACAAAATTTTGACTCATGATTGTAATTAGGAATTTGTAAATGTATATTTTAAAAAAAAGTCTTTTCTTTACAACTTCTTTAGAATTTCTTTTTTATTTTTGTTAAATAAAGCATTTTTACCACACTTAAAAAGTGTCTTAAGCATTTACTACATTTAAATACTTATAGTTTTAATTTTACTTTAAAGATAGCTAGTAGAGTGTTTAAATCCAGATTTTGAATTAGCTCATAAATGTTGTTATATGCAAGACCTTCTAGCACATAAAGTTGATGATCATAAGTATCTCTTAAAATATTATTTCTGATTATTACATGTAAATTACAAAAAGAAAGTTATAAACTTATGTTGCATGCTTATATATCTCTAAGTTGAGTGCTCTAGTGTTTAATGGTTTTCACCTTGACTATATTGAAAGTTTTTCTCAGTTTAACAAACGTTTAACACCTTAAAACTAATGTTTATCTAAAAAACCCAAGTTAAAATTCTAAAAATATTTAATAAGAGGGGAAAATGTAACGCCTCTGGCTATAAATTAAATTCAGCAAAAGAGTTTTCTCTAATTAGGGGTTTTTTGTTAATTTGTTAACTTTCTAAATTGCCGCCTTATATCATTATTAGATGTGTGAAAGCTCAAGCTGAACTTTTCTATGTGCTAAATTGTGAGTGTTGTTATTAATCTCTTATTTTTAGTTCTGTCTCTTAAATTGATATTTCTAATAAAGTTAAATTGAAGTTAATTTTACTTTGGTTTGCATAAATTTGAATAAATAAACTCTGCTGTTGATAAAATTAAATTGAAGTTAATTGTACTTTTGGTTTGCATAAATTTGAATAAATAAACTCTGCTGTTGATAAAATTAAATTGAAGTTAATTGTACTTTTGGTTTGCATAAATTTGAATAAATAAACTCTGCTGTTGATAGAATTAAATTGAAGTTAATTGTACTTTTGGTTTTGCATAAATTTAAATAAATAAACTTTGGTGTTAATACTTAACTATATTAAAGTTATCTGTAATTTGATTTTACATAAATTTAAATAAATAAACTTTGGTGTTATTAGTTAATTATATTGAAATTATCTGTAATTTGGTTACATAAAATTGAATAAATAAGCTTTGTTGTGGATAATTAATTAAGGTAGCAGGCAGCTTTTGGTGCTCTTAATAATCTCTGAAATTTACAAATCAACTTTAATCAATTTAAAATAAACTAGTGGGCCACACCTAACTCTTGGTATAGCATAGGGGTGGGCAACGTAAATAGTTGACGGGCCGGATCCAGAAAAATATAGTCCTCAGCGGGCCGGATCATTTTAAGTTAGTGATCTTTTGAATTCTGCTGGATCCTTTTTTAGATCCGGATCCCATTTTAAACATATTATCAGGATCCGGCTAAATACTAATTTTAGACAAAGATCTGGATCCGAATGGAAGCTAATTTCAAAAAGATTTGGATCCAGTTAGATGCTTTTTGATCGGGTATTTCAGAATTTTGAATCAATACATTAACTACCAAGGTTCTCAAGTATGAAATTTTATGATAAATTTAGTTAAGTATTCATATTTCTATACATATTATAACTCTGGACCGAATTGATACTAGTTAGTCCAAAAAAAGTTATAATTTAGTTACTAAAAGTTACTCGAGCCTAACATTTCAAGCTAAAACATAAAAAAATTGCTAACTATTCGAAATTAATGAAATTTGGAAATCCTTATCTGGAATTGATAGTGATAATATTTTGTCAAAAATTAACAAACAATACAATATTAAACTACTGTTATTTAATTTAATTAAGCTAAAGAAGATTCATTACATTTTTTTGCATGTATAAAAGAAACAAAACGAAAAATGATTCTGATATAATAAACAGTTTTACCATAAAAAGCAAAAAATAAATAAAAGATCCCAATGAAACATTTAAGGTTGATCATGTGTTAGAGTTGTTTAATTCTAGTTGCATGAAAGCTTTTGGAAAACCTGCAAGTGCACTGAAATACCGATTAGGTTTGAAGATAGCTTATCCTTTTTAATGTTTATGGTCGGAAATGTTTGTTTTTAAATGTATGAAGTATCGAACAACACAACTAGTTTCATGGTCATCTTTAGAAGTTGACAAACTTTGGCTCGATAAATAATACATCAAGTCTATCTAAAAATCTTATAAAAGCAACAAAAATTATATGTTTGATTTCAAATTTTCTTATTAACTTATTTAAAAAACAGTTAAGCCTAAATAACAAATTACTTTGGCTTGAAATTTTAATACTTTTATTTCAAAATATCAAATAGTTGTAATTAACTTACGAAATTTATTAAATTCTGTACTTTAAAAATATTAATCAAACAGTGCACCTAAAGAACTTTAATAAGAGTACTAACATAAAATAACGAAATATTGAAACAAAAAAGAAATTAATATATATTTTAAGCGTAACAAAAATTTTAGTTTAGGAGACTTTTAGATTAAGATCGATTACACTAGTGAAAATATTACTAAACGAAAAACTAAAACATAAAACTGTTACATTATACTTTAAATGTTAAGTTTAAAGTATTTAGCAAGAATAATTACACTAAAAATAATCAGTGAGACATTTTTGGGTCATAAAAGTTTATAACAAGTTGTTTAAAATCTTGAAGTTTATTTGAAGTAGATATTCTCAGTAATGACTGCAAATTGGTATAAGTAAGATTTGAATGCAGCTTACTTTTGTTTATATACATGGTTAAGAATGTTTGTTTGCAAAAATATGTAGACTCAAACAGAAGAAATAACTTCATTGTCATCTTTTTTAAATTAACAAACTTTTACTTATTAAGTAAATCATAAAATCTGTCAATATTACAGTTTTGAATTTTTCTTATTGTATACTGCCACATTGAAGTTCAACAGTTCTAACAATATTACTAAGTACATTTTCGGTGTCAAACGTCGACGGTGATGAAATAATGTCGAATTCTTCACTTAATTGATAAAAGTCTGCAAAACGACGACCAAACTTATTATCAAGTGAAACTATTGTCAGCAATTGGTCATCACTAAACTTAACCATATAATTAATCAAAAAGTCCTTAATGAAAAAACAACGGCAGAAAAAGTGCAAATGGTATTGCTTTTGGATAATTTGAGAAAGGATTACTTCAAACAGGAACTTGAAACAAGGACTTGAAACAGAACAAGATACTATAACAAAATAGTGTTTTATTACCAAAAAATAATAAGCCATTTTAACAAACGTTTTCAGGGTCAAAGTCTTACAGTTTTGTTTAATGAAATAGTTAAAAAAAGGTTTTGTACAAGTTTTGTAATAATTAAATTGGCTAGCCGGACTTTATATGAATTTTGAAAATGCTTAGCGGGCCGGATCATCCACTTGCGGGCCGGATCAATGTTGTCCGCGGGCCGGATTCCATTTAAAATTAAAAAAGGTTTGGGGGCCGGTCATTTTCACTCTGCGGGCCGGATCCGGCCCGCGGGCCGTACGTTGCACACCCCTAGTATAGCACAATGAGTGACAAATCCAAGCCCCCCAAAAAGGATAGTATGTTCTCTAAAGAGAACATACATCATACTTTAGACAAGGTCAACAACCCCGAAACTCGCTGTAGCCAACGTAACATAGACAGAGGGATTAACAAAAGGGGTGTTGACTCATACTCTTCGCGCCGTAGCTAACCTGGTCCATCAGACCAACCACAAGCAACGTGCGAAAGACAATAAAACTTTTAATGTCATAATCAATGTTTTGCAATTCATAATTTTCTAATTTTTTTATAAAACAAGTTGAATAAATTATTCAAAACAGGATTTGATTCTAAAGCATAATACATTTTCAGTTTTACACTTTCAACTTACATACAACAAAAACTGTTGTTTAATATAACCATTAATTAATTAATCAATTTTATATAATTTTTAAGTTAAAAATTGATTTTTACACTAGTTATTGCAATTTATTGTTTACTGCTGCTCGTAAAAGACATTATTTTACAGTCTGGTCTGTTATCAAAAAAATTTTTTAAAAACTTGATTTTAATAAACTGATACTCATAATCTAGTGTATGTTGTTATTGTAAGGAAGGAACTAAGTTTGTAACGACACTCGATGTTTTTATTTTACTTTTCTGCGTTTGGAAACTTTGTATACAGTAGTTTTAACCTTTTAGTTGTGTCAATTTTCGATAATAATTAAGTTTTTATTTTCCTGCATTCTAGAGGATTTAAAACCATAGTTAAACATTTACAACAAAAAATTTAAAGAAAACATAATAGTTTCGAGGTTATTTCAGATAGTTTGTTGGTATATTGAGATGTTGTAACTAATTATAAGATTAATTGTTTTTTATATATTATAATAAAATAGTTAATTTAAAACCTAATAAAATTTTAAAAATAGATAAATATTTTTATTATACTAGTACTGGATACTCTTTAGTTTCTAAAGAATAAAAACAACTAAAAATTTACAAAATTTTCAAAAGCTAATTACTTTATTACTACTGCAACATAAACTAAATATATTAGCTTTATTTCTCAACTTATTAAGTTGTTAAAACTGTAAAGATTTTTAAAGACCGCATTACACAGTTTTAAACTGTCGTCCATGTAAATATTTCAATCATACTAAAACAAGTTTATTAATATGAATATTTACCAGCCATATGTTTTAGGGTTACATATTCTACGTAGATTAAATCTTTTATCAACTATGAAATTTATTTTATTATTATATATAAAGTTATTTTGTCAAGTATTTTTGTTAAAGTGACTTTTTAAACACTAGCTGTTTGAATGACTAATAGTAATATAGAAAGCGGTACAACGAACTCATTTAACTGTGCTAATATCAAAATACAAATATCTGAAGTTCAGTAAAATTGAAGAGAACGAAAGATTTAATAATAGTTTTAAATTTCAATGATTTAATTATTTACTGTTATGTTAGCTACAAGTAATTTATTTTATATTAATGAGGCTGAATCAGTTTTATGCTTACAAAAAATAAAAGCTTTTATTGAATAACATCTTTTGTACTTGACCACGATTTTTTATTAAATCATGATGTTTTTTGTATAAGATAACTGTTTAAACTAAAACATAATTTATTAAAAGTTGTAAGTTGAATTTCTAAAAAAAATATTATAACCTGAAAAAAAAATTAACCATTGTAAGTTGTAGCAAAACTAAATGCAGCTATGAAAAAACAACTAAAATTGTTTTATAATTTATAAGCATTTCTTATGCAAACACGTCAAAACTATAAATCATAACAATGTTTTAGTTTTTTTTATTTTTAGTACCTATTGTTAGTTTTAATTTAAAATACAATATTGAAACGTTAAAAATTAATAAACTATAAGTTCATATATTGATTAAATTAAAAAACTTTAAACAAAGACTAAGTTTGCTAACAAGATAAGTAATAGAATTTTATAAGAGATTTGACTGACTTCATATGCATACTCGCACAACAACTAACTTACAGTTTGTGTTTATTTAAAAGCTCAAAATGTTAAAACTCCTAGCATAGTCATTCCAATATTTAAGTTAGTTTATGTGATTTTGTATAGACTAAAAACTACCTACTACTAAATGTACTTTAAACAAAACAAAATTAAAAGTAAATACTGCTGTTTATTTACTAATAAATATAACACAATTATTATATTTAAATTTTATTAACAATACTATGTTTCACTCGCTTGAAACTAGTCAAACGAGATCTTCAGTCTGATCAAATCTGAAGATCAAATCTGAAAAATAAATTTATTATGACATGCAGGAAACAAAAGGCTAAACTTAAAATATTAGAAACTAAAAAAATTAAAACATAAAAACTAAATAAGTCTCAATAAAACTTATAGTTTAAAGTTACTAATACATCAAAATCATAACTGTATTAGGTTAGTTTGTTTTAATTTTTTAAAAGTGTAAGCTACTTAATAATTTTATAAAATAAAAACTCAAGCAAATAAGAAAAAAAGTTACTAACATTTAGCAGCCTTGCGAATAAGGAACAAAATAATATGTTCATGTGTACATTTAAAAAAGCTTTATTTTAAAACTTAAGAACATTTCGATAAGTGCATTATTGTTTTGACTTGTACAAGCAAATATTTAAACCAATAAATAATTACGTCTCAGTACAGTAGTCAAACTTTAAAAAAAAAGTAAATGTAACCTAATGCTTTAGCTGAAGAGTTGTTTTCTTTCTTAGTTATTTACAATTTTCGCAAGGCTGCTAAATGTTAGTGTACTTACTTTTTATTTATTTAACACATATTAAAAATAATTTTTATTTTAAAACTATTATTGTTTTTATATAATATTAGATGTTGAAAGTCTGTATATGAAGTAGGGCTGTTTATGTTTAATTTTAACAATAATTTGTTACGAGATAGCTTTACAATTTAATTTAAAAGTGTAAATATATCAATAATTATTATACGAGGTCTTCAGTAACAATTTTTTACCTACCTAGATTCAACAGCAAAATAGGTCATAAATCGCTATCCTACCAAGGTAGTAAGTTATTGATTAAGCTACCATTATACACTAAAAATACAAATCACTTTTGAAAATTCCAGAATGAACTTAAATGTTATCTTTTAAATAATGATTCTCAAGGTCATTAGTAATCATTCCTACTCATCTGTTTACTTTGTTTAAGAAGTTAATAGTATTTTTCATTTAATATCCAAAATTTTATTGATTTTTAATATTTTTTTTTTTGTTCGATAGTTGATTTGTTTCGTTACATTAACATTGGTATAGATTTTAGCAGTTTTTATATGGTTATATTTTATGATTATTCCTTAATGTTACTATTTTAATTAAGTTCAGAATACAAAAAAACTTATTTTTTGTTATGTTTACATTTTTTTTCTTTTTATTATGCAAGCATGAAAAAATAGTTATAGAGGTTTTTGTTTTATCAGATAATAAAGTATTTAAATAGAAAGCTAAGATTAGTGTTCCAAGCATACTTAAGTTAATATTTTTATTTTTTTTTGTATAATTTTTTATTCAAGGAAATTAAAGACCAATTCTTCTTTTTTATGTTCGCAAATTTCGCTTGCTTTCTTTTATTGCAGTTTTAGACTTGGAAAAGTATTGAAAAAATAAAAATAAAAAGAATGCTTAAAAATGGAAAAATATACTTTGTTGTTAATATCATAAATGTTGAAATTGTTATAGTTTTTTATGTTTTTTTTAGAAAAATCATAAACTTTACACTATTTATGATTATATTTTCTAAAAGTTATGTTCAGTGAAAATCACTTCTTTAAAAATCTTTAAAAAAGAAATTACAAGGTATTATTTAACTATTAAAAAAAAATTGTTTTAACTTTAAGTTAAATAATAAAATAAAATAAAAAATATCTTTTTAACAAAAATACTTATAAAACATTTTCATAAATAAACGTATTTTATTTTACTCTCTTTAAAGAAGTTTTTACCTATAGTTCAAATATTCACACGTTTGTTATTAGTGTTGTTTATCTACTTTTAAAAGTTAATTTAAAGTTTCATATATATTTTTTAATTTATATGTTACTAAACAACACTTATAGTATATTATTTAATACAAAATTCAGTTAATTTTCGTTTAGCATTTTTTTTTACTTTTCTTTTTGTTTGACTGATTGTTTTATTACTATAGAATTAAATACTTAAATGATAAAAAAAAACTATGTGTAATAGCTTGTAAGAAACTTTATAAGCACGTGGTGTACGACTCAATTACCGAAAGGTTTCTTTGTACCCACAGTCTTTAGACCAAACTCTTCAAGCTTGTTACTTGTCTTTCAATAACAACAATAATAACAACAATATAGTTTTCTATTTATTTAACTATTTTCATTAATGATAAGTTTTGAAGTTTATAATCTTTTTCTGAATGATATGATTTTGCTACGATCATTTTTTTAAGTAGCACTTAATAAATTAATATTAAAAGATGCAGGAGTTTTAGATATAAAATTCATTTATAAAAAAATTTAGAGTTAGCATTTAAAAAAAATTATTTTCAATTATAAAAAGAAACTTAATACTCGGTTTGAAACGGAAGGAAAAACTTATAAAATTAATTCATTAAAATTATTAAACGACAATAGAAATAATTTTTATTTTGATTTTTCGTACTTTTGTGATTATGTTTAGCTATTTACATACTACTTTTGAAATAAAGTTAAGCTGTCAGAGCAGTCTTTAAAACAAGGCGTCAAAATTTTCTTCAATAAACAATTTTAAATGTTTAAATTTAGTAGGATTAATATTTTTATTAAGTAGAATATATTCTAACTCGAAACTGCGTAGTTTTTTCGTCATTAATATTAAAACTAAATGTAATATATTTTAGTTTAATTTTAGTTTACTATTCTAGCGCAGACATTTTTAAAGTAAAAACTGAGAAAAAAAAATCTTTTTTTAAACTAACTTCTACAGTTGTTTTATATTTTAATTTTATTTAAATAGCGTTCACATCTAATAGAGAGTATTGTAATACGGTATTTCAAAAATGTGTAAGATTTTTTCTTTAAAAGATCTTTAAAACATTTTTATGGGTAATTAGTAAATACTTTAAATATTAAAACTACATCTATTTAAACTTATCAATTTTTTAAAAGCCTACTAGTGTTCTCATATTATTACATAATTATTTGGTTGACAGCAAATAAAAAGCATTTAAATAAAATTTAATTACTCAGCTACTTACTTATTTAAAAATAAAAGCTACTTTTTCTGTTTTAATTTTTAACATAACATAGTAAGCTATTGAATTAAATATCAGACTTATTTTTTTTTATAAAAGTAATAATTTAAAACTGCTTTTAGCAGTGCAAATTTTGAGACTTTGATCTGTTGAACGATAAATATATTCTTTTCATTATAGCTTTAATTACTCATACTATATATAGTGGTAAAGTTGTTTTAAAAAATTAAACAACAGTTTAAATTTTATTCGACTAGGTTAGTATTTATTCAAATTAATTTAAACAACAAATAGTAATAACAAAAATAAATCAGTATTATAACTAAAAAAACTGTATATTGATACAACAACTCTTAAAAACTATTTTTAGCACTCGAACACTTTGTTCTTAAACTCAAAGTTTTATAGTAAACAAATGTGCTAGGAATTCAAACGGGAGTAAGTACATACAATTTTACTACATAACCGAACCATTAAAAGTTAAACTAATCAAAAAAAAATCTAATCAAAAATATTACTTTATAGTAATATTTAGACCCTACATTCCTAATAAAAAAATCAGACTAATAGAGAATGTTATTTATTATAAATTTAATTTTACTTAATAAATCTTATTTTATATACATTCCGCTTGATGCGGTCAAAATTAAACAGCTCTGACTTTGTCTACAAACAAAAAAATCCAAACTGTAAGTGTACGTTTGTGGCAAATTCAAATTTCGTCATTGAACCACTCATAAATTTTGTGCACTAACAAATCAAAAGTTAGTAAACTAAAATTTCTTTTTATGTAAAAAATAAACTATTCTTCATTAATATATAATTTTCCAATATTTAACGAGTTTATAATCTCATTAATATCTTAGATTTTAGAAAAAATAAAGTTTTAGATTATTTCAGCCAATGAAATCATTAGTAAAATCAAACTTTATTTTTTCTATTGAAACAGCTCAGGTACAAACTACACTTCAAATAAAATTATAACAATAAGCAATAAAAATGATAGAAATATAAATAAACTACAACGAACTTAAGTATAAATTAGATCAAATATAAGCTAACTAAATTGAGAACAGTGATGCAGTTTTGTTTTGTTTTTCTCGCATTTATCTCTAATTTTTTTATTAAAAAGTTTATTTAGCAAATATATTGCTACCAGTTTTTAAATTACAATTAATATAATTCATTATATTTAATTTAAATTATTTTATTGTAGTGTATAGTTGTTACTGTAACATTTTTTGGCCATTAAAATAATATACATAGATACACTATAATTATCGATAAATTAGTTTTTATACAGTTAAATTTACGTATTAAATGTTTGTGAAATTTATAGTGAAAACACCATAAATTTAGCTTATTACAAAATGTTTAGCTAAAAACAAGTTTAAGGATTGACTGTGATATATAAAAATTGATGTAACACTGGAGAAAACAAAACAAAGTGTTAATTATTAAGCAGATGTTTTTTGATTTTAGAAAACCAACAATACAATAGTTAAATCAATAGCTTTGTGATATTCTTACGTTTACTTATTATTTAGGTACTATAAAAACTTAGTATTGAGTCAACAATAAGCTTAATTTATTATATTAAATATAAACTTAATGTTCGTTTTAATAGTCTAAAGCTTTCGCATACAATCATTAATATTAAGTTGTTTTCATTTCTAACAAAATTATAAACAAATATATACATGCATCAAAACTATAAAGATTTAGGTTAATTGAATATATTTTTGAACCTTTATTTGAAAAAATGTCTAATAATTTCCTAAATTTTGTAACTGGCAATGAACTTTTAGGTTAACAATTATGAAACTTAATAGTATTTAATTTTATTTTTTTAGCTGGTTTAAACTATTAAAATTCACATAGTTGGAGTACGGACAATTTTTTCTAAGTCTTAATTTATTTATACTTATTTCGTAACAAAATATTTATGTTTTTAGCAAAATGCGTCACAATATAGTGAATATATAATGCATACTTATAAAGAATTGTCGTTTTTCTCTTGAAATTTGTAGAAATAATTTTCTGAAAAAAGGTACAAATCAAGTTGATAAAGTTTCAAATACTTTTATGCATTTTGTAACTGTAAGAATACTTTTATATTAAAAAAAAAACCAATAAATAAAAAAATGCATAAATAAAAGCATTGAATTTTTAATAGCATTTTAATTTTTAATACCAGTTTTTTCAGCTGAATTACTAAGGAAATTGTTTTTGTGACTAGTTATTAATTAAAAAGTAAATTAAGTAACTTTCATCTACCTTATCATTAACTAAAACCATTACTTTTATTTGTTCAAGTTAACCATATTCGAGTTAAGCTTTTACTTTAAATTAAATTAAAATATTATTTTGTTTGAAAACGTCAAAAAAATTAAAAAAAAAAAAAAACGTTTTTATTTCGCTTTCAGTAAAATGAGTGAAGTCATTTATAGATGTTTTTTAACTGAAAAAAGTGACGTATTTACAGTAATGTAGAACCAAAATCTCTGCATATACTTTAATTATTTTATTTATTGTTTGCAGTGTGTAGCAGCTTTTTATTAGTTATAGTATTTATTTCTTAAGTTTTAATTGAATAGTATTTAAAACTCTAATTTTAGTCTTTAATGCTTTTTTGAGACTTTTCACATAAGCCCAAAAATAAAATACAAAAATTTATCAAATTGTAAAAAAATGTTTAACTTTTCACTTGCTACCATAAACAATATTAATAATGTAAAAGTGTTATAAACTAAAACTTGAGCATAGTGTACGCTTACTAGAGTAGTTTGAAGATGTTATACAATAGTTAGGTAGAGTTAATTTTTTTTTCTTAATTTACAAGGTAATTTATTTAGGAGTTAGTTAAATTATCTATTTTATCCTTGATGTAGCAAGATCTTTATTTCTAGTAGGTAAAAAGCAAAAATTAAATATTATAGTTTGGTTTGTCAAAGTTAAATAATATTAAAAACATAACAATTTTCAACATTCTGATTTAGCAAATGATTTTTTTCATTAATTTTTTACTTTCTTAAACTCATTAATCAAAGCTTAAAGCATTTTTTTTCAAATACTTTTTAAATAGTATTCTAGAGCACTTATATTTAAAATCTAGAGTTGTCCAAATTTAAAATGTCATATAATCTTATAAATGAAAAATGTCCCTTTTTTAAAGAGTTGAGTCAAATTTAAAATCGAGTACATTAAAGTAAATTTATTTATTTAGCGATATCCTAAAAGCATCAAGAAATAAGTGAATAAACCATAAACATTCTTAGTTAAGTAAGTATTGAATTTTACGAGTTATTCTTTATATAAAAAGTATATATTGAATACATTGTGTTTAAACTTTAAAAAAATGAGTTGTAACACTTTTTTATCGCATGACGCTGTATGAAACTAACATAAATAACAAAAATCGGTGTACGAAATTTTCTATACGTTGTATAAAAATATAACAATGATGAACACTTATAAATGTATAATTTATTATCAATGCATTGATCACTTTAAAGAGATTTCACTTTTTTTTAATTTTAATAACAGCTGTTTTACTTATTGTTTAGAGCAATGTTTTTAATTAACTGATTTCAACCTCAAGAATACTAAAATGGTAAATTAGTAGAATAGTAAATAAATATACTCAAACTAAAGATTAAGGGTTGAATTTAACTTTAATGCTAAAATTATCGCTTGACTTAGGCAAGTAAAATAAACTTAAACTTTTTGATTTCGTGCACCTTTAAAATAGTTTCGTACACTGTAAAAATTTCGTGTAGCCAAAAAATTAATTGTGTTCAGTAGTATGGATCAGTGTACACTTTAAAGCCCATTATCTAGGTTCAAATAAAACTACAGAAAGAGTTTAAATCAAAAAAAATATCTTGATATTAATGCTTAAATTAAGAGTTAGTTTAATTTATTGTCACTAAAAATAAACTTTTTTTTTTAATGTAAAATGTTTAACAACTTTGATTGAAAACGTTTAGTGTAATAAATAAATCTTTAGCAGTCAAATATATTTTATAACTTCAACGCTGTTTCTTTTAATGTAAAATTATTTGTAAAATCTTTGTTAAACAATTTTAAAAAGAGTCTGCAACTTAGTTTTAGGATAATAAAACTTTTTTTTTAATTTCTAGTCTTATATATTATGTTATACTAGCCTTCTAAAAATGTTAAGAACTAATACATTTGCAATCACCTAAATACATTTTCACACTTCTATTATAATGACACAGTTATTATTTAAACAACTTACTTTGAAACTAGTTAATATTTAAATTTAGTTTAATAGAAATTAATAAATGTTCTATTTTAAATGAACATGCAAAAGTAGTTTAAAAAAAGATATATTTTATATATTATTGTAAAAAATAAATAGTAAAACACCGTATTGCACGGTCTAAAACTTACTTTCAGCTCCATTGATAATTTAAAAGCAATCATGTATTATATATGCAAAAATATTTAACAAACTTTAATAAGAATGTTTATGAGACGTCAGCAATATTTATTTTAAATTTGATTAATACTCAAACTTATTTAAAACAAAAACTAATGCGTATTTAGTTTATATAGTTTATATATATATTAAAAGTATGGTATACAAGTTCTTGAAATAATAAAACTATCTTTAGTTTTAACTATCATTTAGAAAATAGTGTAATGCACGGTTTTGAACTTGTAAGACATTAAATATTATTGTAAATTAAAAGCAATAAGCTAGTACATACATACAAATACTTATAAATAGTATTTTTGGGTGATTATATAATGACACTTTTTTTAACTCCCGCCACCTACTTATATCATTGTAGGAGTAGTAGCTATTTTTTACATACCAATTTTATCATTTACAATTAACGTCGTTGATTTTAGTGTAAATTTAGTATTATGACATGATTATTAAGTTTATGATTTTTTGAAATAAAATAAATAATTTAATGTAAACAAACCAGTAATATAAATAAAGTAAATTTGTAAATTTAAATAAGTTAAAATTAGTTTTTAAATTTAATTATACCACTTTATGGTTTTTCAGCTATCTTGATGTAACCTTGGGTCCTTGGATATGCTTGACATTTAACCAAGTATTTGTATTGTGTAATTTATTGATTTACAGTAATAATTAGTCTAATGTTTTAAACTTTTTGTTTGAATTTTGTAAACGATATAGCTTCAATAATAAAAAAAAATAGGTTATTTAGACTAGAACTATTTACTTTAATAATTTTACACTTAAATTTTAAAGAACAACAAACTTTAAATTATTGTATTTTTATGGTCAACACATGTTTATAAGAAGTTAGTTTAGACCAGGGGTCGGCAAACTGCGGCCCGCGGGCCAAATGCGGCCCGCGAAGGGTAAGTCAGCGGCCCGCGAGCACGTTTATTTTTTTAATGGAATGCGGCCCGCGAAAGAAAACTTTTTGGCCCGCGAGCATGTAAATGTGGCCCGCTGAGCAAAAATGTATTTTAATTTATTTTCTTTGGTAATCTGGTTTAATTTGATAAATTTCATTTAAAGTTCCTGTATAAAATTTTAGAATAGTTAATAGACCTTACTGCTATAGCTTAATATGTGAAAAAGAGAAATTAGCAGTCTAACAAGGTTTATTTTTAATTTCACAATAGCTTTATTCTTACAACAGCAAGTAGTTATCTGAAAAAAAAAGTTTAAAGAGTGCTTCGTTTTAGTAAGTTATTTATATAAAACCTATTTAGTAAATAAATTAAATACAAATGATTTCCATTTTGACATAAGTGATGCACAGTAAATAACAAAAATGTTATTTCTTTACAATTAAGGTATTTTGTTAAACATTTATTTTAAACCTAAGTTTCTTTTATAGATATCTTATCACTATTAGTTAATCTTGAGTGTGCATAAAAACATTTAAAATGACAAAATTATAAGAAATAAGGTTTATTTTATTGTAGTCTTGATACATTTTGATCTTTTAAAAGTTTTATTTGCACTTTAAATAAATTCCTATGTACACCAATTAACAAACATGCCCATGTTTATACCTAAGTTAGATTAAACTTAGTATATAAGTTTGTTTAATTGTGAATTCGCCTTAGCGTGAAATAATTGTTAAGTAATAAAATCAATATAACTTTTGTCTTAATTGTAAGTTTAGTTTATGCATAACTTTCTAACATTATTGTTTCTACATGTAATGGCTAAGTGTGTACAGACACATTTAAAACAGTGTGTATGACATAAATTAAAATAGTTTTTTGTTAGGCATGCATTTTTATTTTTCAAACAATGTTTTATGGCAAATTAAGTTAATTTGTTTGGGTTGCATATGTAACTAATATATACAATTGATGTTTTTTGGAACTACCTGTTTAATAAAAACTAGTTTTAGGGATGGTAATTTTATTAAGTATGTACATTGTTAATAAAAAAAAATAAACATTCAAAACTATTTGAAGATTTCAAATCTTAGGCCAATTTAGTCTTTTTTTTTTAAGAGTTCGGCTTGAATTACTTTTTGGATATGAAAATATCAGACTAGTTTTTTCTCAATCAGGCTGGTTTTTTTGTTTAAAAGAGTTACAAATTAAACTTATGATTTATGTTTTGTTCGATTAACTGTGTGGCTTGAATTATAATATATGTTAAATTTATAATTTTGAAGCTGATATTATTTGAAATACTATTAACATTATTGTATAAATATAAGTAAGTAAAATTTAAATCCAAGAAAAGCTTGGAATTTTAAAATTTATTCTTAAAAAATCTGGAAAAAGCTTGAATCTGAGAATTTTTGAAAAAACCTGGATTTTTTTAACACTTTTTACATGTAAAGTAATGAAATCTCGATATGAAACAAAAAATTTACCATAAAAATGTTTTTTTTTTATTAAAAAACACACTTAATTAGCTTAACTTTATCTTTTTGATACTGATATATTATATAAGGCAGTTATTTTTACTTTTAATTTTATTATATTTTAAAAGCAGTATAAAAAAATTGTACTTTTAAAAACTTTATATTGGTGCGTAGCACTTTTGCTTTTGAAATGTATTTTTGTGGTTTGCATTGGAATTAAACCTAGAGATTCTTCTAAAATGTCAAAGTTAGTAAAAACACCTCTATATAAAGTTCTCAGATAAGCAATATTTGTTGTATCAGTGCTCTCATCTTAAGAGACTAAATAAAGTCCTAATTTGATTTATGAGGCTTTAAAATCTTCAGACTTTTTCTAAACACGACTTCTTGTTTTCATTGATAACAAACAAAAATATTTCATTACCACTAACATAAATTCTTTAGAATATAAAGTTCTAAATGGTATATTCTTTTTAGTAAACAGTTTTGCTGCCTCATAGCTTGCCTTAAAAGTTTCTTCGATCATTAGTTCTTGATGAAGATTATCATGTGTTTTGTTGGAACTGACTTTAGCGATTTTTTTTTTTTTGGTTTCTCGCAATAACTTCTAACTTATATTTATCATGTACGCTTTTGAAATGCAATATTTTTATTACAGAATAATTGCTATAATGCTCAATAAAGTACCAAAACACTTGTTTTAACAAATGGTGAAAACATAATGCAACAAATAACTTAAAAATATAAATAGTATAGTGACGTATAAGTATAAGTTCACTATAGTTTATTTTACATTAAAAAATATAAACAAGTTTATATTTAACAACGTGCCTTAGACATGGCCACTTATATTTAAGCAGCTTAAACCGGCTGATGAAAATAACTAAATTAGCAAAGCTACATATGGCTTAATTTATAAAGTTAAAATAGGATTTTAAAACTACTTTCAATAGTGAAACGATTAGTAATGACAAACTTTAGCATACTTAATACGTAAATATAAGAGAAATGTTTCAGAAAGTTATTATTTGTTGTAAACAATTTAAGTTTCTAAGTTAAGCAAAAGAAAGGCTGACTTCATATGTTTTGTTTTATAGTCTAGAATAAGGTTGAAAAACTCCACTAAGCAAAAATTTGCAGCAATCAAGGTGCTTTTAGATTTAAAAATAAACCTTCTACATTACATGATATCCTACTATCCTTCAGTGATAAGTTGTATATTGAACTATACTTGTTATTTTGGAATTCATTAACATTGTGAATCTAAAACCTTGTAAAAAGATGTTTTTTTTTAGTACTTAAATAACTTTCTTGTTCACAGGTTTCAGCACAAAAAGCGTTAACTAAATTTTAATTATATGGTAAATAAAAGCTAACTTTGTATTTATATTTACTTAAGTCTAAGTTTAACAAAAAATCAAAAAATATAGCTTTGGTTCATAGCAAACAACTCTCAGGAAAAATTTACATTAAGTCTATGTTTAAAATACTGTAGATATTTTAATACTAAATCTTTTAAAAATAGTTTTTATTTCAACTAGCGTTATATAAGTTTAAAGCTGAACATTTAGTAATTATCGTTGAAAAAGAAACATTAAACCATTACTTATCGTTTTTATTTGATTTTAAATCATCTTTTTCTGCTTAGATTATAATAACTCACTGTTAACTTTAATAGTTTAATATGAATGTAATTGCTAAACCTTAAAATAAGTAAAATTTGTTATTTTTCCATTAAAACTAAAATTTAGAATGACAATCTTACAATTAGACACAAAAAAACAAATTTTTTTTGAATTTAGGACGATAAAAATTTTAAACATGTACGTTGAATTTAATATCATTTACTTTGAATTTAACTTGTTAATTAAAAGTAATTAACTTAACGTATATAATTTATTATTTAATTTATTTAAACAATTAAACACTTCAATATTTTCAATAGTACTTTAAAATATGTTTTTTGAAAATTTTTAACAGTTTATTTTCGAGAATACTGAATTTAATGTAAAAAAAAGTTTATCCTGAAAATATTTTATTATACATAGTTAAGTAACTTAATTCATTATATCTAAAGTTAATCTACAATGTTTATCAATACTATTAATACATAAAAGTCTAATTTACAATAAAAATTAACATTATTTAGCAGGTAGCCTTAAAAAATTAACAAAAACTTAAAAGTATACTTTATTTGTCCATACATATATTTAACAGTTTTAAGACAGTTATAAAAGTTTAAAACTTAGTTGAAAATTATTTCTTAGTTTTAATTCTATTAGCTTGTTTTTGACAACTTAATGTAGCTAATCTAGTTTTAGTCTAATTATGACTGACAACAAATTGAGAGTTTGTTTTTATTTTTATTTACATTAGATATAACTTACAAATAATTCTGCATTGCTAGCCTGAAAAAAACTTTTTTAACGATTTTTTTCGTGAATTAATAAGAAAATTAAATTGCAAGCTGTCGCATTCCAATAACAAGTTGATTAAAAATTAAACAAAATTAAA
Source organism: Thalia democratica (assembly GCF_965202585.1). NCBI lineage: Eukaryota > Metazoa > Chordata > Thaliacea > Salpida > Salpidae > Thalia > Thalia democratica. Next base: position 82,394,701 of record NC_139166.1, read on the forward strand.
GTTGATTTTTACGGAGATTTTAAAAATAATTTGAACTTTGGTGACATAATTAAAACCTAAATAATACTAAAATTGTGCATGTAAAAAAATTATTACTTAATTTTATTGAAATAAAGACGTAGTAATATTAATTGTTACATGTTACAATAACCTCCCGAAAGTCTCATTGAATGTCGTGATAAATTTTGGAACTGCGTTTTAATAAAGTTAAATCAATGTTTCAATTTTATAACCCAATGAAAATCACGTAATAATTAAAATACTAAATGACTACTAAGCCGATTAACATTGGTTAAAACTAAGCCCTTTTAAGCCATTTATTATGTTTAAACCACATTAATGAAATTAGTATTTACACTGTATTCGTAAATTAAAAACTTTAAAATTTATAAGATTTTGAAATAAAAATATATAGAAACGCTTGTGTCGTAAATAAAGAATACTAATGTATCAATTTTAATAATTTTCGTTATTTAAACATCACATACATTTCTTTTTTATTATAGAGCATTTAAATAAAATTTAATGGGTTTTAAATTGCGTCCAACAACCTCAAATTATACACCATAAAATTCTTAATTTTACACAGATTCAGATAAACATATCAGATATAGTTTAAATATTAAAACAAACTTAGATTTTCATAAGTAGTTAAGCTTTGTCATTTAATTTTTGTTTGTTTTTATTAATTTGTTTATTAAATAAATCTAAAATTAATTAAATTAATAGATAAATAAGCGTACGTTATATTTTATGCATTGCATAATTTAAATATTGTAGACTATTAAAAAGCAACATTCTGTTTTTATCCGGTAAAAGACTATATAGCAAAATGAGGTATCAAGATAAACTTTTGACAAACTATTAAAATGCTAAAGTTTATTTTTTCGAAATTTACTAGTTAATGTTTACATTTTAAAAGAAGTTGAGTAAGCAATTAGTTAGAAACACTTGCTAGGTAGTTAATGAAGTATACAGTTGATTCTTACACCAACATTATTTTTTAAGATTTGCTGGACACTTATAAAACAAACCTTAATTAAATATATTGTTTTTAATATAAATGATATTGATTTTTGTTTTCTGGGCAACTTAAAAAAAAATTAATAAAAATATTTATTTGTCTCTTTATCTAATTATTTGTTATTTATTTTTGAGTTTTTAATTAATATAGTTTTAATTTTTTTGAGTTTGTAAAATGTTTATAAGGTCTCAAAAACAAATATAGCTTAAAGTGGTTCAAATTTATACTTGTATCCCTTATTTTATTTTCTGTATTTTTTTCAAGATATCAAGTAAGTGTCTTTAAGAAAATGTGTCAAATTTTACAAATCCATTAATATCATAAGTTGAGAAAACTTCAGTAAATAAATTTAGTCTCTATTATAAAAATAAATTGAATGCTAACCGCTCTGTGCGGTTCAAACTAACTTTCAACGAGAATTATAAAATGACTTATATTACTTGTTTTAAATAGTTTAACTGAAAGTAAGTATTTAAGGGGTTTAGTTAATGACATCACTACTTCTTATACGCTGTACACTATTCTAAAGTTGTTTTACAAATATCAATTAAATGAATTGAAAAAATCATAATTTAGAATATTAATGAAATAATTATAAGTTAAATTTTTGAAGAATTCTTGAAAAATAAAAAAAATCAGATTATAAGTCAGTAGAATACAAATACATAGTTTATTCATGTAAAATTTTTAATTAAAATTATTAAAATAGAACTATATAAATACCAATTTAATAAGAAACACATTTTAAGTTTAAGATTTATTCGCGTGAGGACGTTTTGACTTTCCATTAGTCATTATCAACAAAATACTATGCAAAAATAACTAAAAATTAGTGATAAACAACTAAGTAAACAAAATTTTATGTAATACAGTATATAAAGATTTATAAATTAAGATTATAAACTACTATGAAATAAAATGGCAAATAAATGCTTACAAATTTTTAAACTAATAAACATCAAACTAATCAAAAATTCTTAGTGTATGGGTAATGTCCGGTTTAGTTAATTGTTTTTTTTAAATTGGATTATATCGTTTAATTAGTAGAGCTTCACTTATCAGCGTCTCAACTTTATTTCTGCATTCTTTCAAAATTCCAAAATTATTAAGAGTTAATTTTTCATTTTAACAAACATTACAATTGCTAACGTGGTCAGATACAACTGTTTTATCTTTTAAATGTTCTTTAACATTTTCTACTAATTGTCGTGAAGTGAATTCAATATACTGGATACTCTTATCATAAGAGCATTTATACTCATAGACCATATTTTACTGAACCTTATTATAAACCGTTTAAAACTGTTAAAACTGTAAAAAAAATCACAAGTACTTGTCGTTCAGTGCTTTATTGAAGCTTATTATCTGAAAAAAATATTTTTATGGTTATATTAGTTTAAAAAAACGTTTTTTGGTAATAAGCAATTTAAGAATTGTGGTTATAAAAACGCGTTTGTTAAATGAACTATTGCAAAAAAATATTTGAATAAAAAAAGATATTTGTCAATTATTAAGTAGGACTTATCATTAGGTAAAGCCAATCGTTATTTTCGTATCCAAACAAATCTTTAGACCTGGAGGAAAAGATTCGATAGCAGAATTTAAACAAAGTATGGTAGTTTACCAGTTTAACTGCTTCTATGAATCTAGTTATGTCGGGATGACCTTAAGATAATTTTTCAAAAGAATAAAAGAACATATTCCAAAAAGTATCGATAAATTTTGTATGAGTAATATGAAAACTAAATCTATTAGAGTAATAAGTGCTTTAAAAAGATCCGCTATCGCTGAAAACTTAGTAAATAACCTTTATTGTGCTAGTAATTAAAATGTAAAATTTAAAAAAAATGTTTTCACATTTCTGATTAATTGAACTTGAAGCTATTTGTATTTTGTTAGGTAAACCAAAGTTGTATAAACATAAAAATTTTGATTATACTGTTTTCTTATTTCTTTTTATTGTTTTATTAATTTTTTTAGTTGCATTTTAGATAGAAGTACTTATGTGTTGTTAATTACTCTTTTTTTTATTATTAATTACGTTGGTTGCATTTTCACAATATAAGCTAGATTTGAAATTTTATTTTTATTGCTTAGTATACAACTAACGAAAGCAGCAAGAAATATATTTTGTTCTGAAAAATTGAGTCTTATTTATGTTGTTTGAAAAAATTTGATATAGAGTCAAAAAATGTTTAACTAGCTGTTAGGTCATATTTAAATATGTTTATTTAGAATTTCAATTACTCTTTCAATTCAATTTAGTCTTATTGTGAAGTTATTGTATGCACTATTCTTTTATTTTTAATTATTATGCTGAACATTTAAAATTTTAAACCTTTTTTTTTTGAAAAGTCACTAAACTGCTTTTATACTTGTAATTAGCGTTTAATGTTAAAAATGTTAGCTAAAATTTAGTTTTATATTTAAAAATTATAAATTAATCAATTTTTTTCAAATAATAAAAAGCGTTGTTAAAATCTAACATACCTCATTTATTTTATTCGCTTAATTCAATGTAGTATTATAAATAGTAGGAAGTATATATTTATAATTTTTAGATGTTGAAAATTTGAACATCTACGAACACATATTATTAGCTCTAATCTTAAAATTGTAATTTAATTTTAAAAAGCAAAAACTGGCCTGGTATTTATTATAACTATAAAATCGATAATATACTAGATAATATACTATAATAAAGCGCTAGTTTAACTATAAATTTTATTAAATAAGAGTTTTTATAAACTGTAAAACTTAGTTTTTAAACTACTAAGGAAATAAAATTAGTTGATAAGAAAATAGTTTATGAGAATAATTTACTAGTTTAAAATGAAAATTTCGTTGAACATTTAGTAGTTTTTGAATTATTCTGATTATACTGACTAAAAACCAAATGCTTTAATGTTAATTTAGTAAGAGCTAAACTAGGTTTATAACTACCTACTGTCAAACTGTTGGCTTGTTCTTAATTGCTTAACATTATAATAATCATTTAATTTAAACTTTTTTACTTAGAAGTAAAGTAAGAAGTAAACTAAAGTAGTTTTAAGAAAGTGAATTATTTTTGCTTATAAGTTACGGGTTGAACAGAAAGACAGTCTGAATAAGATTTTATAAAATTAAGTAGCTTATATTCTAAATTGTTCAAAGTAACAGTATGAGAGAAAACTTGTTTAAAATTATATCGTACTATTTTTAATACGTTTCTACAAAAAAAAATATTAGAGTAATTTTTCGCTTATAAAAAAGACTATTACTTAAAATATAAATCATCGTACAACCATAGCTATGTCTCATAGTTATTGTAAAATTATTTTTGGTAACACAAACTAACTGGAATTCTAAAATAAAACTATTGAAATTTATAATGTACCTTTTTTTAGTCTAGAAAATAGAAAATGACATCACTAACACAAATATAAACCATTTACCTGTGTAATTTAAAGCTCCTTTATCTGTTTCAAAAGTCTACTTATTGATTTTTTTGATTAAAAATTAACTTATTTATAAAATATTTTAAACATATGAAACTCTATTTATAGTTACTGCTTTTTAAGTCCTACTGCTATTAAAAGCTAAAAGCTGTTTATTAAAATGCGCGGGAAGTGGTTTACAAATAACACTAAAACTCTTGTTTTGTTAGTTTAAAATAAATGTATCAAAGGTTATTTAGAATTCTTATGTTATGTTAACTTTATCTCAACTAAACTTAGACTTTTTTAGTTCTAATTAATGTTTAATAATATTTTCAAGCATTAATAATTCAAGCTTTATTAATTTAAACTGAATATATTAAGCATCAAAAATTTTCAATTAGAGAAGAAGTATTAGTTCGTTTTAGTTTATATAACAATTGTACATACTTGTTAGCAATATATTATTTAAAAATAAAGTTTTTTTTATACTCTAAGAAAATCAAACATAAAGTTTTAGTAATAAATCTATTTAAACGCTTCGTTAAACAAAATAATGCTATTGTTACTATATTGACGTCATTACTATCACCGCGAATGCTGGGTAGGTCTTTTTATGGGTAGCATTTTATGGGCACTATTTTATGGGTAGATTTGCTGCAATCAATTCTGCCCATAATTTGATGTGATGTCATTAAAATTATGGGTAGTATTTAGATGTTGCTGCAATTAAGTTGCTAAAATTAAATGGAAAAAAAAATACTGTCTAGGCCTTATGGAAATATTATGGATAGTTTTAAATTTATAAAAAAACAAATAAAAATAACTTTAAAAAACATAAACCAATAGTACTAATACATAAATGGTTTATTTGTAGCTAGACTTATTGAAAGATTATGTATAGTTTTTTTTATGTAATATTTGTTAAAGAAAAAAAAAACTTGAATACACTTGAACCAATTGTTTGATTTAAATGTATATTTATGTAAATTATATTTTTATACTAACAGAAGTAATGGCTTGGCATATTATAAATATTTTGAATATTTTTTTTGTTTAAGATTAAAAAAAAAAGAATTGAACATACATAAACAGATTGTTTGATTTATAGTTGTATAAATGTAATTTATATTTAGTAAAATTATAGAAGTAGTAGTTTGGCCTCATGTGTACTATTTTATGGGCATTATTTTATTTGTAGAATTGGTTAAACTTAAAACTACAAAAACTATCCATAATATATATATATATATATATATAAGGCCTGGACAGTGTTTTATTATTCATTTAATTGCAGCAACATCTAAATACTATCCGTAATTTTGATGACATCACATCAAATTATGGGCATAATTGAATGCAGCAATTCTACCCATAAAATAGTGCCCATAAAATACTACCCGTAAAAAGACCTACCGGCGAATGCTTGGTTCACTGCTCATTATTTTAATATAATAAGTTTAAAAGTTCTTAAGATTGTTTTTAAAGATTTATTTTAAGCTGCGTATTGCAGCTACTTAATCAATAACATATATGATTTAAATAAAACAAAAACTAGTAAGTATTTTGAGTTTTATTTTTAAATAAACTTAAATACTTAAATACTAATGCTAGATTTTCTTTTGAAACCATCCTGTCCCAGGGAATGTTTGAGAATATCCACACTTTTTATAAAACTCTTCAGTTCTAGAAAACGACAATAAATAAACTTTATTAAAACCTTTTGTCTTTGCCCATTTTTCAGCATCTATTATCATACTTTTGCCAAAACCTTGTCCATGTAATTCTTTAGCTACCGCGACTGAAAATATACCAACTAGTAAACTCTGTGAATGTTAATTAAAGCTAAGTAAATATAAAACTAAAACTTTTATAAAGTAATAAATTAACATATCAAAGTAAACAAAACTTTGTGAAGTTTTTATAAAGAAAAAAATCTAGTATTTATACAAATAATAACTTAAAATAAAAACTTACCTAAATCAAACCTAACAGCATTTCTTTCTTCATCATCTTCGACAACTTGTACATGTCCAAGCAACTTATTAGGATTCACAGAAGTATCCATATAAACTAATGATGTAGGAAGCTTTTCACAAGACTCACAAATACTATAAAATATTTTATAAAGTTTAAATTAACTCATTGTATGATATTCACCGAAAGTAAAACATCTTCCATATGTGTTCTAATAATATTACATGTGTAATAACAGTAAGAACTAAGAAGAACCGATATTTAAAATTGTAAATACTTACGTAGCAGAGGCTCGAGCAAAATAAGTTTTTAAAAGTTGACAGCACCGATATCTGAAGCCAATGGGTAATTTATGAATTGGAAACAACTTCATGACCATATTTATTAAATATTTTAAATATTTTTCTGCAAAAATATGATTATTCGAAGTTAATGTTTTAAGTATCTGCAACGCTTGTTAATGTTTAACTACTTTAAAGAAAAAATTATATAAAACATCACTCAAATTGCTATAAAAAACTTCTTAATAGTTTAAAAGCTTTGTTTATATTAACTTAAAATTTTATGCCTAAGTAATTTAAAGAGACTAATTTTAGAAATCGGACAACAGTTCGTAACTATTTCATGTAATAGGAATCATTTTTTTTCAAATATATATTTATAGACTATAAACCACTATTTTTTATTAAATTAACTATATCAAAAATGGAAAGTAATAGTAAAAACCTAACTGATTGTAAATAACAATATTGACAATTAAAGATTGATTTTCTATTGTTTTTCTGCTTTTTTTTTATCAAAAAATTAACTTTATTTGAAAACTTAAATTATTTAAATTAAAACAAAATCACGCCATACGTGGACAAAAAAGTTTAAGTTCTAGTAATTTACGCCAAGAAATGAATTAAAAAATCAATAAAAGTAGTGACATAATTATTAAAAGTGTCTTCTAAACACCAACAATTGAATTTTTACTTTGATCAGAAAAATATTTTTTTAGATAGTTATACATAAAAAAATTACAATTGGCAAATATATTGTAGACTTTTTTGTAATAATTAAGTATGCTAAAATATTAGTTAAAAAACAGCTATCAAAAATTTAACTGCTGAAATTAAATTACTTTTAAACAATACAAATTTTAAATGACAATTAAACACATACCATTGCAAATGCATCAAACATTTTATACTTGATTTTTTATAGATAATAATTTCTCACACCAGAGTCATTAAATTTATAATAATCAAGTTTGCTGACTTGAATTATAAGTTTCAATAAATCAAAGCTGAATTAAAACCAGAATAATAAAAAGTCAAGAATTTAATCTAGCCTGTTTTATTTAGCTTACTCAAAAGTTTGCTGACTTTTAATAAGTACTCTGATTTTATTTTTTTTAACTGCTAACTGTAATAATACTTATTTATGCAAAACTACTCAAAAAATATTGAAGAATTTTTTAGCTATTAATATAAATACTTTTATCAAAAAAGAAAACTAATATGATTGGATAAAACAGTGAGCTAATTTTTAAGGTATGTGTTGTGGTACATTTAATTTAATGGTACTACTTAAAAGAAATAAATCCTAATTTTTTAAATTAAAATCTAAGCTATAGTAGATTATATTTGAGATAGCATATTAAATAGACAAGACAGTTTGTATCTATAACTAAATTTTCTATTCCAAAATAATGATATTATTGCCTGATTTACTTGCGTTCTAGTTGAATGATTTCACGACAATCAGCGTTCAAAAACTCAACTTTTTTGCAATGGTAGAGCAATGAAAGATGCATTCCATTACGCATTAACTAATTAAATTGAATACTTTCTCAATTATTAATGTATTGCAAGTATCAGTTTGTGAATAAAATTGTATAAGTTAGAATTTATACAGGTAGAAAAATTAAAAAAATATATTATAAGTTTTTATGGTTTGCTTATAATTATATTAAAAAGTTACATATTTCTTAGAGGTATAAGATAATAAAAAAACACACAATCAAACAACACGAGCAAAATAAAAATGAGTTTTAAGTTTCTTCAGCAAGCATTTAGTTGTGTGTTTATAAATGTTTAAACTTCATCCTTCTTATTTAATCTAAAATTCAGATACACTCAACATTCATTTATTAAAAATGTATCAAAAAGCCATAATAAATTGTATTAAAATGTTAAGTACAGTTTCTAATAAAACAATGTTTAAGTAAAATCTTTTACAACTTTATTTTTATCTTTAGGATACCAGGAAAAAACACGATCCTCTTGAAACAGAGAAATGTTTCTGTGTTATTTAAAATAAAACTAAATGTAATATTTAAAAGTAGTAGTTTAAAAAAGTGCACATATCTGTTATTTTGCCTATTTTTTCGAGATGATTAATACTTTGTTTTTAAAAGAACAACTAGTCTTTTTGTAATTTTATATATTTATTTCCTTAATTTCTCATGTTATAGTTCGAATATAAAGTGTAGTAAATATATTCACCGCTAAAAAGAAAACAAAAATATTTTAATGCAACTAATAAAAGTTCAATAAAAATGGGATGACTTTATTAATTGGTTCTACAAAATTGATATCTTAAGATAAATGAAAATATTTCGGGCTAATTTTTCAACTTTAACTTATTTTTAATATAAAAGAAAGTTTTACTGTGATAGTTTACCTTTTCTAGTAACACCAATATCTTCCAAAACTATAACTAAAATCATTTATAAAATAAGTATTTTGGTTTTTTCAGTCTTCAATAAAACTGTTTTAAATGTAGAGCCTTTAAACATTACTTGATTTATTAATAACAGTTTATAAAATCATACTCTTTATACCCTGTGACTTTTTAATGGAAATTAGATTAAATCATCAAATTTTGTTTTATAATTAATTAGAAGTATAACATAAAAGTTTTCAGCCAGGTTCACCAAAGTAGAATAGAATAAAAAATTCAAAACATTTATAAATTAAAAAAATAATTTTTTTAAAAATTGTTGATTATTTCGATAGTATTTACAAGTTTAAACGACTAAGTTCATTTAATTATCTTCATTTAATCACATTTTCTTCTAATTATACTATCATGTATTTAACATAATATTCTATTAATAATGATAATATTCCAGGGTTAAAATTTTACCTGATTAGAAATTAAAGAAATAACTAGGGGTTTCAAAAAATTTAGAGATACTAGAAAACAAATGTCTGGGCTAACTACAGAAACTTAAATTGATAAAAAATATCTTAAATTTTATATTATTTTTTTTGTTTTAATTTAGTATTTAATTTTTATAATATGCATTTAAGAAGCATCACAGTATCTTTTTTTTTTACTTGTACAAACAGCTTAAAAAAAAAACAAACTTTCCTCACAAAACTTACAATTTTGATGACCTTGAAGAAAATCATAAAACCTGTAAGAAACGTATAAAAAAAACACCCTTAGTCTATTGAAAACTTAAATATACTTAAAAAGTCTCTTTTTGAGCTTTGAATTTCAAATATTCTAAAAATTTTTGTGCATTATTAAGAAAACGCTTAAAAATTTTCGAATTAAATCAGGAAATAAGTTTTAAAGACAAATTTTTTTTTGTTGTTAATTGGTTAAAAAAAAATAATATATTCAGACATTTTTGCAAAATATTTTAACTGAAGAGGTTTTTAAAATTTTTCTTCATAAGTTCAGGATTGCCGATTACTCAGTATTGTTTGATTTTTAAAATATTTTGACTATAACGATGACTTTGTTTAACACAGGGTAAATCTTTTTCTTTGAACTAGAAGTCGACTCAGAATAATTTTGGTAATAAAAACTTATGACAGCTTCAAGATTTCAGAAAATGTCATTAAAGTTTTATTTTTATATATTTTGTAGGGTTGCTATAAACTCATAGTACTCAGAATATTTTAAAGTTTAGAAAATCTAAAGGTGATCCAGGGTAACAAAGAATATTTTGGCATTTTTTATTTTATTTAAGAAGACTCAAAACAGTTTTGATTTTTTATAAAAATCTCATGCTAGTTTTAAAGTTCTTAAAATCTCTGTATATTTTTTTTATAAATCTAGAATGAGATTAAATATATCCAATCTGAAGACATTGCTATTTTATGTAGACAATTTTGTTCAAAAACATGAAGCTTATTTATTTTGAAATACTTATTTAATTTTTTTTTAACTTTGTGGCTAATTTTTCATTTTTCTTAGAAATAAGACAGTATTTTTTTTCAATCTTAAATCAATATTTATTATGATTTGAGTTTATGATGAACTGTTTAATTTAAATTCAAGTTTACATTGAATCAAATAATTATGAATTCAAGTGAATACCGTCCATGGTAAGATTAAAATTAGTCAATTAAAATATGAAATAACAAAGTTTTATTCTTTTTTAGTTACTGAATATAAAGTTTACTATTTGGTTGCACAAAACAGGTTGCTAAAAATTTTAGAATTCTGAAAATCTGGATTTAAAAAATTTTGGCAAAACCCTGGAAAAAATGGAATTTGAGTAATTTTGAACAAAATCTAATATTTCAAACAATAACCGCCTAAAAACCTCAAATTTTAAACCAATTTTACATGTAAAGTAAAAAAAAAAAGATTATATATTTAAAACGTTTTATAAAGAATAAAAAAATTTTTTACCATTAAATTTTCTTCAATTAAAAACTATATTTAGACTAGTTTTACAATCTTTTTTCAATGTTTTATACTGTTTAATATAGTTTTTCAATCAATTTTTACTTTAATACTAAATATATGGGTATTAGATTCCCCTTTTGCCTTAACTTAATATTTTAATTGATGCTTTATAATACGTTTTCTAAATATATATCTTTTAAAGATGGCTATCTGACAATAGAAAACCTTAAAAAAATATTTCAGAGGCTCTTTCTCAGAAGTTAAAACACATTTATAAAAAATAGATAAGTTAACGTTGGTCTAAACCAGGGGTTGGTAATCTGAAGCCTGTTTACCACATTTAAAGTTGTGCTTCAACTAGTTTAAAATACTTATAATTTCCAAAAAAGTTCTAAAGTTTAACTTTTATGTTTATAAGATAATCTATTTCCTAATTTTTTATTAAAAAAAATTATAAAATTTGTTTTTTTCAAACATTAAAACTAATTCTTTTTTGACCTCTTAACCCCTATTTTAAAAAGTAAATTGTAATGCAGGGTTACCCTACTGATAGATAATTCAGACTAGTTTAGTTTTAAAAAAACTCAGGGTCGTATAACACTCTAAAAACTTAGGTCACTTTCCTTTAACAAAGGGGTTGTCAGGCAGTTAGTGCTTGCGGGCCAAATTTCAATTTCCCAAAATCTTGTCGGGCCGCAGTTTTAGTTTTAGTGACATTTCAACAATATTTTAGTTACATTCTCTCAAAAGAAAGTTTTTTTCTTTTATTCACTTTATTATTTTTAAATGTATTTTAACTACACATAATTTAATTTATAAATGATTATATGAATAAATTAACTTTTAATAATATACTGAAGTTTTAATAAAATAATAACTTCCTTAAATACTTAATAGTTAAACTTAATGTTTTTTCTTTATTTTACTTCAACCTAACTATCTAAAACAACCGAGCTTGAAACCATTTTCGGGAAACTTTTATACATTTTTATACTATAAACCACACTTTCATGTTTTAATATTATTAACATTAGAAAATAAGTTTTGTTTATAATCTTTTGCGTTTTCACTATTTAAAAAATCAGTAGATAGTTAGTTAGATAAAACTAATACTTATTTGTATTAAAGAAAATCAAAAACAAATTACATAACATAGTTAATGGTCAAATATTTTATTATTAGTAACTCATTAGTCTTTTTCATGGTTGTCACTTTAAAAGCAAAAAATGTCTGATTTATATTAAACCAGCTTAAATTTGTTAAAGTTAAAATAGCTAAAATATTGCTATTAATGAACGTTAATTACCTAAATAATATATAATCTTATTGAATATTAGTTAATGAAATAATTACTAAAAACATAATTAATAAAATTTACTATTTCGTTAAAAAGTTAAATCCACTATAAAACTATTGCTAGATCTAAACAATGAAAGTCAGAAAAGTTTAATAAAGACTACATAACTTGTATTTTATAATTTTAGATCAGCAAGGTAAATCAAGCTCTGCGAAAACCACAAGGTACTAAGGAATTAAAAAATCCACTTATAAAATTATGTTTTATTTTTAGAACTCAACTCATTTATAAGTTTACAGATTTTAATAAAAAAAAGTTAATGAACGGCAAAAGTAGTAGTTGACAAAAGAATTATAAACTATCTGTTTATATATACTTACTTATGTCGTAATTTAATAAAAAAAGTTTAATTAAGCATAAATTACTCTAGGACAAAATTTAAGTATAATTTTGTTCTTAAATTCTGAAGATTTATAGTAATATTTATTTTGAAACAACAAAAAATTTGAAAGCAGATTTTTGCAACAAATTGTCAAAAGTTTTTAATATTTTTAATATAAAGTGCTATTTTTAATAAGTCTAAGTAAAGCTTATTAACTATATATATGTTAAAATAAACAGTTATACTAGTAATTATATTAAAAGAATTATTAATACAAAAAATATTACTTAAACATTAATTTTAATAAACAACTACAACGGGGTTTAAAAAAATAAGATTTATTGAACCCTCTTCTAAACATGTCACATAAAATTCTGTAAAGCAAATAATAGTTTTTTAATGGCCTTATACAATTAGCCTTGCAAAAACTGTCCGCACGTAATACAATAAAATAATGTATGTAAAATATTAATAAACGATTAAATGTCATAAATGTCAAATGAATCCAACAATTTTTTAGCTAGTTAGGAATAAAGTGTTTTAGTATCTTTAGGTCCTTAGAATGATGATAACGAAATTTCCAACTAATTGAACAATTTTTTTATTTTATACTAATTAATATTTATCAGTACTTTACTAGGGGTTTAAAAAAATATGATTTATTTAACCCTTTTTTAAACAGGTCACATAAATTTTATAAAGTAATAAAATTTCATATTAAAGTAAATCAAATTTTTAAAGTTTTTATAAAGAAAAAATGGTAGTACTTATATTAATAATAACTTAAAATAAAAACTTACCTAAATCAAACCTAACAGCATTATTTTCATCATCATCTTCGACAACTTGTACATGTCCAAGCAACTTATTAGGATTCACAGAAGTATCCATATAAATTAATGATGTAGGAAGCTTTTCACAAGACTCACAAATACTAAAACATAATTAAAATATGTATTATTAAGTGTAAATTGACTTGTTGTATGATATTCACCGAAAGTGAAACATCTTCCATATGCGTTCTAATAATATTACATGTGTAATAACAGTAAGAACTAAGAAGAACCGATATTTAAAATTGTAAATACTTACGTAGCAGAGGCTCGAGCAAAATAAGTTTTTAAAAGTTGACAGCACCGATATCTGAAGCCAATGGGTAATTTATGAATTGGAAACAACTTCATGGCCGTATTTATCAAATATCTTAATTATTTTTTCTACAAAAATATTGCTATTTGAAAGTGAAATATTTTCCATATGCGTTCTAATAATATTACATGTGTAATAACAGTAGGAACTAAAAGAACCGATATTTAAAATTGTTAATACTTAGCAGAGGCTCGAGCAAAATAAGTTTTTAAAAGTTGACAGCACCGATATCTGAAGCCAATGGGTAATTTATGAATTGGAAACAACTTCATGGCCATATTTATCAAATATCTTAATGTTTTTTTCTACAAAAATATTACTATTTGAAAATAATGTTTTGAGTGAATAAAACGCTTGTTAAATTTTAATTGTTTTAAAAAGAGAAATTAGATAAAACATCACTCAAATTGCTATATAAAACTTCTTAGTAGTTTAAAAGCTTTGTTTGTAATAACTTAAAATTTTATGCTCAAGTAATTTATAGACATTTACGTTTAGAAATGGAGTAACAATTCGTAACTACTTCATATAATTAACTATATACTATAAACTATACTATACTATAAACCACTGAAGAAATAACCGTAATAATATTTTTTCTTAACTTAATTGTATCAAAAATGGAAAGTAATAGTAAAAACCTAACTGAATGTAAGTAACGATATTGACAATTAAAGATTAAATTTTAAATGTTTTTTGTGCTTTTTATTTCAAAAAATTCACTTTATCTGAAGATATAACTTACTTAAAATAAATCACGTCATTATTGCACAAAAAAAAATTAAGTTCTAATAATTTACACAAACAATTAAATAAAAAAATCAATAAAATTAATTACATAATTATTAACAGTCTCTTCTAAATACCAACAACTGCATTTTTATTTTTATCAGAATGAGAGTTTATTTGATAGTTATACATAGAAAATTACAACTGGCAAATAAAATGTTGCCTTGTTTGTAATAATTAAATATGCAAAAATACTAATTAAAAAACAGCTATCAAAAACTTAACAGTTCGAATAAAATTACACTTAAAAAATACAGACTTTAAATGACAATTAAACAGCATACCTGTGCAAATGCATAAAACATTTCATAGTTGAAAATAATTTCTCACACCAGAATCATTATATTTATAATAATGAAGTTTGCTGACTAATAAGAAAGTTTCAATAAGTTTTAGTAAGTTGAAATAAAAACATACTAATAAAGAGTCAAGAATTTAATCTAGCCCGTTTTAATTTAACTTACTCAAAAGTTTGCTGACTTTTAACAAGTACCCTGTTTTTTCTTTTTTTTTTATGAACTACTAATTGTAAAAAAAGTAATTTATGCAAAATTGCTCAAAGAAATCTTAAAGAACTTTTTAGCTATTAATAAAAATACTTATATCTCAAAAAAGAAAACTAATAAGATTGGATCAAAAAAGTGAGCTAACTTGGTATGTATTGTGGTACATTTGATTTATTGGTACTACTTATTAAAAGTAAATTATAGTTTATTAAGTTTATATCTAACAAATAGTAGATTATATTTGAGAAATCATATTAAAAAGACAAGAAAGTTTATATCTATTGAAAAAAAGAACGCAAAACACTATTATAACAACACTATTTCATATATATAAGTTTCTTTTAAAAAAAAATTGAAAAAAAAAAGCATAAAAATGAATTAAGGTAGTGTGAAAGAAACTATAAAAATTTAACTAATAGGAACTATACAAACTTCAAAAATCTAAAACAGTTAAGTAATAGTTAAATAATAAATATTTTATTTAAACCAAAAAAATATACTAACAGATTAACAGATTAACATGCAGTTATATCTAAACAAAAGGTGTTTAATTCTTAGTCTGTAGGTCTTAACTAAACACTCTATCCCGTTATAATGATAACATTGACTGAGATACTTGCGTTCTAGTTGACTGATTTAAGACATTCAGCATTTAAACACTTAACATTTTTATAATAAAAGAGTAAATGAAAGATGCATTGCATTACAAATTAAATAGTTAGAATACTTTTTTATTTTAGTTTTCTATAGCTGGTATCAGTTTTTGATTAAAATAGTATTAATTTAACTTTATTAAGTAGCAAAATTGCTAATATTTAGAAAAAATAACTTCTAAAGAATTATACTTTCAATCATATATAGGATCAAATAAATACAAATAATTAAAAATACGCGCAAATACAACAATAATTTTAAGTTCCTTTCAGCAAGCATTTAATTGTGTACTAATAAGTAGATGTCGAAAATTATGGTTCTTATCAGATTTAAAGCTAAAATAGTGATAGTTTTTATTTTGTTTAAATCTTAAATTGTTATGCTATAGTTATTTATTTATGTATTAATTAAATAAACTTTTTGTTTCGAATTTTACAATCTTTTTATACAATAAGTAAGTATTTATACAAAGAGGTTACACTATTTTAAGATTCCAAAAAAAAATTTAAGCTAAATTTTTGTCTTATTTTGCAAATGTATTTGATTTGTTTGGTAATGGTGTTACTCTAAAAGTTTGTACTGTACTAAGCAGTTAATATAGGTTTATCAAAATAAAATGTATTTAAATTTTAGCAAGTTATTACATGCAAGTTATTAAGAAACAATACGCGCAAATAGAACTTATGCTTTAAATTTATTTTAGCAAGCTTTTAGTTGTATGCAAGCAAATGTTTAAACTTTAATCCTTCTTATTTGACCTAAAATTCAGATACACTTAAGTTTCATTTATTAAAAATTTATAAAAAAAACCACAATAAATTGTAGTAAAATATTAAGTACAATTTGTAATTAAAAAAATTTAAGAAAACTCTTTTAAAACCTTCTTTTTATCTATAGGAAACCAGGAATATAGAACACAATTCTCTATAAACAGAGAAATGTTTTAATGTTATTTAAAATAGAATTAAATATAATATTAGAAGTTAGTAGGTTTAAAAAGTGAACATATTAATAACTATCGGCCTATTGTTTAGAGTTGATTAATACTTTGTTTTCAAGAAAACAACTGGTTTTTTGTAATTTTTAATATTGGTTTCTTAAATTCTCATAAGATGGTTTAAATAAAAGACGAAGTATAATATGTTAAGTGCTAAAAACCAAACTAAAATAATTATATTCAACCACAATAAGGTCAATAAACATGGGATGACTTTATTCATTACTTAACAAAACCAATACAATGAGATAAATGAAAATGCTGCGGGCTAATTTTCCATTGAAACTTATTTTTAATATAAAAGAAAAAGTTTTACTGTGGTAGTTTTCTTTTACTAGCCTTTTACTTTTCAAACATGTTCCGAAATTATAACTAAAATCATGTGTAATTATTTATTTTGCTTATTCCAACGTTTATAAAACTATTTTAGTTGTATAGCCTTCAAAATTTACTTGATTTAGGGTTTTTATAAAATGTTACTTTTTATACTCTGTGACTTTTAAAGGAAAAATAGGTAAAGTTTGTTACATAGTTAATTAGAACTATAACATAATAAATTTCAGTTAGGTACACTAAAGTAAAATAGAATAAAATTTTGAAGAATTTATAAACTAATAAAAAAGTTTAAAATTGTTTATTATTTCGAAAATATTTACAAGGTTATATGACTAAGTTTATATAACTATATGAATTTAATTTTATCGAACAAAATAATGTATTAACAGTAGTAATATTCCAGGGTTGACATTTTATCTGATTAGAAATTTAAGAAATAACTAACGGTTTTAAAAAAATTTACAAAAACTAGAAACGTCAGAGTAAACTTCATAAATTTTAATTAATAAAAAATATCTTAATTACTTTTTTTAATTTTGATATAATTCAATATTTAATGTTTATAAAATGCATTTAAGAAGCAGCATTACAGTACTTTTCCTGTATTTTTTTAAATACAAACAGCTTTAAAGAAATTTAAAACTTAACTAGAAAATTTGTAATTTGTGAATGATGTACCACTAACAATATAAAAAACCATCCCAAAAATCAAACTATAAAGACTTTGCATTAAAATGCATTTAAGAAGCAGCATTACAGTATTTTTTCTGTATTTTTTTCAACTATATTACTTGATAGAATATCCGCTTTTGATTTCTTCACTATTTTAGTAAATAAGAAACTACTTTTCTAAAGTCTTTCTACTAACTACTTACTTTCCTTGTTTCTTAAGCTTCAAGTAATCGTCTATACTTAGTTTTACACTTCTGAGAAATAATTTTATTTTTACGCTACTCTCTAGCACTTTTAGTGTCGTAAATATTGAACAAATTGAATACATCTCAATTGTATACAAATAGCTTGATGTAGATTTCTGTCATTAAATAGCAAACTATTGTAAAAACATCCATTTGAAATTTGTAGATTTGGTTTAAATGATCTTATAGAATAAAAAAAAAATGAGTGTGAAAATAAAAAAAAAAATATATTAAAATGTTTGTGGTGAGTCAAAAAGAACTTAACATTTATGAAATTTACATTTTTAAGTTACAAAAGAGCAAATATAGATAGAAGATATATAACAAGATGAATTTTAGAATACATGAATCTTAAAGTAAACTAACATGAAGAATTAATTACTGAATTAAGCAGTTAAGTTTAAATTTAGTAGATTTAGTGTAAATGTAAATTTAACAGGCCTTAAAGAAAAATAGTTAATTCTTTATGTTCAACAACTTGTAATCATGCATTTAATAACAAGCTGTATATTTTTTCTAAGTTAAAGTTTATGTATAAAACAATACATAAGGTTAGTTAATCACTTCAACAGTATCATTAAAAAAGTTTTTAGCATAATTTTCATATTAAAGAAAACAACAACGAATTTATTTTTAATTTATTAAAAAGGGTAAAAAAAGATTTAAACCGACAAACTACTCTTTTTATAATATTAATAAATTACAAGTAATGTTTATTTGATTACCGGTTTCATAGTTGCATATTTTTTACCGTAATTAAGCGGTAAACATAAAAATCATTACAGTGTATTTATACACTAAACAAGTTTAAGCTCCAAATCCAAAACTATATACCAGTAGCTAAAACCACTTAAACTTTTCTAAATAATTAAATAAAACTTGATTTATAGATTATAATTTAATAATTTCATCGTATACCAACATGACACTTTAGTTTTGTTTATTTTCAAATTTTGTTATATCAACTTTGTTTCTTTAAAAAACAAACATGAATATAAATACTTAAACTGTGGTTAAACTTAGAAATATTATAAACCTTTTAAAATATCATACAGCGTTTTATCTTTAAGCTGTCAAAAATTTTGTTTAACAAAATTTGTAAGTTTTAAGTTAAAGGAGTTACAAAATAACTGATTATTGATTGTTTACAACAAGTGTTTATCCTGTATAAGGTTTTAAATAATTTAAATATACTTATTACTAGCAGAACAAATTACAGAAGTAATGTGTAAAAACTAGCTTTATCACTTCTAGTTTACATTTCTAGCAATAAAAGTAAACTCTTAATTATGACATAAAAGTAAATTGTATATACTACGCTTGTAGACCTTTTAATATATTATGAAATAATTCAAAATTAGCTACGCAACGTTTGAAAAGTGTTACGAGTGAAGCCTAAATTTGATATATATTGATGTAGTTTCTGAATTTATAATTACCTATTTAAAATTAAATTAATAGATAGCTATACTGCTAAAAACTTAGTTGTTTTAAGGTTAAAATAACACTTTTGTTTATTAGCTCGCAAACTAGTTTATTTACTTTATACAATCTTTTTAAATTTTTATTTAACTTAGTTTATGACTAAATTTAAAAATATGAGCTAGATAAAGTATTTATATACATTATCAAATTAAATTAGTCATAGTACTATTATTTAGTTCTGAGCTATAAGATTAGAGTTTTTAAATAAAAATAAGTCTGAGAATATACTGTAAAAACTTTATGAATTACACTAAATTAGAAAATTTAATAAAATCCTAATAAAAGTCAACCAGTAATAATATCTAAACAATGAAACTTTTTAGTAGGAAAGTAATTTCGTAGGAAACTTTTCAGACTAAATGTATTTTTCTATAAACTATGTAAACAAGTTCCATACCTCAAATTCTATTCTGATACTTTTGACTAATAAAAAACTAATAGAAAACTATTTATACAGGTTAAAACGGCTAAAAATAATCTTTTAAAATGAAACTTTTACTAATATATATTTGTAATGGCTAAAATAAGTGTAATCAATAAACTTTGCTTTTCTCTAAATTACGTCATAGAATACTTAGCGAGGTAAATATTTTATGTTGTAATTTATAATGTTTACTCTACTTAATAATAAAAAAACATTTTAAAAATTTAGGAATTAAAAATAGTTCTCCTGTCGTAATTCTGTATTATAACATACTTACTAAAATACCTTAGCATATTTATATGATTTTGAAAGACTTACCTAAAATAAATAAGAATTTAAAAAAAGTAGTTAGTGTATGGCTCTTTGTTTTTTTTTCTTAAACTAATACCATGCATTCAAAATGAAACGCCACAATCATTCACAAAATATGAATTATTAAACGTCATCATATTATTAAAATATTACCAATACTTCCTTGAAAAATATCTGAAACTATCAAAAAACAAAGCTTTATAGAAACTACTATTCTAATTAATTTAATTTTTTGTTGTGCATTATAGTATAATTTAGATAATGACTTTATTTATAAAAGTTCTGAAATGGTATGCTCAAATTTTTTTTGAGTTTTTAAAGTGCTTGAAACTGTAAATACATTCTGTTTATTACTTAAAATGCTATTTTCTTAAGTTTTTTTTGCTGTATTTTGCAGTTATCATAAAGTTTTAAAATTTTATCGCTTTTGGTTTAAACAGAGAAAAATACATTTGTATAAGTTTAAGTAAAAGTAAAATTTTAACATAAAATATTGTGTTTAACAGTTTATAAAAATATTCATAAAAAATAATGCTGTGATACAAATTAATTTACTTAACCTTGTAGTGACGTCAAACTATAAACCCGCAACAGCTAAAAATTAAGTTTAAGATATGAATAAGTTTATATCGTTTCGTAACGATATACAATGTTAGTCAAAATTTATACGGCCAAAACCGGCTGAACTTTTTTTCAAATTAAAAATATTAGGATTTCTTCAATAATAAAATATAATCACTATAGATACAAAAGAAATACATTTATGTCAGATGTAGCTTGAACTAATTTACAGCGATTAAGTTAAGTTTTCTCGAATTACACTTTTTTGTTAGGTTTAAGTTTAAAAGGTAAAATAAATAATATCAAATAAAAGTTTTATTTATAGTTCGTCTTAAAGTTGTTTGTAGTAAACCGAAGCTATATTTTTAGATTTTTTTTTTCCAAAATTTAGACTTAAGTAAATTTAGGAAAAGTATTGTTTTGTAATACTTTGTTTACTATATGTTTTGCCGCTTGAATCTGAAAAAGTATTAGAATTTATAATAAAACTATATTTTTTATGACTATTTTATGTTTTTTGAGTCCTAATTCTATAAAATTACTAAAAACTTAAGTTATTTTACTAAAAAAAACTTATCACTTAAGAAAGTTTTATGTATAGTGTAATGTATAATAAAAAGTTACCTTAGAAGTGCCTCACATGCTGCAAAAATGTGGAGTTTGCCGATTCCAAACTTATCCTAAATTTCCAATAAAAAAAATGTACTTCATTTATTTAACCTAAGAACTGTATTTGTTTAATTTGTTTAGAACAAGTGATAATTTGAAAAAAACATATTTTGTTGTTAAAGTAATAAGTTGGTTAAATTGATTATTAATAACTGTTTCATTAAGTACAAGTAAGTACAGTAAGCTACAACTTTGTTTGTAACTTAACGAACTATGTTAGATATGATATTGCTGGTTGAATATTTTTATAAGCCGGTTTAGGCTGTTCAAACTTGCTAAAAATTTTAGACATAGTCTTCAATACAAAATTTATTATATGTTTGAACAAAAATTAGCTAATTTATCCTACTTATGTCACTAAATTTTATATAAATTAATTTAACAGATCAACATTAGTTAAATATTGTCTATACTAACTTAAATTTGCTTATACAAGTTTTTTACTTTTCTTTGTAAGTTCAGATTTATAAGCTTAGACTTTATAAGTTTATTAAGCAATTTCAGAAAAGAAGATAACATTTAATAATTGAGGTTTTTGTTTCCTTAACTACAATCGGCTGAGGTTGTTAACTATTTTTGAAGTTTGTTAAAAAAAACATATTATACTTTATAGGACTAAATGTTAAAAAACAATTAAAAATATATTGTAGTAAGCAAACTTTGCTACCATATACAACTCTATAGAAAAAAGTGGTTGCAAGAAAAATAATTCTGAAAATAAACAGATTTCAACAATAGAAGACAGTAAAACAAAAATGTATCAATTTGTTTAAGTTTAAAAAAAAACCAAAGTCTAAAAATATCAGACATATATATATAAAGTTTTATGTTTTAATAAATTTGCATCCAATCTGACACGGTTTGAACTACTGTATATGGTACTAAGAATTGTTTTTTTTTCTTGTTAAAACTTTCAAAGTTGAAAGCACACGTTTGATGCAAATGAAAAGGTGTGTTTCTAGAATAAGTGCTAAGTTTTATAATAAAATAATTTTTTTAACCTTTAAACTACTAATTTTTTTTTTAATTTTTTATCTATGTTTGTTAATGAAACATTTTTAAATTTAAATATCATTCTAGTCAATTTCATTTAATAATTTTATGGTTTAAAATTTATTTTCTTTAAGAAATGGTTAAAAAAAGATTGTCACCTTTTATAAGTTTATTGTTTAAGCTAGTTAAATTTTTTAAGTTCTTAGATTTTATATATTTAATGTTGAAAAAATTATTTAAAAGCATGATGGCAATAAAATATAAAAAATATAAGAGGTAAAAAGCACTTTCGAGAACATAAAAATTTGATAATATGACTTATTTTTTTTTTAATTAGAAATATTATTGTATCCCATCAGTTTACAATAGTAGTTACATAAGTAAAAATAAATATATTGTTTTGTTTTAAAATTTCTAACAACATTATACAAGTTGAGTATTGCTTTATTTTATAATTATTGGCTTAAAAGATTCAAAAAATAAACGTTTAAAAAAATAAATTTATTTTTAGTGGTGTTCTTTATAAGTTTATACTATTTTATATTATGATTTGGTAATTTTAGAATTGTAAAAACTATTACTGGTCCAATCCAACTTAGGATTTTAAAGATTGGCATCATGTGATTTTATAAAGTTCTTAATTATTTCTAATAAATAGCCATTTTTCATAATTTAAAATTTTATTAATTAGAACAGTAAGATTTAATGTATAAGCGTTAATAAGATTAAGGAAACTATTTTGAACTTAGTAAAAAGAATTAAAATTAACATATATAATCTTTCGAGCAAACCCAAATTAACAAAAAAAAATTAAATGAATATTTTGTCAAGAAAAAACAATTTAACACTACTAAATCACAACTTGAAATTCGTTTACTTTTGCTATCGAAACTAAAAAACAAAAATAAGCTTTATAGACAACTTGTTTCTTAAACAAAAGTTTCTACAGTTGTTTTAGTGGAAACACTTGTATAATTTTAATTTTTTACTAGATACTGAATTAAGCAGTTAGTTTTAAATTTAGTAGATTTAAAGTAAATGTAAATTTAACAGGCCTTATAGAAAAATAGTTTATTCTTTATGTTCAACAACTTGTAATCATGCATTTAATAATAAGTTGTATATTTTTTCTAAGTTAAAGTTTATGTATAATACAATACATAAAGTTAGTTAATCACTTTAATAGTATCATTAAAAAAGTTTTAAACATAATTTTCAAATTTGAAAAACAACAACGAATTTATTATGAATTTATTAAAAAGGGTAAAAAATAAATTAAACCCACAAACTACTCTTTTTATAATATTAATAATTTACAAGTAATGTTTATTAGATTACCGGTTTCGTAGTTGCATATTTTTTCACCGTAATTAAGCGGTAAACATAAAAAGCATTACAGTATATTTATAAACTAAACAAGTTTAAGCTCTAAATCCAAAACTATATACCAGTAGCTAAAACCACTTAAACTTTTCTAAATAATTAAGTAAAACTTGATTTATAGTTTCTAATTTAATAAATTCATCGTATACCAACACGACACTTTAGTTTTGTTTATTTTAAAATTTTGTTATATCAACTTTGTTTCTTTAAAAAACAAACGTGAATACAAAAAACTTAAACTGTGATCAAACTTCTAAAGTATTCTTAACCTTTTAAAATATCATACAGCGTTTTATTTTTAAGCTGTAAAAAATGTTATTAACAAAATTTTGTAAGTAGTAAATTAAAAGAATTACAATATAACTGTCTATTGGTTGTTTACAACAAGTGTGTATCCTGTATAAGGTTTTCAATAACTAAAAATATACTTATTACTAACATTAATGAAATGAAAAAATTACAGCAGTATTATAAAAAATTTAATATTATCACTTCAAATATACATTTCTAGCGATAAAAGTTATCTCTTAATTTTGACATAAACGTGTATTGTATATATTACGCTGGTAAAAGTTTTAATTTATTATAAAATAATTTAAAAGTAGCAACTCATTTCATACTAACAACGTTTGAAAACTTTTACGAGTGAAGCCTAAATTTGACAGTTAACGATGTAGTTTCTATAATTTTAATTAACTTTTAAAAATTAAATTAGTAGATATCCATACTGTTAAAAACTTATTGTCTTTCGTGTATTAGCTCGCACAACTAATTTAATAAGTTTATACAATCTTTTAATGGTTTTAATTATCTTAGTTAATGACTACATATAAAAATATGGGCTAAATTAAAAAAAATACATAGACTATTAAATTAAATTGGTCATAGTACTATTATTTAGTTAAAAGTTATAAGTTTAAAATTTTTAAGTAAAATAAGTCTACAGATATACTGTACAAATGTTATGAATTACAATAAATTAAAAAAAATTAACAAAATCCTAATAAAAGTGTACCAGGTTGTAAGTAAATTAAAAAAATATTGAGTTTTACTAGCTATCTGTTTAAACTAGCACATAGTATGTTAAGACTTAATTATGTTAGTCGATGTAAATTTAATTCCAATAGAAATTTTCATAATTTAACTCGACATTCTATGTGTAGCTAAAAGCAAATTATGCTAATAAACTGAATAATAGTAAACTAAAACTGTGACCAAAACCGAAAGATATTTTAAATTTCACTAAAACTTCGGCCTACGAAATGTTTGAAACTAGAAAATCGAAGCGCTATTACCAACTGCCTGCCGATCACTAATAAAGATTTTTGTCGCATCACTTACGACTTTAAAAAATACTCTGAACGTCTCTAATCAACAACATTAAAAAACACTTTTCTAAATTTATTCATTGAAAATAATCAAGTGTTTGTGGGTATAACAATGACGTCAGCAGATCATTTAGTAACGCGAATTTTTTATAACGCATTTAAATTTTTTGCAAAACTGCTTTGTAATGTAGTTCAATCTGAACTGCAAAACATTTATACCAAATTTTAACATAGTTTATAATGAAAAATACAACAATATAGTTCAGTTTATAATGTAATTTTTTAAGTATTTTAAATTATTAGGCAAAACTGAAAGCAAAGACAATTAAAACAACTTAAACATATTAGCATTTCTTGTGATTTGTCAAAATATTACAAATTTTTAAGATTTTAAATTTGTCATCAAGCATAATGCCTGGAAGAAAGTTTTAAGTATTTTTAAGGTCACAAACTAAATATATAAGCATCAAACAGTAGATTTTATTGAACTATTTTTTTAATCTAGATATAGTCATAATACTGTTTAGTACACTACCACTATGCAAAATTTTAATATTAGAAGCATGCAAATGTTTTAATTAAATCGTAGTTTTTACTTTCTATTAAATATTATTTAGATAAAAACAGTAAGCTTAAACACTTTTTAATAATTTTTAATTAACATCTAAAATTTTTTTTTTCCAAATTTTAAACAAAATAACTTTTTTTTTATAATTTTTAATAAAATAATTTAAGTTTGATTGAGTAAAATAAATAAATATAGATATATAAATTCTATTTCAAAGTTATTAATAATTTACTGTTCTAATGTAAAACAATTTGTGTAAACTTTTAAAAAAATAATAAAGCTTACAATTCATGCAATCGATATTTTTCATATTCGATTGCGTGAATTGCACCTAAGCTAATAACAATATAACTACAATATAATTAAAATGCAAACTTTTTCGTTTTCTTAAAGTTGTTGAAACTGTAGATTAGGTTAAAAGATCTACTAAATATCTTAATTATAATATTATTGTAAGTTTTGATATTCAAACTAGAGTCTAGTTCAGTGTTAGGAACTTTTATTTTACTACTTTTCCTTATAAAATATTTCTAGTTCTTTAGCCAAGATGGACAGTTTGGTAGATTTATCTTATTTAAAACTTATAATTAGTAACATTTACATGTGATAAAAGTTTTTGTTTAAAAAGCTTAGGTATTGCGAACAGCTTTAAAGTTAAGTTTTGATAAAAGACCATTTCGTTTTAATAGTTTTTTACAAATCATCTCCAAGTAATAACTTATTGATCAAACTAAACCACTTACTCAAAGTATTAAGTGCAGTTAAGTTCAATAAACTGTTAAAAATATTTTCATATATGTATAAGTAAATACAAGATAATTTATAATGTAAGTAACTCTATACTGTTGTGCATATATATATATATGTATATATATATATTATACGCAATCATTATGTTATATTGTATTTAGTTTAAAAAATAAGCAATTTATTTTTCTATTACTTTGGCTTATAGCTTCACTTTAAAGTATTATATAATTTATAAAATAAATGTAAATAATTATGTAAAAAGCTAAACGTTTAAAACCATTTTATTATGAGTAAATTTAATCCGGAAAACATTTAATTCTGTATTAAGTAAGAAAAATAAAACATAAACAATAAAAGGTTTTGAGTATTTTAAGTTTTCTATAAATATAAATCTAACAAGGCAAAGTTAATGCATTTCACTAAAAATATTTCTGATTTACAATTAATGAGGATATTTTAGATTAATTTTACAATTAATATTTAAAAACTTTGTCCGAAGTATTTTTTTTTAAACTTAAATCATTTTATTTAAATTAGTTCAATATAGTTTTATAAGACTTTCTAAATATTACAATAAGAGTTATTCAAAACTTAAGGTCCTTAGCTCAAAAAATTAAAAACAGAATAGATTGTATCAATAATGTTTCTGAATAAATTTTAAATTATTTTTTTTTGCGCATAGCTCCGTGTTAATTACTTTTATTAAAAGTGACTACATCTCTTATATAGTTAGTAATAACGATTTTTAATTTAAGCTGTCAATTAAGAAACAATGTTAACTTTTGTATAAAATTGTTAACTTCTCCTCCTCTTAAAATAGCTTAAAATTTTAGAGGACTGAAAAATAATTTAGAAAAATTTATTCATTAATCATGTTAGTTTCATTTTTACTTCTATAAAACATTAGAATAATATCAGCTACAATTTTCATTTAAGATATTAATTACTTTTAAAATTCTTTATAGATAAACAAAATAATTGAATACGAAGCGATAAAAAACAATTAGTTCATTTATTTTGTGATTAAATTTGATTTTAATTATAGAAAGCTTACAACAATGATTATCTAAAGTACATCGTCATTTTTTTTCTAACTTTCAGTTGTGACAAGAATTTAAAACACCTCTTTAACAGGCAATTAAAATAAAAAATGAACAGGAGAATTTTCCTCGAAGCTGGTACGTCACACGGTCTTAAAAAGAAAATGCTGAGAAATCTATTCCCTGACTGTAAGATCCAGTGTAGGACCAACGTGTCG
The DNA here is from genome assembly GCF_965202585.1 of Thalia democratica. Taxonomy (NCBI): domain Eukaryota; kingdom Metazoa; phylum Chordata; class Thaliacea; order Salpida; family Salpidae; genus Thalia; species Thalia democratica. The sequence goes on from NC_139166.1 coordinate 82,422,511, forward strand.
TTTCTAACTTTTGACACGGTTAGAGAAGCTTACAACCTTCTTAAGCTGGGCAACAAAGTAAAAATAAATGGAAGATTTATTGACATGTATTGGGCCGATGGCAGCTACGATCCTGAAATGCTGCCGGGACAACTCGAGCGAGAAAAACAGAAGAAGGAGAAAGAACAGGCCCAGCGAAAAGCTTCTCAAGGTGGTTTACAACCACAGAAGGCTCCATTTGAGGCAGCCGTACCAGTTGGACCAGTACCGTTGCGACCAATCACTGGGCAGTATGTATCTATACAGCCCCAATCTACAGGTATTAACACTTACATTGGTTACCAGGGTTACTATGAGCCCATAAATCAGCTGGTGAGTCAAGTTATGCAACAGCCTGCCCCTATTGTAAATTTCGGGCAGAACCTAGCACATAACTCAGTTCCAATTGTTGTACCCACAACATTGGTCCCAAAACCAGCTATATTACAGCAGCACTTACCTTCCAATCAGCCAGTTCGGACAACAACCAGGTCTACTGCCTGGCCCAAATATCCAATCTATTCATTTATTGAGTGGAGTTCCTGGATATATGCAGCCAAACGTTGGCCAACAAAATGGACCCTCGCCTGGTCAGATGATAGCCACATATGCAACTCAGAGGCAGTTCTTAGGTCAACAGAATGGTCAAATTGTGCCTCAGAAGCAATATTTTGGTGAACAGGCTGGTCAAAATGGTCCTGGCGGTAGTCGGCAGTGAGGTTTGAGACGTCATCTTGCCTTCCTTGGTTTTATCCAGTTAAAAGTTGAGAGAAAATTGAACTAACTTTGCTTTGAAAGTACTTATTAAAATTTTGAAAAATCATGTATGCCATATTCATTTAATCTAAAGTTCAATAAATAATATGTTTTGAAAAAAAAATAAACTGGTTAGCATTAAAGTACTTAAATGATCTTATAAAGGTTATATCATGTGTTTTGTTAAATTGACATGTAATTTAAATGTCTGTTATTGACAGTTGTGTTTACCAGTTAAAGTTTTTTGTATTTCTGTTTCAATAAACTGTTTTGTATTTAAAATTGTGTTCTTTACATAACTTAGAATAACTTAAGTTGTTGTTGATTATCAAAGAAAAAAACAAAGCTTTAGTTAGTAATTGCAGAAAACTCACTGTACTCTTTATTAATATTTAATTTGATAAAAACATCTTAAATATCTATAACAAATATTGTTGAAGTTATATACTTGTGTAAAAACCTGTATTAAAAATTGTACGACTAACCAAATTTGTCCTTAACCGAAATTTTACTCTAATGATGCAATCCTAAAAATAGCTCTATTCCGGTAATTATTATGATAAGAAACATTTTTTTAACGATTAAAGTCATAGGTATAAAGTTTTTCACAGATAACTAATTCTAATCTTAAGTTTATGCTACAGTTATGCTTAACTACTTACTATTTCGTTTATCAATCTAGTATGGTAATCGTTGTAAATTGTTTCTGAAATAATTAATATTGAACAAAGAGTTGTACATTTATCGTTTTCAACATGAATGAAATAGTTAAATTTTTAAAATTTAATAGTGTTTGTAATTTTTTATAGGTAAACTAATTTTAAGCTTAAAACAAAATAACTGAAACAAAACTGTTCTATAAATATATGCTGTAAAGATATAAATAAAAATTACCCGATTTTACACAATCGGTAGTAAATACTAAAATTTATTAGCAACATAACGATTAAACTAACAGTATATATCAAGAAAATATATTATCTGAACTGTTTAACAGAGTAATACATTAAATATTATAGGGATGTTATTTACTAAAATTTGCGAAACCCACATAAGCCTGTCAACTGTTTATATTAGTATTTAATTTCATTTATGTTATATTTAAGCACAGGTTGTAGTTTTATCTGCGGTAAGAAGCACAAAAAAAGTTCCAAGTTACAAAAACATAAATAAAAATATTAATCTTAATGAGCAGTATAAAACATGTTAAACTTTCGAATTGAAAAAAAACATAGGTAACAAGTAATTTCTAATACATGTATCCTGAGAAAAAGACAAATATGTTGATGTATATGTAAAAAACAAAATTAGTTCGAAAATTATAAGTGCAAAGGTAGGCTAAAAGGTTAGTTTTAAATTTTAATTGGTTTAAGTAAAAAAAAAAAGTATTTTAGACTAGAAATATAAATACTTATTATAGAGTTCATAATTTAAGAAAAAAAAAAATAAACAAAAAATTTTGTACCACTTAACATAGATGATATGAAAGTGTTATTAAAGTTAGTTTACATAATACAGTATAAATATGCTCTGAGAAAAGCCTTTTATACAAAGCATTATTTAAAAAAAAAGTTGTTAAGCTATTATATATTTAAATCAGTCATCAAAGTTAAGTTAAAATTTTTTATAGACATTAGACTATTAAATTGTTGTTGATTATGAATGACGTAAAAAATGCAAAAGAAAAAATTTACTTATATTTGGATATACTTTTTTAATTAGTTGTTAAAAAATATAATAAACGTTTTCGTAGAAATATAAACATTTTTACTTTTAGTTGAATAAAATAAGACTAAAAAACTTGATTTTAAAAGTATGACATATAAAGCTAAAACTCATCTAATTTTTTATTTTAATTAACTTATAGATCCTATTTTTTTTAGATTTTACTTTGATAAAAATGCAACTAAACTTTTAGAACATTAGTTTATAGTTTCATACATTTTATACATTTATATACACTTAATTGTTCCTGCTAGTTTTATTGCATTTTATGAACGTTTTTTTAAATAGTAAAAGTTGTTTAATATAAATTTTTCACTTTATTATACTACTCCGACACTTTTAGGTTTATTTTTTAAGCGTTAAAAAATTATTACAAACATTTTTTTTATACTTTAAATATCAAGTAGTGCTTACATAAAATATAAGTATTAAATTGGTATTTTACTTTACATTTGTTGAAACATACCAGTGTAAAGTTTAAGCGTAAAACTTAAAAATATTTTAAAAAATCTATAAAATATCCAATTGATTCATTAATGCAAAAGTTTAATAGCAACTGTTTGTGTGCTGTTATATCACTACGTCACAATAAACATTGTTGCAAAAATTCTTTTATGTAGCTAGCAATTTACACATCAGTTTTACTCGCATAACTCTAACTATTTTTTTGCTGCAATTCTAATAAATTTTAAGATTTTCTTTTAATTTTTCAATCGTAATTTAAAAGGTAAAATAGTTAAAATACATTTGATAGTTCACATTTAAAGCAAAAACTAACATATAATCAATGTCTAATGCTTCGAAAATCCTTTTTATGCATGAAAACGAAAAACTGTTTGGTTTGACTTAATTTATTGCTAAATTTTTTTGTTTTAACTTAATAAAGTAACTTTATAAGATTATTAAATATTTGTTAAAATTATTAATAAAAAAAAAAGTTTTGAAAAAATAATTTACTTCATTTACTGATTTTTTTGATTTTTTATTTCCTTTAATTAGTTATATATTTTCATTAGTAAATTTAGGTATTAAGAATTCTTAATTAAGATCTTATATCATTTATGTATTACAATGAAAAGTTGTTTATGTTAGCTTTAATTTAAAATCTCATACAAGCTTTTCAAACTTTTCAGTATATTTATTAATTTACGCAACTTTAGTTTATGTTTACAACAAGGTTTTCTAAGCATCAAAAAATGGGTATCAATTTTGCATCACTTTTACCTTCTTATTTAAAAATAAAACTCTTTTGTGGCATATAAACATAAACTGTCGCATTAAATCTTATAATATATTTTGTTAGTAATATCATTAAAACAATAATAACATACTAAATAATACTTTAACAATTTGATGTACTACACTTCTACATTTAACCATTTGTGAATGTATTCTAAAATCTTTTTTATCAAGTTTTAAATATATAATGAATAAATTAAGATTTTATTTATATTTATTATTGTTGATTCTCAATCGACAATTAACAACTAAGTTTTTTTTTTTATGCGACTAAACGTCGCGATATTTTACAAACTGATTTTAATAAAACTTATAAAGTTATTTATATTGTTTTTATACTGTTTGTTAATTCTATTAACTGCAAAATAAACACAACAGTTTTTTATAATCTACTAACTTTATTAAAACTATAATTATAACAAAACATAATCGTTTAAACTTTTAGCATTTGGAATTTCTTATATGTTGTGTTGCATATATATATATATATCATTTATTTTAAACTTGTAGGTATAAAAATTTATAATAACAGAAATATTATATTAAACTAATAATAAAGTTATCTATTCTTCTGACGTGTTAAACCAACATCATGACATATTTTTTAACAAAAATTTATATTTATTCACTTATAAGTAAAAAAGTTATTAAATGTTAAATTAGTTTATACTTCAATTGAAATGTTTGTACTTATTCATATAAACTTCCATAAATTTGTTTTTTATGAATAATCACTGCTTGTACTAAAACTAAATAGATGTTTATAAATTAACATTGGTATATATATTAATCAAAAATTATGCTTAAATTAAACTATGCACAATTCAAAACTCAACACAAATGTCAAAATATAAGTGAATTATACAATAAGAATTGCATTTTAATTAACGCGCTGTAAGATTATGAATTCGAGGAGTCTTAACAACAAGTTTTCAATTCACAGCGAACCCACGCGTATAAATACTTAGTTGGTCACAGAACCCTTTCCATGTCAGGCTGGCTCTGTTCCTCATAACTGACGCTTGAAGAAACAGTTAATGTGATATTTCTAGTTGTTACTAACTTATATATCACATGTTGAAACAATATCAATAAAAAATAGTGCTTCAACTATACTTAGTCTAATTTAAGTAACAATTAAAAAGTGATTTAGAATATGAGCACCTGAGTACATTGGTGTGCATGGGAAAAAGTTTAAAATGCATAAAAAGCTAATAAAAAATCAAAATTTGTCAACACTAAAAAAAATTAACCTTATTTCTTGCACTTATACTATTTCAAATGTTTTTTATATATTTTTGATATATTAAGAGATATAAGAGGTATAAATTATATAATAAACAAAATACCTTAACTCTAAATAAATGTCATATTGGTTAATGACTAATCAGTATTTTTGCACATGATGGAACACATTTGCAGTTAGTTTATTAATAAACATCTTACTGGATCTATGTACTTTTGACACTTTTTTAGATCATAAATTGCTATAGTAAGAAGAAAAATATTTTGTAACTCAGAAAAACACTACTCGAATTCTATTCTTTCTTTTTCATTTTTTTAAGGCAAAAAAGCTAATTTTGTTATTCTCTAAAAAATGTAAATACGTACTTCAAAGGAAATTAATTAAATTAAACCAATTTACCAAAAAAAAACTTAAAATACATTTTTGCTCAGCGGGTCATATTTGCGTGCTCAAGGGCCGCAGATTTTTTTATCGCAGGCTGCAGATTTACCTTTCGAGGGCCGCAGTTAGTCCGAGGTCTTAAGTTTGTTGACCACTGATGTACAATATATTTATACAAATTAAATAATAATATACCGACACTAAAACAAATTTGAATAGGTTAGAAATTTGTTTGCGTTATTTCTATTAGTATGATTCTTAGCAGATAACAATAAAGTGCTAAATAAATATTTTCCTTTGAATTTTTTTTTAAATAAATAAGAACACCACATTTCAATTATATATTTAAGCATTAATGAACTATTGTAAAAAGTTATATGAAATTTGTTACATTAATTAATTCTAAATTGCTTTTTTGCAATAAAAAGAACTTTTTTGCTTAATATTACCTGCGTTTTTATTGAAATTCTATAAAAAGTTGCTTACTATTAATTTTATTATATGGCTTTTCATGATATAGTTTACTAGTTACTTATAAAATTTTAAAACTTTTACTATATTTATTTTATTTTTATCGCTTAAATGATTAAAAGTAAATGTTTCATAAAGTAAAAACTAAATTTATTTGTAAGGATATATATTAAATAAATGACATACTATTCCCTTTTTAAAGATTAAATTTTAAAACAATTTAAATACAATTTAATTTGAATTATAAACTACTGCCCGATATATCGGGCTTTAAAAATTGGAGTAAACAACTCGAAAAAATTAAATCGTATTTAAATGGATTTTGTATATTTCTTATTTAAATGCGACAACTTGCGGGTTGTGATCATTACGTCACCGGAAGATTAAAATTACGTCGCAAAAAGTTTATATTGAAGGTACACGTAAGTTTTATATGAAAAAATTATATTCATAAAGAATTATTGTCGCATTGTCACGGTATAAAAAGGAAATTTCAATATGTTTCAATTATTTGCTTCATTACAATATTTTAAACAATTAATGAGTATTTTGAGAAAAAATTTATAAAAACAACTTAGTGTAGCACTATAAAACCTTTTTAAGTAAAAAAACTATCGCATTACACTAGCGATGTAAACAGAGCAACTAGTTAAATAATTACCAACTTGTTCATTTTTAACGCTTTTGGTTAACTTAAAATCCTAATAAAATGCTGCTATTAAAGCACATTTTTATTTTTGTAGCATATTTTAATGGCATAAAAACTTTTAAATACCAAAATTCTTATTAAAAATGAAAATGTTTTTGAAATAACATAGAGTTAATAAAATTACTAAATAAAAAATGGTTTTTGTATAAGCAAAATATATTTTACATATTTTTGTCTAGAATAAAAATAATGTAGTAGTATGTTTATTAGTACAATTATAAGAAAACATGATATTTACTCATTGTGGAAAGAAATAAAATAAACGTTATTAAGTATTTCAAACTAAAACAACTTAAAACTAACGACTGTTAATACTTCCGATATTAAGCAAAACAAAAAAAAAGTGAGTGAAAAAGTTTTTTTTGTAAAACACCATACAAATTAAAGTGGTTGTCTACTAATAATTACCCAAACTTTATCGGGTTTTAAAGGTTAAAAACGTATTCAAGCTAACAAGCATCTAATTTGGTACAAGAAGTCGTACTTGTTTATTAATCAAAATTATATGCGACTGTTTGTGTTTTGTAAGCTCATTTCGTCACGAAGAACATAGTTGTAAAATTTTATTAGCAATAAACTCACAGTATGAGTTTTACTCGCAAAACATTACTATTTTCTTAATGCAATCGTTATTACTTTAAGACGTTTTGTTTTAGTTTTTCAATCGTTTTTTTTAATGTCTTGCTTTGATATCGTTTAAGTTAAAAGTTATGAAATATTATTCTGCATTAATCTTTTTCAACATAATTTCATTCTATAATTGATTTTATAGTAATGTTTAAATTTCTATTTTGTTTGTGTTATTTTGTAGTTTTAAAGTATCCGTTTTTTTTTGGCAATTTTCATTCTTTTAAAGTAATAATTGATAATTTAAATTTGTTAATTTTAGTACTTTGAACCTACACAATTAAAAACATTAACTTTTATTTTATTATAAACGGCACAAAATAAAAATTGAAAGCTTATTTAAAAAAAAACTCATTAGTTTTATTACGACTAAAAATTTACTAATATTCTAAGATTGAAACATTTGTTAGGTGATTAATTTGTGATTAATAAGTTTCTATGAATTAATAAATCCGTTAACAAAATTTGATAAAGTTTGAAAAAAAAAAAGAAAGGCTTATTGATGATTTGTATATAAAAATCATAAGAAGTATAAAAAATTGTGATTATGTAATGAAAATTGTATTTATGTAAATATACTAAATTGTGATGCGACAACTTGTGATTTTTTTTAAACATTAAAAGGCAGTTTGTATAACAGTTAAATAAATATATCTTTCTTTGTTGAGTTTATTCACAAACTAATTAAAAGAATGATAAAATCTGTACAAGAAAACATAATGAAAGCTAGGTAAATACTTATACATCTCCTCCCAGATTTTATCACCAAGGAGATAAAACGACACGTCTAGCTAACAAAACAAATTATTTACAAAAATTACAAACTTAAAAACAGTTTTCTGTGCTATCATCAACGAAACAACACTCAAAACGAACGGAAATTACTAAAATGTTACAATAAACATAGTTACAATTTGTACAAAAACATTTATTTTAACAACAGTTTAAACAGGTTTGTATGTACCACTTTCGGCATCATAAATCTTTCTCCGGGTTCTTACACGACCGGAACGACGCAGTTCATTTTCTGGAAACACTCCATCGTCATTAAAATTTCTTTTAGATACCCTAGATTTATCATTAGGGTCCAAACGAGACAATACACCATTTTTCTGATTTGTAGAGGATTGGCTTTCATCAGTGCAATTTGAGTCCTCAGGTAAAAGGAAGGTAGCTGGTTTTGTTTTGCAAATTTTGTCTAAATTATCTCCAGCTTTGAAACGTATTTCTTTATGGGAGCGCACACAATCAAAACTATCCTTAGAATCTTTCCTCTCATAGTTGTCAGAAATAACCAACTTCTGCGTTGGTATGTTTGCTTTTCTAAGATAAGGGATACTATTTTGAGATTTTCAAAAAGGAGGATTAAATTTTCTTAAAAACTTTCGATTTCGTACAGTTAAGTGACCTGATCCATCAATCTTGACAACATACTGATGATAGTCTTTTAGCTCTACTATTACACCACTTTTCCCCTACTTGTTAGGGAAGTTACCTGCTTGATTCTGTATCATGACATGATCACCGCAATTCAGTGGTGGCAACAATCTTGTGTGCTCACTTAATTTTTCAAGAGACTTAACATAACGTGACCTAAGAGCTTCTTCCTTTTTACTCCATGCGTTACGCCAAATGTTTAAGATCTGCGGGTTATTGTAAGCCATAATACTCTTCCTGAGGTAAGGCAATGAGTCTTTTAAATTTCGTCCCAGAAGGATCTGTGCAGGTGATAGTTTGCATCCTGGATCAGGCGTGTTTCTCTGCGTAAGTAAAGCTTGTACCATTTTGTCATTATTTAGTTCATCACGTAAACCAACATTCTCCATTAACAATCGCTTAGAAGCCTTTACTGCTAATTTCGCCCTACCGTTTGACACTGGATGATATGCAGATGACATTCGATGGTGTATACCCCATCGTTTCAGAAAATCTTTGGTAACTTTTGCAGAAAACTCTGGACCTCCATCAGAAGATATTTCAACTGGAACACCAAAAGTCACAAAAATACGACGCAAAGCTTTACACAGCCCTTTTGAACCAGAATCATTTGTACCCAATTTGATTCTTTGTTGTTCTGTCCATCCTGAAAGTGTGTCGGCAGCTACAAAATAATACCAACCTTTGAACTGAAAATAATCACAAACGATTGACTCAAAAGGAACCTTTGGAATCAATGGTTCAATTGGAGGTAAGCAAGGATTGCTTGGTGCAATTAAGTTACAACTATTGCAATTTTCCTGACAACTTGTATTGTCAACTTTAGAGCTAAGGTAAAATTGTTAAGCTAATTTAAATAAATTTAGTTTTAAGTTTGATTAACAATAAAGCTAAAATTTAACATAAACTAAATAGTTAATATAGAAAGTATTTGCAAACTTCTTAAATTTTTTAACGAATCAATTTATAAAATATTTTTCTATATTTGAAGATAATGGAACAGAGAATTAATTATTTGTACCTTTTTTCGTAGCTAAAAATTTATTTGCAAGTCAGACATTTCTTCCCTGTTCTACAGAAGAACATATGTTAGAGAGAAGGTCTCTAAATATTAAACTTTAACTATTTTGCATTGTTTAACAAATTTTTTTGAAAAAAATAATTAGTAACCGTATATATTTTTGATTTGTTAAACTGCACTATACAGTTTTCCTACTTCATTGCCACCTGATCACCTAAATCACATAAAAATGCTAAATAATATTTTTTTATCATTTTTCAATGTTTGTGGGTGTCAATTTGCGAAGTGGAAGTAAAATTATTTTAAAGTCATTTTATTTAATCTAAGGTACACGTTTTTTATATTAAGGTTCTCGTTTTTTACAAAACCATATATATTTTTTATTAAACTTCTTAGTTTCATTTGTATATTAAAATATAACTTTGTTGTATTACGAATATTTAACAGATTTTTGCGATATGATTCGTTCAAAAACATATTTATTTACATAAACAATTAAAATTGATTTAAGCTAACTTTATCAACCACTTTTTAAAAAGCTAATTTGAATATATAAACAGTTAAAGGTTTCACCAGAAAGTATTCAATTACTACTAGCAAAATTAAGCAAAAATAATTATAGATAGAATAATAGTTTATAATTAAAAAATTATAGATAAATTAAACAGTAATTTAACTAGGATAAGCAAACATATAGATTTAAAAAAACAAAATAAATATAACAAAATAGGCGAAAAACAACAACTATAACAACTTATAAAGACTTAATATATAAACGTATCATTGTAATAAGGTTAAAAAGTTCTTTTAATTTTAATAAGCTCTCTGTTTTATTTTGTGCCGTTTACAATAAAATAAAAATTAATGTTTTTAATTGTGTAGATCCGAAGTATTAAAATGAATAAACTTAAACTATTAACTATTAATTAAAAAGATTAACATTCCCAAAGGCAATCTAAATAGACAAACAAATTTAAGTAACACTAAAAACAGATAAATATAAACTTTATTAACACAACAGTTATAGAATTAAATTAAATTAAATTAAAAAAATTAGTGCAGAATAGTTCCACATAATTTATAATTTTACGATACTAAAGCAAAACATTAAAAAAAAAATCAAGATTGAAAAAATAAGAAAAAAAGTCTTAAATGTATAACGATTGTAGCAGGAAAATAACTACAGCTTTGCGAGTAAAACTGATATTGTTAATTTCATTATTAATACCACAAAAAAGACAACTATAAATTTAGAATACATAATTATATTTAATAACGTCAAAGTAACTTTTTATTGAATTTTGCTATATAAATATTTTTTTAAGTGTCCATAACTACACTACAATCGAACTAGACAACCCTTTAAGTTTTAAAACCCAAATGTAGAATACAATTTATTTGTTATCAGGTAATTATCAGTTGCTGTTAAACTTTTGCTTCAATAAATAAATTTGGTATTTTATTGATTTTAATAAATATTTTTAAGTTTTATACTCGAAACTTTATACTGATATGTTTCTACAAATATTAAGTAAAAATACTAATTAGTACTTAAACTTTGTGTAAGCATTACCTATTGTTCGGAGTTATAGAAACGAAAATGTTCGTGATACTTTTTATACAAGCTAGTACTTCATTGGTACGCACTACTTATTTTTTGGCTTCGTTTAAAGTCCGTACTTAAAAAGAGTATTGTTTAATGAAACTGCAATATGTGCTTGCTCAAAACATTCTTACTCTTAAAAACTTTTACGAACATTAAAGTTTTATGCAACAATCAAAAAAAAAGGAATATTTTATTAGTTCCAAAGTTTAATAGATATATATATATATATATAATTATATATGTACGTATAAAATATTGTTCTGAAGATACATGTTAAACGTTGAAACTTAGTAAACAATATGAATACTAGATGTTTTTTTTACACTGTATAAGTTTACACATATATATAAATTAATAAGCTCTAAATATTTTTGAGTAATTCTATCATATTTATACATATTTATTACAAAATAAAATTGAAAGAGTTATCAAAATTTTATTTTATGAACTATATCAAAATTAGTATAATTAAAATTCGAATTTTTAAAACTGTCTCAGATGATTTCAATATTTGTTAGTTTATTCTGTATAGTATATTGAATAAGAAAAAAGCATCATATTTTATTAGGAGGTAGTAAAAATTTACAGGTAATTTTAAATACTATATAAAAACTAATAAAATTACAACAAATTGTTTGTAAACAAAAGAGTTATTAAAAATTAAATTTAACATTACTTAAATTTGTAAATTGAAATTATTAATTTCAAAAGTCACAGTATTATCCTTACAAACACTTAATAACAATCAATGTATAAATTATAGCTTATTAATAATAATTTTACCCATCGGGAAGTTAAGGTAGTTTGAGACCATGAAATGCGGTGTTTCAATGCAAAACAAGAAGTTTCTTTTTTCATTCTATTTTGTTAAATATATTTGTAAAACAAAAGACAAAACATTAGGTTCAATAGTTGTAAACGTTTGTATAAATTTTATAATTCAATTTTTTCTATTTTTTGCCCATTGTTGAGTATTAAAACAATATTAAATGGAAAAAAAATAGATAAAAGTTTAAAAAGTTAAATTTAAGTTGTTAAGACTAAGTTATTATACAACTAGTTAAAAAGGTACTGTAATTATACTTAACTAAAACACGTTATTTTGTAAACTAATATATATATAAAATATAATTATAACTCTAAAGTGTTAAAGTCTTAAACAAACTGATTTAAACGAAGCTAAACAAGATAAACCATGTTAAAAACTAGTTATCAATTTATTTAAGTATTAGAGCTTACGTGTTTTGTAATTACCTTTAAGTTTATCATTAAAAAACCTATACAAAACATTTAACAAATGGTGTAAATATAATGCACAAAATTATGTATTGTAAATACAAAAATATTAATAGTATAGTGACGTAAAAATACGAATTCGCCTTAATTTATTTTTCATTAATAAGTATAAATCAGTTTTTTTATGAGAATGCATTTTAACTACGGTTGATATCATTTGAACAGCCTACACCGCTGATAAAATTTAATATAGTAGCAAAATTACGAAAGGTGTTATCTAAAAACTTAAAAATAGAATTTAAGACCATTTTTAACAGCGAAATGGTTAGTAATGAACAATTTTAACAAACTTATTACGTAGTTATAAGAAAATTATTGTATAATACCTTTGTTTGTTATAAAAAATTTAAGTTCATAATTTAAACAAACAAATGACTGAGTTCTTGTGCAATGTTTTATAGTTTAGGACAAGCTTGGAAAATATAAAACTGTTGTGGTATGAAATTTAGTTTTTCAGCCGGTTTAGGCCATCATAAATGTAAGAAGTGGTGTCAGAAAATTTTTGATTTTTGGAATTTATTTATTTTCATTAGTTAATAAGAAGTTTGGGTTATTTGCTAGATACGTCATTACATGGTAAATATAAAATGCATATGAATGAACAACTGGTTTAATTCCGTTTTTATTTGTAGTATTTTAAAAATGAATTTCATGATAAATTTACTTTATTTGATAAAATTTTATGTATCCTAAAAACTTTTATGCATTTTATAACTGTAATAAAAATTTATGTTTAAAAAACTAGATAAAAAAATTAAAATTCTTCAAGAAAGGAATTGACTTTTAGATAGAAGTTAGAGGTTTTGTGTTGTACATTAAACTTTTAAGTAACATTAGTTGTTACTATATATTTGTAATAAAAACATTTTTTAGCCAAAATTTTTAATCACTAACAAGTAAATATATAATTACAATTACGATATTAGGCGTAGCAATCTAATTTGCATGAGTGTACAAAATTTCACTACTGCACAAATTGCACAAAGATTCTTTGCACGAGGGCATAAATTGCACGAAGATCAGTTGCTTGAAAACACTTTTGCACGTAGATATTTTTGCCTGAATTAAATATTTTTTTTAGTTTTTAATTATTTTTTAACTAAGATTTTTTTACTATTACTTTTACCGCTAACTCTTACCTTTGGTCGGTAACTTTTTTTATAAATTTTCATAAGTTATTTTTCTTATTTCAGTTTTCTATCACTGTTATCCCAAACCCTTACACCCTTACCCTCATTAAGTAACTTTTTTTTTTGAATTTATTTTTTATTATATTTTTTTTTACCTTTTTTTCCACTCATGTGCATAAAAGTAACTCATGCAAAATTGACCCTTGGTGCATATTTGTCTCTTGTGATTTTGTTCCCTAGTACAATTTTGTGCCTTGGTGCAATTTTCTAATCTAGTTCAATTTAGTAACCTCGTACAGTTTTTTCTTCGAGAAGTTTTTACTCGTTCCCCGAAATGAGATGTTTTGAAATAACGAAGTAAATAGTACATTACGTTTAAAATATTTTTGCTTTTTATCTATAAAAAACTTTGCTAAAGAAGCATTGACGTTGAAACTTAGTACTATGCTGTAGTAAAATTTATTATTGTTTCTCAGCTGATTAAGGCCGTTTGAATTAGGCAGTACACTGAGTATGATTAAATACAAATAAATATTTCAACAACCAACAATTTTTACAGGATATATACTTTTTACGTCACCGCATTACATTAAACAACTTAGTATTAGTTAAATTCCACTTACTTACAGATGATTATATAAAACTTGTTCGAAATTGCCTTGTTTTCGTGTTAAATTAAAGATAACTATTATTGATATGATAATAACCGTGTATATTCTCGTACCCAATTTAGCCAGTTTTTCACCAGTTTTTGGAAGCAATCGATTTCGCTTTTGTTCGTACAAGTCACTAGCTTGTTAAAATAACTATTCAGAATAATGTACCAAAAATTCCTTTTTGGTTTATAATTCAAATTATTTTTATTGTTTAAAGACTTGTGACAAAGTTTATTTAACAAAAAATGTTATTGGATAAACAAATAAAATGTATTTCAGCTAACACTTAAAAACTACTTTTAATAGCAACTGGTTTAAAAAAAATTGTTTACGTAAATAGTAAAAGGCTTCATCAGAAAATACTTTATCAATAAAATTAAGAACCATTAAGCAGAATTAAATAAAGATAGATTATCAGCTTACAACCACTTAATTGTTATTAACTAGTTATTTAGATAAGATACGCATACGTACAAAAATATAACAAACATAGCAAACAATTTGTAGAATAAAATCAGCGGTAAATAAATTTTGCCTGATTTGAACCTGAGTCCAGAAAGAACGAATCCGAATGTTTGATTCGGTAGACTAGTTAATAACTTTTTAAATTTATTACTTTTAAATATTGAAATCATACTAGAGCAAGTAACAAAAGGCTAGACTAAAACTGAACATCTAGAAGAAACTTAAAAGCATTTAATTTTGTTTTAAAAAGATTTTCAGAAAAATATATTTATAGTTAACGTCAATAAGGGTTTTAGAAATTTTAACAGTTTTTTAGAATATTACTTAATCGCATGTACTTAAAATAACTTATTATCTTTTATATGATTTAAAATAAATTAATAAAGTAATTTTAACAACTAATTAAGTCATAGTAATTCATAAAATTATAAATTTATACTTGTTGAAAATGATTGAGGTAATAAATTTGTGTTCACTTAAGCATGTAGTAAATTGTAAAAACTAGATTACTTTAAAAATGTAAATTGATAGACCGTTTTACACGGCTTCAAAACAAGGAAATAATTGGCAAGTCAAACTGAAGCAATTTAACTAAAATTTGTATACAAAATGTAAGTTTTTATTGTTCGATTGTGCATGTAACGTCAGTTATTCTTTTATTATTTTAGATTAATTTAGAAGAAGTGGTTTTTTACTCTCATAAAACAATTTTTAATTTTCATAATTGTATAGAGTAATGTTAATTAAACTTAAACTTAATATTTTCTAACTAAAAGTTTAAGAAAACATTCGTTGTATCACTTTTTTTCCATTAACAACCCATATAAAAAATTTTGATATACAGTAATAGAAAATTATTTACTAAAAGCATTGTTAAAACAAAACACAGTAAACTAAGGACATTTAAAGGTAAATGCTTGAGAATAGCAAGTTATTACAGAAACCATATTAATTTCAATTAGTTGATCGATAAGTTTTTTTGTAAACGCGTGCAGCAAATATCAATTTGAAATTAATTTTCAAGTATCATTAACGAATCTGTTTCATTTCAAGCTTACAAGCAACAATAAAACAAAAACTATTAATTTTTATTTGCACATTTTTATCACTGTTATGTTAACCAATTTTTCATTACTTTGAAAATGTTTCTATTAAATATTAACTGTTACAATAAATAGCGTATGCTATAATTTATAGTATTTAAACAGAATTTTGTCAAATTTAAATCCTACCGCACTATTGACTTCATAAACTAAATTTTCTACAGCAGTACCAATATGTTTTACAAACTAAAAGCTGAGATTTTGCTAATAAATCGTTAGATTAGATACAATTTCTGTAGCATTTTGAATTTTATATTTAGAACTAAACTAAATAACTCAATAATGGTTTTTTACCTTTTTTTAAACCGAAATTCTTAGTAGTAATTAATCTAATTTTAATATCTAATAAATACGTTGGCCAAATCTAGAGTTTCTGCTAATATTTTGATCTTGCCTGATATAACTTCCACATTAAGATCAAGATCCAGATATCTTATTTTATTAGCACTATTACTTACTTTGCCTATCTTTTTTAATAAATATTTCTACTTGTAATAATAGTAGGCAACATTATATGTCGACATGTTGTGAATTATCAGAAGCTACTAGTTAAATTTATAGCTGGCCGTTACGATATCTCAAATGCATTATCTAAGATGTCAAAACTTGTAAAAGACATAAAAAACCAGAACTAAAAATATAAATTTTTTTTTGATTTATATGCAGTTTGGCCTAAACGCAAGATATATATAAACTCAAATAAAGCAACAAAAGTAAGCTTTTGCTTTTATTTTTCTTAATTCTGTTACATTGCTAGTTTATTTATAAGTTATTGTCGCTTTTAGCAGTAAAAACTTTATAAATCAGATCATAATTAAAGCTTAGAAGATAGTTGAAACATACACCTGAGCAAAAACTTATAGTTTGTGTGGATGCTAAGCACCTTGTTTTTATTACTTTATAGTTAGTTAAGTGAGTTAAAGTGAAACATAACCAACAAAGTTTTAGGTTAAGATTACTAAAGAATACATTTCTTATTTTTTCGCACTAAAATAAAATTGAGATATTTATAAAATCATAAACAGGATACTAAAACAAAATACAATTAATTTTTTAAGTTATAAGTTTTAATTTTTAAGTAAGTTTAAAATCGCATCTAACTACGCCATGTTAGTTAATAACATATGTAATAATGTTAAATATGTTAACAGTAAGAACAAAACATTTTCAGTTATAATTTATATTAACATAATTTAAGAAATAAAACTGATACTACTTATTTATTACATTAGTAATTTATTAAAACAACTAATATTTAAGCTAAAGCAGGCACGTAGCTTGGTACGTTTCTGCAAATCTACAGAAACGTAAAAATTTGTGCGAAAAAACTCGCTTTTCTTTCGATTATTCAGCTTTTAAGACCTTGTTTATTTAGCTCCAATTATTCGTTTGTACTTAGTTTTGCACTCCTGAAAAATAATTGTATTTTTACTGAATCTCTAGCACTTATAGTGTCGAAATATTTAACAAATTGAATACATCTAAATTGTATACAAAAAGCTTGGTGTAAAAATCTATTATCAAATAGCAAACTATTGTAAAAAAACCCATTTCGAGGCTGTAGATTTGTTTTAAATGATGTGAGAGAATTAAAAAGAGTAAGTGTAAGAGAGGATCTTATACTATTGAAATGTTTGTGGTGAGTCAAAAAGAACTTTACATTTTTTGAAATTTACATTTTTTGTCTTACAAAAGAGCAAATACAGATAGAAGATATATGAAAAGATAAATTTTAGAATAGATGAACCTCAAAGTAAAGTAACATAAGGATTAACTTTAGCTTGAAATCAAATTGATTCTCTAAGTTGAATGTTTTAAGATTAAATCCTTGTGGTTGACAAATATACAAAAATAAAAAACTTTTGATACAATGATAATAATCTCATTTCCTGAAGTTTTATCAAGAAAGTTAGAATTTATTAACTCAGTAAAAATGACACAATAAGATAAATAGCTTGCAAAAAGAAGAAAATTTGAAAATCTCAAAAACATATACAATTTTAAAAAAATAATATAAACAAATTATATTTTTTTTTAATATTTTAAAACTTTTTTTTTTAGTAAAACTTGTTTTAAAGATTATATAAATGTTTAGTAAATTAAAGTTTTATTTTATAAATAAACAAATTATAGTTTTTTTTACTATATATTAGAACTTTATTTTTTAATAAAAATGGTTTTAAAGATTTTATAAATGCTTACCTTAGTTAAAGTTTAAGTTTTAATTGCATGTTTTAGCAAAGCTAAAAGATTTAAATTCTACATTTTAGCCACACACTCAAAGTATTCTTATTAACTCTAGGATATTTAGAGTTTTATTTTTGTACTCAGATAGACTCAGTATAGTTTTTTTATATATGAAAAACTAAGCACAAAGAACATTTTAGGTTTGTTAATAATGTCATAACAAATGTTTTTCTTGATTTGAATGAGATTTGCTAGCTAAAACTAATAAATTTTTAGTTTATAACCAATTTTGTAAAAAAAACATTGATATATTTTAAAAGTTAGACTTATTTCAAAAAATAAGAAAAAAATTCAAAAATAAAATCCTGGAATTGATGTTGGTCATAGGGTAGGGCTGTTGTTAATACCTATTTTACTTGTATTGTTATATTATTTGTTTACAATGAGTTTTTTTTTCTATGCATATTGTTTTGTTATATGAAGATTTTTTCAAAGTTTTTGGTTTTATTCCCAACGCTCAAAGGTTTTTCATTATCTCTGTTTTTTTTTCATTTTTATATTAACAACTTTTAAGTAGTTTACAAAATTACAAAAAATTAAGTTAATACACTTGTTTTTTCTAGTTAGCTTTACATTTAAAAATTTTTTTTGAGTTTTATTTGCATTACTACTGTAAACTTGGTACACTATGAGTGTATTTTAACAAAATAAGTTGTTTCACAGATTTTTAAAACTAAGTTTAAAAGTTAAGTTTTCTAAGGTTAAAACTATGCAAATATCATTTGAAAGTAAAACCATCCACTCGATACCATTGACACTCAAAGCTATTAAAAAAGTCAATCAATCTGAAGTTAAGTTTGTTACAATGAGTTCCAGATAAGTACTTTAAGAAAAAGCTTTTTGAATGACGTTTTCAGACAAATATGTAAAATATCAAGTTTGTTTTAACTTGTTTTTAAATATTACTGTAAATTTATACAATATGTTGTTTACAATATGAAGACTTTTGTATTTTATATTTTCTTTAAATGTATCAAGAATATGGATTGTATCTGTTGTTTTAAAATAAGTTTATATATTTTAGAGTGGTTTACTAAATTTAAAAAATGTATCAGTTTAATTCTTAAATCTATGTTTGATAAATGATAAAAAATATTAAAACAAGTTTTATTTAACTTTTTGAATCAAAGACTAAAAGAATAAATTAGTACTATTTATTTTAACAAGTGTATAGTTGTATTATAAGTTCATAAGAAGTTTAAAAAAAACTAATACATTTTAAATTTAAAAATTTTTATGTTTAAGTTTATTTATATGTTTCACAATGTATCTGAAAAATATTAATGTTTAACATTCAAGGTTTGTTGTTTTTTAACTAAGTTGTTTTAATTAACAAGTTAGTTTTGTTAAAAAAAAAGTTTTATTCTTTTTTACAGCTTTTATTTAACAATTTTTTTTAATAAGAAAATGTTTTATTCATTTTTTACAGCTTAAATCTTTATGCTACGAAAGCTAGTAAACAAAGTCACTTACAAAGACGTGTACTCATCCTTTCTTTTTAAATAATTTTTGACAAAATAAAGTAATTGTACATCTGAATTTTATCTAATGTTGTGAACTTTTTTGTTTTATATCCGTTTTGTTTTTTATTCAACTCCTATAGTTTATGATTTTTATTTTAATAAAAAGAACAATTTTTGAAAATATTTTCTGAAGTGGGGAAAATGTTTTCAAAGTTATATATTTTAGGCCTATCAGTAATACTTTTAAAGTTAAGTTCTTTATCAATATTTTTATTTTAAATGAATGGTTTTACAGGCTTATAAAAGTATCAACACTATTATTAATAATTATAGGGGGTCAAGAGCAATACAACTTGCCTTGTATTCAGTTATTCATTATACTTCAACATTCTATTTATTTTTAAAATTTTAACAACACTGTACACCCTCAGTTAATAGTAGTTAAAACTACTCTATTCCCCGTATGACGTCATCACTCATTATTCTTGATTTTTTTGCAGATTCGTAACTTTTTAGATCTAGCTACGTCCCTGAGCTATAGTGTGTATTGACATTATTAGTGATATAAAATATCATTCACTGCTTGATTAAAGATGCACTAAAGGTTGTAAAAGGCATGTACTATACTTGTAATATTAAAATTATTATTAATTACATGTAATATACTTATTAAAAAAGCTTAAAATCATTTGAAAATGCTATAAGAGATAGTTTTAAAATGTATTTTATGAAAGTGTATTTTATAACTTTTAAGATAAGTTTTATGATGCATTAAAACTAATTTATTAAAATAATTTAATATTTTAATCATTTAAGCTAAAATTACAGTTCACACGATCTAATAATTTAATACTAAAATAGATTTTTAAACTAATTTTTAAAACTAATATCTGCATCAAATTGGTAGCAATCTTTTGGTAGTCCAATAGTAATAAAAAAATGCAAAATAGCTAAAAATAAGTTATGTTACTACTTTTCTTATAAAATAAAAAAATATCATAATTTATTAAGTTTTTTATTTATTTTAACTTTTTAACTTTTAAAAATAAAAAAAGTTTAATATGAAAACTGAAGAACTCAAATTATCAAATTAAAAAAAAAAGTAACTCATTGAAAGTTAAGAATGAAATATTTATCAAGTTGGTAGTACATTAGCATTTTTTCAAAATTTATTTTGTTGTGACGTAAATTAACAAAAAAACACAAAACCTATTATGCAGAATAAGAATAAAACAACATTTATTATTAATTTTATAATTACTGTAATAAGAAGGATTTTTAATGGCCTAAACCGGTCAAAATTTAAAGTTTGATACTGAGAATAGCTATTTGTTTCTATCTTAGCTATAAGATAATATTAAACAGAGACAATTTAGCTAATACAATTCAATTTTTTTAAAGTAAAAAAAGACTAAAATAATCTAGTTTTTTACTAATTAATTCTGCAAACTTTGCTTTACATGTTTTATATTTCTAGAATTTATTAACTTAACTTAGTGATACAATTGATATACACATTGTTTAGCTTTATTACAGAAAAGTAAATTGTAATAAACAATATACTTATGCGTATTTAAGATCATGTCTGTTGAAAATTCTTAATTTACAACATCACTCGGTTTGTAAGGTATAAAACAGGGTACTTTTTTATTTAATGTATAAAAAACTGCTAAATATGTTATTTATTAGTCAGACTAATATTAAAATCAACAGATATTAATTCTTAAACTTTGCGAAGTACACTACGTATGCTTGCTTAACTTTTAAACAAAATTAGTTAAACTTTAATTGCCAAGTTTACTTTAATTGATTAAAATCATCACTTTTTTGCAAGTTTAATTTGTTTGAGTACATACTTACATGTTATTTATTAAACTTATTTACTTGAAGATTAAATTACATTTCTAAATAAATAAAACATCTGATTTTACTCTGTTCGAGAAATAAAAAATGGAACTTTAAAATATATACTTATAAAAACCTGGATATGTTTGTTTCTGTTAATTATTAGACTTAAGTTACTGTTAATGTGCATTGTTTATTGATCTTCTTTT
Organism: Thalia democratica; assembly: GCF_965202585.1. Taxonomy (NCBI): domain Eukaryota; kingdom Metazoa; phylum Chordata; class Thaliacea; order Salpida; family Salpidae; genus Thalia; species Thalia democratica. Next base: position 82,444,161 of record NC_139166.1, read on the forward strand.
ATTTTTACTATAGTTCGGAAGTTCTGTAATTTTGTCTTAGTAAATTTTAATTTTTATTCGTCTTATACTAAATTCAGGGCTCTTACAAATATGTAACATTTGTTTAGAAAAGTTTTTCTTTTGTTTTACTAATAAAACATGGTAATTATAACATATTATTTGTTCTTTAATTTAACTCTATAAAGTCTTTAAAAAATTAGCCATTTTTACTGTAGAAAAAAAAACTTAGTATTTAATACTTATTTTTTTATTTTCAAAAAAAGCAACAGGTTTGAAAAGTAACTTATGATCTCATGTTAAAGTATTTGGGGTTTAAATCTGTCATAACACGTGATACAGTTAAAAACAAGTAAATTATTGCGACTTGTAGATAAAAGTAAAGCTAAATGCGATAAATATATTGTGAGTTTTTGAATGACGTCAATAAATGTGTACTTGTAAACAGTTTAATATTATTCTACTTGCCTTAACTATTTTAATATCAAAATAATACTTCTTATTTATAAATTTTATCATCGTTTTTATTCGACCCATTTAGTTTTGTTATTTGTTATATCTTAGCTTATGTTTTTTTAACTACTATAATTAGCATCAATTATTCATCCGGATCACCTTACTTGATTTTGACTTTTGTCGCAACTTATTTTTTTATTAGTGCTAAAAGGCAAATAATTTAAGTTTCAATTAACTTTTTTTAAGTTTAATAAAAATGACATTAGTTTAAAAACGTTCGTTTAGTTTTGTATCCCGATATTTCAGGTTTTAAAATTGCTCATATCATGGCTATAGATACAAATTTGTAATGATTGCAGTTTGTATTTATTTTAAAACTTATCTTCGATGCGAACATTTGTTGGATTTTTGATGACGTCACTAAGTGTTTACTTGCATATTTATTACTGTATATCGTTTTTTAATTATTTTTTTCAAGTAAAATAAAGTACTTTTTTAGTTATATTGTTTTTTTTTCATTTCGTTTTATTAAATGTCGTTTTTAGTTTTGGTGATATTTTTTTGTACAACTTTATTTTATCATTAGTTATTTTAGTTTACTGACAATATGTGGTATCAAAATTGAAAAAAGGTTTTTCATTTGTTATCACTACTTAATATTTTTTTTTTCATCACAAAAATAAATAACAAATAGACAAAGTCATTTCACATAGACTAGAATTAAATGAATCTAAAAACTAAACCTTGATTAAAATATTATGAACATATCTAAAAGAAAACAAAAAAAAAAACAAAAAACGCTCAAAAAGTTTGGTCCATGGATCTTGTGGACGAAAAAACCGTTCAGTTATTGCGTCATACACCAGAATAGTTTTACGTTATTTTCACAACAATTTACTTTAGTTGATTTAATTGCCATTCTTGACGGTTAATTTAATTTCAGCTGAAAAATTAAAATTCAACTAACAGCCATTTAATTAGAAGAAATTATATGTTTTGGTTTTAAGAAAAACAAATAGAGAGATCTCAACTGCTGGAGGAGAAGTAATATATTTATTCTTTCAAAAATTTACTTTGCAAACTAAGTTTTGGTCAAAGACCTCGTCAGTGCTTAAATATATCTAAAAAACAGATATGTGACAGTCATGGAAAATAGCATTAAAACAATTAAATTAAAATAAAAACAAACTATTACTGCAAATTTTTTACTTAAGAAACTAAACAAATCAAATTTTAATATTCAGACTGAGTTTTAGTACAAGTTTAAATTTTCAGCTAAGTTTTAAAATCAATATAACAACAATAATAATAATAATCAAAGCTGTATGTAGCTTTCATTTTTCTTCTAGATAATTTACAGACTAAACATTGCTTAAGCAAAAGTGTAATTAATGAAATGAGCTTAAAATTTAATTGAAATTGGTGTAGCTTATTTTAATTGTGACGTAATTATTGAAAGTTTGAACAATCTTGTGCTTTTAATCGTTATTAAAATTTAAATTCCCGCTCAAATGCTTTATATGAAAGCTTACAGTTAAAACATTTTTTTACCTTAAAACAAAACAAGTTAAATTATGGTACTAAGTTTGAATTTTTGGCAAAGTTTAAATTCTAGTTGAATTTAAAAATCAAAGAACAACACAAATAAATAAGAATAAGGTTAATAATAATAAGTGGGCTTAAGTTAAGATGCATTTTAATCAAGCTAAATTTTATTGTGACTTGAATATTGTAAATTTAAGTATTTTTGTGCTTGTAATAGTTACCAAAATTTGAAAATTTTGCTTGAATAATTTAGAAAAAAAAAAAACTTTTAATTTTAAGAAAATTATAGTTACAAAAATTAAAAAACATGCATAAAACCTGTATTACGAGTAATTTAAGTTTTGAAGTGGAGTTTTCGAAAGTACGGGCAGGAATAAAAGAGTTCGTACCGTTTGTTTAGATTATCCCTTCTGTCTGCTTTAGCGATCGCGACCTTTTCTAATATGCAAATGCTTTGTGGGTTTTTTGCTTTGCTAATGTGGTGGATAATTTCCCAATCTATTTTTTATTCAATGATCTTATTTTAAAGCTTACATATGTACTTCGATAATTCTGTTCCGTTCTCTTTATAGTTTTTAAAGTCACTAATATGGTTGTACCATCTTATTTAAAAGTTTTACCCGTTGAGCCAAAATAGATTTTTGTTTTGTTTTCCGATTTGATTGTCGCTTTATATACCACATTTTCAACTAAGCATTTATTCTTAAGGGGACATTTGTTTTTTGTTCGGCAGTTGCAAAGTGTTTCGTGAGAAGAAATTATTTAGATTTATAAATAAGAAAATAGTAATGCATAAAGTAATGTTAGCCGTTTTACTTACTACTAATAAACTATTGTTAAGTGTACTTAAGATTATTCTCATCATATTTTATGCAACGTAGTACTCTATATGCTTTATATAATTCATAATAGAATAAAAGTAAAAAATCTTTTATACAAGTTACAACTATTAACAACCAAAATTAAAACACTTTGAACTTTAATAAAACTTAATCTACTGTTCAGTATAGTACAAATTTTTAAGAATTACACAATACCAAACAAACTAAAAACGTTTGCAATATATATTCTAGTTTGTTTTATAAATTTTTTCGAACTTTAAAATGACGTAAAAACTTTTGCTCTAGCAAATCGCTTCTCTAGTTTTTAATTGTTTTAGAAAGAAAGTAAATTTTTTACTTCATTTTATAGACTGATGTGTTATAAAAAATTCAACAAAATTTTGCATAAATATTGTTTTTTTTTGTTTTCTTGTTTATTACCAACAACAATTAAGTGTCCAAGTAAAAAAAAATACGTCTTAAATAGAATAAAGAACGCAAGGGTACTCTAAATACTATAAAAAACTTATTTCAAAAGTATCTTAATAAAAGTAGGTATATAAAACAAAGGTGTTCTTTACTAATTTGTTTGCTCAGTGTTATTTATAGCTAAAGTAATTAACTATCTTATAGTTTAACAAAAACATTAACTACTCATAATAAAATTTATTTTGTCAAGTTATAATCTTGTTTAGCAGTTTAAATTTGGTCGGTGTTTGAATAAATACCGTTCAAAATTTTATGATAAAACTGTTATTATATAATAAAATAGTTATTATTATTTTATAAGTTTGGCTGTTAATTATATACTTTTAGCATTTTTATAGTAAAAATTTATATCATAACTTTGAAGAAAGATAAAGTGGTAATAAGATTAACGTATTAATAGAATATTTTGTTTTAATACTTATTTTTTTTGTTAATTTTTTAGGATTTTAAACTAACTAGATTAGTACATATATTATCGTAAAAAATAAAATAATTAAATGATATATCTATATATATTTATCTTTCTTTGTAATAAAAGTTTTCTAACAACTTTGTAATAAAGTTTTTCACTCATAAAAGCTAAATATCGATTTTTTTATGAAGTTTTCGTCTATTTAAATTAAATTCAAAAAAATAAGTCTTGAATAAGAAAACTGTAGGTTTTACTTTTTTTAATGATGTAATATTTTTTTTCACTAATTTGAAAATTTACCACAATTAATAAAAGTTTAACAGAAGTCAGTTAAAATAATTTAATCATTCAGGCCGCATTATACGGTTACAAATTTTCAAATATTCAAGTAAACAAAATTTAACATAACTTATAAATGACATGTTGTTGTAATATACATGTGACGTCTATTGTAACGACATTATTTAATAACAAGTCATTAACATTTTAACTGTTGACTATTTATTGTTATTTAAATTTTTAATTGTTTTCTACAATTTAAGCGTTTAAAGATTGTAAATTGCTTAAACCGGCTAAAATAATAAAATTTTATACTGAGAGCTAGGAATAGCTGTAAGTTTTTATCTTAGCTGTAATGTTAAACATAAACACTTTATTTAAAACAATTCAAGTTATAAAAGTATATAAGTAGAAAGAGTTAGCATGTGTAAAATGTTTTCATAAAGTATTTAAAACGTTACGCTTAAAATTTTAATGTCTTGATATATATATATATGTTAATTATACTAATTTTGTTTGACTTCGGACCAATTTCGATAGTAATATCAAAGTCTTAGTATAAAGTTTGAACATATATTGGATTGTTAGTATAATGATTTGTTTTACAAGTGGAATTAAAACATTTTAACATAATTATTTAATTGTATTAATTATTTTTTTTTTACATTTTACTAACAAGAACTTAACTGATTATCGACTGTTCACGCTTAAATAAAATTTTTATGTTTACCTTCTTTAAACATAAGAATCTGTTGAAAATTAAATTTTACGAATTTATAATTCTAAAGTTAGTTTTTTTATTTTAATAAACTAAATAAAAAACTTACTAATACTATTACGGTATAAAAAGACATTTATGTTATAACAATTAATTTGATAAATTACTGTTAAACTAAATTTAATTTTTGAGTTTGTTTTGAGATGAATTTCAACATAGATTGAATATTTTCTTTGAGTTTAACTTTTAAGTTACTTCAAGAACTTTTTCTTATTAACTATTTAAGTAAGACAAAACTAACTAGCTGGTGCTGAAAATATCAAAAAAAAAACACTAAAAACTTAGTCTAATAACAAAAACTTCATACACACACTGTACAGAAAATTAATTGAAGAAGTTGTTATTAAGTTAAAATGACAACAATTTTTTCTTTGATTGTATAAATAAACAAAATATCATCATATTTTAAATTTCATTATGGATTTTTCGTAGTCTATAAATTCAATTATACAAGGTCACTGAATAATTCTTTAATAAGTATTGAAAAAAAAAAACTAACTTTAATTTATGACAGCTCATTTTTTTAAAGCATAGGTAACTGCATTGCGCAGTTTAAAATAAATCGTTTTTTAGGAAGTTTGTCTGCATCTAATCTTAATACAACTATATAAATATAATGAGTATAGAAGCAAGCGTTCGCGTTATGACGTCAGTAAGAAACTGTCGCAAAATAAAAACGCATTTTTATACATAATAATTCTTGAACTAGAAAACTTCATAGAAATCTGTTGCAAATCATTAGCATTGCAATATATATATTTTTAAAGTTAAAATATTTAAAATTTTAGTTTTTTTGTTTATTAAAACTTGCTGATTAAAAATTAATGCATTTGTATTTTATAATTAATTTAATTTTATCGAAAAGCTTTACGAGATTGTAAAATCTTTTATTTATATAATGTTTATTTCAAAAATAAATTTAGTCAAAATGTAATATAACGTTTTTCAAAGTTTATTTTAGTCATTTTTATCAAAATAATTTAACTTTTTATACGAAAATAATTTTAATGAGACCTATATAACTTACCTGAAAATTATATTGACAAAATAACATTTAAGGGTAATTTTTTAGGTAATTTAGTAGTTTTTATTTACTTTTGTGTAGTGTTCATAGTTTACAGAAATTAACTATTAGTGATATTCTGTTATTTTTAATTTTTATACCTAAAAGAATATAAGAGTTTTTTATGAATACTACACTGTTAATGAAGTCGACTAGTTTTTTAATCTTAAAATATTAACTATATTTTTTAAGTTGAAAATAATGTAAAATTACAACTTTATTAAAATTTATGCACTGTATATATCAAAACGATGACAAATATAATTATGACTACACTAATAATTTTTATTCATAACATGCATAACTGTTTATTATATTTTGATTATTAGTAATGTTTTCTGCTTAAATTTGGCTATAATACAACAAAACTGTAGAAAGAGAAGTTTTTACAGTTTGAATAAGAATTAACAAAACAAAAAATGCAAACTATAATTTGTTTCTTTTTTACGCTAATTTTAGCTATTGCTATTTAATAATAACAAAATTAAAATAGAAATTTTCAGCAAAGTTTATATTCATTGAACGACAAAAAACTTTTAAAAAGTTTGCTTCAAGGACTTTTTGCACGAAAAAAACCTTTTGGTTATCGAGTCATGCACCAGAATAGTTTAACATCATGTCCAGAACTATATAAACAATTATTATATAGAACATTAAAAAATAGAATGAGACATTTATCCAACATATATTTATTGTAATTCTACAACCATTGTTGAAAAACTGTTGTTAATTTGATGTTTGTTGTAAAGCAAACATATAACTAATTCTTTGGCTAGCTAGCTATATATTTGTATATATATTTTTTTTTAGTAATATATTTTGACCACTAAATTGTAGTATAAAAATTAGAAGCTATTAATAAACTAATTTTAATTAAAGTGTATGGTTAAAATAACGAATTAAGAAATAAAACTTTAGCGTAACTGAACATTGACATCACTAACGGTTTTAATGCTACTTATGTTTACTTAGCTGAATTTCAGAACCTTTAAACTTCATTAACTTACTTATTAAAAGTCTATTAAAAAAAAAACTGCAAAAAGAATTACCAGAAAATAAAGAACAATTATTAATCTATTTATAAAAGTTATTTCATCTTATTATACAGTTACTTTAGTTATGTAAAAAAAAGTTTCGATGTAACATTTAAAGTTTAATATTTAAAAATTATACTAATTGAGTTTTTTTTTTATAGTTATATTTTATCAAGTTTAAACAATATAGTTAAATGCATATTTTTAAATTTAAATTAAAAAACAAAAATGGTTTGAAACACTAGAGTTGAGGTCAAATATATTTATTGATTACTATGATAGGTCACTAAAAACAAGCTTTCGAAAATTAACAACTACTGTTTTTATTAGTTATAATATAAATATAAAGATTGAGTAATTTTAAACTAAAAGTATGACTATAAGTTTTAAAAATTAGCTTTTGTAATTAACAAAATTAAACTTAAACACATTACATGTAAAATTTTGCTAATAAACAAGCGAAGTCAGACTATTTTTTTAATTATTTACAAATTTTACAAAAGAATATAACAATAGCTTAAAATTAGATTTTACATCAAAAAGTGATACTTCTACTGAACTTTTAAAAGGTCATTATAGATAGAGATAGGGTTAATACTTAGTTCAAATTATTATCCTGCATTACACAAGTGAAAATTTTGGTAATTGGAGTAAGCAATGTTTAAATGGAATATATTTTTAAGTAAATTATAATTAAAAAAGTATATATCTCAATGAACTAATATTAAAGCTAATTGACGTTGTTTTGAAATTCTTCTTAGTTTATCCCGCATAAAAAGGTAAATGTAACTATACAAGTTTACTTAGTAAAATTAAACTTTAATATGTCACTTTAGAATAGATATTTTGGCTAATTTTTATTATCTTTAAAGTTTAAAGTTTTAATCTTTTCTTAGCTAATTAAATACAAAACTTGTTACTTTAAACTTGTACTTTGTATCAAAAATTAAAAAGTTTTAGTTTCGGTACGTTGACCATAACTATTAAAAATAAAGGAACTTTTAGTAAAAAATTTTGGAGCATACTAATATTTATGGCACTGTGCAAATCATACAATAAAAGAGTTTTGTATTAACTCTAATAGCGCTTCAGATTATTTTTTATTATATATTTTTTATTTCATTTGAAACAAATCAAAGCAAAAATGCGTAATTGAGAAGTACTAGTAAAGTATTGCACTGACATTTTGTAAACAACTTGCAAAAAACAACATTGAGATTAAGAAATGAATTTTGTGTAAAGGTCTGTTTCGGTAAATCTTACAAAAGTCATTAGTACATGATGTTTGAATTGGATTATTTTAACTATTTATTTATTTAATGTTTTAATTAGCTAAGTAACATTAATATATACATAACAATAATTACACAAAAATTAAAAATAAAATCTAACAAAAACATTGAGTTCAAATTTAAAATCTTTTTAACTAATTATTTCTATTTTATATTTAAAGGAATACAGATATTGTATTGCTTAACCTACTATTCCAGTGCTTCTGAAATGGGGTTCCGCGGAACCCTAGGGTTCCGCGAAGCCTTTCGAAATTTAAAAAAGAAATTTGAAAGAAAAAAAAATATAAATCATAAAACTTAAAAAAAAATGGAACACATAAAATGGAAAACACATATAATTAAAGCATTCATTGATCTGCTTAGTCTTAGTAAAGCTTGCAGTAAAATTTCTTTTACCATTTACCACCACTTATCTTTGCGAGTCCGGCTTTTCGCATGTAACAAACATTAAAACGAAGCAAATAAACTGTATGCTGACTCCAACCTTATCTGCCTGTCTCCGTCTCAGTCTATCCAAAATCCAGCCGCGCATTGACATGCTTGTTGCTAAGAGACAAGTTCAAGTTTCGCACTAAATGTTTTTTATTTATTTTTCGTTAGGCATCTTACCCGTTTATTACAGTAATCTGTGAATTCAATTAGCGTCATGTTCATTTCGTTATTGTTTGTAGCTCTCATTTTGTTTTTGTTATGCAAGGAAAGATTTTTATGACGTTGCGATTAATCATGTTTGTTTTAGTTTATTTATTTTAGAATCATAAAATATCTATTGCCTCTGTCGCACTTTGAGTTTGACTCGACTTAATACTATTACAATTGGTATTATTTCTAACAATTATATAGTTTTGCTAAAAAGTTCGTTTTTCACTGAAATTATTTTGTTTTTTGCAGGAAATATTATATTAAACATTTTCTGTAAAATTAAATTAGGGGTTCCGCGGAAAAGTTGAACTTTGGAAAAGGGTTCCGCCATTAAAAAAAGGTTCAGAAGCACTGTACTATTCTGTAAAAAATATCTATTTATTTCTATATATTTGTGATTGTGGTTTAAACTTTGTTAAATGTTTAATATTACTTTTTTTTAATTAAAATGTTTTATAAACATTACAACTTTATCTTTCTTAACAGTTTGAAATTCAGACAACTTTTAAAGTTTTTTACTGTTAAGTACTTTAGTTAAATTTAAAAAAATTTAAAATTTTATACACCTATCAGTTTCTAGAAAATCAAATTATCAATAAAACAGGAAATGATATGAAAATTACTAAAAGATTTTATGTTGAAAACATTGAAGTTTCACTATTTAATGTCGTGATCAAGTACATTGAATTCATTTAATTATTTATATAAAGTGTTATATCTAACTTTTTCTTTTTTTTTCAGTAACTAGTTCAATATACCATAGTACAATTATTTTGTTTATTCTTTAACAATTTAATAAGTATATTAACAATTTTATTTTAAAATTGTGTTACTGTAAAAACAGGAGTAGACGAAAACGTCAGAAGAAAACTAAACTTTTCTAACTAACTTTTATTTTATTTAAATTTTTTTTTTTTTGTATTTTATGAAATACGCCACTAAATAATTACTATAAAATGCATATCGATATAAGTTTAGATTTATGCTTCTTTTAAAGTTTTTCCTTATTTTAGACATTTAATTTAAAATTGAATTTTAAGTTTATTAAAACTTAATTTTTATATATTTTATTACTTACATTTCTTTTCTAATTTTCTTAAGGTGTTATCAAGTAAAAATAAAATAATCTAAAGACGTATTCACAAATCATAGTGACGTCTTTATCGACCAAAAAATGTTTTTGCTTTCATATTAAGAATAAATTAACTAACATACAAGGTGAATCATTTTTTCTTCTCTGTATTAAAATTATTACCGCTTTTAAGCTGTTTCCACTAGCTTAGTACGAGTTGAATAGTAGAACAATTAAGAAAAACAAACCTTACCTACAAGCTATCTTCAAATAAACAAAAATACCGAAAAAATTCAAATATTTTAGTATCTAAAAGTTTATTTTATTTAGAAAAGTTAAAAAGACTCATGTTTTAAACAGCTTTTTAAATCTTTGCTAAACAAAAAATGAGAAGTATTAGAAACTTTATACTACTAAGATTTTTATTTAAGAATGAACTAAGAAGCTAAAAAAATAATTAATTTTGAAAATAGCGCTTAGTGTTGGTATAACTCAAAATACTTTAAAGTGCTTAGTTTAAAATGAAAGTATAGTGACGTTGAAAGTATAATTCATTATATTTTTGATTGTAATAAGAATGATATAAACGTTTTAAATTTCGCAATCCGATGTTTTTTCCTGAACAGTGTTTTTAACGGCCTAATCAGGCTGATAATAATTCAAAAACCTAATTTAGCGTAACTACATGAAGAACTTAAAGTTTTTTATCATGTGAAAAGCAATTTTAATTATACTATTTGTAAAGCATGACCAAGCTTTAGATTTAATTTTGTGTCAAAAATGTCTTGACTCTATAAAAAGTAAAAATAAGCTTATTAAGATGCTTCAGAGCTGCTTAAAACTCGGAAAAATTATTTATAAATCAGAAACTGTTTTGTTCTTTTATCGAATGTTGCTTTTGTTTAATATTAAATTAGGTTTCAAAATCAATTATAACATAACCTAATAAATATTTAGTTACAATAACTAGTTCGAACATAAAAATTAAAATTATATATAGGATAATTATTTTTGAAGTCACTTGCGCATTCGAACATTTATAAATATTTTAGTTGTTTATGTATATATATATATATATATATATATAGAATTAAGTTATTTAACTAAATAAATTAAATTTTTCACACTGAGCCCACCTTGAGGGCTTTATTAATAAAAAGGTTTATTTAAAGATGCAAAACTCAAAGAACTCGAGTTTCGTGATTACTCACTCATCAGCTTCAAAAACAAGTTTAAATCAAAGCACAAAACAAAATCACTAATGAAGGTAAAAAATTTTTTGCATAAATAGATTATGACGTAATTTTGAAACTATCAAAAATCGTGCAAAACGGCTTGTGCAAAAACTAATCTACCAACAGACAATAAACTAGCAAAAATTCATATAACTTCAGTGAGTAACTACATATTAGGACAGATAATTGGAAGAGATAAAGATAAAATTAAGATGCAAATTGAAATTTAGGTTATTTTAAGATGAAATTAAAACTTGTTAAACTTTAAAGCGACTTTTTTATATTTCTACAAGACGATACAAACTCGCTTCTTTTGTTTAAACATCTTTTGTCTTTCAGTGCATATACAACGGTTGATGCTTCTTTGAGACACAGCCTACATATCGGGCTATTGCCGTCGGCTATAGGATGTGCTCTTTTTATAACTTCCCAGGATATTTCGTAGTCAATGCCGCTGCGCTTTAAGCCACAAACATACTTCGAAAGTTCAGTGTCATTTTCATATATGCCGCCTTTAAAAGATATTTTATGATTGGCATACCTGAATCTAAACTGAGTCGAGCACAAGCCGACGTAGAACCTCGTCTCAACGCCAGAGTTAACTGTGGCCTTGTAGACGATGTTCTCTGAACGGCAATTACCCCCTTTCAAATTATATTTACAGCTACCAGCGCAGCCGCATTGACTTTGAATTCCTGAGTTTTGATTTAAAATTTTTTGGTTGTGTGCCTTAATGATATTCTCTAAATTTGCCGTACACGAATAACTTATTCGCATATTATGTTTGTTGAAAGAATATTGTTTCAAATTTTAAGAAGTTTGAAATTAAGCATTCGACGAAAAATATCCCAAATGCAAGTGAATCAGTATACAAAGAAGCCCTTATACAAAAAACACAACATCTTGTTAGGCGTATGAGGTGGAAGGCAAAGTTTTTCGAAGAAGAAGATGTGTCAACAGAAGATCATGACAACTACGGCTTCAAAACCACACGTACACCAAAGCCGATAGAACATCTGCAGGCTTTTGAAGAAGATCTAATCAGAATGGTGCAAAACGTGGAATTCAGAAAATTAAGAAGCCAATTCCAGACGGAACTATTAAAAATTGTGCGGGATATAGGTAAGTGCAAAAATTTGATTGTACCTTCAGACAAAACTGCAAACTTTTATGAAATTTCAGTGAGTGAATATAGAAAATTATTAATTAACAACATTACTAAAGACTATGTAAAATGTAATATAACAACTTTAAATGAAATAAACTTAGAAGCTAAAAATTTAACAAAAACACTTAAAATACACGACAGAATAAAAAAACTGCCGTTAAAAAGTGCATATATAACGGTTAAAGACCACAAAGAGAATTCTTTAACACACCCTAAATGTAGATTGATTAACCCAACTAAGTCTGAAGTAGGACGTATATGTAAGGTCAAAATCGACCGCCTCAACAAAGCTGTGCGTTTGAAATCCAAACTTATGCAGTGGACCAACACAGACGAAGTCTTAAGTTGGTTTATTGGATTGGAGGAACAGAAGTACAGCTTTTTCAAGTTCGATGTGGTCGATTATTATCCTTCTATTAGTGAAGAGTTGGTGATTAAATCACTGAACTTTGCTAATAATTACATTAGCGTACCTGCCGAGGACTTAAGTCTGATAAGAAATGCCTGCAAATCGTTACTCTGCGAACAAGGAGCTCTGTGGCGTAGAAAGGGAGTAAATACCACCAACTCACTTTTTGACGTAGCACAGGGATCTTACATGGGCGCAGAACTATGCGAACTTGTTGGACTTTTCTTGTTAGACGGGTTAAAAGATATCTTTGGTTTAAATAGAGTTGGGCTATACAGAGACGATGGTCTAGCTGTATTGCCCAACTCTTCTGGCTTTAAAGCTGAGAAGCTAAAAAAACAAACCCATGCCTTCTTCAAATCTATGGGGTTGAGAGTCACTGTGGAATCTCCACTAGTGATAACTGACTTCCTAGATGTGAAGCTCAACTTGAATGATATCTCTTTTATGCCTTACAGGAAACAAAACGCTAAAATTATGTATGTCAACAAACATTCATGCCACCCTAAAAACATTATAAAACAAATTCCTAACATAATAAATCAACGCCTAAATAAACGATCAAGCAAAGAAGAAAATTTTTTAAAGACTAAAGATGAATATGAAAAAATAATGAAAAAATGCGGATACGACAACAAACTTAAATTCGAAAAACCTCAGCAACAACCTAATAATCAAAAACACAAAAGAAAAAGAAATGTAATCTGGTATAACCCTCCTTTTAGCAATTCTGTAAAAACTAATATTGGAAGAAAATTTATAAATCTAGTCAAGAAACACTTCAATAAACAAAATCCGCTAACTAAAATCTTCAACAAACATAATATGCGAATAAGTTATTCGTGTACGGCAAATTTAGAGAATATCATTAAGGCACACAACCAAAAAATTTTAAATCAAAACTCAGGAATTCAAAGTCAATGCGGCTGTGCTGGTAGCTGTAAATATAATTTGAAAGGGGGTAATTGCCGTTCAGAGAACATCGTCTACAAGGCCACAGTTAACTCTGGCGTTGAGACGAGGTTCTATGTCGGCTTGTGCTCGACTCAGTTTAGATTCAGGTATGCCAATCATAAAATATCTTTTAAAGGCGGCATATATGAAAATGACACTGAACTTTCGAAGTATGTTTGTGGCTTAAAGCGCAGCGGCATTGACTACGAAATATCCTGGGAAGTTATAAAAAGAGCACAGCCTATAGCCGACGGCAATAGCCCGATATGTAGGCTGTGTCTCAAAGAAGCATCAACCGTTGTATATGCACTGAAAGACAAAAAATGTTTAAACAAAAGAAGCGAGTTTGTATCGTCTTGTAGACATATAAAAAAGTCGCTTTTAAAGTTTAAAAAGTTTTAATTTCATCTTAAAATAACCTAAATTTCAATTTGCTTCTTAATTTTATCTTTATCTCTTCCAATTATCTGTCCTAATATGTAGTTACTCACTGAAGTTATATGAATTTTTGCTAGTTTATTGTCTGTTGGTAGATTAGTTTTTGCACAAGCCGTTTTGCACGATTTTTGATAGTTTCAAAATTACGTCATAATATATTTATGCAAAAAATTTTTACCTTCAGTAGTGATTTTGTTTTGTGCTTTGATTTAAACTTGTTTTTGAAGCTGATGAGTGAGTAATCACGAAACTCGAGTTCTTTGAGTTTTGCATCTTTAAATAAACCTTTATATATATATATATATATATAAGATTTTTTATATAAATTTAGGTTAGATAGAGTTTTTATCACTTAAAACCGTGTAAAACGGTCAATCAGTTTAGCAAATTATACTGATAGTTAAATGAATAATATACTGAAAAATTTAAGTTTTTTTTTATTTGCTGGACTGCGAAAACCTTAATTAAAAGGTTATTAATTTATCAAAAGTTTCTAAATTATTTTTCATTTTAAATTACTTTCTTGAAACAAAATGATAAATAAGGCATAGCTAAAAGTATACTACACTACTAACATTAATTGTATTCGATTAAAAAAAAATCCTGTACATTTTAGAAAATTAAATTAAAATTAATTAACGTCAAACGCATATTTGCACTTGAAAAAACAAAATGTATACTTTTTTTATTTTACATGATTCACTTTGGTTTGTTGAAAAATCCTTATTTTAAAACCGCTTAATACAGTCTATCTATTTATATTTTTAAAGTGATCTGGTTTCACATGTTTACTTAATACCGAAATGACCACAATTGCTGTATTTATTGCCTTTTTAAAAACTTTTATAAATTCATTTAAATATACTAAGAATAAACTTACAGTTGAAGTTACTTTAGCTCTATCTAACACAAATAAAAGAAGCTAAATTTCAATTTAACTTCATGCGACTAACAAAAATTTTAAATATGTGGACATATTATTAAATTCCTTATTGACGTAAGGCTTGATAAATATAAAGACATCTCCGAATGTTTTATTGTAATAACGTTTATTTTTTTAAGTTTATTTTGGCTAGTTGCTTTATATGATTTTACGCTTGACAGTGTATTATATTTAACCAGTTAATAGTAATCTTGTTGAAATTTTTAATTGAACAAAAAAAGAAATATTTCATAACATCACTCCATTTTTTATGACCGTAGTTTTGAATTTCTTAACAACTTATTTGTTTTATTTTAAACAAGATAAGTTATGAAAAATATTCTGAATAAAAAAATTAAAAGTATCATAAATATTTAGTTTCTTCGTTAAAGAAATACCTGTAAATAACAGATTAATTACATTTTTCCTTTGTATTAATTTTTCTGTTTTTTTATACTAAAGTAAATTCTATTGGTTTTTATAAAACAGATATATGTTTGCACTTAACAATAAAGATTTTAACAGTTTTAACTAAGATAAAAAGATATGCCATAATTAGTTATTGCAAGGAAAAGTATATAACAACCTTGAATTTCTAGGTTAAGATATACTTAAATTAATTCAGAATAATAGTCCAAATTTAAGTTTTTTTCTTTGGAATGTATCTACTTGTAGTAATATTTATAAAAAAAGAAGTTTTTAAATCAGACTTAGTTCAATTAACTGATTAAACTATATTTATATTTAAAAATATAACTGTTATATGCGGTCAACTAACAGAAATTAGTTTAAGCACATAATAGAAAAACTTTACAAGCTACATATTTAAAAAAAATTAAAAAAGTTTAAAAAACTTTTGTTTTTTAATTTTACAATTATGTATTTATAGTTCTTACGATATTACGTTTATAATATCATTTAATAATAACATTTTAAGATAAAAATCATAATAATATAATAAATAAAATTAAGATGTTATTTTAGTATTCTGTAAATGCGATTTGATTTAAGTTGCAAATATGGTAAAAAAGTTCTTAAAGTTTTTAAAAATATCTTTAGTTTAAACTTTTTTTGAAGTATACACTGTAGTGCACGATTTTGACTTTGATATTTAATTGAAGGCAAAACACTATTATATTTTAGATATACTTATAAAACGTTTAGGTGAGTGATAATATGATGAAAATTTTTTCGTTTAGTTTCTAATTACAAATTTAAATTATTGTAATAATAACTATTTTTTACATATAAAGTTTTTATTTATACCTAACTTCTTTGCTTTTTGATGTTAGACAAAGTATTAAAACGTGATTTATATTTTTTTACTTTAATAGAAAACTAGGAATTCAATGTAAACAAGTCAGTAAAAAAATCATAGTTAACGTAAACAAGTACTCTTAGATAAGTAAAACCTTTTTTTTTCCTTTTTAAACATACCATTAAACTTGTTAATTGATTAAAATATCTTGATTTAACCTTGTATCCTTAGAGATGCCATAGGTGTTAAACAAGTGAATTTATTGTGTACTCAAAGGACTTAGAGCAATAATTAATCTAATATTTTTAAAGACTCTATATTTAATTTTTTTTTTATTTGTAGTAAATGAAATAACTTAAATATTACAAAAAAAACACAGTTTTCTAGACTAGCATAGAAAGATTTACATTTAATCATTTTAGAATTAAGTTAAAAAGAACAACTAACTTGAAACCAATTTAACACATTATTTCTCTCGCTGAACACAGACTAAATTTTAAATTAGTTTATAATCAAGCAGCTTTATGCTTAAAATTAACTGTTCAACTAGTTTTAACACGTGGAAAAATACTAACTACTTTGTTTAATGTAATTTACATTTGCGGGTAATTTAAACTACGTCAACGATTTTTTTAATTAATTTAAGTTTTAATAAAAAATAAAAAATAGTAAACTATTGGTGTTTTGAAATCAATTAAAAAAAAATTAAACAAACTAAATACTTTTTATCATTATTTTACACTTAGTATTTTAATTTTTTATAAAATTGTTATTTTTGTTTTGCAATACAACAAAAAAAAATCTTATATTAAAACTATTAGCAAATTCGAACAAAAGTCGCTTTTAACTTTATTGATTATCAACTAATATTTATTAATCAACAAAAAATTGACTAAAAACAGAAATAAGCATTTTTAATACCACATAACTTTGAAATATAAAGTATGTAAGTGCTTTGGTAAAGTATGTGAGTCTTATAAAATTACAAACACCGCTTTTCGCGGTATCAAACTATCCTATACAACAAAGACAGTTAACTACAAATAAGCTATAATAAATATAAAAATTATAAAAGAAATGTTTGTGAATATGCTACTGTGACATCAACTTTTATATTTAATGATTTATTATTAAAATGTCATTGTACAATTCTCAACAATTGAAAATATTTATAAAGGATTTATAAATGTTTATTTATAAGACTGAATAGCTTTTTAATTATAAATTTTATCTTTTAGACAACTTTGAGTTTATCAAAATATATTAGTTGAAGAAAAATAAAGCTATAAGCGTTCTTATAAACTTTTGCTTTTTAACTATTAGAATTAGTGACGTTTTTTTTATCGGATAACCTTACATTAATTTTATTTTTGTCGAAAATTAAATATTTCTAATAATACTATGTATCAAATAACTTTAGTTTTAATATTTTTTAAGCTTATAAAAGTGACCATAGTTTATAACATTTTTGTTTAGTTTTTCAGCCCGAGTTTTCGGGTTTAAATTTTGCTCTAATCGCTGTTATAGTTTTAGTTTGCAATGATTAAAATTTTAATTTATTTATAAATCTATCTCTGATGCGAACGTTTGTTGCATTTTTGAAGACGTCACTAAGTGATTACTTGCAACCATTTTATTTATCCTTTACTGTAATCAGTTAGTTTATAACGCTTAATATCTGCTAAAGGGTAATAGCTTAGCATTGCATTTAAAATAAGATTTAATATTTTTTTCCTAACAACGTTTTATAACTTTAATTCATGCTTTTTTTATTAGCATCTTCTTTATTTGTTAAGCCAGTTCTTATGAAATGGGGTTCCGCGGAACCTTTCGAAAGCGTGCAGTAAAATTTTTTTTTTACCATTCACAACCACTTATTTTTGCGAGTCCGGCTTTTCGCATGTAACAAACATTAAAACGAAGCAAAGGAACTGTATGCTGACTCCAACCTTACCTGCCTGTCTCCGTCTCAGACAATCCAAAATCCAGCCGCGCATTGACATGCTTGTTGTTAAAAGACAAGTTCAAGTTTCACACTTTTTTTCTTTTTTTTGTTAGGCATCTTACTCGTTTATTACAGTAATCTGTGAATTTGATTAGGTTCATGTTCATTTCGTTTTTGTTTGTAGCTCTCATTTTGTTTTTATTATGCAAGGAAAGACTTTTATGACGTTGCGATTAATCATGTTTGTTTTCGTTTATTTATAGTAGAATCATGAAATACCTATTGCCTCTGGCGCATTTTGAGTTTGACTCGACTTGTTTATTACATTGGGTATGACTTCTAACAATGTTATAGTTTTGCTCAATAATCGTTTTTTACTGAATATTTTTTATTTTTGCAAGAAATGTTATATTAGATATTTAATGTAAAATTAAATTAGGAGTTCCGCGGAAAAGTTGAACTTTGGAAAAAGGTTCCGCCACTAGAAAAATGTTCAGAAGTACGGTGTTAAGCTATACTTAGCATTGGTTTAACTTGAATTGTTGTGTTTTGCTAAACGTATTCTTAAGATATAATAAATATAGCAAAATATTATTTTAGGTCATCATTTATTTTAGCATTTCATAGTTATTCAGCTAAACTATTTTGTTTGAATGTTTTGGACTATTTTTGCAAGTTAAAGAGTCTATACTTATATTACTATATGTTTTTTAGTTTATCTATTTGCTTATTAACTTTTTTTTTCGTTAAGTTAAAACCAATACTATAGTTGATATTTCTTAACCTAGAACAAAAGCTAATAGTATATAATAGCTTTATTTTAAAAATAAAACTTAATTTAAAAAAAGTTTCAAGAAATTAAAATTTTTAATAATACTCTCCTGATTATAAGTAAAAATATTAGGGCCATTTCTCAACTAACCAAGTTGTTGAAAATATTTAGCTGTTATAAGACCGTATTACTCAATACTAGACTTATTGTATTACAAATATCAAAAATATTAGTGTAAGTTTTATTAAATGATGTTTAGAAGTCATAGGTTGTGTGATTATAAAATTTTGGTTAGAAAGAATTATTTTAACTTGTTTCAGTATCACCGAACCGACTGAGATCAGTAAATCTTCAAAAAAAAACTCCAATCTAATTGATATAAATTTAAATTAAACAAAAGAGAAAAAAAGGTAAAAATAAAAATTATGATCATAATCTTGTAAAGGTAGTTTATAAGTTATATACTTATAAACAAAAAAGTATAAAATTTGAATCATTTAAAAGGTGAATTTATAAATCCTTACAGTAAAAAACAATTTTAATAAAATACAAACTATAAAACTTAAAACAGGTAGTTGTAAGATTTGCACTAACATACAAAATTGCACTAGGGAAAAAAATTGTACTATAGCACAAAATTGCACGAAGACACTTTAAAACGAGAGGATAAAATTGCACGAAGACACTTTTGCACGAAGGGTCAATTTTGCAAGAAGATACTTTTTTACGAGCAGACAATTTCGTACGGAGATATTTTTCTTGGGTTGATATTTTCTAATTTTTTATTTATTATTTTTTAATAATTTTAAATAAGTTATGTTATTTAGTTTTTTTTACTTTTACTATTGTTACTTCTAACCCTTGATCGGTAACTTTTTTTTTTGTTTTTTTATTAGTTTATATTTTAGTTTTTTTTTTTCTGTTGTTTATCTATGTATACTTTTTTTTTCCACTGTTGTGTAAAAGTGTAAATTGTACAAAATTGACCCTTGGTGCAAAATTTTCTTTATGCAATTTAGTTCCCTTTCGCAATTTTGTACCCTTATGCAGCTTTGTCTTCGTGTATCTTATGCACTCGTGAATTTTTGACCCATTCTCTCGAAACTGCTAAGTTAGATTACTAGGATATATTTCTAATTACAACTATTTTTTTGTAACTTTCCATATATCGCTTAAAGTTCGACTCTAGTTTTGTTTGAAATATCTTTAAATTTAATTTAACTGAATGTTACATTGAAATTTACAATAAAGTTAAATTTGTTTCACTAAGTTTACAATAATTTTTTTTCAGTGTATCTCAGGCAGATAACTTTTGTATTTATTTATACAATGCAATTTCAAATTACTATATTTCAACGAGTTGTAACAATAAAAAAAATTACTAATGTAACGAATAATGCCTAGCAAATTTTTAACTTATTCAAAACTAGCAAAATTATAAGGGTAATGAAATTAATTTGTATTAATTTTTATCGCACAAAAAAATTTATCGTTTATATTTTTTTAGGTTTATGAATACTAAAATAAATGAACTTGTAGTAATTTTTTTACAAGTTAATTGAAAATAAAGATTGAAATTTCTTCAATCGAAGCGATTTAACAAAAAAAGTATTCAAAAACAAGAAAATAAAAGATAAAGCAAAATGTTATAAATATAATATAGTAAAAAAGTAAAAAGAAAGCAGAATAATATTAAATAACTGAAATTGACACCGTGTTTAGCTAAGCATACACAATACTAAAAACTGTTGCGAATGAAAATTCTTCGTAAAGTTGTGCGAGTAAAATTGTTGTATTAAATTATTTCTTAATTTTGCAACAAGTAATATATTTTTGCAACAAGTTTCATCGTGACGTAATAAGCAAAAAAGACACAAGAAACCACGTTAACTTTTTGTAATATAAACAAAAGCAATTTGATGAGAATAATTAAAACTATTTTAAAGCAATATTTAGAATTTTTGAAACCCGAAGAAACTCGGGCAAATAAACTTAAACTTTAACATTACTGAAATGAAGTATTGTTAATTTAAATATATACTTAGTGTTTACAATATAACTGATAGCTGATGTTAAACCTTTTATAGGATAAACTTATTGCATACAACATGCAGTTTAAACCTAAAAAAGTAAAGCTAAATAATTTTTATAATAAATAAAAAACAATAAGTTTTATTTTGTACTCGAAATCATTTGCTAAAACGAGTTATTATTACTTAGATCATTACATACACTTTTTTAGTACTAAAACATTTATTAGATTAAAAAAAACTTATTAACTATTTATATTGCTTAATTGTTGTTAAACAGTTTACAAACAAAAGGGAAGTGTTAAAAGTTTCATGCTGTTAACATAAAAAAAATTTAGTTTGATTTTTTGAGACGTCAATACGTAAAGAGTTAATTAAGATTGTTTTATTTTTAATATATGAACAATAACAACTTTGAAGCAAAATGTTATTTACGATTATGGGTTTCAGTCGATTAACGCTACTTATATGCGATTTATACATAAGCTGGTGAGTTTTATTTCCACAGTTTTTTATTTAAACACGATTATTATAAAAGATTAAGAATGAATTTTTAACAAAAAATCTTAAAGTTAATCAGTTCTTAACACTTTTCATAATCTACTATAGTAATTTATAGAGCTTTTAACAATATTTATCAGTAATTTAAATAGTAAATATCTTAAATTTAGATTTTATATTTGCTACTAACTAAGTTTTAAATAAATTCGATAAAAACTGTGCAAAAATTCATTATATTAGTATTATTATATAGTAAGGGTATTCCAATATGTGATTTTAACTACATTTTTTTGTGTACATACTTATATAAATACAGTTAAAACATAAAAATTTTTAAGTAGAACTATTTACCTTTGAAATATTTACAAAACACAGATAAAATTATTTGAATGCAAAAACTTTAAACAACTATAAATATTTATTTGCCTTGTTAAAAAGGCTTTCAAAAGATTTGAAAGGATGAAGCAACACTTTTTAAATCAGCATTTACTCGGAATGTTCTTTAATTATAAATTTATTTAAAATGCGACAGTTTGTGGATTTTTTTCTTACGTCACCAGGAACCTTTGCTTGTGACAAAAAAAAAAAACTTGTTGCAAAGTTATAAGCCATTTATTGGTGTTTAGTAAATATTTTATTAGTCTTATAGTGTGAAGTTGCATGAGTTAAAAATATCAATAAGTTTTAATTAAGTTACTACAGTAAACAATTAATAATGTAGAGAAATTTAATAACATTTTATTTAACACTTTTACAATTTTTTCTACTCCAGCTAATGAAAATAAAGTTACTTTAAGGATATAATATGTCATTAAAATAGCATAAATAAAAAAAATATCTTTGTAACTATTCATAATTTATTTAAACAAATTTAAAATAATTAGGGAAGCTACTTAGTCAATTTTAAAAACTAAAACTATAGCAATAAAATCAACATAACCCAATTATAAAAATATATTCAGTTTTTACAAAAACTATTTCAAAGAAATTAATAAAAACATGTCCAATCACTATAAATTGTTGTTGCAAAAAATAATTTTCAGGTTTATAAACTAAAGTTTTATATCAACTTGTAGCATTTTAAGTTCACTCTTAATATTTTTCATTACTTTTAGTTTCGTTTCTAAAATACATTGGTTTTAAATTTTTTGAATAGTATGAAATTTTTTTTTTACTAGAAAATGCTTTTTTTAACAACAAAAGTATTATGCTAGTTTTTTGTTCCATTAAGTTTACGAGACATAAAAAAAATTCTTAAAATTGCAAATTTCCTTTAATTTGTGTACAGTTTGATGATTTTTTTTTACTTCTTTTAAACAAACACTTAAGTTTGACACAATATTTTAGGTTTTGATACATGTTTCTAATTACACGAAATCAATCTTGTTAACTGAATTCTGAAAACTATGTTTTATATGTTTTGTATTTATAGAATTTATCTACTTAATTTATGATACAATAGGTATACACATTGTTTAAATTTATTTAAGAAAAACGAATTGTAATAAACTTGAACAGATATTAAACTTATGTGCACTTAAGATCATGTCTGTTGAAAATTTTTAATTTACAATATACTACCGCTTTTTGGATATCATAAAACAATATTTTTTCATTATTTTAAGTATATAATCTGCTAAATAGTTTACTTATCAGTCAGACTCATAGTAAAATCAAAATAAGTTGAATTTTTAAATTTTGCTAAGTGCACTACGTAAGCTTGCAAAACATTTAAACAAATTTTGTTTAACTTTAACTTCATAACTTAGCTCAATTTATTAAAATCATCATTTTTGCCAGTGTAATTTGTTGTAGTATATACTTACAAGTTAATTATTAAATTTATTTACAGAAAGGTAAAATTACACTTTTAGATATATAAACATCTAATTTTACTCTTTTCAAGAAATAAAAATTGGATCTAAAAAAAAAAACTTATAAATACTTTGATAAGTTTTTATCTCTTATTTATTAAGCGAAAGATACTTTTAATGTGCATTGTTTATTGATCTTTTTTTATTTTTACTTTAATTATCAATTACATAAACTAAGTCTTAGTAAATGTTAATTTTTAATCATGTTAGAATAAAGTATTACAGAATAAAGTATTCAAGCTTCTTTATAAAGTATTACAATATGTTTAGAAATTTTTTCTCTTCTGATTTTATTTAATAAAACACGGTAATTATATTAATTATTTGTTCTTTAATTAAGTCCTTGAAATATTAAAATAATAGTTTTTTTTTACTATAGTATAAAAAAAAATTAACCTTACTCTTTTATTTCTAAAATGTCTAATAAAGCAATTGGTTTGCGACGTAACTTATGTTTTCTTGTCAGAGTATTCGGGGTTTTAAATCTGTCATAACACATGGTACAGTTAAAAAAACAATTAAATTAATGTAATTTGTAAATAAAAATTAAGTTAAATGCGAAAAAAAAAGTGCGAGTTTTTCCATGACGTCAATAAGTGTTTACTTGTAATCAATTAATTCTTATACTTCCTTTAATTAACTTAATATTAAAATTATACTTCTTGATTGTAATATTTTATCATCGGTTTATTCTACTCATTTAGTTTTATTAATTGTTGCTTTTTAGCTTATTTTTTTTAAACTATTAGAATTAGCGTAACTTTTTTAATCAGATAACATTACTTTATTTTGATGTTTGTCTCAAATTAAACATTTTTATTTATGCTAAGTACCAAATAACTTAAGTTTTAATTATTTCTAAGCTTAATAAAAGTGACAATAATTTATAACATTTTTGTTTAGTTTTATAGCCCGATATTTCGGGTGTAAAAATTGCTCATATCATGGATATAGCTACAATTTTGTAATAGTTGCAATTTTCATTTATTTATAAATGAATCTTTGATGTAAACGTTTGTTGCATTTTTAATGACGTCACTAAGTGTTTACTTGCAATCATTTTTATTTATGCTGTTAGTTTAATCAGTTAGTAATTAAATTGAAAAAAATATGTTCCTTTATTTTAGAAAAAAATTGGAAAAAAATCATCGGATTAGAGTTTAAATTTTTGAGTGGGACCCTTTAGAAAAAAGTTTTTTTTTGTAACTTTTACTCTAACCAATGTTTTATACCTTTAAACTATCCGATGTGTACTGTATTTTTTCAATTGAATTTTTTTGTTAAACAGATGATGTAAAATTAAGCATAATATTATACATTACACTAAAAAAGTAATATAAAATAGTTTTTTTTGTATAATATCAGTCAACTTACTCTGCTTATTTAATCTGAACTAGTTTCTAAGTTTTTTACTCGAAAATTTTTCACTGAAAAATAATTAAGACAATTAAAGTAAAATATTTTCTAAACTAAACTAGTTTTAAAAATTTATGTTAAAATTAAATTATATTGCAAAAAACTTTTTGTGACAAAGTGAACTTTTAGTCATGTGGGAAAATTTTAGCTCTGGTTATTTATAGTTATACAAAGTAAATCCTAGTTTTTACTTATATCATTTAACAAGTACATAATTTAATTTTTTTTTGTTAAGCTAAAGAAAAAGTTCTAGCGGTGAATAATGGTACGTCTTTCTTCAATTAGTTTACTTGCGTTTAGTTTTATGTTATGGTTGATGTTTGAATACTTATATGTTGCTGGAGGTTAATCTCAATATTATTAAGTTTAAAAAAGTTTTTTAGTTATGTGAGTTTTAGTGTATAAAACACATATTTAATATCTACTATTTGTTGCAAATAAATGGGATAATTGCATTAATATATAAATTTTTTTATAACTATTACAACTATTGTTATTTCTTATGTTTAAATTGTTTACTTATTAAAAATTTACCCCGTTTTGATAATTTGTTGTAGCATGATAACGCAATATTGTTTCTACACACATATTTTTTGTAACTGTTAATTAGTTAAATGTAAAAAGAAACAACACATTGTAATTTAAGTCGATTCCTGTTGACATATGCATTATAAATCAAATATATTGTATAAGTAAACGTATAAAAGTACATAATTTTTTTAAATCAACTCAATAAATTCGTTGAATATAAACATTTGTTTAATTAGTAAATGAAAAAGACAAAACAAATCACAAAATATCTTTGACATGCCAATAAGGATTAAAAATTTCAAATTTTGAATATACTTATTAATTTTTTAAAAATTTTTGCCGAAACTTTTAATTGTTTCACTAAGAATTATTTCTTCATTGCTATGAATAATTGTTTTTAAATTTAGCATTTTTATACAGTTAAGGAAAGTAGGCTAAAAATATTATTTGTAATTATGTTACACGAATTTACACGGGTTTTAAAATATTACGTTACAATTTAACTTCAAGCATAACTTCATTGAATTGCATTTGTCTATATAGAAAAAGTCAATGCGATCGTTTGTTTGTAAGTATAATACGTCACTAAGAAACATGTCGCAAAATTATTATATTCAAAAAACTTTCCAACAACTATTTTGCTCGCAAAATTTTTATTAGAAGTTTACGTTCAGTTTTTTCTTAATTTTTTAATTTTTTATTTAAAAACCTCTTTATTAGTAGTTTTTGGTATTCATTTTCTTAAGCACTTTTTATTACTATTGTCTTATAAGTTATACTTTGGTTTACGATTTAGTTTTGTTGTTTTTATTTTTAAATCCTCTAAGTTTGTTAATAATTGGTAGTTTTGATGTTTTTAATCACTATTTTATAACAATTTTTTTAATTTTTTTATTTGAAATCTTAGCAAATACTTTGACAATGTCAACTAGAATCTACATTATAAATCTTCTATTAAAAATATGATTATTTTAGTTTTATTGTAACTATAGCTTTGCTGCAATTACTAAATTATGATTTTTTTTTGACGATTTAATAAACTGATAGAAGGTGTTTAAAATTATTTAAGAAGTTGTATTAGCCTTTATAATAAAATTTTTCATACTATCGTTAAAAGTTTTGCTGGCGTAGAAATAACTTAGTTGTCAAACTTAAATATAAATTAACACATATATTTAATATAAAATCTAAAATGTAAAAAAGTAGTATGCTTCCAGATGTATATTTAATTTTGTTAGAGTACTTTATATTTATCGTATTGTTTTTGTATTCATCTTAAAATATAACAAATTCTTATAACTGATTTATATACGTTCCAAGAAAAGTTGTTTTAATTTTTTTAAACATGAGTGATGCAGATATTTTAGAAAAAATCCGCGAAATTTTTAAATAATTGAAATTAGTGTGTTGCCTTGTTAATAAGTCTTTCAAAATAATAAAAACTGGACGTAAGAAGAAAGACTGTTGGATTTATGAAGTCTTTATTTGTATTTTTATTTCATTGCGATGCGATAACTTGTAGTTTATTTTTGTTATTTCCAAAAAAGATTTAAATGTAGCACTTAATTAAAAATAATTCAGAATTATCAGCGAATTTACAGTAGTTAGAATAAATAAAAAAATGTTTGTAGTAACAAGAACTAAATTTTGAAACAAACTATACTTAAAAGTTTTAACAGTTTTCATAATAAAAAAGTTTGAAATAAAAACTGACTCCAACTGTTTTTCAATGTATACAAAAATTTAATATTTATTTTGATTTTTTAAACTAATGAATATAATGTTATTTAATGAAAACAAAACACTTAACTAAGGTAGAAATCTAAAAATATTTTTTTAAAAAACCAGTATTTTGTCTTTGTGCTTAATATATAACTAAAAATTCAGAATTAATAATATTAAAAGTATAACCAAAAACAACTGAGAAAATATTATTTATAAAAGTTTTATAGTTTATTACATAAAAATAAGTACTATGGAAGTTAAGCTTTTATAATGTTTCTAACTTGTTTATTACCGTTTAAAATTTAAATATATTTATAAACTATAAAAAACCAATTGTCTAAACATCTGTATAGTGTGTAAGTGCAGTTTTAAAAGTTTGAACTAAGTTTGTGTAGCAAACTGGTTGTAATTAATTCATTGTAAAGTTTATGTTTAACAAAATAGCTCTAAAGTAAGTGTAAAAATATAATAATAAATGTTTTCAAATGTGTAATTGTTCACCAATTCTTGGTAATATAATTATAAACAGTAGATGAAAAACAAATATTGTCTGGTATAGATTTGACTTTTAGAACAGTTTGATAATTTTCAAAACACAAAGTCTCAGTACATTATAT
The DNA here is from genome assembly GCF_965202585.1 of Thalia democratica. NCBI lineage: Eukaryota > Metazoa > Chordata > Thaliacea > Salpida > Salpidae > Thalia > Thalia democratica. Next base: position 82,471,836 of record NC_139166.1, read on the forward strand.
TTGTTCAAAAAAAATCATTGATTCACTAATTTAAATGTTTTAAATATTTTCTGAAAACTAAAGAGCTTACATACTGTCAAATTTTACACCAGCATTACAAAATATATACATGAAAAAAATCCCGATAAGTTTACTATCGAAAAAAAACATTTCACATGGTCTTTAAATTTAAGTCGTAAAAAAAATCAAGCTAATTAAGCTGAAATCTATTTCTAAAATGTAAGTTAAATATTTTTCAAATTTATCATGAGTTCAAAAATTTATACATTCTTAAACGTTTTGATTATTTAAAATGGTCAAAACTACTTTGACTAATTTTTGATAACTCCAATTCTTTCTGGGAATTTTTTGTCAAAGTTTTTTAACTCAGGTTATACTAAATATTCATAGTTGCCGCTTATTGCAATAAAAAAACCAATATTCTATCAGCTTATAATATAAAAACTTCTTAAAAATTTTAAAATATTTCTAGACTAGTTTTTGCGAGTTTAGATAAATAACTAAAGTAATTCTTCATTAAAAAACAAATAATAAAAACTTTAACCTAAAAGGATATAAAAAACTAAAACAATAAAAAACTATGTATTTTAATATTTTTTTAACTAGCTACAGAAAGCTATTTAATTAAGTTTTTAGAGAATATTTAACTAAAAATATTGAAATATTAATACACTATTAAATTTTAATTTCTCAAAGTACTACATCGACATAATTATCATTTTAAAAGCAAGCATTAAGTCAAATAAAATCAGTTAATAAGAATCTATTTGACTTTTAAAAGAAAAGAAAATTTTGTTATTGTTGATTAACTATGTGAAAAGTAATATCAGTTATAGCTCTGTATACTGAAAAATAATAAAATAAAACTAAAATACTAGTTTTTTACAACCTAAGTGAATCTAAAAACATAGCACAACTAAATTTACTTATTTTAAAACAAACATTTTAAGGAAAACTTTAAAATACCACATATTGCAATTTTCAATTCTAAATTTTTTAATTAAATATGTGTTACTAACTAATATGATACATCCTAACATAAACAAAATTTGTATACCTAGTTCATGTAAAATTTTGTAGTAAGTAATAATTTTACTAACAACATCAATACATACTATTTTTTAACTTAAGTTGTTTACTATATTAGTATTTTAATACAATTAATGAAAATTATTTCAAGTTTATTCCTTAATTAATTTACTATTATTAAACATTTTGTTTTCAACTTTAACAAAGCTTGTTACCTTGTTTTAAGGTTGTTACCCGTATTTCGTACTTTAAGATTTTAACAATTCAAGTTTTTTTTAAAACATGAAATAAATCAGTTTCACCAATACTTATACTACACTACTAACTCAATAATAATTAACCTATCCTTCTTGTTATTTACTCCTGGGTTGAAATACTATATAAGCTAATAGTATACAAACTACTATTAGTTATTAATTAATTTTTTTTTTGTTTTACTTTTATATTATTTTAATGTGAAGAAATATACATAAAAACTAAAGTGCTAATAAATCAAGATCTATAGTTCTTATCTATAACTTTACAATAGATTGTTTATTTTAATAACTTTACAATGAACTTTTTAATAAGACATTATGATAATATGTGAGACTTTTAAGCAATCTTCTTTAGCAGTGATGTCATAATAAAAGCGCATAAAAAAACTAAATATAGTTTGTTGTTTTTGCATGTTTAAAAATAAGTTTTATTTTATTTTTTCAAAATATTTAGTTTTAATAAGTTTTTTAATAATTGTTTTCAAAATGTTTGCTTTGTCTAATCTGATTTACAATAGCTAGATAATTGTTTTATATCTTGAGAATTGAAATTTTTTTACTATTTATCAAACCGATTTTAAGTAAAATATAAAAATTCCGTCAATAAAACTATCTTTATGTTTCTTTAACAAATATAGTAAAATCATAGTTTTAATTTTAAATTGTTTAATATATTTTTTTTTTGGTTGTTTTGACTTTTTTTATAGTGAACATTTACTATTTAAGTATTTATTTTTTTTGAAATAAATTAAATTATGAAAAATAAAGTTTAATTTTAACTTTCTATGTAAGTTTGTTTTTTTTAACTAACTTAATTAAAACATATAGCTAGACTAAATTTTTAATTACATCACAAAGAGCACATATGCAATTAAATATGTTTTTAAGGTAACTAAAGCTTTAGAAAACTATGAAAAGCCTAGCTTTAAAATTTAGTTTAAATAGCAGTAGCGTAAAAAGTAGCACTAAACGTACTAAACTATAAAATAGGTTTTCATAAGTTTAAAATACTGTATAACATTATTTTTAATTAAGCAAACATAAGTAGATTTTAAAAGTTATTAATTATAATGTCAATCAATTTATTAAAACGTCAATAAATGATATTGAATTTTCTTTAACATTATATTATTAAAGTTATTTGAAGTAAAAACATTTACATTTTATTTAAACAATACATAAATGCATGTTTAAAAACAAAATTAAAAATGCTTTGAACTAATTGAATACTAACAAAGATACAAGCAGTAAATATCAGAATACTGTTTTTTTTTTCCGCATCACTATAAATTTTATTTATATAAATTGTGCACGATTTTCAATTAGTATAAAGTTTTTGATTAACTCGTGTTTAATTGATATAACTTTAAAAACAAAGTATATAGTTTCAGTTTTATATATAATTTTTGTAAATCGATAGATTTTCTATATTTTATACTGTTTATGTAGCGAATTAATAGGTAATTACGCAAACGTTTATGTTCCTAACATACATTGATGATAAAACTTTGATTATTTGTATGGCAATTTTAGAAACTTTATTTTTTCTAAACTAGTTACTATAACAAAAAATAACTATTTTAATTTTATGTACTTAAAATTTAACATTATACAACAATAGAAATATTAAAACTTTTTCTTTCAACTTTTATAAAAACAGCTGGATTGCGAAAACCTAAAATTATTTGTTTAGAATATAAATTTAAATGCTATAAAAAAAAGTTGACGAAAACAAAGTCTTAGTTCATTGAACAAATTTTTACCTTATACATTTCGACGTACTTTGGTTGAGATAAAAACACACAAAAATTGTCTTTTAAATATGATTAGTATTAAATTAAAGTTTTATCAAGAAATTACTTTTAATAAATAAAGTTTTTAAATGTTTTAAACTATTATGAGTTCCTAGTTATTTACAAAAGCTATAGTTACTTAAAATTACTACCGCAATATGCGATTTCAAACATGATCATTACGTTTTTGATTTTCCTGACAAATAATGGAAGAATGTATTTTAATTTATTTTTGAAATTATACAAGTATTTGCGGTGTGACGTCAGTAAGAAACTGTCGCAAAATAATAACGCATATTTATGCTTGCTATTATTTATGCACTTATATATCTACTATTTTTTCAACTATAAAACTTCATAGGAATCTGATGCAAATAATACAATGCAATATAATTTGTTTTTAAACTAAAAATAACTAAACTTTAAATGTTTATCTATCAAAACTTGTCAACAAAATTGTTAAGGGATTATGATTTTTTATTAAACTTATGTTTTAGCAAAGCATTACGGACATAGAATATTTTTATAGTGTTTTTTTTAAATAAATAAAGTAAAAACCTAATTGTAATTTGCTATAAAGTTTATATTTGTCATTTGATTAAAGTAGTGTTACTTTTAATACAACATATATTTAATAGAATTTATATAACTAAAGGTAAATCTATATTGACTAAATAACATTTAAGACAACATTTTTATTAAATGTGTAGCGGTTCTAATTTACTTTTGTGTAGTTTTTGAAAATTATGAAGATTAATTTGAGGTAATATTTCTGTTAGTTGTAATTTTACACCTACAAGAATATGAATATTTATAACTTAATGCCAGACAAAATAGTATTAAACCCTAATGCTAAACATTTTAACGTTTAGGTATTGTTTAAACTATAGCTTTGCTACAATTATAGATTGTGAATAATTGTTATGTTTATTTTTAATTCGAAAAGTATTTTACACGAACACAATATAATAAAAAATAAATATAATTTTTAAATTAAATAATTATTAAATACTGTTTCTAAAACATCAGAAGGTTTTAGCATAGAACAAACTTAGTTGTTAATTTTCGATTGAAAAAGAAAAAAATAATAATCAATAAATTAATTTAAAAAAATATGTTTATTTAAAAAAAGAAAAGACTTTTAGAATGCATTTACAAATGGTTAAATTTAGTATTTTAGTACAACATCTTGTTATAGTGTTATTATATAATATAATTTTTGTCAAAATTATATTTATGTTAAAAAATGTTACAAAATATAATGCGCCACAAGAAAATTTCATTGTAAAAATAATGAAACAATACTTATGCAGAACTGTAACTTATTCCTTCATTCTTAGAAAAATATTGTTGTACGTTTAAAATTGCGTAAATTAAAAAAAAAGTGTGCTGAAAATGTTAAATATCTTGTATATTTAAAAATGAGTTTAACATACAAAATATTTCATTGAACTAAATAAAAGATGTAAGATCTTAATTTAGACATTAAGATACCTATTTTTACTAATGAAATAAAACTATTTAAAGGAATCTTTATGTTATCAACGTTAGAATATGAAGAAAATTACTATTTTAACTTACTTTATAACCTTTGTATGATTCAATCCTTAACTCTAAAAAACTTAGTCTAGTAAAGTTACGTAATTTAGTTAAAAAAGTAAAATTTTAGCAATAAACTTTAGTCAAATCATACATTTTTTCTTGTTTAGGCGATAACTTTTGTACAAAAACATTTTAAAACAAGAATTATCTTCAGAAATTAATGTTTCAAAAACAAAAGGTTTCAACAAGCATTTTTATTTTTTAATTTTTATTTAAATTTGTCGCAATTAATACAAACTATCTAATGTAATTTAGTTTGTGACCAAAATGCTATGGTGTAAAACGATTAGAGTTAAGTTGTCGATAAAGAAGTAGTATATTTATAAACAAGATAAATTTAAGCAATTAAAATCCGTAGTATTTTTATTGACTGCGTTTAAGAACACTTTACCTGTACTTGTATAAATAGTTACATTTTACAAAAATTTAAAAAACAAATTTTAAATAAATACATTAGACGCTTTTTTAGTTTTTAACATCTTGTAAGTAACTAAAACTTAATAATTTATTTAAACAAATCTTTTAGCTTATGATGAACTTATTATGTTCTTAACGAGTTAATGTAATATATTTTTTATTGTAAAATTATTCAAGTGTTTTATCTATTACATTTATCTATTAAAACAAGTTATGTAAATGTTATTTAAAATGTATAAAACAGTGAATGTATACCTTAAATTATTCAAGCAAAATTTAAAAACTTTTATATAAAAAAAAAACCAAGCATGGTTTTATTTGATATATATCCGAACCAACGTTAAGCAGCTTAGTAAAATATTTCAAACAGTTTTAATTGCTACCAATGTTTTATCGGGTTTTGAAGTTTGAAGCATTCACAAGCTGTAGTAGAACTAGTTTACTACAGTTATAATGTATTGAATATATACCGAAGTTTTATCAAAACTTAATCGGAAAAAACTATTTATCTGTGACATTTATCTACTCAAACCATTTATGTAAATGTTATTTAAAATGTATAAAACAGTGTATGTAAACTTACTATATTCAAGAAAAAGTTTTTAAAACTTTTCCAAATTAAATTTACTAAGCATGGTTTTATTTGATATATTTTCAAACCAACGTTATGCAGCTTTGTAGAATTCAATCAGTTTTTTTATTGATACCCGATTTATATGGGGTTTTGGAATTGAAACATCCTTTAACTTTTGTAGAACTAATTTAGTACAATTAAAACTTTTTTAAGTATATTCTGAAACTTTATCAAAACTCAATAGGGAAAAATAATTATCCCGACTGTTTGTGTTTATTTAACCCAAAAAATAAAAAAAAGTTACGTGTTTGATTTAATAACATTAACTAACAATAATTTTACTCGGCAATTCGGCGTACTGGTTTTGTTTTGATTATGTTACCAATATTTAAAGTCATATTTCTGTTAATCTTATGTTCAATGATCTTAAATAACTTAGTTTTCGAATAAGACATCTAGTAAGCAATTTTTTTTTACACAAGAGCATTGCAGAATTATGAGCAAGTTATGTATAATTATAAAAATACAAAGTCGTTGTGAAAATGTTTTTATTAGGTTAAATAGATTAACTTGGTTGAGTTAATAAAATAAACTTAATAAATTTTAAAAGCAAAAATTTACTGATATTTATAAATAGTATGTCTTATTAGAAATTTCCACTTTAGTTTTACATTAATTAATTGCTTATAGCTTTTCGATTATACTAAAACTTTTATAAAGTATTTACTGATTTTTTAAGTTCTGTAAAAACATGCAGTTTTTTTTTTTTGACATCTGGTTTTAAATTTCAGTTTACATTTAAATTTTTTTAATGATTAGAACTTTGTTTTATTCATTTTAAATGTATGATTTCCATTAATATTAAATTAAACTTAACAAAAAATAAAACGAGTTCGTTTTCACTTTAGTTTTTAATTTTTCAATTACTAATGCGGTAATATGTTTCATTATTTATTAAATGTTCTAAACACTATAATTTGTCAGTTAACTGTCAGCTGTCAGGTTTAAAAATTGACGTAGATATGACCAGATTCTGAGAATTTAGTTTTAAATTTTGGTTTGGATATAAAGCTGAATTAGATGCGACAGTTTGTAGGTTTTCATAATTACGTCGGTAAGAGAATTGTTGAAACAAATTAATTTTTTGAATAGAAGCAAATTTTGTATGACAAAAAATTAAACTACAACATGATTTTAAGAGTTCAAAAAAAATGTTATAAACTAAATTGTTTTACTACATTTTAATTTAATTTTATCATTTTAAGTTTGAAAAGTTAAAGTTGTAGTATATATAATATATATTTAAAACTTTAAAACTCCTTTATAAACACTTTATTTTTGCTAGAGCTTAAAGGTTTTATTCCTGTCATAATACATTCAAAAAACAAATTAACTATTGTGACTTAAAAAAATAATTACGCTAAATGCGATAAAAATGTTATGAGTTTTGTTATGATGCCAATAAAACAAGTATTTACTTGTAATCAGTTTAGTATTTTTTATATTTTATTTATCTAATTTAAAATAAAATCATGTTTCTTATATATAATACGTTATGAACTTTTTTTTCTACTCATTTAGTTTTATTAACTGGTGTTTTAGCTCCCTTTTTTAACTATTATAATTGGCGTCGTATTTTTTAAATCGGATCACCTTAATTGATTTTGGTTTCGTTGCAAATTAAATATTTCTATATATGCTAAGCACCAGATCATATAAGTTTTAACTATTTTTGAACTTAATAAAAGTGACATAAGTTTATACTATGTTCGTTTAGTATTGTAGCCCGATATTTCGGGTTTCAAAATTGCTCATTTCTGGATATAGCTTAACTTTTTGATAGTGCATACTCGTAATTGTTTATAAATGTATCTTCAATGCAAACGTTTGTTGCATTTTTGACGACGTCACAAAGTGTGTACGTGCATTTAAGTGTTTTTGCTTTAATTTAACCAGTTAGTTCATAACGCTTTATATCTGCTAAAGGGTAAAAGCTTAGCCTTACGTTTAAAATTAGATTTAATAAAAGTTTTCTCTTACAACAATTTATTAGTTTAATTCTTGCAGCCTTTATGAGCATCTTTTTTTTTTTTGTTAAGTTATATTTAGCATTGGTTAACTTATATTATGGTGTTCTCCTGAACATATTCTTAAGAACTAATTGATATCGCAAAATTTTATTTTAGGGTATCAGCCATTTCAGCATTCCTTTTAAATTTAGTTATTTCAGTCAAACAATTATGTATGTATTTTTTGGATTATTTTTGCAAGTTATAGAGTTTAAACTACTTTTACTATATATCTTATATTAATTATTATCTATAAATTAAGTAAAATTTAGTTAAGTTATATTGTTTTAAGTTTGGCATTATTAATAATACAATAGTATTCATAATTTAAATGATTATATGTTTTTAGTTTTCTTAAGATGAGTTTAAATATCTTCAACTCGTTTTATTAAATTTCGTTTTTATTCCACTTTATTTTAACTTAAGCTATTTCAGTTTACTGACAACACGTGGTTCCTGAGTTGAAAAAAGTTTTCTTTGCGTTATAACTACTTATTCAATTTTTTTACAAAAAAAAAACAAATAGACTAAGTCACTTTACACAAACTACAACTAAATAAAACTTGATTGGAAAATTATGAACATATCTAAAATTAAATAAAAAATGTATACAAATCAAATCAAAGTTAGAAGGTAGTTAAACTATTTTCGGTTTTTATTTTAAGATATTGTTGTTGTTTTATAATTCAGTAATATCTAAGACTTGAGAATTTATTAAGTTATTTAATCAACTAAAATAAAATTATAATTTAAAATTTTTAAAGTTCTTTTAAGTATCATAGTATGAAGGTGAGTTCACATTTTTTAACCAAACAAACACTTAGTAATCTGAATGCTGTCAAATGTTTCTGTTTTCTACTAAAGTTTAGTTTCAATAAACACAAGTGCTTTTAATATAAGTGTAATCCACTTAATTTTGTAGTGGTTTATGAGTCAGTATTAGTTAACTTAGTTTCATCAGTCAATCAATATTTAAACTTTGAGTAATTCAGCCAGCGGCTAGCAAATTTTTAAGTTCAAGCAAGCTGGATATTTATCTGAGTTTGTTTGCAATATAAAAAAGTTTCTTTTTTTTTTAGGTTTTAAGATGAGTTGTAAAACTAAATACGATTTAAACTTCAGTCATAAAATACTAAAAGAGCAATAAATATTTCTAATATAATTATGTTATTTTTTAACCCTTATACTGACTTTAGTCTTTATTAGATATGTAAATATGGATAAAACTTAAACTCATCATATATTCAATATCAAACTATATTTAATCATTTCCTAGTTATAAACATAACATATAAAGTAGTTAAATCAGTTTTAACTAAAAAATACTGTTTACAATTATTTATTTTTGTAATTTAATAAGTATAATCTAAAGACAAATTTGTTTGATTTAGTTTATAGCTATTATGGTATACGTTTTAAGTAAGTTTTTAATGAAAGTTTAAGAAACTTATTTAACATCAAACTTGTTATAAAGTAAATATTATTAATTAATTATAATAAAACTAGCTCGTAATCGCTGTAATATATTGTTACATATCTATAAGAATAACACCGAATATTTACTTTTTATTTTTAACTATATGCTGATTAAAACTAATATTAAATGAAGTTTTTCTAAGAGTTACAGAAAAAACGTAACCTATATATTTATGAGAATAACACACACACTTTACATTTGATGATCTGATAAATGCAAGTAAAAATAAAATGAAAGTAATTTTTTTTTCGAGTTACGTAGAAACTTTTTCCATATTTGTTAAGTAAATTTTACTTTTTTAAGTATTATTTAATTAGTTACCAAATACATTGTTTCAGTTTTTCTTTAATTTACTTTTCAATATTTTCATTTTATATTACTTAAAACTGTATAAATTTTATATAATAATTCATATAAATTTTTTATTCTTTTATACTAACTTTTTTACCCGATCGTACGGGTTTTAAAATTACAAACAAGATGAACATGCAAAACATCTTTAGTTTTAACAATTGACTTTATTTACATATTCAACATCAAACTTGTTTTAAAGTTAATATTGATAAATAATTATAACTCGCTCGAATTTCTATAAATCTAAAATACACAGTTACGTTTCTATAAAAATTTACTAATCTTTTTGAACTATATGCTAATTGAAACTAAGATAATATCAAAGTTAGTTTTCACTTACAGAAAAAACGTAACTTATGTGTCTACGAGATAACACCTACACTTTACATTTAATGTTCCTATAAATGCTCGTAAAAATAAATGAAAATAATTTTTTGGTGTTACGAAAAAACTTTTTGTAAAATTGTATATTAACTTTAATTTTTTTGAGATTAATTTATCAATAACCAACAACAAAGTTTATTTTTTTCTTTAGTTTATTTTCCAGTATTTTCATTTTAGTTTACTAAGAACTGTGTAAATATTAAAACAAAAAAATTATAAACATTTATAATTTTTTTAACGTATATTACCCGAGCCTACGGGTTTTAAAATTACTAACAAGTTGAATATGGAAAATATCATTGTTTCAAAAAACTGATTTTATTTAAAATCGCTAGACTAAATGCGATGATTATTGGGTTTCGCTAATTATGTCATGAAGTTCATAATACTTTATGCTATTTTATCGAATTGTAGTATACTGCAATGTTTATAAAGATAAGTAAAGATAAAGTAATTCTGTCATTATGAGTTCTAGCGTTGCAATAGTTAAAATTTTATAGTTTTAACAAACAATATATACGCTTTTATAATTTTGAATGTTTTAAGAAGTAAAAATTACATTTCTGTATTAAATTCTTTTTTTTTTGATTATTTTCATTTTCTACCACATGTTTATAACTATATATATACTTATATTGTTTTTATAATATTTTACAATGTGTTTTTAACTAGTAAGTGTGTGGTTAAATTATAATATATTTAAAGGTTATATTTTTCTCTGTACAGTTCACTTTTGGTTATAAGTAATTGTTGAATATTTTAGCTTTACTAAATCTTAGCGCATTCCGATGTATTTAGACACGTTTGCTTTTTAACGTAAAGTTTTAAACAGTTTTTCATGTTTATCTTTATTTTTTTATGAAGGTTGTAACTTTTTATGCTTTTGTAAATTTTAAATCTGATTTTTTTTATGTTTTACTAATAGTGATTATTACAAAGAATTTAGGAAGTTTAAGTTAAAAATAAATTAATTAATTTTTAATTCTTGCAAACTTCATGAGTCACCTAGATTGTTTTGATAATTAATGTTTTTGAAACTAGAAACTATAATAGTTATTAACTAGTAACAATTGGTTAAGCTTTATACAAATAGTAAATTACGTTTTGTTTTTCTTTTAACTTTAAAAATAACCAATGATATAATATATTGTTTATTTTATTCAACCATTTTAATTTTATTATCACTACTTAAGTAATTTAATAATTTATTAATTATACCTTGAAACAATTACTTAAAACAATTTAATAAATCTTAAACAAATAGGAAAAAAAGGCGTATTCAAAAATCTTAAGTTTTATTTAAGCTGTCGTAAAAAAAATTTTAAAGTTACAATAAATAGTGTTTTATAGCTTTAATGTTAAATTAAAAGTTTTTTGAAGAACTTTTCCATATTATAAATTATTCAATTAATTTTGTGTTTATTTAGCTTTTAAAAATATTTTTCTGTTGCTTGTATTGAATATCAATCGATTGTTTAAAGTAATTTTTATTTGGAATTTTGTTCGCATAACTTATTACATGCCTTGTATAAAACGACAGATTTAATTAACGTCGCATAATTATGTTGAAAGTTTTTTTTAGATACAATTCGTTGCAAAACCACATCTAGTTTTATTTTCAGTTTTAGCCACCTTTTTACAGTTTTAACAAAATTACATAATTTTAACATTTTTTTTTCCGATATTTTTTTTTACTTATCGTACTAAACAACTAAATGGTAAGTAAAAATTACATTTTAACTGATTTTCATAATGAAGTATAACAAAATAGCTACAAAAAATATTTTTTACTCAAACTGAGTGTTTATCATTTTTAGTTTAATCAAAAACCTTTAGTGATATTTTAGGTAAAAACAATTTACATTTTTCTAGTAAGATTAAAGTTTTTAAATAGATATTTGAATAATTTTTTTTACGCAACTTAGCAATAAACTAACGTATAAACTATTAGAAAATATTTGTTTCCTATCATCTTATACTGTCTACTAAATATACATACAGTCAAAGTTTTCTAATAACTCATCAAACAAAATTTCAAAATATTTATAATGTGGAAGCTTTACTTATATTGGAATGGCTTTTATATAAAAAAAAAATAATCAAATTTTAAAATATAGAATGAAGATGTTTTAACAAGGTAATACAGGTAATAAAAAGTAATTTAAAAGTTTTTATTCTTTCTTAAACATTAACTTGTAAAAACTGTATAAAATTTTTACTGCATTATGCAGTTTTAAATCATCTACTTTTCTAATGTGGGTTACCAGTTAATAATTTAAAACTGGATTTGTTATATTTTTGAAAATTAAGCAAGATTTTGCAGTGTTACTGACGGTGACGTCAGTAAAAGATTTTAAATATATATTTAACTGTAGATAATTATTATAAAACTTTATTATGTAAGTTTGTTATGTTAGCACAATTTTTAAAACTTTGATAACATAATTGATTCAAAGTTGATAATTAAAAACTTTTAATACATATATCAAAAATCTTTAATATTTCTGAGTATGAGTTATACTTAAACAAAATTTAAAAATAAATTGAACTAAATTAAAATAAATTTATTTCATTAATGTTACATTGCGTGTTTTTTTTTGTACTTATAAATACATAATAAAACATGGTTTTAGTAGTAAACTATTATTAATAATCAAAATGCCATTAACTATAAATAGTTTTAAACTCAATTCGTTTCTCATATCGCACAACAAAACTTTTTAATTATAGTTAAGTTATTTAAAGTTTAAATTTTAAACGACTGACCTTGAGTTTATTTGACTTCAAATGCGACGTTTTTATCATTATAATAATCGTCTTGATTCTAAGTTTAAGTAACGCAAGTATTTTATATTAACAAAAGTAAAGGCTCTTTTATATTTAATTAACTATATTTATTAACTCAAAGTTTTATTTCATCACTATATTAATGTTTTTATTAACTTAAATTTAGTAAAAGTTAAGAAATTAACTTAATAATTTTTTGAAAGTACATTTTGTCTGATAAAATTTTACACAACGGTTTTAGTAATTAGTAAATTTTTTTTATAATGAAAATGTCATAATGCGTATGCAAATATTTTGATAAAGTAAACTGTCTTGATATTTGTATTTTTTTATATATGAATTCTTTAATTACAGTTTAAACATTAAACTAGAAAAAAAAATAATAAACTTGTAAATACATTAATCAATTTTCTAAAAAGTTTTAGTGTCTCTAAAAAAAACTGTTTTTGTATAGCAAGAATATATGAATGTTAGTCTAATTTTCATACTTGCTTAGTCAGCAAAAATTGCTTTTTTTATATATTTTGTTTACTTTTAGTTATTAAACTTCATTTTTTACTTAAATCTTAATATATTTGAGGTGGGTTATGAATAAGGGAATAAACAAAAAAGTCAAAAAAAAAAGCATTTAAAAACTATGCTGACTCAGCAGAAATTCAAATCATACTGATTGTTAAGTTAACTTTACAGTCCAATTACTTTAAAAGGTGACCGCATATTGCGGTTTTTAATATTAGGGTATCACATGTTGATGAATCTCTTATCTTTCAGATTGTTTTTTATTTCTATGTATTAAAATAATTGAACTGTTTGCGGTGTAACATATGTGACGTCAATAAAAAATGTTGCAAAATAATAATGCGACAATTTTTGAAAGCTATTAGCTTTATTTTCTTACAAGCTTTATAGAACAATTAGTTAAAGTTTTTTGATTGCAATACTTTTTATTAAATTTTAATTTTTTTTTGGTGTCTTAATATGCCAGTTGTATAATAAAAAACTTTACAATAAATTTGCGAAGTATTGTTATTTTTTGCATTTACGAATTAAACAAAAGTTAAGTTTTATACTATATGTTATAAATATATATTTTAATGAAACTTAATCTTTTTATGAAAAGTCATTAGAAATACACGATTAATGCAACAGTACAGTTATTAAAGCATTATCGTTTAGCGTTTTTGAACTATAACTTTTATGAACTATCAGTATTTAGAAAGTTTCATTATCTAAAATGTTTACATTAATTAACTGTTTTATTTTTTAAACTTAGCCTGAAGTTGTTAGCAAGAGTTGTTTAGTGTTTACTCATTATTTATATTTATTGCAGTAAAACCTAAAAACAACTTTATTTAATTTATTGAGATTTAACTAAATTCTTTAATGCAAAATTTTTTATCGGGAAAGTTATTAATATGAAATGAGTTTATATAAGATTCAAGTTAAACTTTTTTATTAAAAAAAAAAATTATCAAACAAGGGTGCAATAAAAACAAATTTAATCGTTGTTAATTTTGTTTTCATATTGCACAAATATTCACAGATAAAAATATATTTATAGCTTGAAAAAACTTGCTATTATAAAAAGTCTTTCTTTAATGCTACTTTTTTTCCACTTTGTAGTGATCGTTAATTTTTTTTTTTTTAACTTTAGTCTCGTGTTTTGTATTTTCAAACTTTACAAAGTTAATGAGTTGCTTTTTTTGTTATAACTAGTATGTAATATTAATTCTAAATCTATTCTAACTTAACTTGTAAAAGCTACACATTAAATTACACTTTACTAAAAAATTTATGTCCAGTAAAAAAGAATCAAAAAAAGGTAATAATTTCATAGTTATAATTTCTGTTTTTAGAAAAAATTCAAAAATTTTAAACTCCATAATGCGGTCTAAAAATGACCAAATGTAAAAATGTAATGAATATCACTATCGCTACATTTTTAAACTGTTTTTATTTTATCTTTGGAAACAATACAAAAGTTTGCGGTGTAAAAAGTTATGATTTATTTAAAGTTATGATTTATTTATCTACATTTTTTTTATTAAATTAAATAGGTCAGAAAGTATTTTTTGTTTTAGTTTAGGTTTATTTAATTTTATGTAAGGTTTTTAATATAAAACTTATAGTGACTAAAGACCTGAAGGCTTATCGTATAAAGTTAGTATTACCAAATAAAACTAACCTTGCTAATACATTCTAAATAGTATCACAATACAATATATGCAAAATAAATAAACACTACAAACATTACATATACATTATAGTCAATGAAATAGTACTCAGCTCGTTTTTTTTTTTTTTTTTTAACTGCTAAATTCTTTATTTAAGTTATCTAAATAGATATAAATTCAAGAAAACTCTTTTTTTTTAATTTCTGAAACGTTTTTTTATGTAAATTTGATGATTAATTAATTGTTTAAAAGTTTAGTTTATACTTTTTTATCATTAGTTATTCTCTGTTCAAGTTTGTTGGATTTTTTCAAAAGTTAAAAAGGTTGTCATATACCAAACTTTTTTTTTTTTTTTTCAATTTGAGTTTAAAAGAAAACACAAATAAATATGTATATTTTTAAGATGGTTTTAAGCAAAAATTTTCATTAAGTTTAAGACTTACACATACTTTTCTAAGTAGAATAAAAAAATAAATAGTTTGTTTAAAATTTAAATTAACTTTTTAAAGTTTATATTACAAAAATAAAATTTTGAATTTAGTTTTTTGTAAACTTTTAGTTAAGTTTTAACTTTACTTTCAAAGTAAAAGAAAATAATAGTAATTTCAGACCTTTTTTATTACTTAAAATTTACCATATAAATGTTTAAATTGAAACTTAATGCTAAATTTTTCAAGCTTTTGTCATGGAGAGTTTTTATAAACAATGAATGTTCAACAGTATTTTGTATTAGTTTTAATTATCATTTTTAATCATGTAAGTGTTTAAGTGTTATTTTGTTCAATATTTTTTTTTGAATGTTTATATATAAAGCAATTATAATTATTAATGCTATATATTAAAGCTATAAAGTCAGAGAACTTTTTTTGTGTTTTTTATAGATATCTTTATATTAATGTCGTAGATAATTAATGATAAAGTTAGTTATATCAAAATTTTAAAATAAGCATTTATCAAACGTTATCTGTTTTTTTTCATAAACTGGTCATGTCAAATATTATAAAAGTAATAAAATTATTCGAAAGATACATTAAGGTAGTTATTAATAACCAGTAATGGTACAATAATTTTTACTAATAGTATTTAAATTAAAAAGGGTATTCTACACGTAAACTAATTGCGATTATTGTTTCAAAGTAATAAAATTATTTTTCTTAAATGATATTAACTTTTAGTTTTCTATACAGAATTTTGTATGCATAAAATAAATTACTCACAATTAATTAATAAATATATTTTATACTAATAAATGATTTTATTATTAATATGGGTAAATTTTCAAATATTGTACTTATCACGTATAGAGTTACAACTTAGAAGCCAATTAGTTACAGATTGATTTTGTTAAAAAACCTATACTTAATGCGAGTATTTGCGAGTTTTACAACTCGAGTCTGAGAAAACTTTAATCTTTTTTTTTAAACACGATTTTTTTATAGCATAAAACTACTAGCAAGTCAAGTATTTATTTTTAGATTGTTTGCCCGAGTGTTCGAGTTTAAAAATGTTTCCAAGAGTCTGACGACGTCTATACGAAAAGCTAAGAGTTGAATTTGTTTTTTATACATAAATTGAATGCGAACGTATGCGGTATTTTTCTAATGACGTCACTGAGTGATTACTTGCAAAAAATTCAATTTTAATTTACTGGTTTAGTAAGTTAGTTTTAAACATTTTATAACTGCCAAAGTTTAATCTTTTGTTGAAAATTTGATTTAATTTAATATTCATGCTATATATATTTTTTCTTTTTATTTATGTAGTTTGCTTAAGTATCTTTTTTCTCGCGTTTATTTAGTTTTACTTTTAATTGATTCAACTCCAGTAAAGTTTTTTTCTAATCAAATACTTTAGTTTTTAAAATTTTTATAAAACTATATTACATATTTAAAAAACTTATGTTTAGTATTTTTATGTATAAGTTATATTTTGACAAGATTATAAAATAAATTGTAATAAATAGAAATAGATTTATTTATTTTATATTAGATTAGGTTTTTTTATTTTTTATTCATAAATTAATAGAAATAAAATATAATTTTAGTAGTAATATTAGTGTCTATAATCAAAATGCCATTAACTTATAAATAGCTTTATACTCCGTTTTTTTCATATCGCCCACAAAAACTTTTAAATTTTAGTTAAGTTATTTAAACATTTGGCCGTTTAAATAAAATTAATCTGACTTCAAATGCGACGTTTTTTTGTCATTATAGAAATCGTTTTCATTTTAAGTTTAAGTAACGTAAGTAGTTTTTATTTACAAAAGTAAAGGCTCTTTTATGTTTATTTAACTATATTTATTAACTCAGAGTTTTATTTCATCATTATATTAAAATTAATATTAACTTAATTTAATAAAAGCTAAGAAATTTACTTAATAATTTTTGGAAATAGTTTTGATACATTTTTTGTCTGATAAAAACTTACACAACAGTTTTAGTAATCAGTAATTTTATTTTAATGAAAATGTCATAAGGGTATACAAATATTTTTATAAAGTAAACTGTCTTGATATTTGTATTTTTTTACATGTGAATTGTTTAACTACAGTTTAAACATTAAACTAAAAAAATAATTAATAATTTGTAAATTCATTAATCAATTTTATAAAAAGTTTAAGTGTCTCTAAAAAAAACTGTTTTTGTACGAGTGAGATTCGATAGCAAGAATATTTGAATGTTAGTCTGATTTGCATATTCGCTAAGTCAGCAAAAAAAAAAATTTTTTTATATTTTGTTTATTTTTAGTTATTAAACTTCATTTTTTACTTAAATTTTAATATATATGAGGTGGGTTATGGATAAGGGTATACACAAAAAAGTCAAAAAAAGAATTTAAAAATTATGCTGATTCAGCAGAAATTCAAATCAGACTGATTGTTAAGTTAACTTTACAGCCCAATTATTTTAAAAGGTGACCGCATATTGCGGTTTTAAATATTAGGGTATTACATGTTGATGAATCTCTTATCTTTCAGATTGTTTTTTATTTCTATGTTTTAAAATAATTAAACTGTTTGCGGTGTAACATATGTGACGTCAATAAAAACCGTTGCATAATAATAATGCGACATTTTTTGAAAGTTATAAGCTATATCACCTTAAAAGCTTTATAAAACAATTAATTAAAGTTTTTTGATTAGAATAGTTTTTATTGAGTTTTAATCTTTTTTTGGTGTCTTAATACCCCAGTTGTATAAAAAAAAACTTTACAATAAATTTGCAATATTTTTTGCATTTACGAATTAAACAAAAGTTAAGTTTCATAATAATATGTTATAAATATGTACTTTAATTAAACTTAATCTTTTTATGAAATTTCATTACAAATACACGATTAATGCAACAGTATAGTTATTAAAGCATTATTGTTTAGCTTAAAACTACTTTTTTGAACTATCAGTATTTAGAAAGTGTCATTATCTAAAATGTTTACATTAATTAACTGTTTCATTTTTTTAAACTTAGCCTGAAGTTGTTAGCAAGAGTTGTTTAAAGTTTACTCATTATTTATATTTATTGCAGTAAAACCTAAAAACAACTTTTTTTAATTTATTGAGATTTAACTAAATTCTTTAATGCAAAATTTTTTATCGGGAAAGTTATTAATATTAAATTAGTTTATATAAGATTCAGGTTAAACTATTTTATTTAAATAAAAAAAATTATCAAACAAGGGTGCAATAAAAACAAAATTAATCAGTTTTAATTTTGTTGTCATATTCCACAAATATTCACAAATTAAAATTATATTTATAGCTTGAAAAAACTTGCACTTATAAAAATTTCAGCTTTTTTAAAGCAACTGCTTTTTCCACTATGTAGTGATCGTTAATTTTTTTTTTAGTTTTAGTCATGTTTTTTTGTATTTTCCAACTTTACAACGTTATTGAGTGGCTTTTTTTTGTTATAATTAGTATGTAATATTAATTCTAATTCTATTCTAATTTTAACTTGTAAAAGCTACACATTAAATTATACTTTACTAATAAACTTATGTCCAGTAAAAAAGAATGAAAAAAATATAAGAATTTAATAAAATTTAATGTTTTTTATTTTTATTTTATCCTTACAAGTTTTTAGTGAAGTTTATAATATTATAAAAAAACACTTACATAAATACATGCTCGTTTTTTTACAATAGTATCCATTAAAAACTACTTTATTTAAATAAAAACTATAATTCTGAAAAATATTTAGATGGTATATATTTATAAAATATAGTTCCTAAATCTTTTAAAAATTTTAGCCAATAACATTTGTTTGTATATTTATATATAAATAGTAATTTAAACGTAATAGCAGTTTATTTAAAAGCAATAAATTAAGTCTTAACTACATTCAAACATAGTCCTTTAAATATCTAACCAAAAGAAATGTTACAATTAAACAAAATTTATTATGCTGTAGATCATGTTATGTTACTTTTGCGCTAAATAATACCAAGAAAAAAAGGATTTAAATAGTTTATTAAGTTAGTTTAAATAATAGTTAATTTTAATATTCAAATAAAAAGTAGATAATCACAATATCATTTTGATTAAATAAGTCTATTATAACTATAGTTTTATTTTTTTGCCTTTAGAATAAGACAATTTTTAAATTAAAAAGAGAATGTTTGAACTTACTGAATCTTGCACTTATCTAGTTTTAAGCTTAAAAATGCGACAACTTTTTCAACGTAATATCTATTGTTAAATTTGTTACTAAATGCAACATTTTTTATCATCATATTATACGGTGGTTTTTTTTTTAGTTTTGGTCACGTCGATATATTTTAGTTTTTTAATACCTTTTAAACATTTAAGTTTATTTATTTTTTTTATTTTGATTATCACTAATTTAAAATAATCCAATATAAAAGAATCAATACGTTTCAATTTGTTATTTATTCAACATATTAAACCTGATATATTAATACAATTTTTAAACATTATAAGCTATCACTTGTGCTTGCGAACTATCAGATAAATATGCCCGAAATTTCGGGTTTAAAAATTTGAATGGAACAGACTTGGATTCTTTTATATTATATTTGTTGGATTTTATATATAGCTAAATTAAATGCGACAATTTGTGGGCTTTTATTTTTACGTCACAAGAAGATTAATATTGCGTCGCAAATTAGTTTGTATTGAAGTTACAAGTAAATTCTATATGAAAACAACTAAATACAAGCTACGTTTATATATAAAAAGATGTATACTTTAACTATAAACATGAATACAAAAATTAAAAAAACTATAAAAGTAAGAATAAAAATACTTTACTATTTATAATGGAATGATTAACAAACTTTGTATTACAGACTAAATATCAAAAATTATGACTTTTGAAAGTTTAAATATCTTTACAAAATATCATTGTTTAACCATTGTGTTTTTACGATTCTATCAAGTAGTTTAAAACATTCGATGAGTCATCAAAACAATTATGCCAAATAAGATTAATTAACAAAGTAAAAATTTATTTCAACAGACTTGAAACCTAGAAAAGTGACACTAGCGCTTTATTAATGCTTGCTACTAAACATGACAAACAACTTTTTTTAAATTCTTTTATATAAACCATTTAGTTATGTTTTTAACAAGTTAATTTAGTTAAAGTACAAGATTTTTATTAGAAGTAAAATATAAAAGTTAATCATAAACAAAAATAATCATAAAAAGCAACTTATAATTCATTTTTCTTAATTTATCTGTTACAACAACTTTTATTTAGTTTATTAACTAAACTTTTTAACCTTAAACTTTTGCAAATACCCTCTTTCGGTTCAAGTAGATAGTTCAAACTTACTTCTTAAACAATATTCATAATCGCGTACATCTCAGAAATTTTGACACACCTGCAATCTGCACCCTTTATCATAAATCGCATTTATCATAATTAATTAAAAATATACTTTTTTTTATCCTTATAAGTGAACGCCATGCTATACACAACATAGTTTCCAACGATATTTTAAGTTCTATACCTTGTAACAAGTAGCCAATTTTATAATGATTCTCTGCATACTGAAGATTTGATTTAAACTTTATAAGCCAAAAACTTCATTCTCGAGTAAATTTTAACGATATACTCATCGCAACAATGGTAAATATGCTTTATATCGTAATTCTTTGTATAAATAGCGTTTAGCGTAAAACCTGATCCTGATTTTAAAAACTTTTATTTTTTAACATTTTTTAAGTTTAAAAAATAATAATGCCAGGTGATATAAATTTTTGTACATTTTACAAAGTTAAATTAAAACCCAATATACATAAAATAAATAAGGAATAATAAATAAATAATTCTTTTAGAAAAATCACTAACTTATATACGTCTTTAAAAGACATTTTTTCAAAATTTTAAAAGTTTGCAGATTTTTACCAGGAAGTTTAAGTATAGATTTCGCAGATTTTTATCATAAAAATACTTTAGGTAATGGTCGGCAAGAACTTAAAGATCGCAGGTAAGTTTCTAAAATTAAAGCACTTATAAAATATTTGCGGGCGCAGTTTTATTTATACTTCTTAACCCTCATAGCATACCTGAAACATCTCGTGTAGTTTTACAGTTTTTCCTAAATAGTTCTTTTTTTATTTACTCTTCACTTCAACAATATACAGTGGAAGTTTCAAAAATGTTCTGTAGGGGGTTAAATTTGCATGCTTGCCGACTAAATCCCTACTTAACAAAACTTCATTTAATGCTGAGCTGCTAAATATTTGGTCAAAAGTTATGCTCTGTTTAATAAATCCAATTTCGTAAAACGCCAAATTGTAAACTCGAGTTTTTGAAAAGCAAATAACTATAAATTTGCATTTATAACATATGTTTGCATTAATAAAGATTATACTCAGTTTTCTTTTAACTTTTACAACTGAATTAACTTAGCAAAGAATAATAGAGTATTAGATTAGTATTGAAATATATCCCCGCACGTATTTTTAAAAATAAATTATTTTTAAAATTTACAAGAATTTACATAGTACAAAAACTGAACAGGGTTGCAAAATGTTTTTAGCAGATTTTCTTCAAGTTTTCAAAACTTCCTCCAGGTTTTAAAAGTACACAGTTTCGGAAGTAATTTAAGTTTAAATTTAAGTTTAAGGTAAGAAACTGAGTTAAATATTATAAAATCATTGGAAAGACACTGTAAAGCTACTTAAAATGTGTTTAAAAAAACAAGTTTTTGGTTAAAAAATTATAATAATCTAACATGATAAGTTTTTTGTGTCAAATCAGAATTTTACTGCTACACATGTTAAAATTGTTAAAAATTCTAGGTTTTTTTAGTG
The DNA here is from genome assembly GCF_965202585.1 of Thalia democratica. Lineage (NCBI taxonomy): Eukaryota > Metazoa > Chordata > Thaliacea > Salpida > Salpidae > Thalia > Thalia democratica. Next base: position 82,494,038 of record NC_139166.1, read on the forward strand.
ATTTTTGTTCAAAATTCCAGGTTTTTTATGTTTCCAGGTTTTTTTGCAACCCTGACTGAAGTATAGCTTTCTGTTTAAAAAATGGTAGATATATTTTTAGATACTTTAAACGGAAAGTTTTAATGGTATTCTTTTTTTTTAACTTATTCAGTTAAAGGAACAAAAATATATATAAGTTTTGTACATTTTTATTTGCATTATAAAAAAAGAAAAAAAAATCAACTCGTCTTAAAATTTTTATTTTAAACTAGGTATCTTGTAATCTTTAACTTAAACTTTGGCTAGTACTTTATAACTACAAGAAAGAAAAGTTTCAATCTCCCAACTGTGGTCAATAAAATTGTTTAGAGAGATTTCATGTAATCAGGTTACAAACCATTTGCCTATAAATACTCTTTTAAGCTACTTAAGTTTTTATAGTAATTAAAGTACAATTTTTAACAACAGTTACATGTTTTTTTAACAACCTAATTCAACACTTTTTTCAATTGTTTAAAGTATATATTTTCAACAAAATATGTGGAATTCTGATTAAAAATAACTAAACTTAAAATAAACACTAATAGCTGCTACATTGTGTTAAAAATAGTACAATTTTTAAAGACTTTATGAGATAAAGCATTTATTTTGCACAAGATCAATATAACATTTTTATGCATATACTATAAGAAATAAAATTTTTTTTGAACCAAATACATACATTTATTAAATTTTTAAATAGTAATGCAACTCTAAGTTCTTTAAACTCCCTTTTCCCTATGTTTCTTGACTTAATTAAGATCATAACAATTAAAAAAAATATATATTTGTTTTGCTTGATAGCATTTTAAAAATATTTTTTCAAATATAAACATAATTGTCTAGGTCTGTTTTTTTTTTTAAATTAAATATAACTTAATGCATTTTAAAACTATCAATTATTTTTTTTAATTATCCTATAATAAATTTTTTTATTATTCATACTAACTTAGGCCAACTCAGGCTAGTATTAATTATTACTTAAAAAACTAATTTTTCTTTATAATTTTGTTTTTTAAAAGCCGTTTTTTTGACAGTTTCGTAATTTAAAGAAATCAAAGCTCAATTAACTTTAATTTATTTTCAAACTTTGACCAATTTATTTTGTGTTTATTAACTTCAGGCAACTCAGGCTAATTTTTGCTCACACAGATTTTTATTCCTAAAAAGTGACAACTGTGTTACTAGTTCAAATCATATTTGAAAAAAATAGTGCACTTGATAATTGATTAATTTCCTTACTTAAAACTTGTTTGCCATTTTGAATACTTCTTTAACCTCATTTTAGTATTTTTAGTAATCTACTTTTTAAAATTCAACCAAAAATAGAAAATAGTTTCTAGCAAACTATAAATAAATATGTAAGTATTTGACTTAATTACAGGGTTATTACTTAACTGACCCAAAATATTATGTAATTTTTAATATTCTATTATAATGAAATTATAATAAAATAATTCTGTTATTATGTTTTTTTTTCTTTAAAAACTAACTAATGGTGTTACTTAAGTATTTAACATTTATAAATGCTTTAAAACTTCGTATTTTATCATATTTTTGGTTTAGAACAAAACTTTTAATAATTACTACACTTATTTCTTGCCATTCACTGAAGACTTTTTTTTTATAAATGCGGCCAAATTTTTTTTTAAGAAAATTGTTTTTTTGTTATATTATTATATATTATTATTATAAAAAGCTACCAACTCCTGCTTAACTGTATTATAGACGTTTGTTTATTTATAAAATCATTTTAAATACTAATATTTCTTTTTTGTTTTAGAAATGTTAATATAGATAGAGCAATGACTCAAAGCAACAGAGTAAATCTAAAAACAACAAGAAACCAAATTGTCACATTAAATAGTTAGAAAAAATGTTTAACTGTTTTAGAATGAATAATATTTTCAATAAAAGTTGTTAATGAGTTCTTGGGAGGAAAATGTTAAGAAAGATTTGCGATTGAAAGAAAGTCTATTCTACTTTATAAAAATAAACCATTTATTTAGAACCATAATCTTTAAATTTGATTTTGTCAGAAAAAGCAATAAAATTATTAAGCCGAGCATAAAGTACAAAAATTAAGAAATTTGAAAACATAAACGACTTTGATTCAAGAGATAATAACAGTTACAACCATCAAAAGTGAATTTCAAAAATTAAGTTCAATAAAAGAAGCAAGGTAAAAATAAAAAAAAGTTCTAATTTTTTTTATATTAACTTTTACATTTATTCATAACATATAGTCTATATTTCTAGTTAATAGTAACTTATAGATAAAAGTGATCTAAATTTCATACTTTTATATATGCTTAAAGAAAGATGCAATTTGAAAAAGCAAAATTAGTTTTTGTCACTAAAAGTTTATGTACTTACCTATAACTCTTTAGGAATCGTTTACAATTTGTTTTTAATGTTTATAATATATTAAATAAATCTCCTTTAGGTATATAAAACTTTCATTTTTTACAAACAAAACAGAATAATTTTCTTATTTTAGTAAGTGAGTATTTGTATTTTTTTTTGCCTGTAGTCTCTAGCTAAAAAAAGGTAATTATAATTTAAAATGTTTGTATTATTTATTTAACAATTCTCACTTATACATCAAGCTTAGATTTCCAGGGCTGCTTAGAGGTAAAAATAGAAAAAAAATTTAGAACCCTCTCTTGTAGCATTAAATCAATTAATTTTAGAATTTTAAGATCGGTGAACAACTTAAAAGTATTGTCTTGCTTTTAATATTTAAAGTTAATCATTTTGTAACAAAAAATCTTGTATGATGAGCTTATACATTAAAAATTAAAAGATTCTTTTCAATATATACAAAGTAAACAAAGTGTACTTTAAAACAAGTTAGACATTTAACACTTCATTGAGCATTAGTTTACATTGTAATGTAAAATTTAAAAAGTTTATCTATATATATTTAAAATTAACTAACATAAGTGACATAAACTGGTGTTTGTTTACTTGTCTAGATTTTGATAACTTTAAATTGGATCTTAAAACTATTATGTTAGTAGTTAGTCTTAAGATATTTTTGGTTAACTCCCGTATTTGAAGATAAGTAAATTTTAAAAATTCACAACTTTAAGCAGTTTGATAAAGCAGTTTTACTTTTTTATTAAAGAAGTTACATTATGCCCCAAGTAAATTTGCTAGCTTGTATCAAAAGTGCACATAAAATGATAGCAGGTTTAAACAAGGTATTTTGATTTTTTATTTAAATTTGTACTTTACTTTGTGATAAATTTTTTTTATATACAAATAGATAACGGATATGATAAGTTGTAACTGAAAATTTTTATGTTAAATGAAGTTTTGACGTTTTATTCTTAACTTAATTATGATATAATCACCTTACCTATTAAAAAGTAAAACTATACGAAAAAAAAACCTAAATAAATTATTTTATTCCATGTAAGTTTCGATTTTTTTTAGTCATATAGTCATACTTTTTTATTTTCTATTTTCTTATGTTTGTTTAACACATCATTTAATGTTATGATCATTTCGTCTATTTTCAGTAACTGAGGCTGTAACATATGTCAATTTAGGAAGTAACAAATCAAAATGTAATAAATAATTTCTTTCGTCAGTTGTTTCTACATATACAAATAAATTTAAATTCACGGTTTTGTGTTATTATTTGTAATTGTCCCACAGTTGACAGTCAAAACTTTGGTATCAACTTAAATTGAGAGACACATAAAAAAACGTAAATAAAAAATTATTATTATAAACATTTATAAGTTAATAGTTTCAGTTAAACATAAAACACAAAATGAGAAACTTGTTTATTATCAAATAATAAGTTCGAAAAAAAGTTATCATAGCATTTTAAAAGTATTTACAAGTTTTTGAAACGAAAATTAAAGTAAAAGATCGTAATTTTAAATTCTATCAATTAAAATAAAGTTGAGACAATATATTAGCTTTTGTTATTCTTTTTTTTATACAATACGTTTATTAACTATACTTCACAGGCTTTCTTAATATACTAAATTTAACTTTATAATTTAATATATTTAAATTTAATACAACTTACTATAACTATAAACTTGATTGTTAAACCAGGTACTTTGCAATTTACCAACAAAGAATAAATGCCAGCTCAATAACAAATGCTTGATTGAAAACGTTAATTTTAAAGCAACAATCAGATCAGCAATAAACAAAATAACTATTCTATCATTTATAAAAAAAATTAAATATTTTCAAAAATTCATTATAACAATCCTGGACAAAACGTTAAATTACATTCATCGATAATTGATACTAATTAATCGTTGTAGCATACGAATCTTAGTGGTTTGTTAAACAAAAATGAAAAGTTGCTCAAAATTTTGTGGTTCAAGGATCTGGATACGCAAAAAGACCTCTCGGCCATCGGAATCGATAAATAACTAAAATCAAGAAGTTCAAAAAACGACGATTTAACTTCAACACAACATTGACTTCATAATTTATAAAGAAAATAGTGGAAAACTAAATTGTGGTAACGAATTGCTTTAACTACTAGAGCAGGAAATTATAACTTGTTACAAACAAATTTTTTAAACTTCAGTCCGCAATCAGTATAGCAACAACTAGCATTTTGACAACTCTGGACTGGACTACAAAACTATCAAAATACATATGGAAAGTAAAATAAAAAAAAATTAAGATAAATTAAAAAGTAATTTATCAGATTGGAGAAATTAAAAACCCACCCACTATATGTAGCATATGCATCTTTAAGTAAATTGCGATTGTCAAAGCTGATATAGGTGTTAATTTACATAAATAATACAAATTAAACGGTAATATGCAGACTTGTTAAAATGCTAAAATTTACTATGGTAATTCAGCAATGAAGCGTATAAACTTTGGTTTATTTTAAGTTAGTAATTTCTCGATCTAGTAAAGAAAGCAGTGCTTTTTAACATGTTCGGTAATATGTAAGTTTAATAAAGGTTGATTATTTTTCTTCTTGCTTTTAGTTTTTGTTTAAAAAAATTATTTCCTAGTTTAAAAATAAAAAACAGTTAACACATCTAACTAAATACACACTTAGCATTTATCAATGTTTTTTTAATTTTTGTCGAAGAAAGTTTAATTTTTTCACTAAAAAAGCTTTTAATTAAGAATTCGTATCCAATATTTAGAACTTTTATTAGGTATTATGCAATATAAATTTCGTTTAAAAGTGATAATTTATTTTTGTTTTTGTTTCACTTTTGGCTAATGGCTAAACTAACAACTTATTTTCCATAAGTTTTAAATGTTTTTTCAAAATATTTTATCTAGTAAGCTCTTTAAGCAAAACATAGTTTGCTGAAAAATATTTTTAGAAAACAAAAATGTCTAAGCTACTTTAAAATAACTTAAAACTTTTCATGTACTGATAAGTACTAAATTAAAAAAAAATTTTTTTTTTATGTAAAACTTAAACTAAATGCTAAATAAGTCGTTTCATCAAAATAAGCTTCTATATGCCTAAACCCTAAACAGTAACTATTCAGTATTACATAGAAATAAAAAAATCCTAGTTTTTATTTTATTTTTTAATTAATAAAACAAATTTGAACGTTGATATCTAAGTTTAAAAGAATTAATTTAAATTTCAAGTAACGTTAGTTTCACTACAACAAGTAAACTTTAAATATGTTCAGTTACAACTACATTATACAATATAGCGTATACAATAATTTATGTTATAGTTGATGTTCCTCAAACTATGTAGTTTGTTTGTTGTTATTTTGCATGTAGCTTGTGTAAACTAGTAATACTAAGAAAAGTTCTAAAAACTGCCGCATTTATTACTACCGCTAGATTAAAAAAAATAATTTATAGCAACCATGTCTAGTAGAACTTATTTGACTTAAGTCTTTTTGAAATCAAAATCCACTAAATCTTATTTATAAAAACTGACTGAATTCTATTTTTAGATTATGTATTAGTCAACTTTTTTTTAAAATCAAATTGATTTCATCTGATTTAATCACTGGTTCATGCTTTTTATGCAAAATCTAAAATGTCTTTTTACTAAAAAACGCCCTTTTGCATTGTCAGTTGAATTTTCATTTTTGATATCCTTTTCTTCAATGCGCATGCGCCAACAACAGTCTTTCTAAAAATTTCTCAAAAATCTGTTGATAGCTTGTAAGAAGTCGGTAATGTTGAATCATTATTTGTTTTCGGTTTAATAACTTAGTTTTAAAACTCAATTATATGTTTTTTAATTTTCTGTCTATCTCTTTTGTTTAAAAAACCGCTCTTTACTTTAATTTTTTCAATTATATATATTCATAAACTCAAAGTTGGTAAACAAATAGAAATTTGTAATCAAAAAGCCATACAGACTCATAAATTTTTAAACATTAATTTGTATAGATTAAGAATTTTTTTAGGACGCCTTAATAATGATATATTAATCATAAAAGTTGATGTCACAGTAGCATATTCATAAACACTTAATAAACATGTTTCTTTTTACTAGCTCAGTTGTGTGTAATTGCCTGAAACCAAAGTGGATATTTTGATACTGCGAAAAGCGGTGTTTGCAAATTTATAAACTTTTATATTTAAAAGTATGTATGGCTTTTTAAATACAAATGTCTAGTTGATAGCCAACTTTGTGTTTATAAGTAAATATAAAATTGAAGATATAGAAGGTATAATAAAGTTAAAATTTTTTGTCAGCTCTTTCAAATTAAATACCTATAAGTATGTTAGTACAATTTTTATACACACAAATATTAGCTCACGTTTTAGGTAAATATATATAAAAGTTTTTTGAAATTCAGTGTGGAACACCGAAGTAAATTTTGAACAAATTTACGCAGTAAATATAAACTACACTTGTATCCTTTAGATGCAAAATACAAGAAAAAGCACACATAATAAAGTTCTAAATAGTTTATAGAATATTTAATGCAATTTACACATTTCACATGCTTGTTTTTATACATTTGCAATAATTAAAGCCTTTTTAGTGTAAATAATATGTCGGTTTTTAAATCAAATAAATGCTACTTCAATTAATTATTTTGTATATTGTAATAATAAATAAAATAAGCTTTTTTCCCACTCTGTTAACATACTGTATAAATTATTACTTTACAACACATTTATTTTACCCATTAAAATTTGTTTGAATATAATGTAACACAGAATGTTTTATTCGATTTATATAAGACACATTAGATTTTTTTTTGCATTTAAAATTTAAAGAAAATTAACAAGTCAAACGTTTGAATTTGCTTAAATGTATTAGAAATTATTTTAAGGTGATAAAACTAAACTGAAATTATTATATCTAAAAAAAAGTACAATTCTTTTTTTTTCTAAAAATATAGTAACGGAGACATTCAAAAATAAAAAATTTATTATTATATATAAGATTTCTGAAGTCAAAAATAACAAATCTAAACTTTAGTCAACTATTTGTCATAATGGTATTGACGTCATTCATAACCAACCAAATTGTTGCTTTCATAGTAAGTATAAATAAACAATATGTACCTCATTTAAGATATGTTGAAAACTTAAAACTTTTACCACAGTTAAGTAGCTTACATAAACTTAATACTCGAAAATTAAGAACTAAAAGATGTGTTTACAGATATTTAAACGATGTCATTATAAGAAATACAGGCGATTACAAAAAAAGGACAGTTTAAGAGAACAAAGTAAAAACCTATAAATACTAAATGTTTATTTATGCGAATCAACACTGATTTTGTTATAAATTTTTAATTCTAAAACAAACTTAAGTGCGTTATATTCATACTCGCACAACTGATAATTTGCAATTTATTTTTGAACAAACTTTAAAAATTTGAGTTGTTTTATTTTTTAACCCTTGTAAAGCAATCTATTTTGTAAAACTAAATATAAAACAATACTAAATTAAGTTGAAAAAGCTATCGATAGTTTATATTTAGAAAAATAATCAATATAATTCTATTTTTTATTTTAAACTTTTGTAATTGTTTCAGATGATTTTAATACTTGCAGAGTTATTCGGTTTAGTATATTGAAGAAGTGTTCAGCACCAAATTTATATAGGATGTGAAGAAAATTTACATAATATTTATAAATATTTTAATAAAATTGATGAAATTACACCTAGTTGTTTGTAAACAAAAAAAAAATGAAAAAAAAAATATTATTTAGAGTTGTAACTTGATAAAAATATTTTAAGAAATCACAGTAGCATCCTCACAAATACTCAATAAACATTTTCGTATTTATTTTAGAATATTCATAAAAAAATCACCCATGGGAAAGTTGCGAGAGTTTGAGACCGTCAATGCGGTGTTTCAATACAAAAAATAAAGTCTCTTTTTGCATTATATTTCATTATTTATTAATGTTTATTGAAAGACAAAACATTAAGTTCAATGGTTCTTAAAGGTTGTCTGATTTTTATATTTGTATTTTTTTTTATATTTTGCCCTTCGTTGTGTTTTAAATAAATACTAAATTAAGAACAACAAAGTTAGGAGAAGTCTCATAAAAAAAAGACATATAAAAGTTTAAACAGTTATAAATAATTTCTTAGGCTAAGTTTTCATACAGTAAAAAAAAACTTTAGTATTTATTAACCCTTACACGTTATTTTCTGAATAAGTGTATATCTAGAAAACAAATATAGCTCTAAAATGTTACAATGTTTCAATTATAAACAACTTTGATTTAAACGAAACTAAAATTGATGAACAATAAAAACTAGTTGTCGTTAAATGATTAAGTATTAGAGCTTGCGTGTTTTGCAACTAAATTTAAGTTAAGTGTATCATCTAAAAAACCAATAGAAAACACTAATTTTAACAAATGGTGTAAATATAATGCAACAAATTTTGTATTGTTAATTTTTAAGTGTAAATAGAGTAGTGACGAATAAATACGAACTCTATATAATTTATTTTTCAACAAAAAATAAAAACAAGTTTTTATTTAAGAATGTTCCAAAAAGATGGCCACTTATATTTTAACAGCCTAAACCGGCTGATAAAACTAACTAAATTAGCAAAATGATATATAGCTTTATTTATAAAACTTAAAAAACACTCTAAGACTAACTTTAGTAATGTAACAATTAGTTAGGACGAATTTTAAAAACTTACTACGTAATAAGAAGGGAAATATTTTATAAAACTGTTATTTATTATGAACAACTTAAGATCTTGAGTTAAACAAACAAAAGACTGAGTTCATATTTTGTGCTTTATAGTTTAGGATAAGCTTGGAAAACTCCACAAAACAAAAATTTGTGCACCCGAGGTGCTTTTAATTTTAAAAATAAACCTTCTATATTACATAATAATACAACACGATCCTTCAGTGATAAGTTGTTTAGTGAACTAATCTTGTTATTTTGGAATTAACTTTAACATTTGAATTAACATTGTGACTTACAAAACTTGTAAAAACATGTTTTATTTTTAGTATTTAACTAACTTTTCAGTAAACAGGTTTCAACCTAATAAAAAAGAAATAACAAAAATTAAATCATATAGTAAATAAAAGCAAATTATGTACTTATATTCAATTAAGTCTAAGTTTAATAAAAAGTTCTAATAAAACTTTTGTACTTTACAACCATACGAACTAAATGTTTTGTATTGAAACACCGCAATTCACGGTCTCATATAGCATCAATTTCTAATTAAGTCAAGCTATAAAAAAAACTGCTACATTAAATACAAAATCATTTGATTAGTGTTTGTGGTTATGTTAATGTAACTTCAGCAAAATTAACTAATATAATATATTATTTTAATACTTATACCAAATAACTATTGTAATTATAACAGTTTATAAAGTCTGATAAATATTTTAACATCACGATTAAAGTTTTTTATTTATTCTAAGTTTATTAGGTATATGTCAAAATTGCAAAAAGTGAATTTGCTCAAAGCTTCATTTTTGCATGGAGACACTTTTGGACGAGGGTACTTTTACATTGCATCACTTTTGCACTAAGGGTCGATTTTGCCTGAAATTCTTTTTGCAAGGTTTCAGCTTAGTACGGGTTTATTTTCTTGTATTTTGTTTCTGTTTAATTTAATTTTTTATCTTCTATTACTTTTACCCCTAACCCTTAACCTTAGTTTGTGATTATTAATATTATTAAATAATATATTATCACTTATTTTTTCTATAATTTTTTGCAAAAATATTAATAGAAGTACAAAAAACTAATGAAATAGGTTTTTGAATTTATAAAATAATATTTTATAAGGTAGCAAAAATATTTTTATTTAATATCAAAACTAGTACTACTGTAATATATATTAAACAAATGAAACGTAAATTAATATTAATATGATTGAAATGTGATTGAAATATACAACTGCAATGATTGAAATTTGCAAATAAATGTTGTTTTCAAACACCAAATAATTTTTGTTTTTTAACAAAACTAACTATAGTAGATTGAATGAAAACATTTTTTATAAAAATAGTATTGGTTTTATAAGTATCGACACCCAGGGTTCTTATTTTAAGTCAACCTTTATCAAAAAAGTTAGTAACGTTAAACCTGCAATCCCACAAACTGTAGCTTTTGAAAATGTTTTATATATAAAGATATTTATTGTTTAGTTGAATGGGATTGTGACGTCTAATTTTCACCGCAACTCAGCGGTTGAATTTAAACAAATAGAAAAACTTTAAATTCATCCAAATACGAGTATATACCATATGTTATACAAATTTCGCTGTTAGTGAAAAAAACAGTTTACAAGATAGCATAGTCATACTTAACAAAGTCGCTTAAAATCAAAATTTTTATTAAAATTTTATCTTAAACAGTCAACTTTGTCAAACTTTAATTTTTTTTACATTTTTTTACCTGCTTTGTTCTGATTGTCAAAAAAAAAAGATTTTATAAAAGTTTAATTGCAAATTAACTTTTTGATATAAATAAAATAATAAAAGTTCTATAAATACTTCAAGTATTGTATTAGGTTACAAAACTTTAAAGTTATTGTTAAAAAATGTTCTGTTTGTCAATTTATGAAAAAAGATGACATAAAGCTGTCTGTAATTATAAAAATTCTTTAAAAATGCATGTATGCTTTATGATTAAAATTGTGAAACTTTTTCTTTTAAATAAGTCAATCTAACGTACCTTATGGAAATAATTGAAAAAATATTCATATATTAGATAGAAAGTAATCATATTAACAGAAAATTGATATTTTTTTTTAAAAAAGCATCATTTGCATAACAAACAACTTATCCGTGATGTTATTTGTTAAAATCATAAACACTTGTTTTTAATTAAAGTACTTATTAAAAAAAAGTGTTGAAATATTTGACTGTTTTTTGTTTGAGAGTTTGAACTGCATTTAGAGGAATTAATAATGTTAAAATTTAAATTGAATTGTTGTTTTGTCAAACATAACCAATAAAATTCGAGTGAACGAAAAATCATAATAGAAAAAATGTATTTAGTGCAAATAACTTTTTCACAAGCATGTTGTTAAATTCTCAGTAAACATACCTCATTGATAAAAAAAGTTAGTGCTGATTTGAAAATTCTGTATCAATTTAGTTAGTTTTATTTAAATTTTTTTTTTTCCTTTATTTAGTTAGATAAATTTTACTAAAGTTACAGGAGTTAAAGTAGACACTTAATTTTGGACTTAGTTGTCTAATTGGTACGTATTTAGACAGCTTATATAGATACACATTTGTTTTTTCATCGAAATTATTTTTTGAAAATTTTGAATCGAATTAGTAAAAATAAAGAAAATATATTTCATTCAAATTGTAAGTATTTTTGATTGCAATTTATTTTTAGTAAAAAGTTGTGAAAATACTAAAAGAATTAATTTTAACTCTCATAAACGTATGATTTTTTATTTATGGTAATATTTAATTAAATCTTATATAAATTTTCTTTGTCTAGTTTTAACCTTAACGAGTACCATTCAAAAGAATATCAAAAAAATACCTTGTTTTAAAAAACTTCGGTCATTTATAAGTTATTTAAAATAAATATTTTTAATTAGAATAATCAACCAAATTCTTCATTAATCGGATTTTGATTTACGTTTTTTTTGCAGTTTGAAACTTCCTCTATATAAACTGTTACTTTTGCTATGCAGAACATGTTTCTTTTGTTTTTTATTTAAAATTGTATTTAGTAGGTTATTTCTGTCTGCTGTTTTATATCTTTCAAAATATGAGTAGTAGTCATAAATTCACTACATAAATAAAAATATTACTTTAAGCCGTATTTAATTACTGAACAGAATTTAAACCAGTTAACATAAGTTAATAACTTTTTAAAACACAACTAATATATAAATTCTAAAAAATAAATTTCATTAACACCAGAAAAAACAATTTTTTATGCACTTTCTTTATTGTCAAATTTTTATAATGCATCACAATTATCTACTACTATACTACAAAAAATATTATAATAAAGTAATTATATTCATAGATATATTATATGTTAATTTTATTATTATTTTGGCAAATTCTACATAGTTAAAATAATATCACATTTGAAAAATGTCTAAATATGTAGAAACTTCTTCGTTTAGTAATTTTTTTATCTAATACCTTTTTGAATTAGTTTCTTAAACTGGGTCATAAATTCGTATTGAAACTACTTCATTGCTTAATTTTTTATATAAAATAGTTAGCAAATATTTCTTAACTTTTTTTAATATCTGTATAGGACGAAGTTAAGAAAAACATCATAATGCATGAGTACTTTTTCAAGTTTATGAATTTGTTTTTTTTTAATACATTATCATTTTATTACGCAACAATTTATAAGCTTGCAATAGCAAGTCAGAATAAAACTTAAGCTAATTAACAATATTAACAGTTTTAAGTTTTAAATCTTTCTTATTTAAATTCAGTAGATTACTAAAACATATACGCTTTTAACTCTTTTGTTTACATATACTTTCTAGCTTAAATATTTAGAATTTTAGAATTTGAAAATTTAAACCTCTTCAGTTTTAAGTTGTAATTTCAAAAAACTGATTAACTTTTAGGTTCAAATTAATTTTGATAAATTTTTAAATGATTGTCAAAGTTTTACTTAGTGTTCTAAAAACTTAAACGATCTATTAAATAAAATGGGTTTTGTAGTAATATTTCATTTGTTCTATTAGAATGTTTTTGTTTCGTTTACACACTTAATCTAATAACTAATAGAAAATTTTTTTTTATTGTGCAATATTAAGTGGTGTTGTCAGAATAGGATTTGATAGAACAGACATACTTTATAAAATAATTGTTTTTTAAAGTTTTAACTTAAACTATGTTACAACATTTTATGTATAAGTTTATCAATTTGGTTTAAAATACTAATTTTTTATATTAATGCCTATAAAAGTTTAAGTATTTGAAGTCATGCCAAACAATAACCGAGATATTTTTTTTCATTAGGTCTTTTTTATGTAACTAGCTAAGCTTACAAATTAAAACACTTAAAATTCATTATCATCATATAAAAAAAAAGTAAAATTTTCACTTTTTTGTTTTTCCGTTAATTTATCTTGTAGTTTTGTTTTATCTGTATATTTTTTATTTTTACGCTTTAATACGTGCAAAACTAACCCTTGATGCAAAGTTGTTTACGTGCAATTTTTTGCACTAGTGAAATTTAAAACTCAACTAAAAACTGGTAAAATTTAACCAATAGAGAAAGTGGTAACCTTAAAAAATCATATAATTAAAGTGAGTAGCTGTTACATTTGCACAAGCGTACAAAAGTGCACGAAAATACTTTTGCACGAAGACACTTTTGAACGAGGGAATAAAATTGCACGAGATAAAATTGCTCGGAGACATTTCTGCACGACTTATTTTTTAAACTCTTTATTAACTTTTAAAAAATATATGCTATTTTTTACTATCACTGTTACCCCTAACTTTTAGCATCGGTAAGTAACTTTTTTTTTTACTTATTTTTAATTATTTTTTCCAGTTTTTAATCTCGTGCAAAAGTTTAAGTCGTGAAAAGTTAGTTAATGCAGTATTGTGCCCTCTTGCAATTTACTTCTCGTTATATTTAGTCCCCTCGTGCAATTATGTCTTAGTTTAATTTAGTTTGTTCACAGTTAAATTATGCCTTACACCTACCTTATTTAACATTATAAAAAAAGTTTTAACCTAACTAATGCTGAAACTAAATGATACTTAAAAGTACTTTTAAAAAGTACGCATGACAATTAATAGTTATATTAAATTTTAAAAAACAAACGCAATATTTAACAAAAATAAAATCGTCATCATACTTTAGAAAACACTTAAAAGGACTTAAAGTTCTTCAACATGTAAAAGTCTAATATAGTATGATTTAAGAAATGTAAAAGCTGGAATAAAAGTTAGCTATTTAAACTTTAAAATCTTTTAGGAAATAGTATTGTTACTATATAGAAAAATACCTCTCCATGATAATTTGTTTCATTACATGTTTTTTTCTTAACTGTTACTTTATTTTTTATTTTCAATACTCTACTTGAACTGCATCGGTAATTGTACACGTCTAGATCCAACTTCTTTTTCTTAAACAAGTACAACAATATACAATTTAATATCAAGTTACAAATAGCAACTTAATACTTTTGTGGACTTATGTAGCTTCAATGATTCAAATAGACAAGATAAATACTTAAATTATCTTAAACAAAACTTTTAGTTAAACTTATAAAAAAGGAGCATACTTTATATTTTAGTTTGCAATAACTTTGCTCTAAATAGAATCATATCTCATTCAGTAACTTTTTCATTAATAAATACGTGTGACCATAACTTGGTTTAATTTAAAATAAAAAATTCAAAGTCAAAAAATTATCAATGCTATAAGAGATACAAATGATTTAAAAAGGCAGATCTTAAAAACATCAATAATTAACTGTCAAAAAATTGTTATACTTTATTATTTTACAAGTCAAAAAATCTCCATTATTTATAAATATATTCAGAAATAAAAAATCTAAACAAGTTATTTTTTGTGAAATTTGCTTACTGTTAAAAAGGATTTTAATAAATAATTTCACTTTATATAAAGCACACTTTATAACCATAAGAGTTTAGTACAATAATCTTCAAATAATATAGGTTATAAAAAGTTTTACACTTTATACACACACCATCATTAATTAAAAACGTTCAAGTTTTTATATCAAAACAATTTAATAATCTTTATGTAAACGTTTTAATGCAGAGTCGTTATCTTACTCATTAACAAATGTATTTTTTATTTTGGTAAAAAGATAAAATATGTTTTAACCTTTACAAATTTGATGAAAAAATATTTTCAACAGATAATTTATAAATATGTATTGAATACTAAAGATTGTGTGACGTTTTTGCAAATAATACAAATACTTTGTTGCGAAATGAGAATAAATAAATACTAGTTTTTAAATTTTTGTTTCTTAATGAAGTTTTGCGATTTTTTACGGCCTAAACCAGCTGAATAACTTATATTGATATAAAGATTTAAACTTGGTTATTAAAAGTTTAATAATAACTATAAAAGTTTTAAAATAAAATATTAAACTTTCAATTAAATCGTTTCATATATTTATATATTAGATGAGCTAGAATCAAAACAAAATTTTAATTTTTATATACATACTTACTGTAAAACGAAAACTATTTTGATATAATTTTGTAGTTTAGCTTAAACATGCTGTATAAACTTAAAAAAATAAATAAAAAATAGGAAACAGGTTGTATACTATATTCTTAACAAATTTAACATTTATAATCACACAACCAACCTTTAACAGCGTTTAAATTGTTTAAAAAGTTATTAAAATATAGTTCATTATTGATTTTATGTTTATAGTCATCAGCCAATAAAGGCTGTTAAGGTTATAATAAAACAGACTGTTAGTAATTAAAAGAAGTTCATAATTTTAAAAAAAAAACAAAATACACAGAATTTTTATTCTTACGTCACTGTATCAGCCGAAATGATGTATTATTTTTTTATATCATACAGTAATCTATAAATAATTACGAATAGTTTCTGTTAATATAATTTATTCAAAATGAAAACAATATAAAATTAACAATTATATTGAACACGGTGCTAATTCTAACCTTTTGTACAATCATGTTTTACTTAGTTTCACTGTCAAGTAAGTTAATAATAAATGATTCAAATGGTAGCATTAAAAAATTAAACTTACATGTAAGTATTAGGATTATAAAATTATTATTATGGAATCTGTTATAAAGCAGTTTAAATTTTAAATGTTATTGAGATCTTAAAGCCTTATATCGTATCAAATAATTTAAACTTTTGGGGGAAGTAATTTGTTTTTTATACATATTTTGTCGCTAAACACAAGAACAAACTTACTTGTTACAATTTCAAAAAAAACTTCTTACATATCAACTTTTAAACTTTTTATATTCTATTTTCAACATGATAAATAAAATTTTAAATTGGAAAAATAGTAATATCTCTGAGTTATTAATATAAAAGATGTCAAATATAATTATATACATTAAAACCAGTTTGTATAAGTGTTTATGTAAACTTAGTTGAACTTTACCATTACTTCATGAATAAAGTTAGAACACGTCTAAAAGTTTTAAAGTTTGTTTCAATTTAGATAATAACTTTGATGAAGTAACAATACATTTTATTGTTACTAGCCGGTTTAGGCGGTTTATTTTAATTTGGTGAGAAATTTTCAATGTAATCAATCTTAAGTGGAAGTCTTTTTTATTAAGTTAACTAGAAATTTTTTACGTGAAAAACTCACTTTAGGTCAATGCAGCATTTTTATACAGTTTTTATTATACATTAGTATTTCATTAAAAATAAAAATAGTTTGGTAATCATTATATAGTAGTTTTTTTCATAAATATTTGATATTTACTTAAGATTTAAATAAAAGTTTATCGAAAGTAAGTTACAAAGAGTAAACAGTATTTTATTTTTTATTCTTATAGTAGTTATAACTGTACTAAAACTTTAAATATAACATAACTTTAACCTTAGTTATGTTTTTCAAAACTTTTCTGTTGTATAATTAAAATTGACTAAATTTTAAAACTACAAAAACTCTAAATATAAATATTAAGTCAATAAATAGTTTAATAAACAATATAATAGAAAGTTTAATCTATAAATTTAATCGAAAGATTGTATTTAATTTTTTTTTGTTTTAAGTTTGCTAAAAAAGTTGTAACTTAAACATTCATACTAGTGAAAAAGTTTTTTTAACAGATGAAAAATACCAACAGTAAAACAAACTTAACATAATTATTTTCTTTAAATTAAGCAGATATTATACCTATAGTTTAAATAAGTCGTTAAAAGAATGTTTAAAGTAACATAAATTAAAAATCATAAAATCAAATACTGTAATCTTATCCTGTAAAATGTTTTTCGTTCAAACGCTTTACTACCTTTATTTAATTATAATTTAAAGATTAAAAGTTACTATTAATGATGTCACAGATATATTAAACCACATATTAATTTTTAATTTGAGTCTAATAATTAAAAATTATTAATTTAGAATTAACTTTTTTTTAAACTAAATAAATGTCTAAAAAAATAACAACATACTTTGTTTATGAATTGATGAAGAGTTGGTCACGAGTACAAACTTATAATACTTTTAGCCTTTAAACTATTTTTTTGTAACCAAAATATTTAAGAAATATAAAGAGGATATTTTTAATAGTGACTTTTAACTAGCAAGTAAATTTTAGACTTGTTGGATAAAAATTTATCTATTTTTATCATTAGTTTAAAAACAAACAAATTGATTTGTTTATTTAAGTTTTACTTAGTACCTAAATTATAAACAAAACTATAGTGTTACCTTTAGTAGATGTTAGTGTCTTAGTGGTGTCAGAACTATTAATTTATTTCTGCCGGTTTAGGCAGTACAAATTTAGGTAATGTTTGGGTACCTATATTTCCCTATTCAAAAAAGTATATATGTTTTAAAAAAAGTCAAAATTTATGGTATTGGCACTTCTTACGTCAACGTCACTTTTCGTTTGTTGAATGAAGTAATTTAATATTTGTTACAAGTTATTAACATTTATCAACTACTTTAAAGTATATGATGAAGTATAATTTTTTTTTTCGATTTATAAGAACTTAATTTTAATATAAATTAAAACTAGAATTTATATAACAATTTTCATTAACCATTAATTTTTATTAAAACTTTTGGTAAATGTTTTTTAATCCTTAAGTTAATTTTCTTAATATTAACACATGAACTCAAACTGTAACAATTTATATAAATAGTTTTAATTTTCTAAGAAATAATTATAAAAAGTTATGGTTAAAAATTTATTTTCTTAATTTGTTTAAATTTTATCGATAAATGTAGTTTAAACAAAGTTCTACATCTAAAAATGATAATAAAATTACAGTTTATTGTTCTAAAAATTTTATTGATCGAAAAATCTAAGAAAATTAGTAAGGAGTAAAAAATTAAGGAATAAATTAATTGATACGTCAATAATGTATGTTAGGAAGTCTTAATTCTCAACGCCAGTTGTTTTTGCGCCGGTTAATTAATAAACTTAGTTTGTTATAATCTTTATTTAGACTTTAAGTATTATGATTCTAGTGCTAAACTATTGTTTTTTTTTATTTCTTATGACTTCTAGAAGTGTAATTCTTTTTAATTTAAACAATTCAATGTCGCATTTTTTGTTTGGTTTAAATCTTTTTCAAGATTACTAGACTTTTAGTTATACTTTAAATATGCTGTTTTACATTTTTTTATTCAAAAACAATATTTTGGATTGACATGTTGATGGTGATACAAGTTAAAATACTTGTATCACCAACATATGCTAATCATATATCAATTATTTTATTTAACAAAAACTTTTATTTTTTATCACGCATTTTAATTCATTAAGATTTAAGACCAACACTATTAGATCAAGAAAATGTTGTAGTTTTTTTATTTATTTGCTAACAAAGATTCTTGTGAATAACTTAAACGCTTTATTCATTACGAGCATGATATATATTTATTCAAACAAAAAACAAGAAGAAGTTTATAAAAACGTTTGCCGGTGTTAGTAAAAGTAAGCTATGAAAAATTATATTTAGTTTAAAGACAACTGACTGTCATTTGTTTGATACTATTATATTATTCCGTATCTACTAAATATACTTTTACAGCTTAGTTAGTATTCAAATTTATCATAAGTTCTTTCTCATTAAAAGTTGGGTTGTATGTTTATTCTAAAGATTGTCTTTTATTAAAGATGTTAGTATATAACACTTTTGTAAAAATACAACGAAACTGTTATTTTAATCAGTCTGTTAGATATTTTAAATATTTTTAAACAAACCATATTTTTTTAAACTCATTGTAGTTATCCATCAAGCATTATAATTAAGTATTTTTTTATTTATTAACATTTTTTAATATAATGACGTTTATAACTGTTTATTTTAATATATTTATAGTTAAAGAGCGTTACTTGGATTTATTAAAAATTACCACTTTATCTTAAAAATACTAAAAAGTGTTAACATTTCGTTGCAAAAATCTGCTTTCAATTATTTTGCTGTTTGAAATTAATTATTACTATAAATCTTAAGAATATAAAACCAATATTATACTTAAAGTTTGTCTTAGAGTTTTTTATGCCAGATTAGTTTTTTTTAATTAAACAAGACTTAAGTTAGTATATATAAACATATATTTTATAATTCTATTGTCAACTACTAATTTTGCCGTTCATAAACTTTTTCTTATTAAAAACTGTAAACTTATAAATAAGTTGAGCTCTATAAATAAAACATAATTTTATTTGTGGATTTTTTATGATACTTTAGTTTTGATTATTTTAAATTTCCCACTAACAAAATTAGTTTACTATACAACATATTAAAGAAAAACTATTATAAAAAAAATGATGTAAAATATATAGGACTTCTGTAATGCTTATATTTGTTCAAATAATGTTATTTTTTATCTTGTAATTATTATCTATACATTGATATTGCAATCAATTTTACTTTTCTATATATTCATTTTACAATTTTATATTGTTAAGGTGAAATAATGAGTTTGTTGAACACTTTGTTTATTTAGCACACCAGTAAATAAGTTGATTTAACCTCAAATTTTATTTTATTAAAAATACTGCTTATTGTATGCTTATTTAAGTTCAACTTTATAAATAAATATATGAAATATCAGCCGGTTTAAGCTGTTCAAATTCCTAATTGAGGTCAGAAGTTGTGAAGAAAAATTTGTCTACAATTATTGTAAAATTAAAAACTAACTAATCCGAATTTACAAAGCCTACGTAACCGTATTGTTTTTGGAAACTAGAACTAAATATTTATTAAATTTAATCTCTACACCCACCGTTCATTTTAAACACTTTTTTAAGATGTACTAACTAATGATCTATACATATAAAAATCACAAACTTAATCATTATCTTTAAGTACTTTTATTTAACTAAAAATGTAAGAACTTATGAGGCAAGTTTCAAATCGTTTAACATATTAATTTTGATTTTCTATTATTGTAAATATTGTTAGTAGTTTAATCACAACTGTACTGGTAAGTTTGTTTTTTAACGTTTGAAAATTAAAAGTCTACTTTTACTGAAAATACTTTTTTTATTAACAACATTTACTTAAGTATACGTTTAAAAAATTTGTAGTATGATTTTAATTTCACAATGCATCATTTGTTTTATTTATGTTATAATGTCATAAATGACCAAGATTAATATTTAAGTAAACATATTTAAAACAAAAGTATTTATCTCTTTTCAATGTAAATATTAAATATTGACGACTGTGTAAATAAATAAATAGTTTTTTAACTTAATAGTTTTTGTTTTGACTTAGCAACTTTAAATTTTACCTTTTTTTGTTCTGTTGTTAAATTTTTTTTTATTTTTTTTTAATAACAGTTTTATATGAAATAAAAAAACGGCGTTCTTATTAAGAAGTTTCTGAAAGGATAGCATCAGTAGTATCAATATCTAAAGTGGTTGAAATACAGGTTTTCATTTGTTATTAACAAAATGTTGTAATTTAGTAAAATCAAAGTTTCAATAAATATTTATAATTTTTACATTAAAATATTTAGTTACAATTAAAAAAGCAACAACAAATCATAAATATTGTCTAAAAGTTTAAAGCTTAGCTACATATAAAATTGATTATGGATAGCGATAAATTATTCAGATAATTTTTGTTGGACAAAAATATGATGCTGAACTCACTTTGATAAATCAAATAATTTATACAAATCACATAAACTAATTTAAGTTGATAGACCGTATTGTACGGTTAAAAAAATTTGGAACCACTTGTTACTAATCGTAACATGTTGAGCTTAAAAATGAACACAAACTGTAAGTTAATTGTTGTTCGATTGTGCATATGACGTCAGTCTATACTCTTGTATAAAAATTTCATATCCTGTTAGCAAAGTGTATTTTTAAACATTAACACCCTCAAACTTCATCAACTTCCCGATAAGTGATATTTTTTTTAAATATTTAACTTAAATAGCTATAATAAATACAAAAACAATTTTCTATTATGAGTGTTTATGAGGATGCTACAAAGAGTACTGGGCGTCGATTTACGAGTAGAAACTTTTATACTGAAACTGTTAAAGTTGAATATTTTTTTATTTTTTCTAAAAACAATTTTTTTAAATTTTAGTATATTTATCAAATTGTAAATTTTTAAGCTTATTCTTTTATTGTTAACTAAATTTCTGATATAATGAAGTATAACTAAATGTTTATCAATTATTCAATAAAAACATAAGTTTAAAAGGTCGTAAGATATAGAGAATGAGTTGGTATTTTAAAATATATTTTAAATAAAAAACATACAATAAACATAATTTGTGCAATATTGAAAAAAATAAAGTTTTGATAATTTGAATTTTTCAGAATTCAAAAGTGCGTAACTAAACGAGAGTGCGTAACGTCACGAGTGCGTAAAGATGCGAGAGGTTACTGTAGTTTATTTATATTCTGACTAAAAAAACTGCTCAAAATATTTAGTCATAAGACTTAAAAAAAACGTTTCGTATGTCAAATTGGATTCTTTAAACAATTTTTACGTCCAGGGCATCCTGTCCAATAATTATAGCATCATTTTTCTAAAAAAACATTACAATAACTTTTAAAAACATTTCTTAACATGTATTTTAGTAGAACAAAATATGGTAGTTTTCTTATGAAGAATTACAAATTTTAAGTGTACTTCAAATCAAAAATTAAATAATAGTTTAATTATACCGCTAAAGCACTGTAAATACAATTTTAAAATGATTAGCAGTAGTTAACAACGTATCTTCATTTATATCTACAATTTAAAAAAATTAACAAAAGGTCGTTTTTTTTTTTGTGACTGTATAAGGAAAAATTTAATTTGCGTAATTTTATTTAAAAGTTTGAAGTATGAAACATTTTGTATATTTTTTTTTAGTTCTCTTGCATTAAAACCTTTAGTTAAAAACTACGTACAACTTTACTTATACTATTAGTTAACTACTGAATATTGTAACAATACTTCTTTTTAATATAACAACAGGAAAAAATAAAATGAACAACTAAAAAAAAATAGATATGTTTTTCAAAAAGTTATCGTTTTTAACCATTTTTTTACTTTTTTATACTTATATTTGGTATTAATTCTCTGAATATACTCCGTACACACTTAGTTCTCACAATCGTTTATTTTTAGTATTAAGACATTAATAAATCATTTTTTAATAGTTTACTTTACTTCCGTATCAGAAATTTGAACTGCACTGAGCAGCTAACAGAACAATATTTTACCTTGAATTATTTTTAGTCTAACTTTAAGTATGGTATTGAACATCTAAGATGCTAGATATATAAATGAAAACTATATAAAACTTAGTAAGTAGTCTTAAAGTTTTATCAAACTTTAGCTTTTTAGTAACAACTTAATTTATAAAATGATTTTATCAACGATAGTTCAACATATTGAAGCGTTTTCTAATTTTATGAAAAAAATAGTATAAAAGATAAATTTCTATTTTATATTTTGTTAAATCTCAAGACTACTATTTGATGTTTTGTAAGAACTAATTATAATGATTCAGTTAACAAACTTCCATACATTATATAATCTTTTGTAAAGGTATAATTGTAATAAGAATAATTTAACATTAACCTTTCTTGTAGAAATTTGTTTAAGTTTAAGTGTTTATGGGTTTTTAATGACGACATTAGTACATTTTTATTGTTAAAATTTGTATAAGTTGTTTGATTCATTTAACTTAAATTTTTTTATTTCTTATCAACACTAATTGTATTGTTATAAAATATAAAAGTTATTAAGAACTTCCGAAATAACCTATGTTAAAAGTAGAAATTACTTTTTATATCATTACAGCGTTTTTAATTTATTTTAAGAAAACTAATGAGTTTTTTTATTACATGATCTGTTTACATGTCAAATATTAACTGTTTTCTTTAAAAAGTGTCTTTTAGTTGTCTGAATCTTTAATTACATATAAACCTAAATTCTAAAAATTAGCTTTTACCTGTTTTTAGCCGGTTTGGGCCATTGAAATACTGTAAACATAAAAAGAGTAAATCTTACAGTTGAATATAATATTTATTCGTATTTTGTAACTAAATGTTTGTGGTAATTTCAAAAAACGTTTCTAAATAAAATTTGTGAACAATACCTTGGACTCAATAAATGTTTAAACCTGATTTTAAACTGAATATCGCAGCATAATTAAGTTATAATTTCAATGGATTTTTAGAAATTGACACATTTGCCTTCAAGACACTTGATATATTGAAAAATAATCACATAAAACTAAATAAAGCAAGCAAGGATAAAATAGAATATTTTTTAGCTATATTTGTTTGTGCCACTTTATAAATATTATACAAACTGAAAAAACTTAAATTAGATTAAAAAAAACTCAAAAACAAAACAAATTAATAGATAAATAAATATTGTTACTGTTTTTTATTTTTAAAGTTGCTCATTTAATAAAAATCGTTATCACACTTGTTAAAAACAGTATATTTGATTGCTGTCTGTTTTATACTTGTCTATCAAAACTTCAAAAACAATGGTGTTGTAAGAATCAACTGTATTTTTTATAAACTACCTAGCAAGTGTTTATAAATGATTTCTGTTAAAACGTAAGCATTAACTAGTAATTTAAAAAAATAATAATAAAAATTTTTTGTTAGTTTGTCAAAAGTTTACCTTAGTACCTTGTTTTGCTATTTACCGGATAAAAACAAAATTTTCCTCATTTTATAGTCTACAATATTAAAATTATGCAATACATAATATTTAAAATACACTTAATAGTCTGTTAATACAATTAACTTTAACTTTCTTCAATGAACTAAAAAATTAAAACAGACTAATATACAAAGTGATGCGATCTAAAAAAGAAACTTCTATAAATTGCACATAATTTAGAGACTTTTAAGTATAAGCATTATGGTATTTTTTAACTTTAATAATTTATATTTAATTTTATTTTGTTGTCTATTGTAGATTAGAAACAATTTATTAGCTTTTAATTTTGTCAAAATGTTATATTTATAAACAGTTCAGAGTAAAAAATATATAGATTCTTATACTACACATTATACGGGTGTTTGATTTTGTAAAGTTTAAATACGGTTTATGCGGTTAATAATATATTTTTTTTTTTATTTAGTATTGTTTTGTTGGTTGAAAAAGTTGACAACACTTACTTTTTTTATTAATATTGCTTTAATCTATGGTAAAATCCTTAGTTAAAAATAAAGTTCATAAATTTTTTAAATTACATAAGGGTATAAGGATAATATTTACTAATATGTAAAATTAATAAAAAAGCTTTGTGTTTGTTTGAAGTTTATTGTGTAAGTTATTCAAATCTTAAATTTTTTTTTTAGTTTTTTGGAAACAGAATTATCAAAATTTTAATCAAATTTTTAACAGAAGCCGTAGTGACGTCATTATCGACCCAAACAAGTTATTGCTTTCATAATAAATATAAAATAAACACAATAAACATCGAATAATTTTTGGTTTCGGTAATGAACATTTTAACTGCAATTAAGCGGCTTACCTCTATCTGTTACTTGATAATTAAGAACTAAAAAAAATTGCAATGTGCATACAAATGTTCATACGATGTCATTTTAAGCATTAAAAATACATGGACACCTTAAAAATCGAATATGTACCAACCATACATTGCATGTTAAACAAAGTTACTTATATTTATATATAAATATGCAAAACAACTATCTAAATCTAGTTGACTTGCATTTTACTATTGTTTTTGATTACTTATCTGCTTTCGTACTAATCGTTTTTAAATAAAATATACAGTACCAGTGCTTGAATAGAAAAAAACTATTAAGTCGTTTGTTCATTCATATAAATCTATTATGAAAACATGTTTTACCAATTTAAAAAGAGCTTAGTTTAGATGAAATGCTGTTATCGACAATAAAAATATTTTAATTTCAACGCAAATTTCAATAAAATACTACTTTGACGTTTTATGTTTATTCTCAATTTATAATAGTCTTTTAAAGATTATATTTTAGTTACCCGAACTTTATCAGGTTTCAAAGTTTAGAAATAAGTTTAAGCTAATAAGCAACATGTTTGTTACATCAAATTGTATTAGTTTGTCATTCAAAAGTAAATGCGTCTGTTTGTTTTTTGTTATCTCACTACGCCACTATAAAAATAGTTGCGAAATTTTATTTAGCAAGAAAATCACATTATCAATTTTACTCAAACAACTATTTTCTTATTGTATTCGTTATAAACTTAAAACTTTTTTTCTTAACTTTTTCATATTCGCAAAAGTTTAAGTCATGTGGTATTGATCTGCATACTTTTTGTTTATAATAATCAAATTTTACATCTGTTGTCAAAGAAAGTTCGTGTTTATCTTTTATTTGTTATGTTTTAGAGTATTTATTCATTTTTAGTTTGCCAACATTAGATAAGTGTCAGTCTTTATGTAAATTAGTATACTAACTAGTAATTTAAACTTATGATTTACTAATTGCAATACTTTAGACCTAATTGGTTAAAAAAAAAAAAACTTTTGTTATTTTGTATACGACATAAAAATTAACTACAAAGCATTATATGAAAATTCTAAAAAAATATTAAACATTATGTAAAAATAACATTACAAACGCGTTTTATTGAAACTGTAACTAGAATATTTTAACATAATCCTAAAACTTTTTTTTAGTCAGTTTTTTGTTTTTTGCAATAGTAAGGTGCAATAGTAAGGTGCAATAAATGATTGCAACTTAGAGAAAGCGTTAATGTATTTTTTCAGCCTTGTTGAGAAAGGCTTTCAAACAGTTAATGAACAACAATAAAGAAGTAGATGTGTTTGTATGAGATTACTTTTAGATTTATAGTTAAACGCAATGCGACTGTTTGCATTTTCTTTGCTCATAACGTCATTATGAAAATTGTTGCAAAAAAACTTTAGTTTATCAGACACAACAAAAATTTTGCTCGCATTATTTCACATAAGGTTTTTCTAAATCGTAATAGTTACTAGTATTTATGTGTTTTGCTTTAATATCGTAAAATTCTAATTCATGTTGTATTTTGTATCAGTAAAGTTCATGTTAATCTTTTATTAGTGTTGTTCTAGAGTAGAAGAGGCTTCAACAAAAATGTTATTTGGTCAATGATTATTAAAAATTAAGAGACAGATAATTATTATTACAACAGTTTTTATTTTTATTAATAAGCTTGCTATAAAGTTTAAATTATTTAAACTTGCTAATAGTTTTTAGTAATTTAATTAGCTTAAAGTATGAAATAAAGCCACATAAAGCTCAAGATGTAAACAATAAATAGATAATTGATTATGCTATAATTGTAGATAAATACTGTTTTATTTACCAAATAGGATTAATTTAGGTAAAAAATAGACTATTTGATAACATATACATTGAAAACAATTTTAATTTAGTTTTTAGCTTTTATGGTATTCGCTTAAAGTAAGCTTTATATTAAAGCTAAAGTAACTTATTTAACAACAAAATTGTTTTAAAATAAATATGATTAGTGAATTATAAATTTCTATATTGCTAAAATAGATTGTTACGTATTTTTGAGAACAACAGCTGTACATTACTCATAATTTTTAAATATGTGGTAATAAAAACTAAGTTTAAAATAAAGTTTGTGTTTAGTTACAGAAAAACTAAACTTATATATCTATGAGAACAACATCTTATTTTACATTTGATGTTTCGATAAATACTCGTAAAAAATGAATTGAATTTTTTTTTTGTAATTGCAGAAAAATTATAATTTAAGATATTTTTTGCAAAACAGTATAGTAAAGTTTACTTTTTAAAATTTTATTCAATAAGTAAACAACGACTTTGTTTATTTTTTCCTCTATTTAGTTTTCCATATTTTCATCATATTGAACTAAGAACTGTTAAAAGCTTAAATTAAAAATCGTAAACAGTTTACACCTTCAATTAATTTTCGAAAAAAAATTAAGAGAAATCGACCATGTTTTGTTAAAATCTATAATAACGTTTTGTTTTGTAAAAGTTAATTTACTTAATTTGAAGCTTTGATGTTTTTTACGCCTCAAGCATTACTTGTAATAATTGTATATTTCGCATAAAAACAGTTTTATACAAAAAAATAAAATAATAAGTTAAATTTTTATTTAAGCTGTTGGTGTAAATGTTAATGTCGTGATATTATGTTTTCTAGTTTTAATGTAGAGGGTAAACGCTTTGTTTAAAGAATTTTTAAAATTGTGATAGTTTAATTATTTTTTCGTAATACTAACTTCAAAACTTTTTTTCATAATATTCACCGTATTAAGTGTTGCTCATGTGGAATTTCTATTGATTTCTTCAAAGTTTTATTTTCAGCTTTAGTTGTGTTTGCTGCATACTCTATTTCGCAGCCTTATTTTAAATGCTGTTAAACTAAAATAACGTCGCATAATTGACTTGAACGCTTTCTTATAAATGCAGATTGTTGCATAAGCATATGAAATCTAAATTTTATTTCAAATTTTAGCAACGTTTGTAAATTAGAAATTGTTTATGAGTATGAAATTTTTTAACTGAAAGTATTTCTTAAGTAATTATTACAAAGAACTTTTTATTTAGATGATTCTTTTGAAGTTTTAAATTAAAATTAAAAAAAAAAGACTAAAGCATATTCTAAATTAAAAAACAAATGAAATAAATATTTTAAAATTTCTGTTTAAATATTTTGGTTTTTAACTAATCTAAGATAACAAAAAAAAAAAAAATAATTTTATTTTTGATTTTAGGTTACTTTTTTTTATATGGAAAATTGTCAGTAGTTGAATCTTAACATATATTTTACAATCATCAAATACTTATTTCGTTTATTTCTAAGATTTGAACTATTTTTAGGTAAACATTAAAATAAACTATTTTCTTTGTTATCTTTAAGTTTTTCAGCACATTTAAAAAATATTTTACCCATTTTTGCATCAGCTATTTATAATTTACTGGTTGAATTACTAGTTTCCGCTTATCTTATATTTTATACTGAATATCGAAAAAAAAACAGAGTTTTATAGTTATTGTTTTTGAACAAATTGTAGCTTTTTTCAATTATCTTTATAAGATTATCCAAAACTTATTAACTTTTAAATATGTTAAGCTAAAACATTTGCTTCAAAAGCAAGTAATCAGTTACCTATCTCTTTTTATTTGTGTTGAAAGTTATATTTATTAATGATCATACGTTTAAACCTTTTTCAATGAATATTTATTTAAGTTTTCGTTTTTAAGTTTAAGTATGTTATAGTTCTAAATAAATATAGCTATATTAGTAAACTTCTAAAATATAAGAAACGTTCCGTCTATAGTTAAACTATGATAAGTACTAATGTATTTTGATTAATCAGCAAAATTATAAAAACTTTATGAACTGTTTACAAACATTTTTAATCGGATAGTTATCTGATATAAGCATTGTTTAAAAAGAGCATTAACTTAGCTCGAATAGCATTTTTTGAAATTTGAAAAAAATTCCCCAACTTTAGATCAAATTATTTTTTTTATTTTTAAAGTTAGTTAAGATTTTTTTTTTGAGATTAAAATAAAATTTTCCTTTGTCTTTAACTTGTAAAAAAAATCATCGGATTAGTCCTTTAGAAAAAAAATATTTTTTTGGAATTTTTACTATAACCAATGTTTTATACGTTTAAACTAACCGATGTATACTGTATTTTTTTAATTGATTTTTTTTGTTAAACAAATGATGTAAAATTAAGCATAATATTATATATTAAACTAAAAAAAGTGTTATTAAATAGTTTATTTTTGTACAATATCAGTCAACTTAGTCTGTTGAACTAGTTTCTAGCAAAGTTTTCTACTCGAAAATTTTTCATCGCGAAGAATAATTAACACAATTAAATTAAAATTTATTCTAAACTAAACTAGTTTTTAAAATTTATGTTTAAATTTAAATATATTGCAAACACTTTTTTGTGACACAGTGAACTTTCAGTCATGATGGAAAATTTTAGCTCTAGTTTTTTATAGTTATACCAAGTAAATCCTAGTTTTTACTTATTACAAAATTTTAATTTTTTGTTTGCTAAAGATAAAGTTCTAGCAGTGAATAATGGTACGTCTTTTTTCAATTAGTTTACTTGAGATTAGTTTTATGTTATGGTTGATGTTTGAATACTTATTTGTTGCTGGAGGTTAATCTCAATATAATTAAGTTTATAAAATTTTCTTAGTTATGTGAATTTTAGTGTATAAAACACATATTTAATATCTACTTTTTGTTGCGAATAAATGAGATAATTGCATTAATATATTAATTTTTTTATAACTATTACAACTATTGTTATTTCTTATGTTTAAATTGTTTACTTATTAAAAATTTACCATGTTTTGATAATTTTTTGTAGCATGATAACGCAATATTGTTTCTACAAGCATTTTTTGTGTAACCGTAAATTAATTGAATGTAAAAAAAACAACATATTGTAATTTAAGTCAATTCCTGTTGATATATAAATATTCTTTTTGATATATGCATTATAAATCAGATATATCGTATAAGTAAAAATATAAAAGTACAAAAAATTTTTTAAATTAACTCAATAAATTCTTTTAATGTAAACTTTTGTTTAATTAGTAAATTATAAAGACAAAACAAATCACAAAATATCTTCGACATGCCAATATGGATAAGAAATTTCAAATTTTGAATACAGTTATTAATTTAAAAAAAATTGTTTAAATTTTAATTGTTTCACTAAAAAATACTTGCTTATTGCTATAAATATTTCTTTTTTTAAATTAAGCATTTATATACAGATAAGGAAAGTAAGCTAATAATATTATTTGCAGTTATGTTACCCGAATTTATACGGGTTTTAAAATGTGACGTTTCAATTTAACTTCAAGTATAACTACATTAAATTACATTTGTCTATATAGAAAAAGTCAATGCGATCGTTTGTTTGTAAGTATAATACGTCACTAAGAAACATGTCGCAAAATTATTATATGCGAAAAAACTTTGCACCAACTATTTTGCTCGCAAAATTTTTATTTGAAGTTTGCGTGCAGTTTTTTTCCTTATTTTGTAATTTTTTTATTTAAAAACATTTATATTAGTAGTTTTTGGTATTCATTTTACTTAAGCATTTTTTATTACATATGTCTTATTAGTTATACTTTGGTTTACGGTTTAATTTTGTTGTTTTTATTTTTAAATCCTCTAAGTTTGTTAACAGTTGGTAGCTTTGATGTTTTTAATCACTATTTTAAAACATTTTTTTTAAATTTTATTACTTGTAATCTTAGCAAATACTTTGACAATGTCAACTAGAATCTACATTATAAATCTTCTATTAAAAATATAATCATTTTAGTTTTGTTGTAACTATAGCTTTGCTGCAATTACTAAATAATGATTTTTTCTCTTATGATTAAATAAAATAAGAGAATGTTTTAAAAAAATGTTAAGAAGTTGTATTAGGCTTTAAAATAAAATTTATCTTACTATCGTTAAAATTTTTACTAGAATAGAAATAACCTAGTAGTAAGTTGTCAAACTTAAATATAAATTAAAACATCTATTTATTATAAAATCTAAATTATAAAAAAAAAGTAGGCTTTAACATGTATATTTAATTGGTTAGAGTACTTTGTATTTATCGAACTGTTTTTGTTTTTATCTTAAAATATAACAAATTCTAATAACTGATTTATATATGTTACAAGAAAAATTGTTTTAGTTTTTTAAACATGAGTGATGCAGATATTTTAGAAAAAATCAACGCAACTTGTTAAATAATTGAAATTAGTGCGTTGCCCTGTTAATAAGGCTTTCAAAATAATAAAGAATGGACGTAAGAAGAAAGACTGTTGCATTTATGAAGTCTTTATTTGTATTTTTAATTAATTGCGATGCGATAACTTCTAGTTAATTTTTGTTATTTTCAAAAAATATTTAAATGTAGCACTTTATTAACAAAAATAATGCAGAATTATCAGTGTAGTAACGGTATTTAGAACTAGTATTTTATCTTTGTGCTTAATGTATAACTAAAAATTCAGAATTAGTAATACAAAGAGTATAACCAAAAACAACTGAGAAAATATTATTTATATAGTTTTATAGTGTATTACATAGTTATATATATTAAAATATATTATTTATAGTTAAAATAAGTACTATAGAAGTTAAACTTTTATAATGTTTCTAACTTGTTTATAACCGTTTAAAATTCAAATATATTTATAAACTATAAGAAAACAATCGTCTAAACATCTCTATAGTGTGTAAGTGCAGTTTTAAAAGTTTGAACTAAGTTTGTGTAGCAAACTGGTTGTAATTAATTCATTCTAAAGTTTATGTTTTACAAAATAGCTCTAAAGTAAGTGTAAAAAATATAATAATAAATGTTTTCAAATGTGTAATTGTTCACCAATTCTTGGTAATATAATTATAAACAATAGATGAAAAAAGTTATTGTCTGGTATAGACTTGACTTTTAGAACAGTTTGATAATTTTCAAAACATAAATTCAATATATATAGTACTAAGTTGAAATGCTTATATTTTTGTGAAGCTAAGTGTCTTTTATTCTTTTTTGATAAATATAATGTTTTTAAAAATAACACTTTACAAAATTAAAAATATGTCCCTTCTTACTTTTCTGACATCAACCTAATTATACTAAAAAAAACACTTTATTTGAGATGTACACTTTACTAACAGACTTTTAAAATTCTTCAAAGTACTAAACTAAATTGGTGGCAACTATTAAAATAATAAATTACAACAGTAAAGTTTTAATCTTACATTAACGTTCTCAAAAACATTCATTAGAGTTTTTCGTATATGCTTGTTTTCAGTAAATTCGCCTTTTTGAAAGTAATTAAGTTTAAGAACGTGAAATGCGGTGTTTTAATACAAAACATGAAGTTTATATGGTCGAAAAATTTTAAGCTGTTAAATATCAATTGAAGTTTTAACTTGTTTGTTTTATTTGGTTTGTTTTATTTTTAACTTATTGAAGTATTTAGGTTCTCGTTTTTTAACTTAAGTTTACTTTAAAATCATTTTTAAAATTAATTTAAACTTTTTAAACATTTATACGCTTCTTCAAATTTTAGTAAGTATATTTTAAACCTTTATATTTGATTAACTTTTTTATTTAATTTTAATTTAGTTTTTAAGAGTAATTAGAACCGACATAAAAATTTTTAAGGTTATTAAAACTATGTTATTGATCAAAGTAAAAAAATTTTTAGTTTTACTTTTAGATAAATTTATCTAAAGTATAAAAAAAATTCTACTATTTAGATTGTTTTCAATACATACCTTTAGAGAACAAAATATATGATAATAATAAATTAAAACTCGTGCAAAAAAATATAATAATAATAAATCAAAAATGGTGCAACAAATATACAAAAACAAAATTAATAAATATACAAATGAAAAGAAATAGAAATATATAAAATTCAAAAACTTTTTTATTTATCGCTTATGGTTACATATTTTTTTCTTCCTTTAGTTCTTATAATACAATAGATTCTTACAAATAAATGTTCAAGCTTTTAAGGTGGCGCCTGCATACGTCCTTAAAACTTAATTTTAGTCGATATAAGTTGCATTACTTAACGCCCAACATTCAACGGAGACTTTTGGATTTGGTCAGCACATTACCGAGCCATCAAAGCCTGCGTTGACTGGGTAAAAGACGTAGTTGTAAGTAATCACGTCTTAACTATAAATTACTACAATTATATGTATTTTACTTCCAATGACTTGTTAAATTAAATAATTGCCGCAGGATGCGGTTAAAACTAAAAACTTAGAGTGTGTGTTAGCAGAATTTATTAAACACCTACAATATATAAATATACTAAAACAATAAGCTAATATTTGTTGTAACTAAAAACACGTCATTTCTCGTATTCTGGTATTTTTAAATTTTTGAAATAATAGACAACTAATTTACATCATAAAATAACTAAAAACACGTCATTTTGATTTATAAAAAAATTTGTTAAAAATTTTAATATTTTATTATGTAAGAACAGTGACCTCTACTTGTCCTTTTGATACGTAGACATTCTTTTGAGTATGTCATATTTACCATTTTTGTAAAAATTAGGTGCTCCAGCCTTAAAATGTATGTTACATAGGTACTTAATTCAAGCATAGGAAGTTGCTAAAATAGCTTCGCTGATCAGGGTCTCAAGTTTGTTTGTACATTGTTTTAAAATACTAAATTTGTTAACAGATATTCTTTCATCATTACAAATATTACAATTACTAATGTGATCAGATACAGCTGTTTTACCTTTTAGATGTTTTAAAACTCTTTCTATTAGTGTTCTTGATGCAAATCAAACGTATTGGATGCTCTAATATTTAGAGCTATTTTGTTCGTAGACCACATTAGATTTAATTCGTGAGGTGTCTTGTCTTAGTTGCTGAAGTAGTCACCTGTTTTGCTAATGGCAAAAATAACTTTGAAGTCTTTAATATAATTTTTAATAGTTTTCCTAGTTTCGTTTAATAGTTTTTCTAGTTTTTTATTGAATACTTGGTAATTGCATTCTATTGTAAAGTACTTTCAGGATACTTTTGAAGCATGAACTATTTTAACTTGCAGATTTGAAGTTTAAACTATGTTTGTTAAAAGATGGTGCAGAGTAAATAAGTTATTTGCAGATTAGTACAGCTACTTAAACGATTTAAAGTTAAAGACGATAAGCTTGTTATAAAAATATTCTTTGAAAAAAAACCTACAAATAAAATTTGTTGCAGCGTGCATCTAAAACAACATTCTTTTTTCAAAACTGAATTTTGTTAGAAGTTATACAAAATAACAATAACATTTTAAATAAACAGCTTTTGTTAATAGTTTCTATAAATCCATATGAAAATAAAAATCAGCCGGTTTTGGCCGTTTAAATTCTAATAATCGTTGCATTTCTTGACGAATCAATACAAACTTATTTATATCTCAAAATTAACTTCTAGATATTGTAGTTTTATACTTTTGACGTCAAAAAAGTTTTAAAATATCGAAAATTCTATTACAAGATTATTTTTCATTAATAATATTAAGTTATGTTTTTATAATAATATTATCACAAACAAATATTATATAGTATTGCACCTATATCAAATTACTTTATTTTGAACTCATTCTCTTAAAGTTATTGAGGTTTATTGATTAAGACCGTGTAATGCGGTGTTTGTATGTTGTAAAAGTTTAACTATTTATAATATTTGTTTAAATTAGTATTTGTATTTTTTGGCCAATTTAGTTTAAAAATAACAAATAAAATTATTTTCACAAATTTATATTTAGATAACCTTGTATAGTAAAATTGAAGAGATTTTATAAAAATTGATAAATAAAAATTTTAATTCCGATAATAAAACTTTTAACAATTTAGAATAATTATAAAAAAATTTATAAAAGTGTAATGAACCAAAATACATTAAAAATTAGTGTATAGGTCTAACTAAATAGACTATTTTTTTAAAGCAAATTTAAAAAACAAATTTTTGTAGAAAACATCAACACAAAAATATCAAAAACATACAAAAATAAATCAAAATTTTCAAAACTAATCATAACATTGTATTTTTTTAGTCTTATTTAGTTAAAAATTTAAAATTTAAACGTTAAGTTAGGTAAACGAAACGATACTTACTTTTAACGGTAAATATATACTTAGTTACAAAAAAATGTAAATTATATGTACCATATCTAATCTACAAACTATCTCAGTTAAAAATGATCAAAAATATAAGTTAGATTTACAATATAGTTATTTTGTTAGAGATAATTTTAACTTGCTTGTGCAAGTTTTCAAACTTTTTAAAATGGTGTTATACAATAATATATAAATAAGAAAATATATAAGCTTCAAGTAAAACTTAGTTTTGCGTCTTTCGCTTTATTCCGTCACATGCAACTACTCAAAAAACTTTAATTAGTTTAAAATATATATTTATAAACAGTTAGCAATGTAACAAATGAAAATTAAAATATATCCCCGTTTGCAAAACTAACCTAAAAAGAATACTTCTATTGAAAAACAATTTTTTTAACAACAATCATTTTTTAGATACTACTAATTCTATATTTTAATTTACTCTAATCTGAACATTCAAAAGTATTATATTATTATAAGGATATGAATTGTAATGTAGTTTATCATATAATTAAAAACAATACAATGTTTCACTCCAACAATAATCTTTAAGAAATATTTATTTGTTACAATTGTCTTATTGAAATAGATTCATTCAAATAAATTTTGGTTGCAAATAACTACATGTACTTCAATTCGAATTAATAAAAAAATATAAATATATATACTTTTTTTATAAACACTAGTTTGATTGTGGTTTCGTCAATAATGTTACAATAGTTTTAATTTTTTTTTTTAAATTTCAATATTTTTGGATATAACAAAAAACTAAAACATTTAACCCTTATTGTACATCAAAAAAACGTAACATTTTTCATTTTTCGATTGTTACAATTAAGTAACAAATATAGCAATAAGAAGTACTTGTAAATATACATTTAAATGTCAATAGCTGTTTGTTTTTTCAAAAAAACGAACTAAATTGACAAAACTATAAAAAAAAATATTTTTTTCAAAATATTAGAAAGCTTTAATACTTCTGATTTAGAGATTTTTAGAGATTAGCAGTTTAGACAAAGTGCTTTAATAATGATTTTAAATAAAATTTCTGATAAGAAATGATATAAATTAGATCGTGTTTAAACTTTATTACATATTTGAACTTTTAAGTATTTATAACTGTAGTAAATCCTTTAAGATCTATTCTGCATCTGTTTCACTAAGTTGATTACTTTTAATAAGTAATTACATTAAATTTTTTAAAACATTAAACTTATTCAATATATAGTTTAGTTCAATGTATTGTCAATTTTAGAGCTACGGTAAAACTATTAAGCTAACTTGAAATATTTTTTGTTTGAAGTTTGACTAGTAGTTAAACTAAAATTTAACATAAACTAATTAGTTTATATAAAAAAACTTTCAATCTCCTTGAATTTCAAACGCATCGAATTTATAAAGTTATTTTTATAATTGAATATAATGGTATGAAGAATTAGTTATTTGTAATGATTTTTCTAAGCTAAAATATATTCGCAAGTTAGATTTTTCTTCCCTGTTCTACAAAGGAACATCTATTAGAAAAAGTCTCTAACTATTAAACTTTATCTGTTTTGCATTGATTAACAAATAAATTTTAATAAAATAATTAATAACCGTATAATTTTTTTTAATTATTATACTGCATTACATTTTTTTAAACTTTTTTGCAACCTGATCACCTTTATCACATAAATATGCTAAATATTTTTTTTATCATTTGTCTGATTGTTAATTTGCAAAATAAGTAAAATTATTTTAAAGTCATTTTTATTCTAATCTAAGGTTCTCATTTTACAACCTAGTATATTTTTGAGTCAAACTTCCTAATTTCTTTTAAATATTATAATATAACTTTTCTTTACGACGAATATTAAACAGAAATTTTAGATATGATTTGTTCAAAAACACTTTTAATTAGATAAACAATTAAAATTGATTTCAGCTAACACTTATCAACTACTTTTTTAAGAAGCTAATTTATAAAATTAATTTTGAGTATAGAATGAGTTAATTGTCTTATCAGAAAGTATTTAATTAATGCTAATTAGTAAAATTAAGGTAAAATAATTATAAATAGGTTAACAGTTTATAATTACATTATTATAAATAGATTAATCAGTGCTTAATTAAGATAAGCAAACGTTGAGATATAAAAACAAAAAAAAACACAATAAGTGTAATAAATAAGCGACAGACAACAATCACAATAACTTTAAAAAATTAAATTTATAAACTTATTTTTGCTTGCATAAATTAGGTTTAAACGTTATTATAAATAAAGGTTCTAAACTACATAGATGATAACTATTACGTTCTTTAGTTATAATTAAAAAGTGGTGGT
Organism: Thalia democratica; assembly: GCF_965202585.1. Classification (NCBI taxonomy): domain Eukaryota; kingdom Metazoa; phylum Chordata; class Thaliacea; order Salpida; family Salpidae; genus Thalia; species Thalia democratica. The sequence goes on from NC_139166.1 coordinate 82,531,611, forward strand.
CACTATAATTCTTTTCACAATCAGAATTCTTTAATAAGTGTTTAGCAATCGCCGATGACCTGTTAGATGGCTTTTTAAACCGTGTCCATCAAACTTTTAAGTGAATTTGAAATATGTTGGTCTCTTCACATATAGAAGCTCTGGGGCGTTCTTCCGATATACACACTATCAAAGTGGCATTTGAACTTATAATTACTTTGTTTTTCCCAGATCAGCAGTAAGACCCTTATAAATCCCATTCAAGGGTTTTTTTAATGACTAATTCTTAGCTTTGCAGATTTATAAATAAAGTTGTGTGTGTTTTTGACATTCTTTTTATAGGCTTAAGCTTCCTAACCTAAATATGACAGTCTTAAATATATAGGGCATTTACTTGAACAAGTTTAAAGGTTTTTCTAAGTAAGAAATCGATGTTTTTGTGATTATATCTGCTGGACAACTATAAGCTCCATAAATACTTTTAAATTTATCCAATTCCTCCTTATACAATTTCTTTGAACAAATTTTTGTGCTCTAAATACCAAACAATTTATATTCTTGTTAATTTTTTTGTGATAAATTTGGCTAAATTTTCTATTAATTATTTTAACCTAATTATTGAAGAGTGTCATATTTAAAAAAAGCTCGTTGAGTAATATTTAATAAAATAAAGTTGTCAGATAAACTAGACTAATTCATTTTTAATAAAATTTTTATTTTTGTCCAAATTGAGATAGTTGAACTAACTTACAACAGTTTTTATATAGATTTCATTAACGTTCATAAAGACTAATTAGTAATTTTTTTTCGCCAAAATAAGCGGATTTAAAAATAATCCGAATTAAAATTACAGAAGACAAAAACTACATAAGCTTAGATTTTTTTCTTTAATTATTTAACTAATAAAGAGTCTTTTGAATACTTTTAAAAAGCATTTTAATGTGGTTTAGTTTACGTTTATTAATTGTTATATTAAATTATATTTGTTTAGAATTAAAAGAATAAAGTTAAATTAAATTTGATATTTATTTAATTTTAAATTTACTCTATTTGTACATTTAAACTATAACAAGTTTTCTAAAAATATTTTAGCAAACTCTGCTTGTATTTCAACTAGTAATACACAATAAACATACTTGTTATGCACAAATAACTATTACAAATTACAGTTTAATCTTAACTTTTGAACTAACTTTTTTTAATTGTACTTTTTAGTAACAAATAAAACGTAGAAAAGTTCGATTATAAAAACATTATATAAAATTTATTGATAAAAATATCATCAGCAACAACTTACATTTTTAAGACATATAACAGGTTTGCACTTGGAGTAAATTTTATATGTAAAATACTTAAATGATTTTCAGTAAAGTTTAAAACAATAATATTTAAGATAAACTAAGTTTAGTTGAGGCATAAATTTATATTTTTTTTAATCTAAATGTGTTATTTAAGTTGTGCCATGTTTAAATAATTAAAAATTGTAGACATGTGTAGGGCTCTGTTTCTTCAAGCATCAGTTATAAGGAACAGAGCCAACTAGACATGTATTTTGGATTGTGACAAACTTAGTATATATACGCGTCGGTTTGCTGTATTATTAGAGCTTGTTGTGAAAGCTGTGTGACGTCATATTATTAGAACGTGTTAAATATGATGCAATTCGTATGATATAATTCTCTCATGTTTTGACAATTGTGCAAAGTTATATACAGTTCCTTAATTTATTTCAGCATAACTTAAGAACTTATACATCTTTTTTATTTTAATACAAGAAGATATTATCGATAGAAAAAAAATCTATCGAATAATAACATGTATGGTATAAGAAGTATGAATGTAGGTACACTTAAGTTATTGGTATTACTCAGGATAAAAAAATTCAACCTTGTTTAATTAATATTCTTTAACTAATAGATGTTTTTTAAGTCTGCTCCATATAAATAGACAAATTGAACAATTTATCTACTGTATAAAAGATACACCAAACATTATTACAACAACACTGTTTTAAAAGTATAAACAATGTTTATAAATAACTTGCAATAAAAAAAAATTGATAACAATTAACTTTAAGTGAAAAATTTTCAAAAACTTTGAATAATGAGAATTATAAGTTATTTAAACAACTTAAAAACCAGTAAGTATTTTTAAAGAATAACTCTTATTACTTAAATAATAAGCATAAAAAATAAATAACATATAATATTTCCAAAAAAGGTCTTATAAAAGTATTAGAAGTATCTATATACAACTCGATATACATCTTTGTAATGTTTTAATGCAATTATTTATTGGTTGAACTTGTATTGTAAAAATAAACATTCAATATTTAGTTAATTAACATTTTAACAATGTAAAAGTATATGAAAGAAGCAATCCATTACACTTCCTCTTCTTCCCCCTTTTGAATAAACATTTTCACTCTACCCTCTGCTTGACTTTTGCTGGAAGAATTTGATTGAGTTGTTTTTCCTCAATCTAGTCGGTAAACATTAAAACAATAAAAAAAGAAAAAAAAGCTTCTATATATAGTTCAAAGCAGTCATAAAACTAACTTAATAAAAAGTAGTTTACCAATAAGGCAAATAACAACTTTTATAACTGGTTTACGGAGTTTTAAATATTGTTTTTTTTTACATTTTATAGTAAAACATATAAAGTCTTATTACAATATTTTACTTAGAAATAAAATATAAAAAAAAGAGTCAAATTGATTTTAAGATTAAAAATTAAGTCATAAAGAATCATAAAACAAGTTTCACGACTAACCTAACCCTATAACTCTAGTATTTTACATTTAATTTTGTACACCTTTACTGATCATAAGTTTAGTACGCTCAACATTTTTTTAAAACTTGTAGACACTTCCTTTATCAAATCATCTTGTTTTAAAAGTAGTTTTAAGATTTCTCTTTGATGTTCAATATTTGAGGTTTTATTAATTTTTACTAAACTTAAAAAAATATACAATAAGATAACAAGACACACAACTTCAATAAAACTAAATATATTTCGAGTAAGTTTAGAGTACAACGCTAACAATTAATAAAATTTTACAAGCTTTTATAATAACGAACTAATCAAGTAATAAAAAGGTTAATAAAAGACAAAATAATTTATTAACAGTTAAAATCATTTAATTTTACTTACGTTATAATTAAACTACAGTAAAAAAAAAAAATAAATAAAATGAGAAAAAAAATGATAAAGTATTACAAAAATAACGGAACAGTATATTCAAAATATTTACGCTTACATAAAACAGGTTTCCTTTAAGTTTAACAAACAACTTCACGGATAAGTTAGTTGTTATTAAATAATTATTCAACTTAAAATAACAACTTTATTCTAGTATATTTTTTTTATTAGATGAATGAGTTATTTTATTAAGAGATATATTGGTTGGTCACAACTTTTTAAGTTTTATTATTTTTACCTAGACAAATTGTTAACAGTTATAATTAACATTAAAAAAATTATTATTTTTGTGATTGTTTTTCGTATCTTTTCTTCTTTTTACTATTTACTTTGCAAATAAAAACGAACTTTTGTTGTCAAAAGTCTTTTAACTAAAGCAAACACAGGCAAGTTATTAATTTTCAAATCTAAACCTCAGTTTGACTCGTTTTTCTTATCAAATCATTTTATTATAACTACAGAAATAAAACAAACAAGACAAATGTTCTACTCTTTTAGATAAACTTTTATATTTATTCAATATATATTTTTGAATCTTATAGTTATACTGACTTAAGAAAAGTTAAAATTTTCTATAACTTGAATCATAAACTGTGCGTATTTTTCAAAAGCAATCTAATCTTAAAAGACTTTTTTTTATAGTATTTTAAAAAATATAGCTGTAATCTAATATACAAATTCACAATATGCTTGAATACACTTATACCTAACAAAAATGCTTTATAGATATCCAATATACTATACAAATTATTTAACTGATATTAACAACATCTGCAATACTTAGAGTAATTTAAAAATATTATAAATTATTTTGTTATATCTATCAATATAAACATTCAAATGATTTTTTTAATTTTATATAATCTTGAATATTTATCAAAATTAAAGTACATTTTCAAAAATATTCAGAGCTATTGAGTTATATATATATATACTAAAAAAATACTTAAAAAACTTAAAAAAATCAATATGAGTAGTTTTTACCTTATTGCTCCATTAATATTAAACATTACTGAATATTCTATAAAGCAAAAATGTTAAAAGCAATGTACTTAGGGTAGATATGTTGCCCTAAAAAATTAGAAGCTAGTATTAAATTATAAGCTCATTTTTGAAAAATAAATTTCTTAATTACTAGTTAATAAGCTATGATAAAATTTCTTAAAACTTATGTTATACTATACATTTATAATCTAATACAACTAACATATTACTCTAAATATGTTAATTAGTTTCTTAGTGATGTTTGAATAGTTACTTTATATCAGCTGGTTTATGCTGTATAAATTTAAGTTCAAAATCAACTTTATATTAAATAAATCAAATGTGTTTATATATTTTACTGAAAAACAATTTATAAGAGGTATACACTTTTTACGTCACTATATGTTCATGCGTTTAATTAAAAAATTCAAAACTATTTTTAAAAAATTAGCGTTTAAGTAAAAGTTTATGTAAAAACTCAATATTTAGTTTAAATCAAACAAAATAAAAGAAGTATCTAACAGTAACTTTTACTACCTGTATAGTAACTTAGTTTCATAAAGTTAAGTAGAAGATTATTTAGTCTTAGTTCTTAATTATATTTTAAACTTTTGTTTTTTTATTTTACTTGAGAAATCGCTTTAAAGCTTATCGTACTCAATTTCTTTCTAAATTAACACAATGTTAGCTCACAAAATAAACTAAAGTTAATAAAAAGATCATACAACCCTAAAAAATGTACAAATACCTCATTTTGCGGTCTTAAACTAATATTTTCTTCTATAAACTAAACTTTTCTTCTCTAAACCAGCTAAATAAATTAAATTTATTTTATTGAGTATTTTTGAGAATGCTACTGTGACTCAATTATGATACTTTTATAAGTTTAACATATTTTTACAATAATTCTTTATTTGTTAAAGTTTTATCAACCTTATATTAATTTTATATAATTCATACCAAGATATTTGTTTAAATTAGTTTTATCATATTATCAGCTACAGGTTAAGTATATTGATAATTAATCGGAACAGTTTTGAAAATTCATTAATTAACTTTCTAGAATACTTTAAAATTTATCTTAATAATTTAACTTGTTAAAATTAAAAACAGACAAATGTACCTAACTTAAAAACAAACTATACTTAAATTAGTATTTAGCAACGTAGATTCACCCGCAAACATTAGTTTTTTATATTTGTATGATTTTGAATTATATATCATAATCTGAACTTGCAGGCTCGGCAAAAGATTTTTACTGCAATAAGCAGCATTCAAAAAAAAATGGTATCTAAAAATGTTAGTATAAGGAGTTTAAAAATCACAAATAATGTAAAGTAGATTAAACTTGAAATATATATTTTTTATATTTTTATTAACACTAAAAACGTTAATGAAGCGTAAAAAAAACGACATATTTTAAACTTACAAAATCGATCAACATAAACAAGAACAACTGCAAACAAAAAGATTATTATAACTTATCTTTTAGACGTTACAGATACTTACAAGCTTAAATGGTGGTTAAAAAACTTAAAATAAAAAAAAGGAATTGCATTTTTGATTTAGTTTCACAGAGGTTTATTAAGAAATATTGTAACGCATTTTAGTTAAACGATTTGGAGTTAAGTATTTTGAAGTAATAAGCAATCATAAATTACATTTGTTATTTACACTTTCCATTGTGTTATATTATATTAATAAGTTTTATTATTCTAAATAAAAAAAATTAAATCCGATATTTTGTTAAAGTTTTGCGCAACTTACTAGTGCATAAAGATGCGAGAGGTTACTGTATACTTAAATTAGTATTTAGTAACTTCGATTTACCCGCAAACATTAGTTTTTTATATTTGTATGATTTTGTAGTGTCTATCATATCTGAACTTGCAAGCTCTGCAAAAAGTTTTTACTGCAATAAGCAGCATTCAAAAAACATCGTAAATAAAACTTTAGTGATAAAAGTTTAGAAGTCCCAAATAATGTACAGCAGATTAAACTCGGAATATATTTTTCTTTGTTTTTATTAACAGTATAAGCTTTAGTAAAGCATACAGAAGTTTTATAACTGCTTAAATAAATTTTTTAAACTTACAAAAACGTAGACAACAAAAACAGCAAACAATAAAATTATTATAACACTGCTTTCGGACATTACAGTTACTTTTAAATTTAAACGATGGTTAAAAACAGTAATTTACAATAAAAAAAGGCATCGTGTTTTTGATATAGTTTCAACGGAGGTTTATTAAGAAATATTGTGACGCATTTTAGTTAAACGATATTGAATAAGTATTTTGAAGTTTAAAGCAAACATTACTTTTGTGATTCACTCTTTCCTTTGTAGTATTTAATTATTAAGTTTTATTCTACTAAAGAGAGGTTAAAAGAAAAATTAAATAAGAAACTATGTTTTCTTAAACGGAACATTACTCAAACCATACGAGCACAACAAAGTAAGTTGTATTTAATTAAAAATACTTGAATAAATTATTTTTTTGAAATGTTACATACAACTTTTCTTATATTATTTTTACTTTATAAAAAAAACAGTAGTATACCTGATTATAAACAATTTGTTATGAATACTTGTCCTTATCTTTACTAGTTATTGATGAAAAATTAAAACTATTGGACATCTAACTTGTACAGAATACCTTAAAAATTAATTACTGAAACTTACTAGTTTTAAAAATAAATTACATTTAATTAATGACTAAAATTATGTAAATTGTGTAAGTTTTTATGCATGAAAATTAAAACCAAATATGTTTTTTTACAAAAATAACCTCAAGGGTCGCATATTTTTACTCGTTTGTGGTTTATTAAATTCTTTAAACTTAAATATAGCACCTTGATCATAAAAAGTATATAAGGCTTTGAAGTTAACGACATTTATGTCAGTTTTCACAACAGTTTTTGTTTATTTTATAAACATGTTATTTTATAGTTTTATATAATTACTATAGTTTGTAGTGAAACACTTTTTAAAGTTTTTTTAGGTAGAAGTTTAAATTAAAAAAAAAGTTTAATCCTTAGATAGATAAAACTTAAATTAATATTAGTTTTATAAATTTGAATGAATATGAAACTGTAAATCACGAACTCTGAAATTTTTTATATATAAAATAAGTATAAAAAGTAATTCTAAACAAAAGGATAATTTTTTCTTTAACTTAATTAAAAATAATTTTTATTTTATTTTTTAAATAATGTATTGAGGTACTAATACTTAAATAAACATATTTAAAAACTTATATATCAAACTAACGGGAATAAAATGTCTAACTTTAATATCCATAACATTTGGTTTACTGATGTCACATGTAAATAACACAAACTGTTAATTGCGTATTTTCATTAATAAAAAATATTTTGAGATATTAACTAGAATAAAGATACAACTACTTTATAAGTACCTTTTTCATAGATACTTGTTTAATACTTATTTATACTTGCCTTCAGTTGATAAAACTTTTTTATAACTTAAATATGCATTTACAAGAGTTAAATAAATATTTTAAAAAAAAATCAATTTACTTGTGACTTAAATTATTTTAGCTATGATTTTCATAAATATTAAGTCTTAAACAAATTAAAATAATTTTCTTTTAAACATCAATGTAACATCCTTTTTTAATTAATGGTTTTTATAAACTAACATCTTACATTAAGTTACATTTTTTACAATAGACATTTCAGTGTTAAAGTTGTATAACCGTTCTTTCACAACAAAGCTTTTAAAAATCTTGTTGAATTCAAACTAAGTATTGAATCTCAGCTGGTCAAGGCCGTTGAAATTACAAAGCAACAATTTCGACTTGATTAAATAACTTAAGCACTATTAAAATATATAAAAAAAATTTTTTTGCACCTTATTTCACGCATCAAATAAAACTTTAAAAATCGAACAAAGTTCATTAATATTTTCCGTAATTTTTATTTTTTGTGATGTTATTGTTAGCTATTAGTTTAAAAGAGTAAAAGTGTTTTCTTATAAATAAGTTATCAATGGACGTATACCTTTAATTCAATACCTCAATAAATAAAAAATTTTCATATTTTTACTGAACATTAAATTTAATTTACTTTATATTCTTGAAATTAAGTTCTTCTCATGTGTCTAAAAATATTTCTTTAGAAAACAAGAAATAATTTACATTAAAGATGATGTTAGATATAAAAATTAAAGTTGTTATAAAATTTCCCAAAATAAAGAAAAAACATTTGTAGAACTTATTATAAACTGATATATGCAAAAGACCATAATTAACGGTTAAAAATTGGAACAAACCTAATGTAGAAAACAATGAAAGGAACTTTGTTTATATAAAAAAAACATTTATGAGAGCTTTTGCGGGGTTTAAAAAGTTTAAACCTAGAAGCTAATCTAAGTTTCCGTTTTAAGTTCTCTTGGAATATTTTTTTACGAATCTTAAATACCTAAATTAATTCATTTAACTGACTATACTTTGGTTACAGCTCTTACGGAACTTTTTAAACTAATATTTAGTTTATTGTATAGCTTGAAGCACAAACAAAACAGTTTTGATATTCGAAAAATACATGTATTGAAATATGTTAATGCTTGTTTGATTGTTTAGTAATTTTAGAGTAAATAGTTAAATGGGTATGTGCAAGGAATTAAAGTTTCAACGTTATTAGGCTATAAAAAACGTCTGATTTAGATGTCTTTAATTTTAATTTATATACCGTATGAATTTTTTTTTTATTTCTAACGGCCACATTACGTTTTACATGTTAAAATAAAGTAAATTGTGAATTTATTTTAAGTTTCAAATGAGTATATAACTTTAAAATTAAACCTGTTTTTTCTTCATCTTAGATACGACTATTGTCTTAAGTAAATAATTTTTGCTGCATATTTTCATAAAACAAAGTTACTGACAAATATCATTTAGCTTTACATTAAGCTTAACTAACTTTAAACAATATAATAACATTTTTTTCAATTTTTGAGTCTAATATTATATACTTCATACTTTATTAATGGTATTTTAAACTTTAATATTATTAATTTTTTATGAATTTTTTTTATTAGATAAAATCACGAAGTGGTGGTTGACCTCTGTTTTTGTTTTAATATAGATATGCAGTAAATAGTTTAACCTTGTATTGTTTTAGTTATGTTTTTTTTTTAAACATTTGAGTAGAAATATACTTCTTAAACAAGGAAAATGCAGATCTGTTAGCGAGATATTGGCATTTAGGAAACAACTGTAAGAATAATATAGATTAATACTTAATGAGTAAGAGTAATTAAACCTCAACTTTTATTTATTATTTTTTAATAATAAACAAAAAACTAAAACAGTTTTTTTCTTTTTACAAACACTAATGTTGTAAAATAAATTTAATTAATATTTAAGGATTATTAAATGGTAAGGTTTTTAATTTAACTAAAACCTATTTGTTAATAATTTGATTAGCATAAGTTGCACAATTTTTTTTATAACAAAAGTTAATATAACCAGCAATTAGATATATGGATTAAGCTTAGAACTTGTGCTTAAATCTCACTTAGTAAAATTATACTCAAGCTACGTTTATTTTGTAAATATAACAAAGTTAAAAAGAAATTTAGTAAAAAATATAAAAAATGTTAGTTTTTGTTTTTATATAGATTATATACTATCGCTTTAATTAATGCATGTATATTTAGATTAAAAATTTTTGTTATTATAAATTAAAAAAAGTAACTTCAACTAATACTATATAATAATAATAACCAACATTTTTATATAGTTTATACTTACAGTCTACTTAACTATTAAGCTTTCAAACTACTTGCTATTAAAAAATACTAAAACCAAAACTTCAAAAATAAAACTGAAAAACTGAAAGTCATGTCTTTTACCATTTTTGCGTTGTTATATTGAAAGTTTTGCAAAAAAAATTTTTGATAGTTGAAAAAAACTATTTATTTTAATGACTTATTGAAATATGTTACGTATAAAAATGATTACAATAACAAAATGTTTAATTTATTTTATCAAATGCATTATTGAAATTTATTTTAGTAAATTCATAAATTAATTTTTTTGAAATACATTATAAATAAATAAATTAATTAAAACTTTGAACTTAAATAAATATGAAGAGAAGTGGATTTTTTAAAGTTTTACTTTTTGTAAAAATATTATATATCTTGAGAAAAAAAAAATTGTTTTGTTCAACACGTTAAAGTTGTCCACTACAAGTTTATAAGAATTAAAAGTAATAATATATGAAAAAATAATGAGTATTGAGTTTAAGATAAACAACTAAGTTTAAATTAAACGTTAAGTGAACATTAGTTTGCTCTTTACATGTATTTAAAAAAAACAAGAAAATAAACTAATTGTCTTAGTACATAATGTTAGTATCTACTGCTTAAAAAACAAATTATGTTAAATAACTTTATATTTTTAACTATTTTTTTTATGTAAAACTAATTCAAAAAAAAAATTATTAGTTTTTGATCAAACTGTTTACTTAGTAGTTACACTGTTAACTATCATCATTGTAATACTGAATTCATACTGAACCACACGACCAAAAATCGATGTTAAAGTTTATGACCAGGTTTCATCCTCATTAAAAATTATCAAGCTCTCATAGTCATGATCTATTTTATTGTTTATTAACAATAAATTATTGTGCATATTTTATTGAAAATAACAGAAAATTAATTAGCTAGCAATTGTTGATAAAAACTGCATGTAGTAAATTTTGCAATTTATTGTAAGATCAAAACGAAGGTAAACATATTTTATGTTTTACAACTAAGAAAAACTAAATACAATTGAATAAATATTTAATTTACTTTCGTAAAGTTCGTAAGAGTTCGTAAAACTTCGACCTGCGCTTTAAGTTTTCAGCAATTTTTATTTTCGAACTAAATTTAAGCCTTAAAACACTAAAAATATTGTAGAGAAAAATTTTAGAACTGATTAAACGAAGTAGTTAATTAGTAAGATAGCAGAACTACAACAAAAAAGTAAGATTTTTACTTGTTATTGGTGTAAAACCGTTTTATTATAAAATACCAAAGTTAATTAATTGGAAAATGAACAAGTGAAAATTAAAAGACTTGCAAAGTTAATGTGAAATTATTTGTTCAGAATAAATCGAGCTGAAAACAATAAAAAAACATAAGAGTCATGTATACAGGTTTGCACATTATCACAGCAAGTAAACAATATTCGCTATATTTAATTACAATGTTTTTAAAAAGTTAAGTATAAATTCAGATTATAAGGGATTTTCAGCAAATATAAAAACCTTTAAACTACTCTATTTGTTTTTTTTTTAAGTTAACCAATGATGCAATTTAACAACAAAACAGTTTATTGAAAAGGAAAACAAAATATGTCAAATGGTTAACAAAAATGTCAACAATTAAACACATTCGAAAGCCATGACAATCTAACAAAACATAAAATATTCTTTACTGATTCACCTGAGATGCATTGAAGACACAATACAGTAGAATTCCGTTTTCTATTCCACTGTTGAACATTCTCATATTCAAGTCAGCCAGTGGGCAATTTCCACGCATGTCGTGAGATACTTCAAAACTGTTCGCTTGCAACCCTTCTCTATCCTGAATTTGATCTTTGAACGACGCGACGGTTTCAAACTTGTGTAATGCGTACTTTTCCGGTCGAAGACCATCACCACTCGGGAAAAGAACGTAAAAATGCGCCCAAGAAGACACTTTGCCGAGTGTGAGCACGAAAATAACTTGCTCCCTTATCTTAGTCATGTATGGAAAGTTAATGTTATCCGTGTACAAACGCAAACCGTGTCCTTGATCTGGTACATCGGGATATTTAAACAGATTCTGGTGTTCGACTGGGATACCGCTTCTTCGACTGATCTCTTGTTTTATTTGCAAAATGCTTACTGGTAAAATTGCAACATTAATATTGTGCTTTTTACCGTCTGAGTGTATGATTACTCGCATCCTAATTAACCTACAAAAACTGAAAAGAACTTGTTAAGTAACTTTTGCATTAAGTATTGTAAATATTGAGAACAAAATATCATATCTTATATTTCAGAATTAGAACTTAACAAAAAAAATTGCTATTAAGAAAACTGTTTTAGCTTTTTTTTATTTTTTAATTTTTTAAGACAGATAATACAAAAATTTATTTCGTATTGTAACTTATAAAAACTTTTTTTTAATTGAAAACACAGTTAAAATATACATTATACTAATGCTATTCTTTATAATCTTGTGTTATTAAATATTCAGCAATGGCTAAAATATAGATAAGTATTTATCCTTATAACACAATAAATACTTTACAATGTTTTATCTTTTTTTTAGTTAAAATTGAATAAAATTATTTGGAAGCCGTATTTACTAATCATTGTATGGTTTTAAGCACAAAAAATTTTAAAAAACTATTTACTTTATATTGTTAATTTGGTAATATTTTAAAGTGGTTTTCTTTTTGCTAGATTTCAAAAAAAAAGATTACTTCTCTTTTGAAACTAAATACAATTGTATGTATAGTATAAAGTTACATAAAAGTACAAAATCTATTAAATAATAAATTTTCAAATTTACATAAACGTATATGTATTGATTTTGATTGCATTAAAACTTAAAGTCATGCAGTAGTCTAATTTATTCAATCAGTTATTACTTGGTGATGATTTGTTATAAACTAGTAAAACGAAATTGTCCTTTATAATACTTGATTTAAAAGCAGTACGCAATGTTTAAGCTGTTTAAAAAAACTGTTATCGCATATAAATGTTATTAAGTATAAGTTCTAAACAAGATAAAACAACCAAAGGGTCTTTCTTAGCTTTATTACTGCAAATATTTAAAAAGTAGAATCAAAATTAAGAATGCTGAACACTACTCTAAGATATATATATATATATTTGTCATTTTAAAATAATACTCTTAGATATAAGATGCTAAGTAGGTCTTATACACCTGAGCAAATGTTTAAGAAGTTTCAGCAAAAATGAAAAAGTTTGCATTTGAATTATACTTTAAAAAAAATTATTAGCTTGGATGCAATTCATACACGCTAACATGTTTAACTAAACAAATTTCGACATAACAAAAACTAAACTTTGAAATAAAAACTAAATAAAGAACCTGAAATTTTCAAAAATAAAAAAAATGTTTTTTTATATCATAGTTTGCATGCATTTGCTTACGATAGATTTAAAAAAAGACTACATATTATTCTAATAGTAATCAGCAGCATCTCGTAGTATTCTCATAGCCATAACTAGTTTGTAGAAATTAAACAATATTAGTTTCTTATTTTTAATGAAAATGGTAATAAATTAAGCAAAAATATTTATACAAATTACAATAAATTTTACAGCTAATAATAAAATTTTGTCTTTTTTTTAATAGATCGAAATCAAAAGTTTTTATTTCTTATTAATTTTTTTAAACAAACATATAAGTGGTTAAAGTGCTTTATATTGCTTCTTTTCAACTATAAGTATGAATTTTGTTTAATTTTAAAATCATCATTATCTGTAAGTTTTTTTAGAAAACTGTTTTCCAACTTTATTATTATAAATGTTAGAATAGTTTTAAATTTAGATTAAAAAAAAAAGTTTATTCTAGTCATGTACTTTTTTCTTCATTGCACTTTTTCCGTCATAAAAACTTGCATTTAAAAGTAATTTATAAATATTTTCAAACTCAGTTATTAACTATTTAGCACTTATAAACTAATTTTTTTTTAATAAACGCATCAATAATCTTTCAAATTAAATAACAACAACTGTAGTAAATAGTTCAGCTTAATACTTAATGATGCCTACTTTACTCAATATTCATCTATCTAATTTAATAACTTTAATTGTTTACAACAAATGATAATTAAAAAAATCATATCATTCAAGTAATGAATTATTTGTTTCATTCATAATCATTTCATTCAACTAAGTAATTTGAAATTAAAAGTTTAGCTTTATAGCTGAACATTTACATAAGTTTGATAATTGATTGAGTATGTTTCATCAGGCAGTTTAGGCTGTTCAAATTTAATTGAACAAAATGAAAAATAGTTTTAAGTAAAACTTACAATATAACTTTAAATAGGCTGTAGATATAAAGAATTCCAGCATCTACTCAGTATACTTATAGCTGAACATAATCTATGAAATATTTTATTAGTCTCGTTTTCTCCTAACTGTATCTTTGTTCTACAAAATTTACTATTCAAATGAATTGAACAGCAGTGTAACTGGCATTTCATTACAGCTAAAAAATAAAAGTAACAGGAGTGATTATAAGACGTCTATTCAATTTTGTATTAGATAACACTTGAAAAAATTTTAATTAGTATGTTTTGCTTGTTTTATGCATTTTAATAATTAATTGTTTGTTATCATTAATTTTAATCTTTAGCTGTTTAGGAAAGAAAAAAGACATTAAGAGTAAAACTGATTTAATAAATATATAAGTTAATGCAAAAAATTAAATATTTAGTCGTGTTAAAGAAGTGCATTTTTTTTCTTTATGAAGTTACTTATGTTCATTAAATCAGAAAATTTTATAAATAACAATTTATACTATAAGATTTAATTTAAAAGTTGATACAATATCTTTAAGTTTCAACTTTCATTTTCTAACGTACTAGTCACTTTTTTTTTGATAACATTCATGACTTTTTATGTTGGACAATTTAAACTTAAAACACATTTTAGGCTTAAAACTTTAAGCTTTGATTTAAAATGATTAAATATATGTACTTTAGCAGTTCACATACAGTAAATAGCCAACAAAAACTAGCTTATAATTTTGTATGTACGCGAAATAAAATATACAGTTACTCTGTAGTAAGCCGTAGTCTTGTAAATTAAGTATAACCAAAGTAGAAAAATATATAAAATTTAACAAAGAAAAATTTAAGTTATTAAAAACTAGTAAGTCAGTTTAACAATATTATTATAGTAAAATTCATTTTGTTTTAAACTTATAATCGATTTAGTGATTCTAAGTTTATTTCACAACTAGAGTTTTGTAGTGGTATTATTACTAGGTCTTACCAGGCAAAATAAACTTCAAAATCACAACTTATGGCTACATAAGGCATAAAAAATCAATTATCGAATTTTTTTAAAGGTTTTTAAATTGAGCAGAATTACATTAGCTTATGTTAAAGTGATTGAATATTACAAAACCTATAAAAATTTGAAAACTTTACGCAACTTATTTCAAAAACGATGATTTAATATATTTTATTAGTCAAATTTTAGTCTCTTTTAGTTGGTCTGAGAAGTTTTAAGTTCATATAAGATTGTTAATAGCTTAATTAATGTATAGTAAAAAACAAAAAAATAGTAAAATACGTTTCATAGTTATATTCAAAATAATGTTTGATAAATAAATTACATCATAGATTTGTAAACAACTTATACTATTACTAAGGAAGATAAAAGTAAGAAGTTTGGTATTATTTTCTTGTGCTAATTGGAACACAACCATATATTTTATTTTTTTAAAAACAAATTCTTTACTAATTTTTTCTGTAGTTTCATTGACAAGTTTAAAATAATAAAACATTGTAGACTAAAATTAGACAAAAATTTTATTAAAGACTAAAAGTTTAACCTTTAATTCAAACAACTGATATAAAAAACGTTGTAGGTGAAAAAAGTTTTTATAATTTTAAGTATTTATAATTATAACAGTTGACATAGTAAGTAGCATTAAAGTTTGTTCTTTAAAATTAGTAGTAACGAGTTTACTTATTTTAAAGAATGAAGACACTTTGTTCAATAACAACTGTAGTAAATAGTTTAGCTTAATACTTAATTGTGCCTACTTTATTCAATATTTATTTATCTAGTTTAATAACTTCAATTTTTTACAACAAATGACAATTAAAAAAATAATCAATCATTCAAGTTATGAGTTTTTTGTTTCATTCATAATCATTTCATTCAATAAAAGAATTTTAAATCATAAGTTTAGCTTCATAACTGAACATTTATATAAGTTTTATAAGTATGATATGTGATTGAGTATGTTTTAATCGACGGTTTAGGCTGTTCAAATTTAGTTGGACAAAAAAAAAAGTTTTATAATCAATCTTACAATATAACTTCAGATAGGCTGTAGTTATAATGAATTCCAACATCTACTCAGTATACTTAAAGATGAACATAGTCTATGAAATATTTTATTAGACTCGTTTTCACCTAACTGTATCTTTGTTCTACAAAATTTACTATTCAAATGAATTGAACAGCAGTGTAACTGGTACTTCATTACAGCTAGAAAATAAAAATAACAGGAGTGATTATAAGACGTCTATTCAATTTTGTATAAGATAACACCTAAAAAAATTAAGTTTGTATGTTTTGCTTGTTTTATGCATTTTAATTATTAATTGTTTGTCATCATTAAATTCAATCTTTAGCTGTTTAAGAATAAAATAAGACATTAAAAGTAAATTTAATTCAATAAATAAATAGTTTAATGCAAACCATTGAATATTTAGTCGTGTTAAAAAATTGCAATATTCATTTTCTTTATATATTACTTTTGTTTATTAAATCCGAAAATTTAAGAAAACTCAAATATTTATTGTAATTATTTAACAAATATATTACTAAGTTTACATAATTTTTTTTGACTAAATTAGTTATTATATTTTTATGTTACTTATACATTTATTTTATTATTATTTTACATAACTGTATTTACTTGAAAATTACAAAATAATAAATCATTAATTATTTTTATCCTTTTTTCACACAAAACTACAACTTTATCATTAATTTTTTTAAGTTGTTCATAAAACAATTATTTAAAAATGACTTAATCAATTTGACTATAGTTATACTAACATAAAAGTTTTTTAAACTATTTAACTTGTAAAGAGGTTGGTTATTTTAGTTAGTTAGATGATCAACAAATTTATAAAAACATATGTTTCATTTTTTGTTGAACTAACTATTTCTTAGTAGTTAAATTCTATATCATTTGGATAAAATAAATTCAAAAATTTATGTTTGTTTACAAGTTAACTTTTTTTACTTGTTGTTTAATTAATACATTAATTTTAGTGTATTTTTTAAACTTTGATTGAAATTTACTATTGTTGTATTACCATTAAAGAAAACCAGTTAGACAGACAAAAAAAAAATTTGAGTTTTATTGATATAACCATTTTTAAAACAGTGTCATTATTAAAAAAGTTTATCAAATATTTTAAGCCAAATTTGTTGTTAAAAATTTTTTTGAAAACTAGTTTTTTAATAACTTATAGAATCTTTTATACAGATAAATATAAAATATTTAAAAAGTGTCAAATTTATATTATAAATGTGTTTATAAATCATCTTATTCAGTATTATATGTAACTTATGGCTATTATATTCATTCATGCTAATCTATGACAAACTTAAAATAAACAAGACTGCCGTAAATGCAGCTGTTAAATCAAGTGTGTAGTTTGTTTGTTTTTATTACGACCTTTTACAGATCAATTGAATACAACTTTTTGATTACCAATTTAATTTAAAAAATTTTGACAAATCTAACTAATGCTATTAATCATTATTTAATTTATTTTAATTTTTAAGTTATAAGCATTTTAAAAATCTAATCTATTTTATTGCTTAGTTTTTACCGTTTACTTATACTAAAACAAATTTCCAACATACCATATTATATTATTGAAATTTGTTTTTGTCTGTCTATTGTATAGTTATAATTTATATTTTAACTTTTTTATTAGTATAGTTTGTATCATAAAACTTGTTACAAGTATATGAGAAACTAACGTGATAACTTTAATAAATTCATTTTCCACAGAGGCCACCTGACGGCATTAAAAATAATTTATTAGGAAACTTTTGTCTTACAAATTAGAACATAAATTTTATGAAAATAAAATAAAAGTTACTAAAGTTAAAGTTTTAAAAGATTTAAAATAAATAGCACTTGCAATATAATGGTACAATAGTTAATGATAAATAAAAATAAACAAAAAACACTGTGACGTTAAAATTAGTTGTATCTGCATTTATTAGGCTAGAAGTGTTTAAAATGCAAATATTTATTGAGTACAACGTACTAATCATATTTTAAATTTTGATACTTTTTTATTTTTATGCAAAAACTTGTTATTAGATTTTAATATCGAAATTTTAAGGGTAATTATAATGTTGTTATACTAATGGAAATCCCAAATTTATAAGATCGTTTTAACTTAATTAATTATTTTTTGATATGGTAATTTATAATTTTTGAATATTTTTACATATTAATTCATACATTTTTTTGTGATTAAAGTATATAAAATAACCATTTTCAAAATTAATAGTTCTGTTTCGTGAACTAACTCTTCTAAGATTTTATTCAATTTTTAATCAAACGAAATATTCTGTTGATAACAGTAGCCTATAATTTTTTTTTTTTAATTTCGATTAAACTTGGTTAACATCAAATCAATATTTAGTAATTCATTTATTTTTTTTTGTATTAATAATAAATTCTCAGCCGGTTTAGGCCATTTAAATTGTTTCCACGAGAAGTATCAATAAATCTGAAAAATAGTCTATGATTAAGTTCTTTAACGAAAAACTAACTACGAAGAAAATGTACTTATTACGTCACTGTATATAAATATTATATTTACTGAGTGTTTATAACGCTTTGTACTACTTCTAAACACTTAGTCAATTTTAAATTTTTCAATTATTTTCTTTATATTCCATTTTCATTAACATCTACTGCCAGTTTGTAGATTGTTAACTATGCAATGTTTTTCATAAATTTAGGTTAAAACATTTTTTTTTTGATAAAAAATAAAATCAATAACGTTTGTTGTTATTAAAATTAAATATGTAAAATAATTTATTTGATAGTTAGTTATTTTTATAATTAATTATTAATTAGCCATTAACTATATTGCCAATTTTCATATATCAAATAATAACTTTAAGTAAAATAACAAAAGTATTATATTTTGGAAACAAAGGCAGTTTTAAAAAACTTCTGTTTTCCATTTCATTTTCCCTAAAATTTTTACTTTTTTATCAATCAGTTTACTTTCATAACAACAGTAAACTATCTTTTGCACTTAACTCAGTTATCTAAGACTAAATTCTTAACATAGTTTTATATAAAGTACGAATGAATACAATGATTTTTGTGATTGTTGTACTTAAATGTAATAAATGTTACTTAGTGATAAAATAAAAATCGTTATCAAGAAGAAATCGCTACTTAAAAATATAATTTAGAGTTTAAACAAAACTCCTGGTTTTCCAAATAATTTAAGAGATAAAACAAAATTATACGAAAATTTACGCATTCTTTAAAAAAAGTATCAACTAGTATAATAACCTTCAATAAAACTTCGGTAGATCACTAGTATACATTATTAACATTTTGCAAAAAAACGTTTGTGCTATTTGCAAAAACCGTCTCAAGAGAATTACTACATGAAAACTTTATCATTAAGTCTGTTTAAAAAGTAGTTATATTCTCTTCAGTTTTTATTTAATTAATTTGTTGAAATTGAGAAACAAAAAATTATTCTACTTTATCCTGCAAGCTCTTTTCTTACTTTTGTAACTGTCATAATATTTTTTTTTAATTAATAAAAAACTATAAAACTTTTGAAAAATAATTTACATGTAAAGATATAAAAGAGATTCATTTTTTATCGAAGTTTGTAAGCAACATATACTCTGCTAAAATATTTTAAAAGTTTACGATTTAGAATTCTTGTTTTCCATCTCTGATTTAATTTATAATTCCTTAAAAGTTTAACACAAAATTCTCGAATAAAACACTGTTAGTTAAAACGCTCATAAAGTTGTTGTTCTTTTTACAAATTATTACAGTTACGAAAAGGTTAGTAATAATACTCTTAGTTTTATGAAGCCATTTAGAGAAAGTTTTACAGTATAAAGTTAGTTTAGTTTTACTACTAAATCCGATGTTTTTTTTTAATTATTAAGACCTCAACATACGGTTTTAAACCAATATGTTTAATTTTTTTATACTGTCATACTATTTTGTTCTATATATTGGTATAGAAAAATCTATGATGACTAATTATGAACTTAGTTTTTTGTACATTTGTGTGTCCTTTCAAATTTTAATTATTTTCATTAATGTTTTTCAAGGTCAAAAAAATGCTGTCAAAACTTTATAGATACTTTTAAGGAATAAAATATTCGGTCACGGATGAAATAGAGATAGTGTTGCAAAGTTGCAAAAAATTGAATTTAAAAACTAATCAGCTCATTGTGAAAAAACTCGGTTTAATGACTAAACGTTAAAAAAAAGAAGTTTAATAATATTTTTAGGTTAAACTATTTACTTTAAACCTACAAGTTTAACTAATTCTTTTTAGTTTAGTTCGTTATAAAAACAGTTTTGTGCGCTTTATATATCTGAAATGAGAAAAGAAGTCGACCGACTAAATTTCAATGATTAAACACATTTAAGAGAGTAAAATAATTATTAATATAACACAAATATTCTATACTGAATCAATTAAGATGCACTTTGTACACAATACTTGTGAGTTCCGTTATAAATTCACTCTGAAAGATGTTCAACAAGTTAGCCAGTGAAGAATTCCCACGCATTTCGTTAAATAATTCAAAACTATTCGCTCACAACACTTCAGAAGTCGGATTAGACCTTTTAGTGAAGCGATGGCCCCAGACCTGTGTGATATGTACTGAACCACTCAATGACCATTACCACTCCGGAAAAGGACATACAAATACGCCCAGGAAGACATTTTGCCGAGCGTGAGCAAAAAAATGACTTGCACGTTCTTCATAGTCACGTATGGAAAGTTGTGGTACAAACGCAAGCCAGGTTAATTATTAGTAGTTTAGCTAAGATAAGCAAACGTAGAAATTTTATAATTATAACTTTAAATTATAATTTTTGTAATTTAAAAATATAATTTATCTGAAAAAATTTATCGAAAAAAAAAAAAATATGGTTGTTTATAATTATATAACTATTTTAATTTAAAAAAACGAATAATTTTAGTCTAAAAATTTTGAAATATAAAATATTAACCTCTAGAAATATATTTTTATTACTTTAAATCAAACAGCCTACTTTTAGTAGTTTCATTCACCTAATTAGTTATAAAAAAAAACTTAAATTATTTTGTTAGTATAATACAAAATCTAAAAAACTCTTTAACCAAAAAAATAATGTTACATCTATAAGGTCAAGCATTTTTTTTTTTGGTTACTTCTATAATTACATTAGTATTAAAATTGATTATGTTTATCGTTTGGATGCGTAAACAAAGTTTTGTATAACACTAAAAGACATACCCTAAACTATGTTTTAATTATTAACCTATGTTTGTTTTAGTTTATTGTTTATGTGAAGATCTACTTTTAATTGTTATTTCGATAATTTAAGTGGTAGTAAAACAAAGTAGTTATAAAACTTGAACTATTGTGAAAATTCACAAATATATTAAACACATACAATTTTCTATAGTAAGTACGTTTAGAAAAAAACAACAAAGAAAAAATACTTGTTTATGATGAGACAGTCTCTTCAACAATTGCTTATATTAAAAGCTGTTTATAGATATTCTTTTTTTACCATTATTGTAGTTTGAACTGCATTGAGTTATTTAATGAAAATAAAGATTGATAATTAGTTTTTACAAAAAATCTAGTTTAAAATAATTACCATTTCAATTGTTTTTAAGACAACTTAAATTAAAAAAAAATTGATCTTAACAGTAACTAGATTAAAAGTATATTTTATTTTTTCCTTTTTTAAATGATATTAACTTTTAAAATCTTGTTCAGCATCTTGTCAATTTTTAAACTGTTAAGTTTCTAAACTTGAAACTAAGTTTTACTTACTTTCGTTTAATAGAGAAATAGAATTTCAAGTTTTAAAAATAAAACATATTGTTAAATTCATTTATATCAGCTTAAAAGAAAATAATGATTTTTTGTTTTAATATTTTTTTAAATTTACAAAGGGTCAGTATTAAACATAAAAGTTTATATTTTGAAATTGTTTAAATAAAGTCTTGAAGTTTAAAGTTTAAATAAGATCTTTTTAATTCTTTTTAATAAGATTTTTATCAGCTGTACTTATTAAAAAAAAGGAAGTTTAAAACCAAAAACAACAAAAACATTAACCAATGATAAAACTGATAGTTTGTTTTTAAGTCATTTTACACTTCGCACGAATATTAAAAAAAAACCAACCATTTATTAAACAAAGTTCGATGACCAAACTACGTATATAGTATTTTTCGTTATAAGAGAAACATGTTTTTTTTTATAAATAACATATCTACAATAAACGTCACATGTATAATTTCACAACCTAACATTTATAATTATTTAAAATATTTAAATTCTCTTTTGTTTAGTAGAACTTAAGCTTTTCTTAGAATTTATAACCGTGCATTGCGGTCTAAAAAAATTATTAAATATTTTATTTTAATTCTACTAACCTATCAAAAAATACTTGTTTATGATGAGACAGTGCCTTCAACAATTGCTTATATTAAAGGCCGTTTATAAATAATGGTTTTTCACCATTATTGAAGTTAGAACTGCATTGAGTACTTAAATGAAAAGAATAATATACAGTTAGTTTTTACAAAAAATCTAGTTTAATATCATTACCTTAATTATTGTTTTTCAGACTACTAAACTTTGGAAAAAATTTTAATCTTAAAAATAAGTAGATGTTTATTATGTCTAGCCTTTTTCTTTTTAAATTTAAGTTAAACTTTGAAATACTATTTAAGCAACAAAAAGGTCAGCATCTTATCAACTTTGGAACTGTTAAAATTCCGAGAAAGATGTTTACATGATTTTATGTACAAACTTATTGCTAATAATAAAATCATTTTTATTTAAAGAATTTATTGAGCAATTTTTCAAAATTTCAAAAATAATCAAAGAAAATACGAGTAAACTAAAAAAAGAATTAATATAAAACTAATCAAATTGATCATAAAAACTAAAATAGATAATTAGAACAAAAATGAAATACTTAAAAATGTTAAGTGTAATTCTAGATCCTTTATCAGGACCTAGTTGATGGTTAAGTCTAGGTTTAATTATTTCAATCATATTAGCCTCTACTGCAAGTAAAATATTTTTATTTTTACAAAATTTAATTACGTCGAAACAATTAAAAACCTCACTATGATTTTGACAGACTTTACATTGTTCTATATGTAAAATTACTGCACTAATGTAGGCTTTGTGTGTGCTTTAATTCTGACGAACAGTTGTCACTTCAATTCTCAAATATATTGGGTATCCAGGTCACCTGGACATTGAAACTTATAAACGATGCAATTTCTGTAGATTTTATTAATCATATCTTTAAATGAAAAGTAGTTTCCAATTTTAGATGTACTGAATGCTACTTTAATATTAATGCCAATTATTTCCAAATTTTTGCTAATTTTTACTGAACTTTTTTGAAACCTTTGTTATATAAGGAACTGTTAAATACTGTTGTCTAGGAATCTGTGGTTTATCTTCTAAATTTTGAATTTTTTCTTTTTCATTGACTACGACTTTAATTGGATAACCGTTTCTCAGAAGATATCCTCTATTCTATCTTTTTCTAGGTTCTGTAGTTTTTCTGACACTAGTCTTTTGTTTCTGATAAGCAAATGTCTGATTAAGTTTTTCTTCCATGATTGCGGGGTACAAAAGTTGAAACTTAGTTAAACATTTGTGTATGATGGATTCTTGTTAATTGAGGTAGTAAATATGTTATCTTAAAGTTTAACACTTATGTCAAGAAATAGAAGTTTATTTGATGTACTTGATTCCATTGTGAAACCAAGATCTTGATGAATATTCTTTAATTTTTGATTGAACTCATATGCCATTTTTCTTATTTGAGAAGGTAGTAAAAATGTCGTCTACATATCTCGTGTAAACTTTAGGTTGGATTTCATTTAGAAGAGCTGTTTCTAATTTGCTAACGAACCTATTGGCCAAAAGAGGGGCCAATGGCGATCCCATCGATAGTCCATAGACTTGCTTGAATACTTGATTATTGAAGCAAAAGATGCTCTGTGAGTAAGTTTTTAGTATGTTCTAGAATACTTTTTTGTTATTTTTGATTTATTGAATATTGAAAACCTCATTTTAGTATACACCGTCTGCTACCATGTTTATTGTTTCCTCTTATGAAACACATGTATATAGACGTTTTATCTCAAAGGTTCTACAAAAATCAGCTTTTTTTGGCTTTACGGTTTTCAAAGAATCAATAAATTCAATATTTAAGTTGATTATCCATTTACTTTTTAGTAATGGTTTAAATTGATTTTCTAACCATTTGCACAAACTATATTCTTGTGTACCTATAACTGATAAAACTGGTCGAAGGGGACAGTCAATTTTGTGATGTTTTGCCATTCCATACATTTTTCCTGGTTGACCATCTTTAGGAACTAGAATGAAGTAAACTTTTTCAACCACACAACTGGTTTAATGTATTTGTTGATTTAACTATATATAGTTTTTTTCTTTTTTATACCAAGGTGCTTTTTCATAACTGTAACTATTTCCATTTAAGTTAAAATAAAGTAATAGATACAATGTAAAGTCTGTATAAATCATAGAGAGATTTTTAATTGTTTTGAGGTAAATAAATTTTGTAAAAGTAGAAATATTTTACTCGCAGTAGAGGCTAATATGATAAAAAAAATTAAATCTAGGCTTAACCATCAACTTGGTCCTGATAAAGGATCTAGAATTACACTTAACATTTTTAAATAGTTCATTTTTGTTCTAATTATCTATTTTAGTTTTTATGATTATTCTGAATAGTTTTATATTGATTGTTTCTCTAGGTCAGTGCTTCTGAACCATTTTCTAGTGGCGGAACCCTTTTCTAAAGTTCAACATTTCCGCGAAACCCCTAATTTAATTTTACATGAAATGTTTAACATAATTTTAATGTAATATTAAACGTTATATGTAAAATTTAATGGAACAATATACAATAACAATAATAATAGTAGAACAATAAACATAACAGTAATGTTTCAACAAAAAAAATGTTGCAACTAAAATTACATAAAAAAAAACCTTGATTAAGCAAATCATTATTTTATATTATTTATTTGAAATCATAAATTTAAAATTAATATCATTTTTTCAATATTAAAAGTTTTTGTCACTTTCTTAAGGTGTTTTTCTTTAGATGAATATCAAAAATAAAATCATTGAGTCATAATATTTAAACAGAAAAAGCATTTAATACTTAAATAACAAACTTTAAAACTTGGCTAACACATACACATTTAAAGATTTTTATCATGTAAATTTTAATAAATATTTCAAGCTCAACTTATCTTAAAACTTTTAAGACCTGGCCACAACTTTTAAAATTAGAGTGTCATTTTTTATCATGTGAGTCTAAAAAAAACTATTTCAAATTCAATTTATGTTAAAATCTTATAGGCCTGGCCAGATTTTTTTCTAAAATATAGTAGCATTTTTAAAGTAAAAATAAGCTTTTATGCGTATTAAATTTCAAATCAAGCTAACAGACATCTTTTTAAACGTTTTTACAGCATATAAACAATATAATATACTAGAAATAAGTTTCTGATAAAGATTTTTTATTTAGTTTTATTATTTAAACATTTAGAATTTGTTTTGATTACTCCTACATTGTTTGCTTTAGTGATAATACCAGTATTTTCATGACTTCGCTAAAAATAGATATTCAAAAAATTTGCTAAAATTTGCGCAACAAGGACACCTTACAATAATGAGTACCCGTTAAAAGTCCTACCGCTAGATACACACTAAGTAGATCAAGGAATGATATAATAATATATGTTTTCCATTTTATGTATTCCATTTTTGTTATTGAAGTTTTATGATTTATGTTTTTTTTTTC
The DNA here is from genome assembly GCF_965202585.1 of Thalia democratica. Lineage (NCBI taxonomy): Eukaryota > Metazoa > Chordata > Thaliacea > Salpida > Salpidae > Thalia > Thalia democratica. The sequence continues at coordinate 82,557,688 of NC_139166.1, forward strand.
AAATTTCTTTTTCAAATTTTGAAAGGCTTCGCGGAACCTTAGGGTTCCGCGGAACCCCATTTCAGAAGCACTGCTCTAGGTTACTCGTATTTTCTTTGATTAATTAATTTTTGTGAGTATATATTTTGTTTTGTGAAGGTTATTAGTTAAATTTTGAAAGCACTGCTTGTTTTTTATCCATATTGAATAGAAAATACTGAGCAATATTTATACAAAATGACTATTTTGTACATATATATGCTTAAGTTCAACTTCATAAATCTTTTGTTTGATATCTGCTTAAAGCATAGTTAACTTTTTGCAAGCAGTCTGAAAATGCGTATTCGAAAGGTAGTTAGACCCTAAAATAATCATACTAAAGAGTTAATTAATGTATTAATATACTTTTGAATTCAAAGGTTCTAAAACCTGTAAGTGTATAAATTAAATGATTTAATTTTTTTTTTGTAATTATTGATAAACAATTTAATTTCATTTAAAATAGCCAAATATTTCTATTTTGATTTTATTTTCTTTTAAAAAGTAACTAGTGATTATTATTATTATTTCATTTTTAATTTTTAAAGATTAAAATCCATAACTTTTAATAATTTAAAATTAGAAAATCTGTATAAGCGTTTTTTTAGGTATACTGCTCAGTGCAGTTGAAACTAAGTATCCGGTTACAAGTTATAGATAACAAACTGATTTTAATTTAAACAATTTTATAACAGACATTTTTAAGTCAAAAAAGTATTACGTAATTTAGAAAATGTAAATATATGTTAAAAATGATAATATATGTTCACATGATGCTGCTGTACAGTTTTTGATACAAAGCCTTTTACCCAAAGAAATTGTTAAATATATTTTTGCGTGTTTTCTAAATTTTAAAATTTATATTTATTTCTCACAACTTTTACTTTTTAGTAATAAAATAATACAAGTTAATTAAAACATAATAACAAAGAAAATAGTTAACATAAATATGTACAGTAAAAAGTTAAATATGATATATATAAGTAATTTAATGCAACTTCAAAGTTTTTATGTATGGAGTTTAAATTTTATTATGCTGCGAAACCATGGGTATGATTTCTAAATGAAATATGTATCCCTAAATATTTATTATTTATTATATTTATAACATATTCTGATATTTGTAGTTAGAAGATTGGTCGACATTTGTCACTCACACTGAAAAAACATCATTCTTTCTTTGATTTTTTTTTTGCTTATCCTTTTTAAGAATTATTTCTCTTGCTCATTTTTTAACAAAAAACATGGTTGTTAAAATTCATTAAGTTTTACATCAATTAACACTGTTTGACACGTTTCTATTAATGTACTTGAAATAATTATTCAGAAACAAACAAAATGCAAAGTTTTACTGAATTAATAAAAACTATTTAATACTAACAATTTCATATTTTTCATTATGTAGTTATAGTTTATAGTTATAGTTATAGTTTAACTAGAATTTAAACTTGGCCAAAAATTCAAACTTAGTACCATAATTTAACTTATTTTGTTTATAGGTAAAAATTTATTTTAACTATAAGCTTTTACTTAAAGCATTTGAGCGGGAATTTAAATTTTAATAACGATTAAAAGCACAAGATTGTTCAAATTTTCAATAATTACGTCACAATTAAAATAAGCTACACCAAATTCAATCAAATTTTAAGCTCATTTCATTAATTACACTTTTGTTTAAGCAATGCTTACTCTGTAAATTATCTAGAAGAAAAAAGAAAGCTACATACAGCTTTGATTATTATTATTATTATTGTTGTTATATTGATTTTAAATCTTAGCTAAAAATTTAAACTTCTACTAAAACTCAGTCTTAATATTAAAATCTGATTTGTTTAGTTTTTTAAGTAAAAATATTTAGTAATAATTTGTTTTTATTTTAATTTAATTGTTTAAATGCTATTTTCCATGACTGTCATATATCTTTTATTTTAGATTTATTTAAGCACTGACGAGGTCTTTGACCAAAACTTAGTTTGCAAAATAAATTTTTGAAAGAATAGATATATTATATAGTTATATTGACTAAGTAAAAAAAAGTTTATAACATGAATCATAAAAAATGCGTATTTAAAAAAAAAATCTAATACTGAAAAAATTTACTTTTGATATATTTTATAAAACTTAAATAACAAAGTTCTTTTTTTAAAGGTCACAGCTGTAAGGTTTGAAACATAATTATTAGCAAAAATAATTATTAAGAACAAATAATTTCAAATTAAATTTACATATAGTTACAAATATTTTAGCATCATAAAAAAGTTATATCTTTAATAACACAATGATAGTATATGAGGAAAACTTAAATTTAACTTTTTTCTAAAGCACGGTTGTTCATTAGAAAGTTTTTATATTATTTATTATAGTTTTTAAAATAAAAGATTAATATTTTTAAGTTTTTTAAAATTGTTTTGTTAAAAAACTTTGTATTTTAACTACAGACAAATAATTTTTCATATGTGTTTTGTACTTGTCTACATATATAATCTTTTTATTTTGTTTAACCGCTTAGTGGCGGTGAAAATTAGTCCAATTGAAATAATAATAACAAGGTGAATGTTGTTTTCTTCTCATAATCATTTTATTAGCAACAGTTTATGGGATTCTTAGTATGACGTTACTATTAATAACTTTGTTGCTAGTATGATAATAAAAAGTTTTATAAGTATATTTATTAAGAAATTAAACTAGTTATATGCTATACATTAGTTAAAAGTATGTCAATAAAAAAACCAAGGGACTTTATTTTAATAGATTAGAAGAACAAACTTAGTTAATCTTCAATTAGAAAATTAGGTTCTTACTTTGTAATATTTGACTCGTAACTTTTTTTTTTCTATTTATTTATAACCTATAGTATTTTAAATAAACCATTGTATTCTATACCTTCAATATAATTCATTTGACAGTTTAAGCAGCACAAAATTATAATCAATAATTTAGAATAGCTTACTCTTTTATTCGTTTGTTTGTTTTATTAAAAAATAAAATACTAGTAACTTTCATGTGTATTAAACTTTGTTTTGTTAATGTTTATTGTTGTTTAAACTACTTTATTGCATTAATATTTTAAAAAGATTTTGTCATGGATTTTGTTGATTTTTTATAATTATAACAAAATCAGTAGCTTATAGTTTAAAAAAGACATCGCTACTACTAATTGCTAATCTTATACTATAAGACTGTGTATGTACTGTATATGTACTCTTTTAAATCTTAATTAAAATTTTAGTTAGTTATTTATGTTTGACTTTAGCTATGTTTAATTATAAAAATATTTTTTTTTATGGGTCAGATAATCTATATTTAGTATAACTTCAATTAAATAAACTAACCGAAATTTTTAAGTTGTTAGAAAAAATACAAAATAAGATTTTTGTTTTTGTTTTATCATATCACATCGGTTGTTTAATAAAATTAAATCATTAAAAAATTATAAATACTTAAGGTTATATCTTTTGAAAAATCTTAGCTAAACATAATTCACTTTTTGTTGGAAATTTTATAGATATTTCAAGGTTTTTATTATATTAAGTATTGGAATTTAGCTAGATATTTTACTTGAGTTATCTAAATATTGTAAAATTTAAAAAATTCAGATTATTTGTTTGTGCTAAATTATGTCATGTAAACGTGAAACAAACTTACTTCAGGTACAATAATAAAACAACGATCAAACGATTATTTTATATTTGCTAAATCTTAAACACAGTTTCTCGAGAGGTTTCGAAGTCTTTATTTAATTTATTTCATTTCTAAGATATTTATAGAAAATAGTTACAAGGTTTTTCAACTTTTGTGAATATCTGTAAATAATTGACGAAATTAAACAAAACATAAAGCAGTTCAGTATTCTTTTAAGTTTGTTAATTGAAAAAAACATATTTATTATTTTCGCACAGAAGCTTATAAGCTTGCAAATATTAGTATAAATAACACCTTAGGCAAATGCTTTTAAAAGCAACATTTAAGATTTTTTTTATCCATATTTTAAGTTGAAATACATTTTTTACTAAAAAATTGTAAAAATAAAAATAAAAATCCTTGAAACTCTTTTGTTAACATGTTTGATAAAGCCTACAATTAGAAATTTATATGTTTTTAGTTTTAAGCTGTAATGTTAAATGTAAAACTTTTAAAATCAAATAAAGCTGAATATACTTGTCATATTATTTTAAACTTTTTACTTCTTGTCACAAGCACTAATACACTTTGAGATAATTAAGTTTAGTTAATAATAAAATTTTAGGTAACAAAATTTTATTTTATAAATATTGAACAAAGAAAAACGATTGTGGGAAATATTTATAATTTATTTTTATACGTTAATTTACCACGTGTCTATATTCTTAATTAATTTAATTATTGACGTTACCATGCACATTTCTATATACAAAAAGTATTTATATTCGTTTCAAAACCAGTAGTTCATTAAACATGATACTGATGTAGAGTTCAAAAAAAAAAATGCGTAACTATATTATTTATTTCATGGTAAATATGTTTGAAAAAGTTGCATTTTAGTTGCTTTAAACTATTTTTTGCTTTAATAAAAACTTAAAAACTCTTGTAACAACATTTTATTCAAATTTGTATTCAAAATAAATTTTAGTTATTTTATGACGTGAATTAGAGTTAAATAACTGTAATCTTTCTAAAAAATCACTAACACTTGTACAACTTAGGTACAAAAAAAGAAATCAATTTTAGTACAGCGTTTCGTAATGTTAGTTTTTTGTTGTTTTTGAATAAACATTGTTATAAAGTACTGTTGATGTCACACGAAAAATTTTCTGAAAACATTAAACTTAACATTTTTTAATAGTAATAAAAGTATTTGTTTATTTTTCTTATTGCTAGATTAAATTGTTTTAGCATAGTTATTTTTTTTAACAAATGTTTTGTTTCTTTATTTAAAAGTGTCTATACAGATCTAAATGAATGTATTAAACCCTTTATTAATAATGATATATACAAAAGTTATCTAAGATAGTTCTTTTATGTTTTAATAATTAAATATACGAATAATCACAAATAATTGGTGGTTAAATATATAATTTTGTGTTGAAAAAAGTTTAGAGTCATAAAATTAGGATTACCATGCATTGTAGAATTAATAATGATTTTGTTACCCGAGTCTATCGAGTTTTAAAGTTTAAAATCAGGTCGAAAAGTAATCAACCAGTTTAAATGTAACAACAAATTGTTTTTACTATATAGAAAAAGTGTGTAAATGTTTGCTCACTACGTCACGATGAAACTTGTTGCAAATGAATTAGATAATTTATAAAAAAAAATTGCTCGCATAACTTTACATAAAATTTTGTTTTTCATTTTCTCTCGTAATAGCTTGTTGTCTTCTTATTTTATGTTTCGCTTCAATCTCGTAAAAATTCAATTATTTGTTATTATTCTGCGTTCGTTTTATTAAAAATAATTTAAAAGTATAACTGTTCTAATAGGAAAATATATGTTTATCGTTTGTGTGTTTTGTTTAAGAGTGTTTGTTTTTTTTTAGGTTTTCTACACTACGTACATTTTAATCTTTGTATAAAGTAACTTATGAAAAATTATTTAAAACATTAATGTTTTTATTTTAATACTTGTGGACCTACGAATATATAATCATTAAACTTAATTTTATCTTATGATAAATAAAAGTAAATTAGAGTGATAACGATAAAAAAAATAAGAACACCTATACTTTGTTAACTAACTTATTAATAAATACTTAAAACTTTAATTTCCATACTTTCACTATTTAACACTTGTTGACTTGCAAACCTACAAAAATAAACATTTATTTAATTTTATGCGACACAAAAATAAATTAAAATGCTTGTCATGGAAAAAATAGAACGTGTCTACTACATATTTATTGCAATTATAATCTTTGGTATACTTTGAGAATGTAAAACTTTAAATTTTGATAGAAAATGCTTTATTTATAGTACTAAGTTTCTTTAAATTAACAATAGTATTAAAATATATAGTTAATATTTTTTAGCCTTGTTGAAAAAGGCTTTTAAATTGTCTCTCAAGAAATTAGACACAAACACTCTCGGGTTAGGTAAATCAAATTTGATTTTATTTCATATCTATTTTTGAATGCGACGATTTGTTGGCTTTGTTATATACGTCACAAGGTGATTTATATGCGACAAAAACATTGTGCAGCAGTATAAGCGTTATTTAATTAGTTAGAAAAATTTGTCTTAATTAGGAAAATAGTTTTATCAATAAAAATAAATTAGACTAACAATTTATCAAACAAAAAATTAAATTTAAAAATTTTTATACAAACTCAAAATAAAAACAATTTTATTTATTACAATATATTTAATAGTAAATATTTACTTTTTTGTTAGTTTTTGAAAGCTAAGATGTAAGTTTTATAAATCTAAAAAATACGTGGAGTGTCAAATTATTTAGTTTGTTTATTTAGAAGATTAAAGAAGTTTTTAGGATAAAATATAGGTTAAAAGATATTTTTTGTTTAAACAGTTATATATAAAGTTGTATTTAATTTGAAAATTGTTGGTTCTACGTAACGAAAAATAAAATATTATTAATTTATAGGACATTTAAAAATCTTGTAAGAAAAAACTTTATAAAATTATAGAGTTTTTGATAATAAAAATAAAAGTATTAAGTACATAGAACGAACAAGAATTTTTTTAAGGTAATAGTCCTGAACGCGAAAGAAATTCTGATTATTTTGTTACTATCAAAAAAGCTTAAGGAACAGGCTAACTGTTAAGCTGTAAGATAAGTTAAACCTAGACAGGTAATGTAACAAACATGTTTCGACTCTTTAATACTGTTCTCAACAAATTTTTCAAGAAACGGAGGCGTTTGTTATTTTTCTACTTATTATATTTTACATGTATTTATTTTAAACCTTGCAACTGAAAAATACGAACCGCAGAACTTTTTATATGTATTTTAAAGACAAAGTTAATTTTTAGTAAATCTGGTTTGCTTTTTAAAACAAGAGGAAGAGATCATTAAAACTAGAAAATATTTTGTTTTTATAATTTAAAACTGTTATAGTCAATGTTGATAAAAAACAAAAACACATTTTACTTCATAAAAGCAAATTTATTTTTACAACTAAGCTAAAAAAAAGCAATCTTATAATTAAAATAACAATTTATAGTGTGTAGTTAGATATTCTTTACTGAATTTATTTTCTAGTAATAAGATATAATTTTATAAAGAGATTTATTTATATAAGATAAACTTTTTTTTTAAATAAATGCTAGAAAAAAACATACCATTCCTAAGTGTAAAAAAATCAAACTTTATATCATGCAAAATAAGGTTTTCTAAGAGCTTTTTAAAACCTTAACTGTATTATGAAATAGATTTATACAAAAAAATCATTAATTTTAAAAATATTAAGAAGTGATGACGTCAAACAAGATACTCTTTTCTAAATTTTGTGCTATAGACATGAAGACTCAATATTGATTAACTTGATTCTATTTAAAAATTCGAATTACATACTTTTATTTACATACTTTAGTATGTATACGAATCTACTGAAGTTGACCTGTTTAAATGTTATGTATAGGTAGTCGTTCTACAACAATTTTATTTTTACTATAAAATATTAAAGTTATTCAATCAAACTATTTATTTTCCTCTAACAAATTATTTATCAGTGTTTATCATTACAAGGCATTAATTTTTATGTTACGCTCGTAAATTTTAACAGAAACGAATCTTTACCCCGAATTTTATTTAAAATAAAAAGCTATTCATTGATGCCAATTAAGTTTTATATATATATATATATATATGTGTAAAATAAAGTTCATTAGTTAAAAATATTTTTATTTAATCTAAAATTTAAATTTCTTTATGAATAAAAAATATTTTGTATTTTATTTCTAAAGAACTTATTTATAAACATTTTATATTAAAAGAGGTAAAAAAGCTAAGAGACAAAATCATACTTCAATGATAATCCCTAATATTTATTAATCTCAACTAACCATTATCATTTTATATACTTGATTCCTTCTTATTTCTATCCAAAGCGCCGTTACAACTTTTGTTAGAAAAATAAGCATCACTAATGATTTTCAAATGAAATTCTTTATTACCACTAGCCATCTCGAAGGTTTTTACAAAAGATTCATAAACAAGTTCTGTAGGTCAAAAATAAAACAAAATACAAACACTATTTTATGATCCGTTTATGATTTTTAATTTAGTATAAGTAAATTTTTATTAAAATGTTTATTATTTTTTGGTTTTAAAAGTGTTTTTAAAAACATTTTTTCGTTTATGCTTATGTAATTAAAAAAAATTATAAGCCTTTTAGCTTTATAAAAGTGCAAAACTCAAAATTCTTGAAATTAACTAAACAAATGAAATGTTAAGAAGTTTATTAAGCTTTAAGTTTTTTAATTTATTTTTTGACGAATCTCAAAATTTATTGAGTTGTTTACCTTTTGAAAGCCTCGACCATTTGGGACTCTTCAGCTCGATATCGATGGAGTCAAAAACATCTTTAAATTTTTCCTTAATGAGCTTTATGTCTTTAAAGTCAAAGCTTAATGTGAACTTATGACGACGCCCATCATGATAATCACCGTCACCTATCTCCTTTGCAACTGACTCTACTCGACCTGTTTTCATTTGAACATCTGATTTGATACGAGCTGCCTCAACTGCATTCCCATCTTTTACAGATGATGTTAGTTCTGATACATCTATTATTGATACATTGTAGTTAATAAATTTTACACTTAGTTAATTTTTATATAAACATATACATGTACTGGTATTTTAAACTTAACTTCAAAAAATATATATTTGAAATAGTAATACTTTACATATAAATACCTGAACTTAATAAACTGAAGTCGTAACAATTAAATCCAATGAGTAACTCTTGAAGCTCTTTTATTGCGTCACGGTCTACGTCACTGCCTTTCTTGTGCTCTACACAACGCTTCTTCAAAACCGCTGCCAACTTTTCGGTTATTTTTTTGTGATACAACCTCTTTTTTGAAAACTTTAAGTCCTAGCGTTTCAATGTCATCAACATCTTTTCCATCGTCTTTTGCATCTTCAATCCAAAGATTCAGTTGCTTAAAAAACTTCGCCTATATTTCAACTGTTTGCTTGTACGTTATCCAAATGTAGAAAAGTCCCGTAGTATCTCCTTGTCCTCTGTAAATCTCAGTTTGGACAAAAAATTTTGCTTGTTATGCTTTGTCAGCTCTTCTTCGAACATTTCGTAAAACTCCCGTCCCTTTTGGTGAAGTACGCATAGACCGCAATTTTTAATTACAGAGTCATCTCCTTTAGTATATTTATCGAGTTCTGAAAAGTGTCCTTTCAAGTGAAACCTTATACCTTTTCTCAATCTGTCCATTACTATTTTGTGCTTGCTTTCGTACTCATTAAGCATTTTGTGAACCTTCAAAGCGGATTTTGTACTTGTTTTGTCAAGTATCTTCGCATAACGAACGTTATTTTTCGCCATTGTGTTTTGTAGGCTTTCTATATGTTTACTTTGTTCAAAATTATCAGTCTAAAGTAAATATATGCTCGATTAAGAAATTGGGAAATAGTTCTAGATTTTAGTTATACTATTCATTTCTAGTGTTTAAAAATAAATATTATGCACGGAGTGTGTCTTTAGCAGTGAGTGTTTATTATGCACAAAATTTGGTTCAAAGTTATAAATAGAGCTTGGGCAAGATCAGGGTTGGAGTTAAAGTATGATTTAGGATCAGGATAAGAGTCACAGTTAGAGTTAGGCTCAGGATGAATAATTGCTAAGTTTCAGATTGTAAACTTGATGTCAAATTTAAAATGTGCGCTTGAAATCAAAATTATTATAAAATTTGCATGAAAATAATTTCAGTGCACAATTTAACTTTTATTGGCCAATAAAAAAGTTTACAATAAGGTTTAATTCTATTTTACTAAGTGAATTAGTTAAAAGCTAAACCGCAAGTCAATGCTTATTGATAAAAAACATATTGTTCTTGCTTTTATGTATAAATACGTATCATAGAACACGGTACTAGATCGAAGTTAAATCCTATACTTTCCTTAGTTTTAACAGAGTTTTTTTTTATTTTTATGTCGGCTTGCCTATTACACACGACTTAGTGTCTTAATCAAAGTTTTTTTAGTTTTGTGATTAGGCACCAACTTAGACATTATAATTGTTAAACATATTAAAACAACTTGAAGTATCTTTTCTTTTATAATAGGATCTGAGTTTAAACCTTTCTTTATTTTTAAAAACCAAACAAAAGTTAGAAAAATTCAATAACTGACTTGAAGTAAATATTAAACTATATAAGAACTTACGCAAACTTCTAAAAAAGTCATTCAAATAATATAACATTGTAGTTTGATTTCTTACTAAGTGCTTTTAATTGATTTTAAACTAGGTGCTATAACAAAATTTAATTATTTTCCTTTTTAAAGTGTTTTATATTTAGCTACTTAAGCATAAACTTTATTAGTAAACAGATAAAGTTGTGCTACCTCACTTAAAATAGCCTAAACACTTCCATTATTGAAAATTTTCAAAATATAAACCTTAGTTAAAAAAAAAAGTAACCAACTCCTTAGTAATAATCAAAAATGTTAATCATGTTTAGTAGTAAGTTACATGTAAAAATGTTAGTAGTAATCAAAAAGTTTACATTTATAATTACAAGTAGAACTAATTCCAAGGGGTACAAAAAGTCCTTAATTATATCCTAAAGGCTCAAAATTGCTAAAAAAGAATTATAGCAGGTCTAGATAAAAAGTTAACTTGAAAAGCTTCAGCGGAATGCTAAATCTAAAGACACTTTTAAAAGTTTTTTTCTTTTGAATCTTTTATTTATAAAGAAATTAACTTTAATTTAACAACTATTTTATATTACATTTTTTCAACAAGAATTGTGTTTTATAAAACATCCTTAAAGTTCTAACTGAACCAACAATTTGTATAGTTGTAAAGTGATTTTAACCACTTGGTTTTTAGCATATATTTTCTAATTTATTTTTACTCTTTGTGCAGTTGAAATATGACAGTAATGCCGGTTAATTTAATTTTTTTTTAAGCTTTAAGTATAATAAACTTTTTGACACTTTGAACCTTTTTATGATTGTGGCGATGAGAGTATGGCGAAAAAATTATTCGAGCATAAAACTTGCTGTTAATAAAAAAGACGCATATCAGTTGTTCAGAAAATGATCTTTATGCATCTCGCAACTTGAAGCAACTTTTTTACTCAGGCAAGCATGAATTAAACACTGATCACCGACCAAAAAGTGTTTTTCTAAACTCAAAGTTTAACTCTTGTGTAATTGTGTGGCAACGTTTTTATTGAAATCTCGCAACTAAATCTAGTTTGGAATGTTTGTTTTAAAGCTTAGTTTATAAACTTTTTTATTGTTATCTTTTATTATCTGACATGTTGTACTGATAAAACTTAGTTTACATATAAATACTAAATGTTCGAAAATAAGTAAGTATTAACAATAAGAAACCTATCTAAACTTTACAGGCAATTTATTGTTGAATATGTTGTTAAAAGTTTAAGTACACTTTTGGACATTCTATCATTATAGATAAAGAAATATTTTTCTTAAATTTTTCTAACCTGTTTAATGCTTTAGATTTAGTTTTAATTTAATAAATTTAATACTTAAGTTACGAAAACAAAAATTTTTCATTGAATTTAACACGAAAATCGATTTAAGTTTTAACTTTTTTTTTTATATTTACATTGGTATGTCAGGAACAAGCAGAGAGCGCTCGTCCCACGATAAAGTATTTCTTAACCGCTAAACTAATTTCTCAAAATTAACTAAATGTTAAGGTGCAAAGCTTACAGATATTTAAAATGTGCATAAAACTTAGCAAAAAAAATATCCATAAATACTTATTTAAAGAATTACCGTTTACGTAGTTTTTGTGAATTAATTTAATTAAAATCGCGCAAGCAATCAAATGCTAAGTTTTTTTTATTAATTGTAATTTTTAGTATTTTTTTTTCTTACATTGACTCTTAAATTTATAAAACTAAAGTAGGTATAAATAAAAAGTTTAAACTTAACTGTACTTTTTAATAAAAACATGCAAATAAGTTGTTTGATTATACACTGTACTTTTTATTTGATTATACACTTCAAAATAAAATAAGTGATTAAAAAGTACTGAAAAACTTTAAAAAACTCTTAATATATACTTTAGATGTAAATAGTACGAATTAATTAGTATTTGTCAAAAGTAAATTTTTAAAGGTCAATAATAATAAGTATAATAAAATTCTTTAAACATTGAGTTTTTTAAATTAAAACGTGAAATGTATTTTGACGTAACGCAATTTAAATACTTTATAACCTGATTATTTAAATATATAAATAAGCTTGCATTATGTAAAGATAGGGAAGTTAGGTTTTCTAACATAAATTGTTAATTATAAAGTCGTTAGAGATTTAGAACAAATTAGAGTGATACAGACACAAAAAACTCATTTTTAGTCCATTAAAATAAAATAAAAACAATTAAATTCAAAAAAATCTAAGGAAACAACGTTAGTTTCAATTTCAACTAATTAAACAATTATTTTATAATAACAGCAACGCTTCCCCACTGCTTAGCTTACCATTATGGATAATATTAAAATCAAAATGGACAAAAACTCAGATCGATATATTAGGATTTAATTATATTTCAGTAAATAAAATCAAACATATTTTTTGTGTACATAAAACAGTAAATAAAGTTTATCTTTTTTAAATAAATCTTATACTTGTATATAAAACTTTGAACAACAACTTTTACTTAAGTTTAATTTATTACAACTAAATGTGCTTCAAGCTTTAGTACAACCATAAAAGTAAAAACTAATCTTTGCTAAAATTGTGTATTTAGTTAATAAATCTGTATGTTAGAATTACAGTAACTTGAATTACTAGACAAAGAGATCCTGGGTGTTAACCGAAAGGCAATACTAAGTTTTTAACTATTCTGCTAGCTTAATCTTGTATTAATGTTCAAACGTTTGCTTTTAACTTCTGCTTGTTTTTCTTTCAGTTCAACTCTTAATCTTCTAACTTTTTTGTTCCCAGTTTTGTACGGTCAACATCAATTTTTAATGTTAATTTCTCTTCCATGAGGATTGTTTTTAGGTTCTTATACTCAGTTATATTTTTAAAGTAGATTGAGTTCTTAGTTTAGAATAATTGGTCTTGTTTTATTACTGCTATATTTATCCTCAAAGTATTATAAAGTTCAGTTTAAGTCAAAATGTTACGACCAAAAATTAAATTATTCAACAATCTTGAATTGAGTAAAGATCTTTTTAAGCATTTTTAATAGTGTAAACTATCAACTATTACATTTTTCAGAAAAATTAGAACTTATATTTTTAAAAGCTTTTTTCTCTGTTAGTTTTTTTTTCATTTTAAGCATTTTTTCTCTTATTAATGTCAATTTACTATCGATGTTGATAACTTTGTCGGGTTGTTTCGTAATCTTGTTACATAATCTTTCTGGATTTACTGAGTATTTTATTTCAAAATACTCAAGTTTGCTTGAATTTTTTTTAACTTCTATAAGACTCTTATGAAGACTTATTTTCTTTAAACCTCCATGTCGGTTTTCTAGGTTTTTTAAACGCTTATTTATAGTTATTGATTTTCTTCCCATATTAATTATTCAAATTACTGATTTTGTTATCAAATAAATCATATATACTATGTATTTTTTACTCCAAGTTGTATCAGGAAATCTTTTGTGGTTTTGTAAATTTTACTGCCTTGAAGGACACTTCTTATATCTGCCTCAGACATATTAGTTTAATTACATATAACCTTAACATTATATTTGCATTTTAAATAGGTTTTCAATGCAAACTCTTATACAAATTATAATAATGTTTTATAGTTATAGTAAACTCCATTTTGATAAGCAAACCAATTAGAATTCAAAAAATAAAGCTAATAAAACAGAAAACATACCATATATGAGTCGTTAAAATAGCAAGGAATTTTTGTAAAGTATAGAAACTAATTAGTATATATTTTTTTAACTCAGCAATTGTTTGTACTTCTTTATTTAATTTTTTAACAAAGTAGTGACGTAGTATATATATATATCATAATTGTATGTTATTTTAATAAAACCTGTATGTAAGCTCAAAAGGGTATATGTGGTATCTCGTTCAAAATTTAAAAATTTTGCAGCCAAAAAAGGCTGGTATTAAATTACAAGTCTAGGAACAGCAAAATACCTGATAGTTTTTGTTTGAGAGTATAAAGTTAGTTTTAGTCTTATATAGTTAATGAAATTTTTAGTAAAAACGTTTTTTTTGCAAGTTCTTAACTTCAGATTTTTATTTATCAAAAATTTCTATCAAGTGGTTAACTTAATTTTATAACTTGTATAGTGAACCAACTGTAACTGTTTTAAATAGGTTATTAAATAAAATCAAAGTTATACTAACATGTTTTATTGTTGAAGTTTGATTTATATTTTGTTTACAAACTTAATAAAGAGTTTTACAGAGTTTTATTAACTAAATACCAGGTAAGTAGCTATCAAGCTGATAACCAAAATTTACCAAAAGAGTAAAATTTTAAACTAAATCACATTGACAGCAATCAGTTATTATACAATTAGCAGAAACTTAGAAATAAAGTCAGATTTTGTGAAGTTTATAAAAGTATGCTTAACTACTTATTTATAAATCTCATATATTATAATTAAGTAGTAAAAACTTAGTTAATATTCAGATTGTATAAAATTGTTAAATTCAACTTATTTTGAAAAAATGATTTAAAATTTACAATTTTTAAAGTTCTTACGTTTCAAACAATTTTTGATTATTAAAATGTGTTTATTAAATAAGCTTCTTATGACTAAAAAAGTAGCTGTTGTTTTACTTAACAACCATAAAGCCTTTATTGTTTCAATTAAAACTAAAATTAAAAAATATAGTAAATCTTAATTAATATACATAAATATTTTACTTTTCCCTACAAATTGAGATTCTTTTATATTACCAAAAGCAAAATAGTTTGTATATATAGTCTAAATAAGAGTTTTAAACAACTATTTATAACTTTAATCCAGTTGAAAACTTCTAATTGTACTCTAAAATAAAACTTGTTATATGTTTGTTATATAATATTCATTAATAATTTGTTTATAATTAACTTGACATAATAGCCGTTTTATTGAGAAAGATAATAATTTAAATATACACGTTTTCATTACTTTTAAGTTACTTTACAACTACCTTTTTTATTTTTTATTTAAATAAAACAACTATAGCGCTCTTAAGAACAAATCTCAAACAAAACCAGTTCTATTAAGAGTTTTACAATTTTTATAAGTTTTTTGAATTCAACAAGTACTAAAAAGTTTATTTAATTCAAAGACGTAAGAAGTATAAAGTCATTAATGTTAATTTTTATTAAAAATTAAAACTAACAAATACTTCTAATTAGTCTTAGGCGTTTAGTCCAAGTTTAAACAGCCTAAACTGGCTGACAAACCATCACTAATATAATAACAAAAATATACTAAATGTTAGTTTATTAAAAGCTAATTTAACTTCACTTTACAGTAAAACCCTTATTTAAGTACTCAACTTAGCTTTCAAGTATATTAGAAGAGAAGTTTATTAAAAAGGAAAGGTTATACTTTATTATGTAGTTCAAAGTATTGATATAATTTAAAGCTGTACCATTGTATTAACTGTATTAATCTAAAAAAATAGAAAAACAACTATAAAATCAACCAATCACCAACCTTTGAAAGCAAAACTAAAATTAAAAGTTTTTCGCAGTAATTTCGTTTTTGCAATTCGTAATTATTTGGATTTTCCCACAATTGTTTTCTTTCAAACAAAAAATACTTCCTAGTTTATTTTCAAAAAAATATTTATGTATTTTCAAACTAGTTTGTATTACTTTTATACAACCTATTTATACGGCTTATCATACAATCCAGCAAAATAAAAACATAACAACGTTTAATAGTAGAACTGCTAATAAACATTATTAAAGCTTGGAGTCTTAAATTGCACTTCAAAAAGTCCAAATACAGTTTTTATTTAGTTTAAGTTAATCCGACTTTAATAAAATGTTTTTTTATTAAGAATATTGTTTATGGTAAAATTATTTATAGAATTGCTGATAAGTTTCGATAAAACTTGCAATTTTTAACAACGCTTTAAAAATTTCTAAGATTTTTTTTTCAACTTAAATAATATAATGTTTCAAACATAATGTTTGTTAACAAAATCACTGTTTTTATTTGTAACAAACGCTATTAATTAATGCAGTATATCTAACACTACAATAACAAAACAGTATAATAGAACATAATTTTCAATACAATACAATGCATTTAATAAAGTTTAAAAAAAATATCGCTCAATTAGCTCATCAGTTAATTAATTTAAAAAAAGAATAAAATTGGTCATTTTGGAAGTCATTGAAAATACTGATTTGTAAACAAAAGTAAAAATTAAACAATTACAACTTGTTACTTTGAAAAGAATTACATATTATAATTTCAAGGTTAAAGTTAGTTCACTTTAAATAATGTAGCTACTTATAATTATTCTAAGTCCGTATACTTTATATTATTGGTTTATAAAATATCTTAAAAAAGTAAAGCAGGCCACTATATTTTCTCTCACAGTTTTTTGACTCTAGCGCTAGTTCCTTTTTTCTAATTTATAAAGAACTCAAACAATCATTTTTTTTTATTTTTTAAGTTTTACAAAACATGAGTTTGTTAGTTGTATAGCAAATTTAGCTTACTTATGCTTTTTGTATAAAAAAGATTGTTTATAAAAGTTAAGTAAACACTACAAATATTAACATTTATTAGCTAACCTATTTATTTTTATATTCTAATCAAATCGATACATAAACGTAACACTTTTATTAATAACTATAAAATATGTATAAGTTTACAAGTAAGTTAAACTTAACTTGAAATAAACTAAAAATTTAAAAATACTTCCATTTAACACAGTAGTTTAATTTAAAACTAAGTTATTTAAGTTTAAGTTTTAAAAATTTAATGTTAATCGTTTGCTAATACTGATACTAGCGAAACAAGTTCACTGAATTAAATAATAATTACGAATTTAAACAGAACTCTTTCTTTATTTAACTAACACGTGTGTCTATCTTATAACAAATCAACAAACTTCAACGTAGAAAATAAAAGCTTTAGTAGATAATACAATTTAAAATAGGTCTATTTATCTGTTTATTAAAATAAGAACGCAGGCTGGCCTTTGGCATGTCGTAAGCCGTCGAATTTAGTAGGTTCTTGTATTTTGCTTCAACTCTTAGTATCACCAAATACCATACAAGTTGTTATATTATAAAAAGCTAAGCTAGCCTTGTGATTAGTTAATGTAGTAGAAAGATGTACAGTGAGTGTTTTTAAGTTTCTTTTTGAGGTAATTTATAAATGTATATAATAGTTAAATACATTGTACCACTTGTAAAGTTAAACTGTTTAATAAACTAGTTTTTCTAACTTTATCAAGATAAAACTAAATTTTAAATATAAAACTAAAATGACGGTTTATAAACGAAATCTGATAAAAATGAACTTGTTGTATTAAATTACAAAGTAAGGCTATTTAAAGAAATTGATAACAAACAAAAACTACTTATTTACAAGTTGTTTTTAAGTTTTTATTTTACTATAATTTAACAATTTACGCAAATGTTTTTACAACAAACTACATATTAAGAATACATGTTGCTTATAAATGTAAAGTAGTGTATTGATTCCATATTTTTGTATCGAAGAAAAAACCTTTTTTATATAAATTTAAGTTTATTTTACCAAGTATTTTGAACATGAAAGATTTACGACAGCTATAAAGTACATAAAAGTAGTTAAACTGTTGAAAATTTTGTCAACTTAATATATATTTTTTTAAGAAAGTTATTTCTTAAACGTTAACGCAAAAAAAAGAAATTAAGCAGTTTTTCATCAATATGTATTATTTTATCACAATGTTGTGACGTCTTTTGTTAATCCCACAAACCTGTTGTTACGAAATAAGAACAAATAAATACTAAATTTTAAAAATAAAAATCGTATTTATAATTGTTTTTAATTTATCTAAAAAATGTAGTATAACCATAAAATATTGATGCAAATTTTTGCATATGTTGAATAGTAGGTTCTCAATGAAATTTACAATTTAAAATCACAACATAAGGGTCGAAACACTTCAGATTTTTAGACTAAAATATTTTGGTTGAATTTAAAATAACTATAAAAACGTTTTTATTTAACAGTAAGCATAAATAATCACAAAAAAAAAACTGTTTATATATGTTTTTGTTATTTTCTTATTAAAATTCGTACAACTTTATAAATTTTGCAAATGGTACTTAACTTTCAGTTAACAAACATTTATCATTTATAATGTTCAATTTACGTATTTCAGCCGTTTTAGGCCGTTAAAAATAGTTAAATTAAAATGGAATTAAGTATTTTAATTTTAGTATTTATCTATTCTTATTTCGTAACAAGAGGTTTGTGGTATTAACGAAATACGTCACAACATTGTAAATATATAACAGATTTTGATAAAAAATTGCTTGATTTATTTTTTTAAATTTAACGTTTAACAAATTACTTGTTTAAAAAAATTTATATTAAGTTGACAAGTTTTCAACAATTTAAATACACTTATGCACCCTATGTAAATCTTTTATGTACAAAATACTTGGTAAAACAAACTTAAGTTTATTTAAGAAAGACATTGTCTTCTGTACATAAATATGAAATTAAGATACTAATTTACATTTATTAGCAACATGAATTACTAATATGCAGTTTGTTAAAAAACTAAGTGCGTAAGTTTTAAGATAGTAGTGAAGTAAAAACTTTAAAACAACTTGAAAATAAGTAGCATTTGTTTGTTATCAATTTTTAAAAGTAGCCTTACTAAAATTTTTATTACAACAAGTACGATTTCAACAGATTTTGTTTGAAAACTATCATTTTTGTTTTATATTTAAATTTGAGTATGATCAATAAACTTCAAAAGCATTTTAATGCAATTGTTAATCGCCAATTTTTAGAAACTACTGAAAAGAGCAGTATATATTTGAAATGACCATTTTGTATAGGCAAAACTTAAAATTACTTTTCAGCTAATTTAGTAAAACAGTGTTTTAAAACACTGGCGAAATTAACTGGCGAAAAGATGTTTGTTATAACAAACACAAAACAAAATTTTGTAAAACAAATTAGCCTTTAAACTTGATTAACATTTTTCAATTTTGTTTAACATAATTTGTTGATGAGATCGTATTTCTTCAAGTTGTTCTTTAAATTATTACTTTTAATAAACATAAAGTTGACTAGAAAATAGAAAAAGGTATGAATATAAATACATTATATAAGCACAACACTCATTATTTTTAACCGTGAAACGCGATTATATGGCCAATTGAATTTTTTAATATTTCTATTTTAAAACTATTAATTCAAAATTTTACATTAATACACTATTTATTTGTTTTTTATTGTCTTGTGATCTGATTTATTTTATTTAAACAAAATCTTTACTTATAATTTATTCAGCAATATATCTAAAGTATGATTGTTTTAATTGCATTGAATTGATATTTGTACAATAACTTTAAAATAGTGTACAGCGTATAAAAAGTAGTGAT
Organism: Thalia democratica; assembly: GCF_965202585.1. Lineage (NCBI taxonomy): Eukaryota > Metazoa > Chordata > Thaliacea > Salpida > Salpidae > Thalia > Thalia democratica. Next base: position 82,577,410 of record NC_139166.1, read on the forward strand.
GTCATTTACTAAACCCCTTAAATACTTACTTTTAATTAAACTATTTAAAACAAGTAAGTTTAGTTATTTTATAATGCTGGTTGAAAATTAGTTTGAACGGCATAGAGCGGTTAGCATTTAAACGATATGTTCAAATAAAATTAGTATAATTACTTAAGTTTTTCTAAATAATAACATTAATGGATTTTAACAAATTGACTATTTGCCTTATAGACACTTGGTATGTTAGAAAAATTACAGAAAATAAAATAAAGCGAACAAGGATAAATAAGAATATTTTTAAGCTATATTTGTTTGTGCGCCCTTATAAACATTTTACAAACTTAAAAAAAATAAATTAGATTAAAAACAAAACTCTAAAAAAAAACAAATTAATAAATAAATATTTGTATTTAATTTTTTTTTCCTCTAAAGTAGCTAAGAAAATAAAAATCAATATCATACATCTTAAAAACAGTATATTTGATTAACATTTAATTTATAATCTTCAAAAAATTAAAAAACAATCATGTAGTAAGAATGAACTAAATAAACTACCTTTCTATTACTCTATTATGTATTAACTAGTTGTTGATTAAATCTCTGTTAAACTGTAAGCACTAGTTGTAAGTTTCAAAAAAAATAACTTTAATTTTTTAATAGTTTGTCAAAAAATATTATGGTACCTTGTTTTGCTATATAGTCTTTTTCCAGTTATTTTAAAACAAATTTTATTTCATTGCAACAGAAGGATATTTATTCAAAACAATCTTTTATTTAAAAAAACAAACAAATATTTATATTTTCAATTAAAGTGTTTTGGCTTAAATATCTAGAAATGAGTTATATGTTGGATAAAAGATTATCAATAAAATTAAATGTAGAACTCATTGTTGCCATCATTCATGTTTGATTTTCATTAAATATTTCGAGAATTTTTTTTGCATATTCTCTTAGTTCTGACAATTATGATTATAAGTTTGTTTTTTCTATCAAACTTAAAACTTATACTTTATACTAAAATATCACTATAAAACACCAACAATTATTTAAAAAAGGATTAGTTTGTCATAACTACAAAATATTTTATCTTTACTTTAATACAACAAAGTAGTTATAAAAAATTATTATAACATTTCTGAAGTCAAAACGTTTGAAATCAAATAATCAGGTAAGAGAAACTATGTATTTTTATTTTTTAGAGTTTTAAACAACTTCAACAAAACTAAAAAGTTTGCATTTGAATTATGCTGTAGTTATATTTTTAGTAGCTTAGGTGCAATTCATGCAATCGAACATAATATAAAAAAAATTACAGTCTCAGACTCGACGTGCGAGAAACTAATATTTGAAATAAAAACTAAAAATTTGAGAACCTAAAACTTTCAAAAATAAACATGTTTTTTTCAAAGTTAACATACATTTTATGTATAAAGATTTATAACAAAATTATATTTTTCTAATACAGAGATCGGCAGCTTTCCTGGTATCTAACAAATTATTTTTAAACCTTCTGTGGTTGTAGACCACCTTGAGAAGCTTTTCGCTGGGCCTGTTCTTTCTCCGTCTTCTGTTTTTTCCCGCTCGAGTTGTCCCGGCAGCATTTCAGGATCGTAGCTGCCTTTTTCCCAATTCATGTCAATAAATGTTCCATTTATTTTTACATTGTTGCCCAGCTTAAGAAGGTTGTAAGCTTCTGTAACCGTGTCATATGTTACAAACGACACATTGGTTCTACACTGGATTTTACAGTCAGGAAAATTATTTCTCAGAATTTCCTTGTTAAGACCGTGAGACGCGCCAGCATTGAGGAAAATTCTCCTGTTCATTTTTTATTTTAATTGCCTGTAAAAGAGGTTTTTTTAATACTTGTCACAATTGTAAGTTAGATAACAATTGACGATGTACTTTAATAATCATTGTTGTAAGCTTTCTATAATTAAAATCAATGTAATCACAAAATTAACAAACTAATTATTTTTATCGCTACGTTTTTAATTATTTTGTGTATCTATAAAGAATTTTAAAAGTAATTAATATCTTAAATGAAAATTGTAGCTGATATTATTCTTATTGTTTTATAGAAGTAAAAATGAAACTAACATGATTAATAAATAAACTTGTTTTTAATGATTTTCCAGTCCTCTAAAATTTTAAACTTTTTTAAGACAGAAGAATTTAACAATTTTATATAAAAGTCAACATTGTTTTTTAAATGACAGCTTGAATTAAAAGTCGCTTTTACTAACTATATAAGAAATGTAGTCACTTTTAATAAAAGTAACTAACACGGAGCTATGCGCAAACAAAAATAATCTCAAATTTATTCAGAAACATTAATAAAATCAATTTTCTTTTTAATTTTTTGAGCTAAGGACCTTAAGTTTTGATAATTCTTATTGTAATATTTGGAAAATCTAAAAATATTTTGTACTTGTTTAAATAAAATGATTTAAGTTTGAAATTTAAAAAATACTTCGGACAAAGTTTTTAAATATTAATTGTAAAATTAGTCTAAAATATCCATATTAATTGTAGATCAGAAATATTTTTAGTGAAATGCATTAACTTGCCTTATTAGGTTTAACTTTGATAGAAAACTTGGAATACTCTTAATATAGAATTAAATGTTTTCCAGATAAATTTTTTTTTATAATAATATGGTTTTAAACGTTTAGCTTTTTAAAACAATTATTTACATTGTATTTTATAAGTTATATAATATTCTAAAGTGGAGCCATAAGCTAAAGTAATAGAAAAATCAGTTGCTTATTTTCTTAAACTAAATACAATATTACATAATGATTGTGTATAATATATATATGTATATATATATATATATGCACAACAGTATAGAGTTACTTACATTGTATATTATTTTTTATTTATAACCAAGAATGAAAATATTGTTAAAAGTTCATTTAATTTAACTGCACTAATATTTCAACTAAGTAATTTAATTTGATCAATCAGTTATTATTTGATGATGATTTTTAAAAACTAGTAAGACGAAATTGTCTTATATCAAAACTTGATTTCAAAGCTGTTCGCAATATTTAAGCTTTTTAAACGAAAACTTTCATCAAATGTAAACGTTACTAATTATAAGTTTTAAATAAGATAAACCTACCAAACAGTCCATTTTAGCTAAACTTTTGGTAATTTTTTACAAGAGTAAAATCAAAGTTCATATTACTGAACTATACTCAAAAACTTATATCAAAGCTTAGAATAATACTCTAAGTTTAAGGTAATTAGAAGATCTTAAAAATCTTATCTACAGTTTTAACAAATTCAGCACAACAAAAAAGTTTGCATTTTAGTTTTATTTTGGTTTTATTTTTAGTAGCTTAGGTGCAATTCATGCAATCGAACATGAAAAAAAAAAACTAAAAAAAAATATAATCTCAGATTCGACGTTTGAGAAACCAATATTTAAAAAAAAATTAAATTTTAAGAACCTCTAACTTTCAAAAATAAAAATGTTTTTTTTCAAAGTTGCATTCATTTTATGTACTTTATATTCATAACAAAACCAAGTATTTTTCTAATACAGAGATCGGCAGCTTTTCCTGGTATCAAATAAATTATTATTTTAAAACTGTCGTAGCCGTTGTTATATATAAGCATCTGTAAAAATTAAACATTATAAATTAAGTATTTTAAATAAAAATGGTAAGATAATTTGATAAATAATATTTTATTAAAAAAATAAAATCTAGCTCAACGTTTCCACTAGTTTTTGTTTTACAACATTATAAAATGAAAGTTACATTGCTGGCCAAACAACTTGATGCTAAAGACCCGACTTTGTTAACCCTTGCTGTAAAATTTACTGTATTCGTAGATCATATAAGCTTTGATAAAATTTCAACAATGGAAAGCTTAAAAAATATGTTTGTAAAATATTTTCAAGTTTGCCTAAATTTTATAAGTAGGTAGTATAACAGGTAGTGGTTATCTCAAATATGTGTAATAAACTAGAAATAAACTAAAGTTTTTACTTTATTGGCCTATTAAGCATATAATTTTTAGCGACAACTCAAGTTTACATTTAGCGAAATTATGTTACAAAATTATATTTGCTTTAAAAATACTGTTTGCAACAAAATCTTACTGGCGTAACACAGCAAACATTTGAGTTTCTCTTTACTATATAAACAAACATAGATTGTTATTAAGCTACAGTTTTAATTTGTTTATTATTCTCGTGTTTGTTTATTTTTCATCGCAATAAGCGCTTAACATAAAATTAATTAGACTTATATTTTATATTATACAAGCGTATGCTACAAATGTTAAACTATTTACAATTTAATAAAACCACCAAAACAAGCGATCAGGTTTTGAACTTTTGTAAAAAGTTACTTTTTATTTGTCAATGGTTTTCAATACAACAAGAACCTATTTAACCATAGAGGTTATTTCTTTTTTTGTAGATATAACTTGTGATTTTTATTATAAAAGAAGACTAATAGTTTATAATATGCCCTACTAACTTATTTTTGAAATAAAAAAACAAAACACATGTACAAATATTTAAATATAAGAAAAAAAGCATTAGTTAACTTTCTGCGCTAACAAGCGTTAATGTAAAATCTCAAGTAATGTTTAGTAAAGAAAGTAAAAAAAGTATCATAGAATATATGAAACTAAAGTGCAAACTGTTTAGTTTATTAAAAAGTTTAAAAAAATCATGTTAACATCTCAACTTAAAATATAGTGTAGTTGATTATGTAACAAACTAAACTTATGATATTGCTACTTATACCAAAAATCGGATAACATATTTATTAAAACATACTTATATCACTTTAAAAATAAAAGTTTCTCTAATAACAAAATAGTATATTACTAGTTACGCTTTTAATTGAAAACACTAAGTTAAAAATTTTGTTTTATTTTTAGACCATTCAAGTAACAAAAATTTTATTAACTTGCAAAAAACGTAAGTGACGTCATAATAACAAACTTATAGACTGTTGCTTTTAAAATGATTATAATTAAAAAAATAGTTATTAGTTTATGTAGCTTGTACGTTAAACTTAATTTTCACCGAAGCTGAGCGGTTAGTTAATTTAGTTTACTAATTTTTCACATCAATACAGCTTGTTAATTTTTAAAGTTTAATAATCTCTTAACCTATTTTGTTTATTTAGTAAAGCTTTTTACCAAAAGTGTGAATTAGTATAAATTAAAATGTTTTTTAAACATAAATTTTAATAGTTTATTAACAAGCACTCAAATATTTTTTTAAGATATTTTGATACAAAATATTAAGTTTATATTTAAAGCTGCTATTAAAAAGTATTTTATAGGTATAAAAACTTAAAAAACTTTCATTTTATTACAGAATTTCTATTAAAGTTGTATATATACTTTATTTTTAAGTTGCAAAACATTTTTGAATAAAAGAATTAAAAAAAGTTGTGGTATAAAGAAAGATAAGAAAGCAATAATTTACCAAAAATATTTAGAAGTTAATTAAATTTTATAAACATTTGCTTATTTTTGTTAAAGTAATTTAATGACGTAGATATAAAACCTGTAAAATTATATGGAAAAATATACAAGTTTTAACATATTCTACAGTTTTTTTTTATTTTAAATAACAAACGTATAATAATGGGTAATTTAAATGAATTTTATTTACTTTTCAAATTGTTGAGCAAATGCAATATACCTAAAATCATACCATTAGATACGTAAATTGCAAAAACTAATATTAGTCAATGTTTATCAAAAGTTTTCTTTTATAATGCTTTTAAACGTAAAATTCTAATATTATACTTAAACAACATTTCTAAACGTTTCAGAAAGTAATTCATACAAATACTATATAAAAACACAAGTATATAAAAAAATATGTTAATTTTATAATGACTTATCAATAACTTTAAAATGAAAATTTAACTATGAAAATATTTATTTTAGTCATAAACGCTAGCTTATAGTTGATGTACTTATTAAATACACTGTTGCATATGACATTTGATTGTTTCATACTTAGAAGTTTAAACTAGTAGTAAAATTTTTAAATTATTAATTTAAAGTCCGTACATAAACAGATTTGTGTCTAACACAATCATTAAAATATTTAGTTTATAAGTAGTTTTTGAAATTTATCCTAAATACGTGTTTTGTACTACAAAAACTTTCAATCATTAAACTCCTCACAGAACAAATCAAAACCCAAAAGTCATGATTATTTTTTACTTTCTAATTGTCTTCTACAACGATTTTTTTGAACAAAAGTTAAAAAACAACTAAAATAGAGTGATATTTTTTTACATAAAACGTTTTAAGAATATTAAAAAATATCAAATAACTTTACAATAAAATACTTTATTTTATTATTATATTACAATAATTATCAAAAGATTTGAATACAAAACAACTTATAAATTTACTGAACTTTTTTTTTTAGTTTACGCTAAAATTTATACCGGTTGAAATTGATGTGTTTTGACTCATTAAAACGCTTTCTTTTTGATCTAAAATTTTTTTAATTTCATAAGTTTTATGCTTTTAATATTAATTAATAACCTGATGAAGTGAAAATAATTTCTTGTTAAATTTAAATATTATCATTATTTAAATTATCAACTTAGTATCAATTTTAATAACATAAAGATATTAAATAAAAAAATATTTATTTATAAACAAAGTACATGTTCAAGTTAAAAGATATAAATAACTCTTATATATATATTTATATATATATATAGATTCTACTAAATATATACATTTAAGTAAAGTTTAAGTTTAGAGTTACTTTACAAATTTTTACTGAATAAAAAGTACTTAAAACTAACAAAAAAAAAAAAAGAAACCAATACAAAATAATATAATTAAATTAATAAAAATTAAAACTTGAAGATGAAAGAGAGTGAAACATTTTACAGAATTAATGGACACTGTATTTAGCAAAATATAATAAACTTAAAACTACTACAACTAAAACAAGATTAAATAATTATCCTTTGTTACACTATGCGAGCATAACTGTTTAGCAAACTATTTCTTAAACTAAAACATTTCTGCAACAAATTTCATCGTAACGTATTGAGAAAGTTTCACATAAATTTTCGCTTTAATTTTAGATGTATTAACAAAATAAATTTAATTTATATTACTATATTTTAATTGAGTTATTTGCCTTAAAATTTTAAAGTCCGAATGATCTCGGGTAAATTAACTAAAATACAAAAGATACTTTTAATAGGACTGTCAATAATTAATAAAAAGTAGTTCATGTTAAGAAACATAAAACCATAACTGATATCTGCTAACAATTTTTAAGTTCATTAAGTTAAATGGGTTTTTTTTGCGTCTTAAGCATAAAGCTTTTTTTTGAAATGAAAATTAATTATTCAATTCTTTGGTGTTAAACAAAAAGTTTTGTGATGACGTGACATATAAATTTAATAAAATAAAACTTAACTTTATTTATATTATTAGGATCGTTATTTAACTTATGTTTTAAATATTTCGGCTTATTGTAACCGCTTTGAAAGCGGTATACAATTTTAAATCATTTTTAACCAAGTAGAATATTTTTATTCTAAAAATAAGAACATGAGCTATAGAGATCTAAATTGTTATTTAGCATAAAAAATGTTAGCAAGATGTTTGTTTTTCAAGATTAAAAGGTTCAGTTGAAATTTAAACGGAAAGAAAGATTAGTTAGCTAATGTTAAGATTGTTAAAAGACTCATATAGTTACGTTTCATGATGTAACTATATATTTTCCCATTTATTTTTTGTTTTTTAAATATATGAACAATAAAAGTGTTACCTAAACTCTTAGCACTTAAGGAAGAAATCCCTCAAATAGCTTTGCTAAGAATTTAGGTAAAACTTGTATGGGTAATATATTTTTAAAGACATATTTATTTGAGAAAAAAATAATTACATCATGAAACTTAAGTTTACAAGTCTTTTAAAAATAAAAATATTAAAACAGATTTTATTTTTGCTTAAAATTCTATAAACCTAAAAATCGAAAATCGTACATAATTAAAATTTTTCTGAAAAATTTATTTAGACTTATGGTAGAAAAAAAATAAAAATTCTAAAGGGCTCAACTACAGAAGTCAAACCCCAATTTGATGTAAACTATTGTGAAAAGCAAAGCAAAAGAACGTTCTTTAGAATGTAAAAAATTTCTTATATAAATAGATAAAATAAACAAAATGGTTCGGTGTTAACTGCTGAAAATAAGGCCAATTATTATTTGCATAGTAAGAAAATCATTAAAAGAGAATAAAAATTATCCTTATAGCTCAAAACTACGAAACTTACAAAACAACTGTTTAGATTAATGTTGACAAAACTTTATTTACTTTATTATTATTAATTTTACTAAACAATATCTAAACTTCTATACGGTTATACAACACACGTTAAACGAAAAAGCTTGCTTTAAATATTAAGAAAAAAAAAATAAGTTGAAACTAATTGTTAATTTAAATGTGATTTCAGTATTTTTATGCTTTGTAAATTTATAAAGTGTTTTGTATGTATCTCTTTAAAACAAATATTGTAAAGAATTAATAATAATTTTCGAAATAACAATAACAATAAATAAGAACTGAATAAATAAGCATATTGTTTATCCTTTAGTAGTTGAGATATCTTTGTTTGCATATAAAAATCAAAACTTGTAAAAAATATTGTAATGTAACATTTAAAAATATTAATAAGTTTTATTTAAATTTGTATAATTGAACAGTGTGTATGTTTGATAAATGACAATATAAGTATTATATTATTATGATTTTTGTACAATCAAAAGTAAAAAATCATGGTTTTTGAAATATTTAAAATAGTTTTCACTGTATCGTTTTTACATAGTTAAGTATATGATAAGTTTCATTATTGCTAATTTTAATTATAAATAATTACTACTTTTAAAAAGAGGTTTAACGGCTTTAGTAAGCATATATAACTTAAATTTGATCTTTAATTTAAAGTATAGTTTAATTATCAAAATTGAGCCATGAGCTTTAAATCATTTAAATAAGAATAATACTTTAAAATATATCGAAAATAAAAACGATATTAGTCAAAATTGAAACTAAAATAATTTCATAAATAATAATTATTAAATAATAAAATGTCTTTTTTGAACTAAACTTAATTTAGTTGTATTGAATGCGCTGTGTTTAATGTCTTATATTAGTTTCACTATTAAAGTTTTTACATTTTCAGAGAATTCATAAAAAGAAATCATCTTGTATTAGTTTTTGTAAATCCACAGTGTTTTTTTTTTGTTCATTTTAATACCGTACATAGAGTGTTGAAAATTGATATTAAATTAAGATAAAAAAGTGTTTTTTGTTCTTAGCTTTAAAAACATATAACCTATCTGTTTTAATAAACAAGTTCAATGCTCAGTGTATTTTTTTTATGTATTAACTTGTTTTGTTAAAAAAAAAAAACTTAATACCATTTAGATTAACACTACATTAATTTTTAATTTTGTGATCATTTTGAACATGGTTTAATAAAACTTAAATTTTAAAGAAAAAGTAGTAGCTATTACCTTTTAGTTAGCTTATTTTATCAAAAACTATTAAATCTTGTCGTAGTTTATAAAATCACAAAATTCATTTATATATTTTATAATAAAAATTATATAATTTTGATGAAATTAATTTAAACTATTTTACATAGTTTTAAGTTCCTGTACGGGAAAGAAATTTAACTTTGTAATTACAGTTAAATTTATTATTATTTTTTTAACTAATACTTGTATCAATAAGCATTTGACTTCGGAAAATTGATAAGTTTTTTCGTACACCAGGTCAGAAAAGAAAAAATAAGCAACTTTTTTTTGTTCAACAAAATGTTATATGTATCCTATAACGACTAGGTTTAAAGTGGCATATTTTTAAAAACAGTCCAAGTGTACTTTTGTTATTATATTTGCTACTAGAAGGAACAGTTTTATAAAAATAAGAACTCAAGTAGTCTACAATTAATATGAAATTTTGGTTATACAACTTCGACAATTTTAAAATGAAGTTAAGCAATTTTAAGTACAGTATACTACCGCTTAAGTACGCACATTTTTTGGTACGCACCCCGCCTTGAGTACCCACTTATCCAAAAAGACAAAATAAATATAATTTTTTTATTTATTTTACCAAATTTAAATAAACAAATAACCTAAGTAATTACTTTCACAGATTTATTGCAAGAAAACAGTCCTAAAACGTTTTTCTTTCAAATAAAAAAAATCAAACATTTTTTAGCTAATGGAAAATTATAATAAATTTATTACTTTCTAAATTAAATGTTTAATAAAAATCTCAACTATAAAAAACGAAACTAGGTAATTCTAAACCGAAACAATTTAGCAAAAAACAAAAAAATGTTTTTAAGAATAAATAAAACTAAACTTAGCTTGACTAGCAATCTTTTCAGAATAAAAAAATCTTGGCTCTACTTCATCATGTCAAAAAGTGTGAGCTGCTTGGATTTCTTTCTGTGCGAGCACTGCTCAGATAAGGCTACTTTGTTTAGCAAATGTTAATATTTTTCATGGGTGCTTTTTAGCTTGTGATAGAGCTCAGGATTTAAAATAAAAAAACTTGTTTATTTGGCTTAATTATTTGGTGGAAAGTTGTAAAAAAGAAAACAAACAACTAAATTTCATAATATACTATGTCGTCAAAAGGTACGCACTACCCGTGCTAAGTACACACATTTTGGTCGGGTTTAATTTCGTACTTAAGCGGTAGTCTACTGTAAACTCGATTAGTAAATGGTAGTATACAATTTAATATAAAAGTTTTGTCCACTTGAACTTATTTAAAATGTAAAACTATTAATATTATACTATTAATTTTATTTAATTTTGTAATAAAATACTTGTTGCCACGTTTTACAATTACTTAACAAAACAGAAATCCACATGAGAACAATAAGAAATAATTTATACATAAGTGATTAACAAACATTATTTTAATTTCTTATGTGATATTTCCTTTGTTAGTTTGATGATTTAATGTGATGATACAAAAGTTAATGTTACAGTAAGCATTGCATAGTTTATATATACATTTAAGTAAATATAAAAAACAATATAGATTTAAGTTTGATAATAGATGTAACTTTAAACAAAAAAAGATTTTTTTTTATTTAAAATTCTTTTATAAAAGTGTTTTATTTGAAAGCTCAAAACACTTCGGTTTTTAGCTATCATTCTAATAAATACAGAATTTTTGTAAAATCACTAAAAGAAACAAAGCTGCTATAGCTTCTCACCCCCACTAATTTTAGTAAAAATAAAAAATATTTTAAGAATAACAATACAAAAATTTTCGAAAGATCAAAATAAGTGAGCTCACAGACCTAGTCACAGAAAAACATTAATATAAAAAGACGTTTTTTAACATGAGAATGATTATTTTCCAAACATTTCCTGAGACACCAAACTTTTAGAAGGTTAAAGTCTGAAAAACTCATATTATATCCTGAAAACTTCGTAAAAGTTTAATTTTTAATGACTTAAACATGAAACTAATCCTCACTATGCGAACTCTCTGCATAATTAGTAATATATTTAATTTTTTTCAGGTTGTATGGTCTGTTTTTCTCATTATTAATGTGACATGAATCTTTTCGTGAAATAAAAGCTTTCACATTCTTAAGTGAAAATATTTCAACTCTGTTATTTTTAAAATAAGCATAATGTGCTCTGATGTGTCTAAAACTCCAATGATATGGCCTATGATATAGGGTGCTTTACTTCTTCTTTTTTACTCAGTTAAGCCAAACTTTTTCGCAGGTGAATAGTGTTAGTTTAAAATAGACACCATTGTTATTGTATTTTTCTTTCCAATATTTAACATCACATACAATAAAAGCCTCACCTCAGCTTCAGGACACTTTTTCATCTCTACATGAGCTTTTCCATGTATATTTGTCCAGGTAAATTTAAACACACTCTAAATGCGTATCGTGATGGTATGGATGGGGTCCCTTCTATAGGCGTGTTATTGATAGCTAATGCTAAGAAAAGCAATCTTAATGCATAGTTTCTTATGACCGTGAACAATTTGTTTGTTGTTTTTGGTTGGTAAAGTATTTATGTATAATAATAAAGTATATTGAGGTTTAAACAACAAATTTATAGAGAGCTTCACGCTTAATGAGTTTTTTTATAAATAAGACAAAATTTGTATTGCGTTTATTACTTAAAAATTGTTTCACGCTAAAGGGATGATCACAAGTAAACAAACAAACAAGTTGCAATAGACAAACACTTTATATAGTTTTAGATGAGTAATTAGTTGATTAGATAATTGGTAAATTAATTAAATTTTATTAATTTTTAGCAAAATTACTATAATTAACTTAAAACACAATAATAACAAGAAAGAAAAAAAAGAAGACAACACAAAAAACAAAATTATATAATGAAAACAATGTTAGGTAAATTAAAGTTAAATTTAGTAAATTTAGATTTCAATTTTGTTAAATATCTAAATTCTCCTACCAATTCTGAACTCAAATTTATAAGTTTGTTGTTTCAAGTCTCTCTAAATTGCAGAGAGTACAAATTTTACCTGGTCTTTTTTGTTTACTACGATAAATAATTTTTATTTTTATTTTTTCCAATCAACATTGCAATTTTTGATTTTGTGAATAAATCTACTTAATTTTGTACTTTCTTTCTTTTTTTTTTCATCTAGAAGTTGTAAAAACAAAAGTTGTATGTTTTTATAATAATATAAAAAATGGCGTTTGTCAGTATCATTATTAACGTCATCACTACATAAGTCTTCATAGTTTAATATAAGAGTAACAGCACAGTAATTAAAAACCAATGTTGTTTAATGAACCTTTAGACTACAAAAATCTCCCAATTAAAATGAAAAAAACTTTAGTTTAAAACTAATTTAAATATTTTTTTTACGAAAATTTACATTTGTTGTAATGAAATTACACGTTTGGAGATAACCGTTTTATTTTATTTTATTAATAAATTTGTTTCCTCTTCGCCTTCTTTTCGTTAATTACTAAAAGTTGTAACTACAGTAGTGAATGGTGTTTTTTAAGTATGAATTAAACCTTTTTATTTTCAAGTAGATAATATTTGTATTATGTAGAAATACAACTGTTATTCCCTGTATATTATTACAAGGCAAAAAAACTAAGCGGCCATTAAACAGTAAATTTTAGTTGTTTTTGTTTTATTTAAATATTTACCTATTTTAAAAATAACATTATGCTGTATAAGCTTCAACAAAATAAAGAAAACAAACTGTTTGAATTTTTCAACTTCTCTATCAACAATTGACAATTTATTGCGTGTATTTGGGTTCAGATATTTGTCAGTTGGATCAAATATTTTCCTTGTATCCTCTATAGTTTCATTCTCCCAAGTAACTTCCAATTTTTCTAATGTTTTGTTATACAATTCTTGGTCATTAACTTCATCAGTAGTTTTATATTTAATGTTTTTGTTATAAAAATTTCTTCACTAATATTTTGTTCTCTAAAATTTCTTCACTAATATTTTCTTCAAGAATATTATTGACACAAATTTCTTGTTGAATATTTTTTTTACAAATACTTTGTTCAATAACTTTATACTAATTTGCTTAAATTTCCCAATTGCAAATATTAAACGATAATTATGCATCGTTTTAAAACTAGGATATTAAATATTACTAAAAACAGTAATTGTTAATTTATTAAGTTTAACTTCACTTAATTATTTTAAGAAAACAAATTTATGAAAACCAAGCTTGTAATTACCTTAAGTATATAATAATATAGATATTTAAATGGGTTTATATAAATGCAGATTCCACAAGTTAATTATAATTAAACATTCATAAAACATTATTGTGTAAACTCTCTAGTTTTTATACTTATAATTCAAGAAGTAGTAACCATATCATTAATATATTGACATTTATTCTTTTAAACGTTATACATATTTATTTAAAAAGTAAAGTTTTATGCTAAAATCGTTATTAAAACTTAACTAATTGATTATGCAATCTAAAGTGATTACCAAAAAATTATAAAAATATAAAAAATTAAATTTAAACTTAATAAAAAAAAAGACAACATCGAAAACTATCAACAGCTAACCATTAGTTTATAATACATATTACAATTTAAATGGCTTATATCAAAATAAGTTAAGTTAGTTATCATGATAAATGTATCAATTAAAAAAAAACTTAAACCATTTTATTTCAGACCTTTTCTTAGAAAAAAAACTTCTATATTAAAAATAAAAGAAAACGCTACTTATAAACTTAAATATTCACTTGACAAAAACATAGTACATTTACATAAAATTCAACAAAAGCTATAACAAAGTTTAATAATTTTCATCATTTTAAAGTGCTTTATTTTTAGCTACTTAAGCAAAAACTTTATTAGTAAACGATAAAATTGTGCTACCTTACTTGAAATTTACTAACACGTTCATTACTAAAATAATTCAAATAATAAATCTTAGTTAAAAAAAAAGTAACTAACTCCTTAGTAGTAATCAAAAATAATAAAGTTTACATATATAATTACAAGTAGAACTAATTCCAAGGGATACAAAAAGTCTTTAATTGTATCCTAAAGGTCCAAAATTGCCAATAAAAAATTATAGCAGGTCTAGATAATAAGTTAACTTAAAAAGCTTTAGCGAAATGCTAAATCTAATGTCACTTTTAAAAGATTTTTTTTGTAAAACCTTTTATTTATAAAGAAAAAAACTTTAGTTTAACAACTTTTTATTATTAAATTTTTTGAACAAGAATTGTTTTTAATAAAACATCTTTATTATTTTAAAATTCTAACTAAACCAACAATTTTAATAGTTGTTATGTAACTTTAACCAATTTGGTTTTTAGCAAATAGTTTCTAATTTATTTTTACTCTTTCTAGCAGTTGAAATATGACAGTAATGCGGGTTATTTTTTTTTTTTTTTGAAATTTTAAGTATAGTAAACTTTTTTACACTTTGTACCTTTTTATGATTGTGGCGATGAGAGTATAGCGAAAAAATTATTCGAGCATAAAATTTGCTGTTAATAAAACAGACGCATATCAGTTGTTCAGAAAATGATCTTTATGCAATCTCGCAACTTCAAGCAACTCCATTACTCAGGCAAGCCTAAATTAAACACCGAGCAAAATGTTTTTCTAAACTTAAAGTTTAACTCTTGAGTAATTGTGTGGCAACGTTTTTATTGAAATCTCGCAACTAAATCTAGTTTGGAATATTTGTTTTAAAGCTTAGTGAATAAACTGTTTTATTGTTATTTTTTATTATCTGACATGTTGTACTGATAAAACTTAGTTTACATATAAATACTAAATGTTCGAAAATAAGTGAGTATTAACAAAAACAAACCTATCTAAAGTTTTACAGGCAATTTATTGTTAAATAAGTTGTTAAAATTATAACTACATTTTTGGAGATTCTATCATTTAAGATAAAGAAGTATTTTTCTTAAATTTTTTCTAACATGTTTAATGTTTCAGATTTAGTTTAAATTTAATAAATTTAATACTTAAGTTGCGAAAACAAAAATTTTTCATTGAATTTAACACGAAAACATACTTAAAGTATCGATTTAAGTTTTAACATTTTTTTATATTTACATTGGTATGTCAGGAATAAGCAGAGAGAGCCCGTCCCACGATAAAGTATTTCTCGACCGCTAAACAAATTTCTGAAAATTAACTAAATGTTAAGGTGCAAAGCTTACATATATTTTGAATGTGCATAAGACTTAGCAAATAAAATATCCATAAATATTTATTTAAAGAATTACCGTTTACGTAATTTTTGTGAACTAAATTAAGTTAAATTCGCGCAAGCAGTCAAATGCTAAGATTTTTTTATAAATTGTCACTTTTAGTTTTTTTTTTCCTAACATTGAATCTTAAATTTAGAAAACTAAAGTAGGAATAAATAAACATTTAAACCAGGGTTTCCCAAAGTGGGCGATATTGCCCCCCTGGGGGCGATTTTGGTATGTCGGGGGGCGATAAATAGTAAAGGGGCGAAAGGGTGGGCGAAAACTAGTAAGGGGGCGAAAAGGGGGCGATTTTAAAATTTTTTGCAGACATTTAGTTTTCACTTTTTAGCTTGCTTTTTTACTTATTTTAGCCTGCTATCAAATATTTGACCCTGAGGTAAAACTTAAACGAAATAAGTCCATTTCGTTTACGTGAAATTTCTAGAAAAATCAAAAAGTTTAGGACTCTTCTTTTTAAGTAATTTACATATTTTTATTCATATCTTTTCTCATTTAACAATTACATAGGTCATAGACGAGTGGAAATCCTCTCACCATTTCATAACCTGACATATATGCCATTTATGATCATAACTGCTTTGTAAAAATCTATGTTATCGATTATAAACTATCACCCTATGATATTTCCAATTGTTTCTTGAAAAGTCACTTGGTTAGAAAAAAAAACAATATTAAAGTCAATTTTGCAATAGAAGAAAAAAGTTGTAATAAATTAAGATAAATTTTGTAAGTTTTGTTTTTGAGCTTGCACTACTAAATTAAAAAAAGTAGCTTTTTCACATGTTTCTTATTTATGTTTGATAATTCTTAAAGAAGTGAAATGGTTATAAAAAGGAAACTGTCTAGAAAAGTTTTTGGCTGTTTTTAATTCAGTTATTGATTATTTTCTTAAAAGGATAAGGTATTGGCAGACAATCTTGTTAAAATAAAAATAAAAATAAAATAAATATAAATAAAATAAAATGGTGACTACGTCACGAAGAAACTTAGTGCAAAATTGCTTTTACAATGCTTATACTAAAAATTTTTCTCGCATTAGCTTACTTATTATAATTGTTTTTTCTTGTTTTAATCAAAGTAGCTTTTAGATTTATTTTGCTTCATGTTTAAAACACCTATTCTCATCGCTTTTTACTAACACAAGTGTTTTTTATAATTATTTTAGAATTGTGTTAGGCTAATATCAAGTATTTTAAATACATTCGGTTTACAATTATTTGATTATTTAATGACATATATTATCATTGTTTATATTAGTTAACTTTTTTCAATAAGACATATTTATTACTTTTAAATCTATTTCAATATGACAAATTTCACAACTATTTATTTCTTATAGATTAATATTGGAGTGAAACATTGTATTGTTTAAAACTAAATTACAACTCATCTCCTTATAGTAAAACAATTTTTGAACTTTTGAATGTTTAGTTTAGAGTAAATTAAAATTTAGTATTAGTAGTATCTAAAAATTATTAATTGCTAAATAAATTTTTTTTCAATAAAATGAATGTTTTTAGTTTAGTTTCTCTAACGGTGATATATTTTAATTTTTAATTGTTACATTGCTAATTGAATTAATAAAAATAAGTTTTAAATCTGTCTCAACAAATTTCTTGAGTAACTGCATGTGACGGAATGAAGCGAAAAAAACAAAAATAAGTTTTACTTTAAGTATATATACTTTATTATTTATATATTATTGTAAAAACACCGTTTTTCAACGTTTGAAAACTTGCACAAGCAAGTTAAAAATATCCTTCGCAAAATAGCTATAGTTTAATATTTAAGTTTAACTTTTACTTTTGATTATTTTTGACTAAAATAGTTTATAGATTTAGTATGTTAC
Source organism: Thalia democratica (assembly GCF_965202585.1). Lineage (NCBI taxonomy): Eukaryota > Metazoa > Chordata > Thaliacea > Salpida > Salpidae > Thalia > Thalia democratica. The sequence continues at coordinate 82,595,032 of NC_139166.1, forward strand.
ATATATTATAATTTTATTTAATTCACAAAGAAATAGAAAAACACTAAGTTTTATAGCATAACGGTAGACGAGTTCAAACGCAGATCCTAAAACTTAAGTAAATTTTTTTTTAAATAGGCTATTTATAACTGTCGAACATCTGATAATTGAAAACATGTGTTACATTTGTAATCAGCTTTTCTTGTTACCACCTTTTTCAATTATAAGTAAAGCACGTAATGATTATCACCTAAGTATTTTAAAACCTTTGTTTTTAAAAACGTTTAAACCTAATTTATGCAAGCAACAATACGTTTATAAATTGTTATGATTGTAGTTTGTCGCTTATTTATTACACTTTTTTTTTTTATATATACGTTTGCTTGTTTTAGTTACTGATAAATTTAATTATAATTATGTCATTACAAACTGTTAATCTATTTATAATTTTTTAATGCTTAACTTTGCTAATTAATATTAATTGAATACTTTCTGATGAAACCTTTAACTGAATATATACTCAAAATCAATTTTTAAAATTAGCTTTGTACAAAAGTAGTTGTTAAAAAATAGTTGAAATCAATTTTAATTGTTTGTTTAAACAAAAAGGTTTTTGAACGAATCATATCTCAAATTTCTATATACTATTAGTAGTACAAAAAAGTTATGATATAATATTTAAATGAAATGAAGAAGTTTAATTCAAAAATATACTAGTTGTATGAGAAATGAGAACATTAGGTTCAAATAAAAAGGACTTTAAAATAAATTACTTATATTTCGGAAATTAACACCCACAAACATTTACAAAATGATAGAAAATAATATTCAGCATATTTATGTGATATCGGTGATCAGGTGGTAATGAAGTTTGAAACTGTGTAGTGCAGTTTAATCAATAAACAAAAACTATACGGTTACTAATTCTTTCACTAAACAAGTTTTCTAAAAAATGCCAAACAGTTAAATTTTTATAGTTTAAGATGTTCCTCTGTAGAACAGGGAAGAAAAATTTGACTGTTTTAGAAAATTATTGAAATAAGTAACTCTCTATTCCATTATATTCAATTATGAAACGCAATTTTATAAACTCGATGCGTTTAAATTTTAAAAAGTTTGAAAATATTTACTATTTAAAATAATTAGTTTATGTTAAATTTTAGTTTATTTATTTATCAAACTTAAAAAGAAAAAAAATAAGTTAGTTTAATAGTTTTACCGTAGCTCTAAAAGTGACAATTTATTGAGCTAAACTATGTATTACATAAGTTTAACGTTTAAAAACATTCAATGTAATTACTTTTTAAAAGTGGTAACTTAGTGAAACATAAGTAGAGTAGATCTTCAAGGATACACTACAGTTATAAATACATCAGTGTTCAAGTGTGTAATAAAGTTTAAAACGACCTACGTTTATATTTTTCCTTATCAAACATAATATTTTAAATCATTTTTAAAGCACTTTGTTTAAACTAGTAAACTCTAAAAATCTCTATGTTAGAAGTTTTAAATCTTTCTAATAAGTTAAAAAGAAAAGCAGCTTTTTATACTTTTGTCAATTCAGTACGATTTTATGAAACACATCAAAATTAATAACACAAGCTTGAGTTGAAATACTCAAATCTTAAAGTAGTATTACTTAAAGTAGTAACTTATAAAGTAAAACGTAAATAATCAAATTTATTATAGTTAAAAAAAATTGGTTTAAGCTAAAGAAGTTGTTTAAACTTTTTTGTGAATTATGGATTATTGATTAAATATATTATTATTTTATATCTGAATTTTCACCACAACAAGAAGTAGACTTAAAAAATATTAAAAACTACAGTCATTGTAATTTGTGATTTGTTGGGATATTTCTTATTTAACCTGATTTTTATTGTATTTAAGTATGCTTTTTTTAATAAAATTCTATTACTTTATTTATTCTACAACAGGTTTGCTTAATGCCTAATGAATATAAATGATGGTAGACTTCCTCTTTAGTTCGCACTTTTTACCAAAAAAAAAACTTTCTTAAATTTGACTTAAATAAAGTCTATTACTAACTTATTATTATTAAAACAACAATATTTATAATATTTTATTGCTTATACAGATTTATTGTTTTAAATGAATGATTATTTTATGTTTTAGTTGCTTTTATGTTTATTCATAACATTATTGCATTATAATATATTGAAATCTTCCACTTGTATAAAAAATTATCATGTTTTCTTGAGTTCCCACTTTTTGGTTTTGTTCAAAGTGTGAACTCAAGCGGAAGTCTACTGTATTAATTAAGTGGTTTATGATTTTAAAGTTAGTACTAGTTTTGCTTTGACTACGTTAACTTGGTAGTTTATATTTGTCATTTTACATCACACAAAAAAAATTAATAAAATAGTGATTTAAACATTTATTTGAAAGTAATTTATTTGACAGATTTTTGTTATTTCTTGTTGAATCTGCATAAAAAAAAAAAATTGATAACCATTAAAGTTTTTATTTCAAAAAAGATTAATTTGGCTTTAAAAGAGTATAGATATGAGGTCTGTACTTTAAATGACTTCAATTTTTAACTTAAAATATTTTAAAGTTAGTTTTACTTTCTAAGCTGAGTTGTTATTCTAAAAAAATGTATATTTTAAGAAGATTGAAACAATTATTAAAACTATTTTTTGTTTTATCTTAGTTCATAATATTTTGAAAGTTAAAATGTGTTGTTTATTTTAACAATTTAATCCTAGCTTTAAATTTTTCACTATTTTCCTCTGTTAAATAATTAGAGGCTGATAGCTAGATAAAAAATTCATTTCTGAACTGAATTAAGTAAGCCATCAAAAAGACCGCTACAGTTACAAAACAAATTTTTAACCTAATAAAAAGTTTTTTAATTGATTATTTTCTATTCACAGAAATAACCGTAAAACCTTTAGTTCGTTTTTTAGTTAGTTTTCTTTAGTTAGAAAATAAAATTGTTAGAGTTAAGGTTTAATTTTTTAAAGGTTATTTCAAATAAAACACTATTTAATGGTATTCTACTATAAAACACATAGTTAAAAAAGACTAAAATTGAATTTAAACTTTACAACTAACTTGCTTATAATATTTCTAAGTGTTAAAAATAATAATTTTACTGTATTAACAGAAGCTATTAATGAAACCAGTTTTCATGCGAGACAATCGACCAGCCGGTCAATCTTCCTCAAACTAGATCAGCAATGATGTTTTAATATTTATTCCATAATGTGTCAGATAAACTATTTATTCTTTTGTAGTTTTTTTAATCTCAGGTATAGAAATTTTTAAATATGCTTGTTTATAAAATAGTTTAAGTATATTGTGCGGCTTAAATAAGTAAATGACTTCTAAATTTCCGAAATTCGTTATATGAGAGATTATTATAATGTCAGGTTTCAGTTAAGATTTTAGATGGGTAACTTACGGTCCAGATACAGTCAAATTTCGGCCCACTAAATAACTTGAAAACTACTTGTGCAACACAATTAAAATTTAGTTTTTTGATAATTAATATTTTGAAAAACGCTTTCATTTTGGTTTTTAGTTTACAGTAGTACTTCCTAGATCACAATAGTACTAATCATTTTATTACTATTTTGCTCGAGTTTTTTAATTTTCTTGTATGTTAATTTTTAAATTACGCAGCCCGCAAGTACATTTTTTAGCAATTCAAAACTAGAAAGGATTTTTTAGTAAATATGACTTGCTGACTACAAAAGTTGTCTACCACTAACCTATGGATTCATTAGTTTCAAAACAATACATATTTAAAGAGAATTGATTACAGAATACAAAGGCTTTTTATTTAATTAAGTATCTTAATACACTTAACTGGGCTTAAAAAAAACAACTATGAATTAATTTTTCAAGCCCTGAAACTACTTTTACCACAGCCCAAAAGTGCATGCATAAAAAGTACCAGACTAAATTACATTTCGAACACAACTTTTTCGGCTAAAAAGTGCGTAGTCTAGAATAAAATAATTTTATTTTTTTAAATACTGGGGGGGGGGGCGATTTTTTTTCAAATTTCTCAAAAGGGGGCGATTTCGTAAATTAGTTTGGGAAATCCTGATTTAAACTCTTCTGTACTTTTTAATAAAAACAAGCAAATAAGTTGTTAGACTCTTTTTCTTGATATGTTTTAAAAAAATTTTGCAAATTTATTAATTATATAAAAATAAATAAAATTAAAAGAAAAATAAAAACATCAAACTAAATGCGATATGTAAGTTAATAAAATTTTATTATAAACTATTTTTTTTTGTTTAAAATTTAGTTTAGTTAAGAACAAGAAACCAAACAGTATACAAAAAATTGTTTTCAATTAATTAATATTCGTTTTCAATTAGATACAAGCTTAGTATATCAATGAATTTCAGACGTCAAATCAAATGAAGCAATAATAAATTAAATATGTGGAGTTTTTGAGAACATAGATTTATAATAGTTTTTTAACGCTTTTAATATTAACAAAATTTTGTACTAATAGAGCACTTGCCTTATTTTAAATTGTTTTACATTTAAGACTTTTTACTAATACGCATGCCGTTTGATTCGCTTAAAATTAAGAAATTTTCAGTTAAATTTTTTTGAAAATAATTCTTTATCTATATAAAATATGTAAGTGTATGTTTGTGACAAGTTGCAATTTCGTCACCAAAACATATGAATTAATATATATTTTTTCCCGCGACTATTTTTTGTTTAAAATTTTTCTATTCCTTGTTCCTAACTTATAACATTTTTGGTTTATTTGATTTTTATAAATATTTTTATAAACGTGTTTTATTTTTTTTACTTTTATACCGCTTACTAAAAATTGTAAATAGAAGTAGAGAAAACGAATAAAACTAGTTTTTGAACTTATAAAATGATTCTTATAAGGTAGATAAATATTTTTTTATTTTCCGTTAAAATTAAAACAATTAGATTTAACAAATGAAAAACAAAAGATTAAAATTTTGACAACTTAAGTATGATTAAAATATGCAAGCTAATATTGTTTTTAAACACCAAATAACTTTTATTTTTTAACAAAACTAACTATAGTAACAAAAACTAAAAACATTTTAATAAAAAAAAATATTTTATAATTATCAGCACCTACAGTTGTTGAATTTTTAATAAATACTATTTTTAGTAAACTACCTCTTACAAACATAAAGTAATGAGTATATAATTCTCAACACCTAAGGTTAAACGAATCCTCTTGCTCAAATTTTGTTACCGGATTATACAGTTAAATTGTTTTGCATTGATTTTTCCTAATTATCAAAAAAATTTTTATATAAATATTTAATATCAAAGTATGCTACGTATTTTAAACACAAATTTTATATAGAATTTTTCTGACAGTTGTTTTTTATGATATAAAGCTATTATTTATGAACATTTAATTAAACTTAGACTTAAATAAGTACAAGTATAAAACTTGCAGTTTTTAGGTAGTTTACTATTTACTTTTATATTTGTTAACTCTGTTTGCGCTGATACCTGTCAACTGAAAAGTTAAATATTTACCAAAGATAAAACATACTTTTTACAAGTTTTTAAAGTCACAATGTTATTTAATGTCAAAAAAACAAGATTAGTTTGCTATACGACTTTTCACTGAAGGATTTTGTTGTATTATAACGTAGTGTTTAATGTTTTATGTTAATTTTATAATTACCTCGCGTTAACGTGCTGCAAACTTTTGCTTTGTAAAGTTTTCAAAGCTATTCCTAAACTATAAGCACAACATATCAACACAGTCTTTCATTTGTTTAACTTAAGAACTTAAGTTGTTTAAAAAAAAAAAGTTTTATAAAACATTTCTCTTCCTATTACATAAAGATTTTGTTAAAATTTTACTTGCTAACCGTTTGACTATTAAAAGTAGTCGTAAACTATAATTTTATATTATATATAAAGCCATATGTAATTTCGTCAATTTAGTTAGTTTTATCAGCCGGTTTAGGCTGTTCAAATTAAAGCAGTTTTAGATAATGTACACTCTTAAATACAAACTTATTTATATTTTGTAAGTGTAAAATAAGTTATAGCTATATTTACGTCACTACACTAATTACTTTTTTTAATTACCAATACAATATTTGATGCATTGTTGTAGTTACATCATTTACAACAAGTGTTTTGTACGGATTATTTCAATGATATAATTAACTTAAGATAGTTGCAAAGCTCTAATACTTAATCAAAAGGTGACTACTAGTATTTAACATTGTTTTTGCTTCGTTTATTTCAATGTTCTTTGAATTAAAAATAACTTAAACACTTAGAGCTACATTCATACTATATATACATAGTTATTTATTCACAAAATACCGTGCTTTAGCTAGGTAATACTACAGTACCTTTTTTAATAACTTAATATTAACTTAGTCTTAACAACTTATTTTGCTTCATTTAAATTAAAGTCGTTTTAAAAAAAAAAAACTTTAGAGCTATATTTATATTTTATATATATAATCATTTACAAAATAACGTGTTCGAATTAAATAATTATAATACCTTTATATCTAATTGTATAATAACTCAGTCTTAACAGCTTATTTATAATTTTTTTTAATTTGTTTATATTTTTGTTTATGTGATTTCTCCTAACTTTTTTGCTTTTAATTTAATATTTTAAAAACACAACGGTAGACAAAAATAGATAAAATTGAATTATAAAAAAATTATACAAACTTTTACAACAATTAAACTTAATATTTCGTCTTTCCATATACACTAACTAATAATAAAATAGAATGCAAAAAGAAATTTCATGTTTTGAAATGAAACACCGCATTTCACGGTCTTAAACTACTTCAACATCCCCATGGGTATCATTTTGATAAATAAGCGAAAATAAATACATAAACATTCATTGAGTGTTTGTGAGCATAATACTGTGACTTTTAAAAAATAATAGTTTTCAGTTACAACTCTAAATAATGTTGAGATTAATTTTTGATTGTTTTAAACAATTTGTTTTAATTTTAGTAATTTTTCATGAAATTTAAAAATAATTGTAAATTTTTTTCACCTCCTAGCAAAATATAATGCTAAGTACTTATTGAATATACTTCAAAAAATAACTAAGCAAATATTGAAATCATCTAGACATTTACAAAAATTTGAAATCAAAGCAAAGTTTATTTATTTTTTGTTCAATATAAACTATCGATAGCTCTTTCAACTTTTTTTATTATTGATTTTTTATAAAGATAAATAGATAATTACAAAATATATTGAGCTAAATAATTTAAATATATATATATATATATATATATATATGTGTAAGGTAATATAGCGTAAAATAAACTTATTTGTTTATTAATTGTTACATAAAGTTTAAACTTAAATAAAGATTTTATAAAGCATATGTGTTTTAAGTAATGTTTGTAGTTTCAGTTTTAAACAACATTTTTTATTGACTTTGCATTTTGCATTTTAAACACATACGAATAGTAAGTATTTAAAATAACTAATGTACCAAAGAAAAACTAACCTAAATATAGGATATCATTTTATTATTAGTATTTTTTAAACTTTGAACAACAAGTAATAATAAATTATATTAAATGCACTTAGCGGAAGTTTATCGTACATTTGTAAATGATATCATTATAAATTTTTTGTTTGAAAGTATAAATTTAATATTTAAAAACCAAATAATGACCAAAAGAAATAATTTTATTTCCATAACTTTGTATAGATTTTTTTCTTTTAGTCGTAATATATTTTTATCCAGATATTGAAAAACTTAAGTCATGTAGTGATACGCGATTTCTTTGAAAAAATAAACAAAGGCATTGAAAACACATAAAGTAAAAAAGAAATCCTATGTGCTTTATTTGTTGTATGGATTTAGTATACGATTACTTTTTTTAAGTAAAAGTTTAATGCTAGCTATCACTTTTGTTATATTTTGTAAACATAAGCATGTTTTAAACAAAAGTACTTTTAGCATTTAAAGGTTTTACTTGTTTTTCCCGAAATCATTCGGGTCCTAAAATTTATATTTTAATATAGTTAAAATTAAGTAAGTTGTATAAATGAAATCGCAATTTGTTTTATAAGAAAAATAATGCGATTGTTGTTGTCTTGGTGACTACGTCACGAAGAAACTTAGTGCAAAATTGCTTCTACAATGCTTATACTAAAAATTTTTCTCGCATTAGCTTACTTATTATAATTGATTTTTCTTGTTTTAATCAAAGTAGCTTTTAGATTTATTTTACTTCATGTATTAAAACACCTATTCTCATCGCTTTTTACTAACACAAGTGTTTTTTATAATTATTTTAGAATTGTGTTAGGCTAATATCAAGTATTTTAAATACATTCGGTTTACAATTATTTGATTATTTAATGACATATCTTATCATTGTTTATATTAGTTAACTTTTTTCAATAAGACATATTTATTACTTTTAAATCTATTTCAATATGACAAATTTCACAACTATTTATTTCTTATAGATTATTATTGGAGTGAAACATTGTATTGGTTAAAACTAAATTACAACTCATCTCCTTATAGTAAAACAATTTTTGAACTTTTGAATGTTTAGCTTAGAGTAAATTAAAATTTAGTATTAGTAGTATCTAAAAATCATTAATTGCTAAATAAATTGTTTTTCAATAAAATGAATGTTTTTAGTTTAGTTTCTCTAACGGTGATATATTTTAATTTTTAATTGTTACATTGCTAATTGAATTAATAAAAAATAGTTTTAAATCTGTCTCAACAAATTTCTTGAGTAACTGCATGTGACGGAATGAAGCGAAAAAAACAAAAATAAGTTTTACTTTAAGTATATATACTTTATTATTTATATATTATTGTAAAAACACCGTTTTTCAACGTTTGAAAACTTGCACAAGCAAGTTAAAAATATCCTTCGCAAAATAGCTATAGTGTAATATTTAAGTTTAACTTTTACTTTTGATCATTTTTGACTAAAATAGTTTATAGATTTAGTATGTTAGATATATTATATTTTTATTTAATTCACAAAGAAATAGAAAAACTAAGTTTTATAGCATAACGGTAGACGAGTTCAAACGCAGATCCTAAAACTTAAGTAAAAATTTTTTTAAATAGGCTATTTATAACTGTCGAATATCTGATAATTGAAAACATGTGTTACATTTGTAATCAGCTTTTCTTGTTACCACCTTTTTCAATTATAAGTAAAGCACGTAATGATTATCACCTAAGTATTTTAAAACCTTTGTTTTTAAAAACGTTTAAACCTAATTTATGCAAGCAACAATACGTTTATAAATTCTTATGATTGTAGTTTGTCGCTTATTTTATTACACTTTTTTTTTTATATATACGTTTGCTTATTTTAGTTACTGATAAATTTAATTATAATTATGTAATTACAAACTGTTAATCTATTTATAATTTTTTTATGCTTAACTTTGCTAATTAATATTAATTGAATACTTTCTGATGAAACCTTTAACTGTTTATATACTCAAAATCAATTTTTAAAATTAGCTTTGTACAAAAGTAGTTGTTAAAAAATAGTTGAAATCAATTTTAATTGTTTGTTTAAACAAAAAGGTTTTTGAACGAATCATATCTCAAATTTCTATATACTATTAGTAGTACAAAAAAGTTATGATATAATATTTAAATAAAATGAAGAAGTTTAATTCAAAAATATACTAGTTGTATGAGAAATGAGAACATTAGGTTCAAATAAAAAGGACTTTAAAATAAATTACTTATATTTCGGAAATTAACACCCACAAACATTTACAAAATGATAGAAAATAATATTCAGCATATTTATGTGATATCGGTGATCAGGTGGTAATGAAGTTTAAAACTGTGTAGTGCAGTTTCATCAATAAACAAAAACTATACGGTTACTAATTCTTTCACTAAACAAGTTTTCTAAAAAATGCCAAACAGTTAAATTTTTATAGTTTAAAATGTTCCTCTGTAAAAAGGGAAGAAATATTTGACTGTTTGAGAAAAACATTGAAATAAGTAACTCTCTATTCCATTATATTCAATTATGAAACACAATTTTATAAACTCGATGCGTTTAAATTTTAAAAAGTTTGAAAATACTTACTATTTAAAATAATTAGTTTATGTTAAATTTTAGTTTATTTATTTATCAAACTTAAAAAGAAAAAAAAATAAGTTAGTTTAATAGTTTTACCGTAGCTCTAAAAGTGACAATTTATTGAGCTAAACTATGTATTACATAAGTTTAACGTTTAAAAACATTCAATGTAATTACTTTTTAAAAGTGGTAACTTAGTGAAACATAAGTAGAGTAGATCTTCAAGGATACACTACAGTTATAAATACATCAGTGTTCAAGTGTGTAATAAAGTTTAAAACGACCTACGTTTATATTTTTCCTTACCAAACATAATATTTTAAATCATTTTTAAAGCACTTTGTTTAAACTAGTAAACTCTAAAAATCTCTATGTTAGAAGTTTTAAATCTTTTTAATAAGTTAAAAAGAAAAGCAGTTTTTTATACTTTTGTCAATTCAGTACGATTTTATGAAACACATCAAAATTAATAACACAAGCTTGAGTTGAAATACTCAAATCTTAAAGTAGTATTACTTAAAGTAGTAACTTATAAAGTAAAACGTAAATAATCAAATTTATTATAGTTAAAAAAAAATGGTTAAACATTTGCATTAAAGCTAGCTATAAAAACCTGTTCAATTTGCAAAATATAAGTAAATTTTACTTGAGATATAGCTTCCTAGAAATTTTTAAACCCGAATACTCGGGCAACAAAACAGTAAAAAAGTAATTATGTTTTGAAATTTGAATAGGTTAAAAAAAAGAAAAAAAAATGTGTTTTTTTAAGGAACTTATTGAACACTATGACTTTACTCTATATATTTAAGAAGTCTTAAGCTCCCTTTTATACTTTTAATTTTTATTAAGTAAATGTTTAATTTCTTAATGTATATTGAAAGAAAAAAACATTGAGTTCAATAGTTGTAAATGTTTGTGTGATTTTTTATATTCATATTTTTTATTTTTTGCCCATCGTTGTGTTTTAAATAAATACTACGAAGTTAGAAAAAGTTCCATAAACAAAAAAGATGAACGAAAGTTTAAAAAATTAAATTAACTAATAGTTTTTAATAATTTTAAACCACTTTGATTTAAACAAAGCTAAATAAGACAAATAAAGTTAAACAGTAGTTGTTACTATATAATTAAATACTAGAGCTTTCGTATTTTGCAACTACCTTAAATTAAATATATCTTTTAAATACCTATACAAAACACTTGTTTTAACAAATGGTGTAAATATAATACAACAAATATTTTTTTAATAAGTAAAAAATGCAAATAGTGTATTTACGTAAAAATACAAATTCGCTATAAATAACCTGTCATTTATTAATATAAACAATTTTATATTCAAGGAATGCACCTCAACTACGGTTGCTTAAATCTTAACAGCCTAAACCGGCTGATAAAACTAACCAAATTAGCAAAATGACATATGGCTTTTTTTTTTTAAAGTTGAAAAAAGAGTTTAAGGCTATTTTTAATATTGAAACTGTAAGTAATGACGAGTTTTAACAAACTTATTATGTAAAAATAGAAGATATTGTTTCTAAAACTATTATTTATTATAAACATTAAGTTCTTGAGTTAAACAAATAAAACACTGAGTTCATATTTTGTGTTTTATAGTCTAAGTTGCATTATTTTAGTTTATGATAAGTTATAATAATAAAAATAATAGTAATGACGAATTTTTACAATTTTTTTACTCAATTTACGTATTTTATAATCTAGGATAAGCTTGGAAAACTCCAAAAAGCAAAAAATTTGAAGCACGGGAGGTTTTTCTAGGTTTAAAACTAAACATTCTACACTACATAATAATACAACACTATCCATTATTATTAAGTTGTATAGTGAACTAATCTTGTTATTTTAAATAAAATAAAATTGTGATTTTAAAAATTTGTAAAAACATGTTTTATTTTTAGTATTTAACTAACTTTCTAATTCACAGGTTCAATATAATTATAAGTAACAAAAGTCAAAGTAAATAGTAAAGTTCGTAAATAAAAGCGAATTTAATACTTATAATTACTCGAGTTTAAATAAAAGTTTAATAAAATGTTCCAAAAACATTGCTTTAGTTCATAATTAACAACTGTCAGAAAAACTCTATATAAGATTTGTGTTTAAAATACTTATGATACTTGAATACTAAATTAAAATAAAAAGTTGTTGTTTCAACTAGCGGTATATCAGTTTAAAAGTGAAAATTTAGTGATAATCGTTGAAAAAGTAAAAATTTAAAACGTAACAGTAGTTTATTTAAATTAAATAAAATGGGTTAAAATTAAAAAAAGTTTTACTTTAACTTTTTTGCATTAAAACTAAAAGTTTAAATGACAATATTAAATTAGACACAAAATATACATATAATTTTTTGAATTAAGTGTGATCAAAATTACAAGTATGAATGGTAAATTAATCATTAATTACTTTAAATTAAATTTTATAAAAAAATAATGAAATTAACATTACCTAAAATATTATTTAATTTATTTATAATTTTAATTATAAGGATTTTATATGAACCGCTCAGTTGCGGTAAAAAATAATCTACTTAGAGCAAAATTCAAACAGTAGCTTGCTGGTATGAAAAAAAGTATTTACTTTCATTTCAATAAAAAAAAACCTAATCATAGTTTTTTTTTTTCTAAACTTTATTGTTAAGGTGATTAATTAACTTTGAGGTGATAAATTATATATTTATTCGAAAGTTTTTATTTAAAAACAGCTTATTATAAAATGCAAGAATAAAAGTTTTTGGATATTTAGTAAATAATCACTAATCTAAATGGTCTGAAATTTTAACATTGGTATTGTCAATCCTCTAAAGTGAAAATCTACTACTCAGTGCAGTTGAAACTAGTTATATATAAGTAAACTAGCTTTGAATTTAATAAAAGTACTTTCACTGAAAGTGAGATGCAGAAATTTAATGAGGCGTTTCGTCTTTAGTGGTGGCTTTTTTTTTCTGTTTATTTTTACAATGTTAGTGTGTATACTTTTAGTTTTGTTGCCTGCTAGCCAGGTTTAAATTTTTGCATAATCGATACATCTACTTCTTCACAAATTGTATATAAAAATATATCTGTGTTCGTTGGTAATACTTGCAGACTTTTCAATGACAGTTCAAAATCCTTGTAAGATATTTAATTTCGAAAAAATATGGTACAACTTCGGTTTTAATCAGTTAATTAAAAAAAAAAATTGCAAACAGGTTATAGCTTAGTATTACTTTTAAAATTACATTATGTATAATATTACCACACATATCTGTTTTTAATTTTATATATACAGTTGTAATGAACCTCTTTTATTTGTATTATGAAGTTTTAATTGTAATTTAATTTACTTTAACTACGGTGTTTTACTAATTTCGATTACTTTTGCGAAAAATAGTTAAAGCTTTTTACTGTTTTATTGTTTCAAATTGTTTCAATTTAACCACAGTTTATTGATTAAAATATTTAGATGACTTTTATGTTAATCATTAATTTTGAATTACTATAATTATGTCGTCTTGTTTTGGTTTTTAATTACTTTAAGTTTATGCTTATCTTAATTTAAATAAAAAAAATTATAACTTTCATTTTTGGACGTAAAGATAAGTGTAAATGAATTTCAATAGACATTTTATCTAACAATAATATACAAATTTAATTTGTTCTGTGATTGAAGCAATATTGGAAAAACTATTTTAAAACTAGAATCAATGAAAGTTTACCTAAATGCGTGTTGAAACTTATAGACAAAGGATCTAATTTAAGACAATAGCAGCTACAAACTCTGCTAAAGATCCTTAGTTGCTGAAGATCTAACAAATAACAAAGATTGTTCTAAGAATTATCAAACATCTAGATTAAATAATTTTAATTGTTTCAAATTTTTTTTTAATCTTTTTAAATTACAAGTCGTATAGTATAACACTATGTTATACTAGAGTATACTGTAACCTATGGATGTAGGTACTTTTAGATCATAAACTTAATTTGTACTAAATGCTTTTATTCAATATACTTAGGGCTACTCTATCAAAAACTAGGTATGACATGAGTTAACATATTTTATATAAAGAACAATTGCAAACACTAACAAATATATAGAGAACATAAAATTTAGAAAACACTCTAAATGTGGTCAAAACCATAATTTCTTTAGGTGAAATCTAAGAGTTAACTTTAGAAGTGAAATTGCACACATGAACGACCAAGAATAAATAGCTGTAAGTGATTTCTCAGATGAGGAATATGAAATGGAAACAATAAAAATTTTTTTTGGAAAATATTGTCACTTCTTATTAATCAAAAATATTCATAAATAAATTAAACTAAAAAAAAATAGTATTTTGCAACAAAAAAAACTAATTATAAAATTTGTGTATTTAATTAAATTAACCATTTTGTTTCTGATAAATATTATAAATAACTAAACTTTTTGCATATTTTAAGTATATGACTTTTAATCAAAATCTACAAAGTAAGTATTAAGGACTATTTTACAAATATTATAAGTAATTGTACAATAAGTTTAAAATATCTAAAAATGTGTTTACATTTTAAGCCTTCAAAAAGTTTATTTTATATAAGTTTGTTAAAGTTTGTTTAAGATCATAATATGAATTTGATACTTTTTTAAAGCTTTTTTTTTGTATCTGTTAAAAGCAAGTATAAAAACGAATATTTTATCTAAAACAACACTTTAACTTTTAAGACTTAAGTATACTAATACACGTATTTTTACTTTTCTAATGCTTTGTTAAATATGAAAAAATCTATTTTTTACCTCACTCGTCTTATTTTGCTCATAAGTTATAAATTTATAATATATAAGCTTTTAACTTGCTAAACAACATAGACGGACTAAACAAAAATCTTTAAAATCATGGTTTTGTTTTACAACAAGCATAATATTATGTTTGCCAATTCAAAGCAAATAATTAAAAACCTCTGCCTAAAACAATGTAAGAAGACAGAACAAAGTTTGAATACTTTACAGCTGGTACTAGATATTAAAGAGAATAATTATCATTTAGTTTAACATAAAAATGTTAGGTTAGATTATTTTATACGTATCTTAATTTAACTTAGTAATGTGAAATGAAAATTAGTTTTATTTTTTGTTTAAACGATTATAATATAGTCAAAGTTTGTTTTATTACTCGTATCAATTTAAGTTAGAAGTTTGTGAGTTTAAACAATACACATAAGTTCTTATTCTATTAACATTGACTTTGTTGTAAAAAATACAACAATCTATTCAGTCATACTTTTAAACTTTTTAATAATCTGCAAGTAAGTTATGATTCTGAACTACAAAAGGTTGATAAACGATATTCAGTATATTTCGATTATATTTCGATTTTTAGTAAAAAGCTTTTATTAATGCTCAGTTTTTATACGCCGCTTAATTGCGGTTAAAATCTCCATGCCTGGAACTCAGTCAAATTTTGAGTACATTGCGGTTGAATTATACTTAATAGTAAAGCAACAATTTGTTTGCATCAAGAATGACGTCATTACTATTTTTCATAAATTTTTTACTAAACTTTATTTTTGTTATACTTAATAAAAAAGCTAACTGAAAAGGCTTTTTTTTTTGTTTACCGCTTTATTGCGGATAAGATTCGTAATAGAGACGAAATATGTCATGTGATATTTTGTGTTTGATTTATACTTATCATGAAAACAATAATTAGTTTTTGTTGATAATGACGTCACTGCGGTTTATAAAAAATAATTTACTAAAATCCAATTTTGCCACGTCTTATTTTAAAACGGTTTTCCAGTATATAAAAAAATAAAAAAATCAAACAATTTTCATAAAAAAATCCGAAATGTAAAATTTAAGTTGTTTTAAATAGAAATGTTCTTTTTATCACTGAAAAATAAGTCTGATACATATGTATAATTTGAGACAAAACATTTTATAGCTTTATTGTGTTTAATTTTTAAATTTAATGAAAGTAAGTATTTTAATTTGATTGTAATGATGTAAATACGATTTATCATAAAATTTTGATTAAAAGTTTGCTTTTTTTTCAGAAAGCTAAAACATAACTTAGAATTTTTTATTGTTTTAGTATTTAAAAGTTATAATAGTTTACAATACAAAATCATCGGAAATATAAAGATATTCTTTATTTAGTTCATAGAATTAGAAAATTTTAATTATTATTAAAAAACAATTCTGATATATTTATGTAACTTAATTAATGTAACTTTTTAGTTTTTTTAAACGGTTATAAATTTAAACTACGGTTACATGAACAGAAGAAAAATTTTGTTCCAAAAAGAAACAAAACATTTAGGGGAAATATAATAATCTCAAAACAACTATGTGAATCCAATAAATTATATATCAGTGTTTGTATAAACGTTTAGTAATAGCTATTAAATTTATATATTTTGTACCGAATGTCGCTTACCGCAGTAAATATAATATGTTTAACTTAATGTGGTGTACGACTCGATAACTGAAGTTCCTTTGTACAACCGGTCTAAGACCAAACTTTTTAAGCACTTTTTTTATCGTTCAATAAACAATATATAAATAACTTTGTTATTACAGCACGATATATTGTTATACTTGGTGTTAGATCTTTTTTTGTTAATCAAGTTTTGTAACGGCAGTACTTCTATCAAAATTGTGATTAAATCGATTTTATTAAAACAAAATTTTAAGATGTGTATACCTAGTAGTTAACAAAAAATAACTACATAAAATATTTAACAAAATAATCGTTTTGTTATACTTTAACATTTATTTAAAAAAATTTAGTTAAATTTTGTTAATGAACTATTGCAATCATTAATACATTTCTGACATGTTGTCAGTGAAGGATGTCTTTAAAGTTTACCAGATTTCAAAAGATGTGGCATGTATGTTTGCGATGCAGACATGAGAAACTCAAGAGATGCACTAAGTGAGGTCAGATATTTTAAAGATTAAAACAGAATCAGCAGTCATATGCCGAAAAAGGAATGCACAGCCAGCCAGAAATTTTGGACAGAGACAGACTAAAGGTTTATTTAATAATGCCCACTATCAAAATTCAGATAAAAGGCTCTATATGAATAAGGATGACAGCAGACTGTGATATAAACACAAAATTTTTGGTCCTTCAGCACGTGGATGAGATAACCACGCAACGAGTAATGTAACTGCCATTTAAAACAAAAAACGATCATCCGTCCTTCTTCCACACAATAAAATGCTTGGTTAATTAATTTGCTTAGTATTGGGGTGTAAGACTGTTTGGTTTCTTAAGGTTTCATACCGATATACTACCCTCACCACTAGCTTTGTTTGGATCTAAACTCTTGACAAATTAAATACTTCAGTTTATGTAAAAGTAAACCAAAAAATACACAAACATATCTAAGATTGTCAGTAAAATCTAGTGGCTTACCTTTTATATTGTTGTTTGCTTTTAAATGTTAGAAAAATGAACGTAGTTGTTGTCATATGAAGTATTTTGCCATTTTTGAAGCTTCTAAGTTATTTCATTTAAAGTTGTTTTATTACATTTTTCATAGTCTTAAGTAATGTTATTAATAAATAACTTTCTATATTCACTCACTGAAATTTCATAAAAGTTTGCAGTTTTGTCTGAAGGCACAATCAAATTTTTACACTTACCTATATCCCGCACGATTTTCGATAGTTCCGTCTGGAATTGGCTTCTTGTTTTTCTGAATTCCACGTTTTGCACCATTTAGATAAGATCTTCTTCAAAAGCCTGCAGATGTTCTATCGGTTTTGGTGTACGTGTGGTTTTGAAGCCGTAGTTGTCATGATCTTCTGTTGACACATCTTCTTCTTTGAAAAACTTCGCCTTCCACCTCATAAGCCTAACAAGATGTTGTGTTTTTTGTATAAGGGCTTATTTGTATTCTGATTCACTTACATTTGGGATATTTTTCGTCGAATGCTTAATTTCAAACTTCTT
Organism: Thalia democratica; assembly: GCF_965202585.1. Taxonomy (NCBI): domain Eukaryota; kingdom Metazoa; phylum Chordata; class Thaliacea; order Salpida; family Salpidae; genus Thalia; species Thalia democratica. The sequence continues at coordinate 82,613,035 of NC_139166.1, forward strand.
AAAGTTTGACATCTTTATGATCAATTTAGAATTTGTAAAAGTTTACTGTGCCAACTATAAATAGGAGCAATTAAATCATTTAACTTGATAAATTAAATCTTTCACACTGAGCCCACCTTAAGGGCTTTATCAATAAAAAAGTTTATTTCAAGATGTAAAGCTCAAAGGACTCGAGTTTCGTGCCTATGCACTCATCACCCCTAAAAATATTATAAAACGAATTGCTAACATAATAAATTAACACCTAAACAAACGATCAAGTAAAGAAGAAAATTTTCTAAAAACAAAAGACGAGTATGAAAAAATTATGAAAAAATGCGGATACGATAATAAACTTAAATTTGAAAAACCTGAGCAACAACCAAAAAATAATCAAAAACATAAAAGAAAAAGAAATGTAATCTGGTACAACTCTCCTTTTAGCAACTCAGTAAAAACTAATATTAGAAGAAAATTTATAAATCTAGTCAAAAAACACTTCAATAAACAAAATCCGCTAACAAAAATTTTCAACCAACATAATATGCGATTAAGTTATTCGTATACAGCAAATTTGGAAAATATCATTAAGGCACACAACAAAAAAACTTAAATCAAAACTCATGAATTCGAAGCCAATGTGGCTGCGCTGGTAGTTGTAAACATAATTTGAAAGGGAGCAATTACCGTTCAGAGAACATCGTTTACAAGGCCACAGTTAACTCTAATGTTGACACGAGGTTCTATGTCGGCTTGTGCTCGACTCATTTAAGATTCAAGTATGCCAGTCATAAAAAATCTTTTAAAGGCGGCATATATGAAAATGACACTTAACTTTCGAAGTATGTTTGTGGCTTAAAGCGCAGCGACATTGACCTGAAATATCCTGGGAAGTTATAAAAAGAGCACAGCCTATAGCCGACGGCAATAGCCCGATATATAGGCTGTGTCTCAAAGAAACAACAGCCGTTGTATATGCACTGAAAGACAAGAAATGCCTAAATAAAAAAAGCGAGCTTGTATCGCCTTGTAGACATAAAAAAAAAAACGCTTTAAAAGTTTAACAAGTTTTAATTTTATCTTAAAATAATCTAAATTTCAATTTGTACCTTAATTTTATCTTTATCTCATTCAATTATCTGTTTTAATATATATTTACTCACTGAGGTTTTGTGAATTTTTGCCAGTTTTTTGTCGATTGGTAAGTTGATTTTTGCACAAGCCGTTGTGCATGATTTTTGATAGTTTCAAAATTACGTCATAATCTAATTACGCTAAATTTTTTAACTTTCATTTGTGTATTTTGTTTTGTGATTTATTTTAAACTTGTTTTGAAGCTGATGAGTGCATAGGCACAAAACTCGAGTCCTTTGAGTTTTACATCTTGAAATAAACTTTTTTATTGTTAAAGCCCTTAAGGTGGGCTCAGTGTTAAAGATTTATTTTATCAAGTTAAATAACTTAATTCTATATATATATATATATACATCTATATTCAAAAACAAGTTGTTTATGATGACAATAAGTCTTTTGAAATTATGTTTTCAAATTTCATTAATTTTTGAGAATTATTTTCAGTGCTTTCATGAACTGATTTTATAGAAAAGAGTGATTCGAAATTGAAAATCCATTTTATGCTTAGCAGCTTTTTCTAAACTAACTAAAATATAAGTTTTTACTATTTTAAACAAAAACATTGAAGATGTAATTGTTGTAACAATTAAAACAATAGCAGTAACATTTAAATAAAACTTATAATCTGTATTACACATTTAAACACATAAACCTTTATATTTTTTATAATTATTTTAAATATAATTAGTTAAGTAAAATTTATAGATAATAAAAAAAGCATTTTTTTTATCAAATTGTAGGTTTTAAATAATCTTTTTAACAAGGTTAAAATAAAATAACCATATAAAAACTTAACTTGAGGTTAATAAACTTTATTAATATTCATTATTTGTCAAATTTGTTGTTTTGTTATACTCAGTGTTTGTAAGTAATACTATAAAAACATTAGAAACATATTATTTTATAACTTTTGTAATGGTTTACCTATAGTTTTCAAAATAAAGAAATATTTAAAGTATAGTGTTTATTCACTTACGCAGACTTCACTTTTCCGGAGGCTCAATTATCCGGACAGTTTCGGTCAGAAAAAAAATCATAAAAAATTACAATATTAAACACTATTTTATATGATACAAGTTTTTAAGCTTTCATGCAGTACAAAAATTTTAAGTGATTTTATAAATTCTTCAACTTTGTTCATTATCATGACGTAATAATACTACAAAAGATTACATTCTATTATTGTTTAAAACTAGTTTAGTAATCAAAAATCTTTGTATGTAAAGTAAGTCAGTTTAGAAGTTTTTAAAGCAATGTTATTTAAAACATAATTTTTAGGTTTTTATTTAAACTTCCAAAGTTTTTTTGTAAGTAAATAGTTTCTGATTTTCTAGAAAATAATCGATAACTGTTTTTTCATGTTTTTTTAAAATTTTAACAACATTACAAAAGTTGTTAATTCAAACACATTTTGTTTAAGATGAGATGCATGACTATATATATATAAAAAGTTATTTATAATATAAAAAAAACAACTAGTTTTCAAATCGTTTACTTAGTTTCGATGCTTTATGCATCTCCTCACAACGATAATAAAGAACAAAGTAAGAGTTTTAAAGAATAAAACAAAAAAACACATTGTGAAGTTTCAACTAAAAAATGAATAATTTTAGTTAGCCTATTTTAAAAACAACTTATTTACAAGTTAACTTATCTTTGCTTTGTTTGTTCTTGTTTTTAGATTTATTTTGTTGTTATTTTTTTGTTATTATTTAGTGGTTTTTGTTCTTTTGAAATACATATTTTGATTATGTAGGCAGGGTTGCTGCCTTTCATTTCTTTTATTTAATGATAAATCTTTTTTAATTTTTTCAATCTCGTATTTTTCCAAGCAACATAAATGGCATGTTTTATTGTTTTTTGGTTTTGTTTTGGTTCTGCAGAGTATTTCCATACGTAATAATACTACAAAAAATTACATTCTTTTATTGTATAAAAAGTTATATAAGTTTGACACACAAAACATACCAGGTTTTAGAAATGGGCAAGAATTTAAAAAACGTTAACAAGTTGCACTAACCATTAAAAACAAAACAGTAGTTTCTAAAATGGTAAAAAACAATGTGCCAAAGTCTTTTATAATTAAGCAGTTTAGTATAGGCAGAGTAACTTTGAAAAAGTTAAAAAAAAAAAAAGTTTAAAACAGAAAAAGAGGAGCTGTGATTACATAAAATCACAAAAACAAACAAAAAAGTAGAGGGAGGCTGGTTTCGCTATCTATATCTGGTTTCGTCGGGAACGTAAGAAAGGTAGTACAATAACTGGTTAACAACTCTTAGTAATTGCCTCTGAATTACACTGTTTAATTTACTGTAAACATTTCTATATCATTTTTAGCAAGCGTTGTTCAAATTCATACTATTATATAAAAAAGTTGATATTTTGTTCTTATCCGGAAATTTGGTTATCCAGACATCTTGACAAAAAAAACTGCCCATAGTGTGCGGATAAATGAATAATCATTTTTTTACCACTTGGAAATTGATAACTTTCTTGTAAATGACTACATTAAATTGCGATTTAAACTAATATCAATAATAAAAATATAGACAAAAGACTAAAAAAAGAAATAAAACTTATAACGAAGCAGACAAAGCAATGAGAAGCAAAATTGTTTAACTATTCTGTTAATTAATAGTTTTGTTTATCGCATAAGTGTTTTGTAGTTTATTTTAAGTCACTTTGAACAATACACACAGCCAATTTGTATAGATAACGAGTCTTTTGTTATATTTTATATTCATATCATGGCTATAAAATAATTTTATTTTTAATGTTTCTATTAACTATATAATTTGTGTAAAGGATATTTAAAAAAAAAGTAGTAACAAAAAATACCTTAAACTTGTATAACACTTAATCATTTTTTTAGCGAATTAATACAGTTCAAAGTAACATCAATAGTTAAAAACTAACATTTTGCAACTCTATATTTATTGATCTAAGTTTTGCTAGGAAAAGTTTGTTGGATTTTAAAGTACTTCACTACAGAATTACTACAAATTAGAACAAATTGAGGTAATAAAATTTATTAGGTCTTAAATCCTTTTTTCATTTTTATAGTTTCTATGATTTTCATATTTGATAAACTAGGTTAAATAGAAATTAAAATTATGAATTTGGTTTTAAAAACATGACACAAAAGGTGAATTTTCACTTTCAAATTTTAAACAGCACATATTGTTATTAAATCTAGTTTATTACAAAAAGAATTATGTGAAATTAAAATCTATGACTAATTAATTATTAACTTTATTTATATTTTTTAAACAATTTACCTAACATTTATGTGGTAAAATACTATAAATGGACTCCAAGTTTTAATAACTAGTTATTAAAATGTTATTAGTTGTTAAAATTAGTAAAAAAATTAGTAAAAACTTTTTTGTTGAAATTTTTATTTTATTGAAGCTGTAACTAACAAAATGAAATATTAGTTTGATCTAGGTTGTAAAAACCTTTAAAAACTAAAATAAATGAATTTTAAAAATCTAAGTTGACTTAAACTGACTGAACGTTTATAACAAATAAGCAGCTATATTTTTTTAATTGTCATGCTATACCGCAAATTACGGTTTAAAAATAAAATAATTTCTCTAATAGTTTGAACTTGTGTGGTTTAAAGGTTAGTTTATACCTATATATGAGTTTTAAGAAAACATATGAGTGATTTTTGATCAATATGAATTCATATTTTTTTTAATCGGTTTGAATTTATACGAATGTTTGCGGGATGTCAATAAACATATTTAACTTAAAATAATCTATCACAAAAAAGAAAGTAAACTTTAGTTACATAAAAGTCAATAAAAGGTAACTAAATCATTTTTTTTCTTAAATTAAATTCCTTAAACTCTTAGAACTATAGTATAAACAAACTTAGTCCTATTTTTTTTTTTTAAATGTTTAACAAAGCAATACTTTCGAAAACTAACTTATGTTTTCATGCCAGAGTATTCGGGGTATAAATACTGTCATAACACGTGGTACAGTTAAAAAAAAACATAATTAAGGACTAAATAAATGCGATAAAAATATTGTGAGTTTTTGAATGACTTCAACAAATTTTTACTTGAAATCAATTTAATATTATTCTACTTGCTATAATCAATTTAGTATCAAAATTATATTTCTTATTTAAAAATTTTATCATCGTTTTTGTTCGACTCATTTAGTTTTATTATTTGTTGTTTTAAGTTTATGTAATTCTAAGTATTATAATTAGCATCATTATATATCCGGATTACCTTACTTGATTTTGACTTTTGTCGCAAATTAATTTTTTTATTAGTGCTAAGTAACCAAGTAACTTAAATTATAATTAACTATTTCAAAAATAAACTTAAACATTGTCCACTAGGCAAGACATCTGGTACGCTCGTTTTAGTACAATTAACAAAATCGGCGAAAGTTTGCAGAACAAGTTTAATTTTTGTTAAATTTGAGCTTGTCTCACGGCAAACGAAAGTCCGGACTTGTTCTGCAGACTTTCGCCGATTTTTTTGATTGTAACATTTATCAGTATTAAAAATAAATTGCATTATTTAATAATTATAAGTAAACACTTTTTTTCTTTATGTGCACACTATCATTAACTAACCCTGTGTTAAACAATTTAATATTACACAAAAATTAAGAATTAATTATCATGTTGTTTTAGTACTTAATTTGGTTTTAGATAATTATATTCTTATTAAAAGCTAATGAATTTTTCTTAAAAGGACATTGTATGTTTGAAAACAATTTCATTTTTATGTTTAGAATTAAATATTTTTTTTCTAAATTTTAAAAATAGTAAAAAATAAATAGTGTGTCTATAATTGATTATTGTTTTCAACATAGCCAATGTATTTTCATACTTGTGAAAAGCAGTGCAATACGGATTTTTTACAAAAAGTATATGTGGTAAAATACTTTTTATCAAATAATATTTAACAAATAAACACACAGTACGAAAAAATCAAAGACGATATAGTCACGATTATAAATAGAGTTGAGTTGTTTATAAGTTATTAAAATATATTGATGACGTCATATAAATAGTCTAACTGAAGTTTATCAAGCGCTTGTTTGCTTTTATTCTCTTATTGGAACGCCAAACAATTTTAAGGCAGTACAACACTGTGTTTCACTGCAAAGTTAAATTACAAAAATATGGTTTGTACGTTATTTAAAGGTTTTATTAATATGTATATTTATTATTGGCCAGCTTAAGATTTTGTAAAAATTTCACTCTAAATTTAACAACAAAAAAATTAGCAGTTGCGCCAGTTTCAATACAAACTTAAATAATTACTATGATTTTACTTTTCAAGTTTATAAACTTATAAGAGTCATTTTTTTCTAACACAAACATCTGCTTAATTAAGTATTAGATTACATGAGTATTTCTATCATTAGGTTCTTAAAATGAAAGTTTGAAACGCATCGAGCGGAATCTTTAAAAAATAAAATTATCTTTTTCATCTTTTTTATAGCTAGCTAAGATTTTTCTTTATTCTAAAAAAACGTCTATTATCTTTAATTAAAAAGATCCATTGGATTGATGTTATTGAGTATGGCCCCTAGGAAAAAAATGCTATTTTATTGAATATTTTTACTCCATCAGATATTTAAGCCAAAATGTATAAAAATATATTTAATATTCTTACTTTGCTGTGTTTTCAAGTTCGGTGCTGTCGTTATTCAAATTCATAATATTTTTACAAATATGCCCGATTGTAAATTTCAAAGACCCTAAGTTTTCTTACCGTTAATGTAGCAAAAGAAAAAAAATATTAACAGACTTAATTATGACTATTTTAAATGTTCCAAGCTTTTTTTTATCTAAATTACTATTATGTAAGACCTAACCCGTGCAAATTTTACTAAAATAATCAAAACTTGTAGTTAATAAAATCCCTTTTAAATGTTGAATAACTTTTTTAGAAATTAAATCATAATTTATAAGGGCTTTCATGTTCAAGTTATAATAAGGCAAATTTGTTAAAACATTAAGAATTTGTAAAATAAAAAACGCCGAGCCTTTAAATCACAGCAAAGGAAGAGTACTTGAAAAAAAACAATTTATTTTGAGTTATACATTAGTTGGGTACACAATATCTAACATTTCTTTTATTAGGAGCACCACTCAAAAAGTCAAACACCAGTCCCTTAAATTAATTATGGGTTAAACAAAATAAACGCCAAAAAAGGTGCTCATTTAAACTACATGAATATAAAGGAAAAAAGTCTATGTAAGAATATTATACTAAGTTTAATTCTAAACGTAAGGCTAAGTTACACCTACTGGCAGATACTAACTCACTACAACCTAAAAATTAAAAGTTAAACTGTTGCAAGTAAAAACTTAGTGACGTCATTAGAAAAATCTCGCATACGTTCGCACTTAATTTTTATATAGCTACAAACTTAATCTACAACTTATAGTGTACATATCATCAGATTCTTGTTAAAATTCTTAAACTGGAACTCTCGGGAAAATAATCTAAAATTAAATATTAGACACAGAAGTTTATTTACGAAATAACAAAAAAATCTTAAATTTTCTTTTATATCAGATTGTATTTGCAAGTAATTAGCTTAGAAGTGGTGACAAGAACAATAATGGTTATTTGAACAAAACTTAAAGTCACTAATGTATTGTTTTATTAGCACACAAGGTAGCTAAAACTTAATTATGTGTAAATTCCTTTGTTTAATTTAAATGCGTATAAAAACCAATCCAATAAAGAAAACTAACAGACAATAAACGTATTTAGTATGTCTGTAGATTTTTGTTTAAAAATATTTTCCCTTCATTTTCCATTAAAATAAGTAAAAAAAAAAATTTAAGTTTAAATATCAAAAAGCCATTTTTATCAAATCTAATGCAAAATCAATATTATACTTGATATTTCTTAACCTACTTAAAAAAACTAATAGTATATGACAGCTTCTTTGGAAAAATAAAACTTAATTTTAAAATTGTTTCAAAAAACTAACAGTTTTAATAATCCTCTCCTGATTACAAGTAAATATATTAGGGTAATTTCTCAACTAATCAAGTTGTTTAAAATATTCAACTCTTATAAGACCGTATTAATCAATACTAAACTTTTTTATTACAATAATCAAAAATACTAGTGTAAATTTTATTAAACGATGTTTAGAAGTCATAGGTTGTGTAATTATAAAATTTTGGTTAGATAGAAATATTTAGCCGGTTTAGGCCATAGAAAAAAAACAAAAAAGAAGTAAACACAAAAAATCTAAAAATTTAGTTTTTATAAAGTTATATATTGTATACTTTTTACGAATCAGAATATATAAGCATTGAGACATGATGACTTAAAACTTCAAAACTAAGTAACTTAACAAACCAATACTTTTACAACTTAAAATTTATATAACCATACAAAATAAAACTATTTAATAAAACTAATATTTACTTCACTAATTTTAAATACAAAACAATAAAAATTAAAACTATACAATCGTAGTTATACATTCATCGTATATAAACTCTCTGTGACGTCGTATAAAAACTAAGGAAATTCTTCATCAAGTTTAGCATTAAGTTTCAACTCAATTTGTAAAGGGAATACAAAGTTGTAAGTGTATTCTCGGTACAGACACATTTTAGAGGGCAACAAACCTAAATGCATGCAGTAATGTTTGTCTTGATTATGCACTTTTATGCATAAATGCTTAAGAAAGCCATTAAAACCAAAAAAATAAGTAATAGTGTAATAGAAAGTGCCTAATATTGCGCAATCGATAAAATGATTATTGTAATTAAAATCAATGCTTTTTTACAGCTTAAAAGTAACTAAAACCAAAGTGAATAAGTAAATATTAACCATTTGAAACTGAAGCTTTATATTTTTTAATACTTTATTAAGTATTTTTTTAAATTTGATTTATAGTAATTTAGTTGTGTGAAACTTTACTACATATATTTATAATATTTTTTTTTTTATCTTTCAAACGTATCCGGATTACCTTACTTGATTTTGACTTTTGTCGCAAATTATTTTTTTTTATTAGTGCTAAGAATAAAATAACTTAAGTTTTAATTAACTGATTTTAAATTTAATAAAAAAGACATCAGCTAAAAACATGTTTGTTTAGTTTTTTAGCCCGGTATTTCAGGATTTAAAGTTTGCTCATATCATGGCTATAGCTAGAATTTTGTAATAATTGCAGTTAGTATTTGTTTACAAACTTATCTTCGATGCGAACGTTTGCTGGATTTTTGATGACGTCACTAAGTGTTTACTTGCAGATCTATTACTGCATTTCTTTTTTTAATTTTTTTTTAAGTTAAATAAAGTACTAGTTTAGTTATATTGTTTAAAACTTGGCAATATAAAAAATGCAATAGTAAACATAATTACAATGATCATATGTATTCAGTTTTTTTTTAGAAAAATTGAAATATCTTCATTTCGTTTTATTAAATGTCCTTTTTAGTTTTGTAATATTTTTTTACAACATTGTTTTAGCTATAGTTATTTTAGTTTACTAATAACATGTGGTACCAAATTAAAAAAAAACATTTTCCTTGTGTTACTTGTGTTTTTTATACATTACAAAAATAATTAACAAAAAGACAAAGTCACTTTACATAAACTAGAACTAAATATTCCTACAACTTTGATTTAAAAGTTATCAACATATCTAAAGAAAAGTTAAAAAATGCATATAAATCAAATTAAAGTATTTAAAGTTAGAAAGTAATTAAACTATTATTGGTTTATATTTTTTAATGTGGCTGTTGATTTATAACTTAATAATATCTAAGACTTGAGAGTTTTTAAAGTTTTTTAACAAGTAAAATATAAACATATTTTAAAATTTATAAGGTTTTTTTAAGTATCATAGTATAAAATTAAGTCACCAGAAACTATTTTTAAACTAAACAAACACTTAGCAATCTAAATGGTGTTAAATGTTTCTGTTTCTTACTAAAGTTTAGTTCAAGTAATCATTGGCGCACTAAGTATAAGTGTAATCGACTTAATTTTGAAGTTTTTTTTCGAGTCAGTATTTGTTGCCTTAATTTCATCAATCAATCAATATTTAAAATTTTAAGTAATTCAGCCGGCGGTTATCAAATTTTTAACAATAACTTATTAACTTATTATTAACTTGCGATATAAAAATGCTTCCTTTTTAGTTATTTGTTAAGGTGAGTTCTAAAACTAAAAACGATTAAAACTTTAGTCAAAAAAAAAAAAACTAAAGAAACAATAACTATTTTTTATATAACAATGTAATTTCTTAATTCTTACATTTACTTTAGTCTTTGTTGGATACACAACTATAACTAGAATTAAAATTAGATTTATATTCTTCAATTGAAATATATTTATGAATATAAACGTTATACTACATTTAACTATATAATATCATTTACATTGATTTGTTTTTTGAGTTTAATAAGTATACATATAAGTATATACATATTACATATACTATTTAATAAGTATATTTAATAAGTAAATATTTGATTTAGATTATAGCTTTTTTGGTATTCGCTTAAAGTAAATTTTGCATTAAAGCTAAAGTAACTTATTTAACATCAAGATTGTTTTAAAATAAATATTAGTAGTGAGTTATAAATTTCTATATTGCTAAAATATAATGTTACGTATTCTTAAGAATAACAGCTGTAAATTATTCACAATTTTTGAATATGTGGTAATAAAAACAGAGTTTAAAATAAAGTTTGTTTTTAGTTACAGAAAAACTTATATATCTATGAGAATAACATCTTATTTTAAATTTGATGTTTCGTTAAATAGTCGTAAAAAATGAATTGAAATTTTTTTTTGTAGTTGCAGAAAAATTAAACTTAAAATAATTTTTTGGAAAGCAGTATAGTAAAATTTAGTTTTTAAAATTTTAGTTAATTAGCAAACAACAACATTGTTTATTTTTCCAATTACTTAGTTTTCCATACTTTTATTATATTGAAGTAAGAACTGTTAAAAGCTTAAATTAAGAATCGTAAACAGTCTTCACCTTCAATTAATTTTCAAAAAAAATTAAGAGAAATCAACCATGTTTTGTTATAGTCTATTATAACGTTTTGTTTTGATTAAGTTAATTTACTTAATTTGCTAGCTTTGATGTTTTTTACGTCGCAAGCATTACTTGCAATAATTTTATATTTAGCATATAAATAGTTGTATACAAAACAACAAATTAATAAATTAAAGTTTTGTTCGAGTTGTTGCTGTAAATGTTAATGTCGTGATATATTGTTTACTAGTTTTAATGTAGAGGGTAAACGCTTTGTTTAAAGACTTTTCAAAATGTAATAGTTTAATTAATTTTTTGTAATACTTAACTTCAAAACTTTTTTTCATAATTTTCACCGTGTTAAGTGTTGCTCATCATGAATTTCAATTGATTTCTTTAGAGTTTTATTTTAAGCTTTACTTATGTTTGCTGCATACTCTATTTCGCAGCCTTATTTAAAATACTGCTGTTGAAATAATATAACGTCGCATAATTGACTTGAACGCTTTCTTATAAATGTAGATTGTTGCATAAGGATATGAAGTTTAAATTTTATTTCAAAGTTTAGCAACGTTTGTAAGTTAGAAAGAAAATTGTTTATGTATATGACTTTTTTTTACTAAAAGTATTTCATAAGTAATTGTTACAAAGAACTTTTTATTTACATGATTCTTTTAAAGTTTTTTATTAAAATTTCGAAAAAAGACTAAAGCATGTTCTGAATTAAAAAAAATTGAAATATTTTTTTTAAATTACTGTTTAAACATTTTGGTTTTTTAATTAATCTGAGATAATAAAAAAAAAAATTGTTATTTTTTTTAAATTTAATTTTTGTTTTTAGGTTACTTTCTTTTTATGTGGAAAACTGTCAGTAGTTCAATCTTAACATATTTTTTACAATCATCAAAAACTTATTTTGTTTATATCTAAGATTGAAATTATTTTTAGGTAAACATTAAAATAACTATTTTCTTTGTTATTTTTAAGTTTTTCAACACATTTAAAAATATTTTACCCAGTTTTGCATCAGCTATTTATAATTTACTGATTGAAATACTAGTTTCCGTTTATCTTATTTTTCATACTGAATATCAAAAAATACAAAGTTTTATAATTATCGTTTTTGAACAAATGGTAACTTTTTTCAATTATCATTATAAGATAATCCAAAACTTATTAACTTTATAATATGTTAAGCTAAAACATTTGCTTCAAAAGCAAGTAATTAGTTACCTATCTCTTTTTATTTGTGTTGAAAGTTATATTTATTGATGTTCATATGTTTAAACCTTTTTCAATGAATATTTATTTAAGTTTGCGTTTTTAAGTTTAAGCATACTATAGTTCTAAATAAATATAGCTGTATTAGAAACCTTCTAAAATATAAGAAACGTTATGTCTATAGTTTAGCTATGAAAAGTACTATTGTATTTTGATAAATCAGCAAAATGTTGTAAAACTTTATTAACTGTTTAAAAACGTTTTTTATCGGATAGTTATCTGATATAAGCATTGTTTATAACGAGCATTAACTTACTTCGAATAGCATTTTTTAGATAAAAAAAAATCCCCAACTTTAGATCAAATTGATTTTCTTATTTTTAAATTAACTAAAATCCTTTTTTTTTGAGATTGAAAATAATGTTCCTTTGTCTTTAATTTGAAAAAAAAAATCATCGGATTAGAGTTTTAATTTTTGAGTGAGCCCTTAAGAAAAATTTTTTTTTTTGGAAATTTTACTCTAACCGATTAACTGATTTATACCTTTAAACTAACCGATGTAAACTGTATTTTTTTAATTGAATTTTTTTGTTAAATAAATGATGTAAAAATAAGCATAATATTATATATTAAATTAAAAAAGTGTTATAAAATAGTTTAATCTTGTATAATATCAGTCTACTTAGTCTGTTGAACTAGTTTCTAGCAAAGTTTTCTGCTCGAAAATTTTTCAACGCAAAGAACAATTAACACAATTAAAAAAATATATATTCTAAACTAAACTAGTTTTAAAAATTTATGTTGAAATTTTAATATATTGCAAAAAACTATTTTGTGACACAGTGAACTTTTAGTCAAGTGGGAAAATTTTAGCTCTGGATTATAGTTAAACAAAGTAAATCCTAGTTTTTACTTATATCATTTAACAAACACCTAATTTATTTTTTTTTTTGTTAAGCTAAAGAAAAAGTTCTAGCAGTGAATAATGATACGTCTTTTTTTTTAAAGTTTGCTTTCGATTAGTTCTATGTGATGGTTGATGTTTAAATACTTATCTGTTGCTGAAGGTTAATTTTAATATAATTAAGTTTTTTAAAAGTTTCTTAGTTATGTAAATTTTAGTGTATAAAACACATATTTAATATCTACTATTTGTGGCGAATAAAATGGATAACTGCATTAATATATTAATTTTTGTATAACTATTACAACTATTGTTATTTCTTATGTTTAAATTGTTTACTTATTAAAAATTTATCCCGTTTTGATAATTTGTTGTAGCATGATAACGCAATATTGTTTCTACACACATTTTTTGTGTAACCGTTAATGAATTGAATGTAAAAAGAAACAACATATTGTAATTTAAGTCAATTCCTGTTGATATATAAAAATTCTTTTTGTTATATGCATTATAAATCAAATATATCGTATAAGTAAACGTATATAAGTTTATAATTTTTTAAATTAACTCAATATATTCTTTTAATATAAGCTTTTGTTTAATTAGTAAATGATAAAGACAAAACAAATCACAAAATATCTTTGACATGCCAATAAGGATTAAAAACTTCAAATTTTGAATACAGTTATTAATTTGAAAAAATTTTTTAGCCGAAACTTTTAATTGTTTCACTAAAAAAAATATTTGTTTATTGCTATAAATATTTTTTTTAAATTAAGCATTTTTATACAGTTAAGGAAAGTAAGCTAAAAATATTATTTGCAGTTATGTTACCCGAATTTACACGGGTTTTAAAATATTACGTTTCAATTTAAGTTCAACTATAATTTTAGTAAATTGCATTTGTTTATAGAGAAAAAGTCAATGCGATCGTTTGTTCTTAAGTGAAATACGTCACTAAGAAACATGTCGCAAAATTATTATATTCGAAAAAACTTTGCACCAACTATTCTGCTCGCAAAATTTCTTTTTGAAATTTACGTTCAGTTTTTTCTTAATTTTTTATTTTTTTAATTAAAAACATTTTTATTAGTAGTTTTTGGTATTCATTTTCTTTAGCATTTTTTATTACTATTGTCTTATTAGTTATACTTGGGATTACGGTTTAGTTTTTTTTTTTTTTTTAAATCCTCTAAGCTTGTTAACAATTGGTAGTTTTGATGTTTTTAATCACTATCTTATAACATTTTTTTTAAGAATTTTTTTATTTAAAATCTTAGCAAATACTTTGACAGTGTTAACTAGAATCTACATTATAAATATTCTATTAAAAATATAATCATTTTAGTTTTATTGTAACTATAGCTTTGCTGCAATTACTAAATAATGATTTTTTTTCTGACGATTTAATAAAATAAGAGAATGTATTAAAAAAATGTTAAGAAGTTGTATTAGGCTTTAAAATAAAATTTTTCTTACTATCGTTAAAATTTTTACTAGAATAGAAATAACCTAGTAGTAAGTTGTCAAACTTAAATATAAGTTAAAACATCTATTTATTACAAAATCTAAATTATAAAAAAAAAAGTAGACTTTCAGATGTATATTTAATTGGTTACAGTACTTTGTATTTATCGACTTGTTTTTGTTTTTATCTTAAAATATAACAAATTCTAATAACTGATTTATATATGTTACAAGAAAAGTTGTTTTAGTTTTATAAACATGAGTGATGCAGATATTTTAGAAAAAATCAACGCAATTTGTTAAATAATTGAAATTAGTCTGTTGCCTTGTTAATAAGACTTTCAAAATAATAAGAATGGACGTAAGAAGAAAGACTGTTGCATTTATGAAGTCTTTATTTGTGTTTTTATTTAATTGCGATGCGATAACTTGTAGTTAATTTTTGTTTTTCCAAGAAAGATTTAAATGTAGCACTTTATTAAAAAAATAATGCAGAATTATCAGCAAATTTACGGTAGTTAGAATAAATAAAAAAATGTTTGTAGTAACAAAAACTATATTTTGAAACAAACTAAACTTTAAAATTTAACAGTTTTCATAATAAAAAAGTTTGAAATAAAAACTAACACCAACTGTTTTTCAATGTATAGAGAAATTAAATATTTATTTTGACGTTTTAAACTAATTCTACTAATGAATATAATGTTATTTAAAGAAAACAACATACTTAATTAAGGTAGATATCTAAAAATTATTTTTTATAAAACTAGTATTTTATCTTTGTTCTTAATATAAAACTAAAAATTCAAAATTAATAATATAAAAAGTATAACCAAAAACAACTGAGAATATATTATTTATAAAAGTTTTATAGTTTATTACATAAAAATAAGTACTATAAAAGTCTAGCTTTTATAATGTTTCTAACTTGTTTATAACCGTTTAAAATTTAAATATATTTACAAACTCTAAGAAAACAATTGTCTAAACATCTCTATAGTGTGTAAGTGCAGTTTTTAAAGTTTGAACTAAGTTTGTGTAGCAAACTTGTTGTAATTAATTCATTGTAAAGTTTATGTTCTACAAAATAGCTCTAAAGTAAGTGTAAAAAATATAACAATAAATGTTTTCAAATGTGTAATTGTTCACCAATTCTTGGTAATATATTTATAAACAATAGATGAAAAAAGTTATTGTCTGGTATAGACTTGACTTTTAGAACCGTTTGATAATTTTCAAAACACAAAGTCAATATATATAGTACTTAGTTGAAATGCTTTATTTGTGTGAGGCTAAGTGTCTTTTATTCTTTTTTGATAAATATAATGTTATTAAAAATAACACTTTACAAAATTAAAAATATGTCTCTTCTTACTTTTCTGACATCAGACTAATTATACTAAAAAAACACATTATTTGAGATGTACAATTTACTAACAGACTTTTAAAATTCTTCAAAGAACCAAACTAAATTGGTGGCAACTATTAAAATAATAAATTATAAGAGTAAAATTCTAATCTTACATTAACGTTCTCACGAACACTCATTAGAGTTTTTTTATATGATTGTTTCAGTAAATTCGCCTTTTTGAAAGTAATATAAGTTTAAGAACGTGAAATGCGGTGTTTTATTACAAAACATGGATTTATATGGTCGAAAAATTGTAAGCTGTTAAATATCTATTGAAGTTTTAACTTGTTTGTATATTTGGTTTGTTTTATTTTTAACTTTATTGAAGTATTTAGGTACTTGTTTTTTAACTTAAGTTTAATTTAAAATTATTTTAAAATTACTTTAACCTTTTGAAACATTTATACGCTTCTTTAAATTTTAGTAAGTATATTTAAATCTTTATATTTGAATAATTTTTATTTAAATTAATTTAGTTTTTAAGAGTACTTAGTACCGACAAAAAATTTTTAAGATTATCAAAATTATGTTATTGAACAAAGTAAGAACATTTTTAACTTTACTTTCAGATAAATTTAACTAAATATCAAAAAGTACTACTATCTAGATAGTTTTCAATACATATTTTTAGAGAACAAAATATATGACAATAATAAGATAAAAACCACAGTGGTGCAATATATATAACAAGTACAAAATAAATATACAAATGAATAAAAATAGAAATATATAAAATTCAAAACTTTTTGTTTTTTATCGTTTATGGTTACTTTTTTTTTCTTCCTTTAGTTCTTACAATGCAATAGATTCTTAGAAATAGATGTTCAAGCTTTTTAGGTGGCGCTTGCATACGTCCTTAAAATTTAATTTTAGCATCAGTTGCTTTATTTAACGCCCAACATTCAACTGAGACTTTCGGATTTGGTCAGCACATTACCGAGCCATCAAAGCCTGCGCTGACTGGGTGAAGTTTGTAGTTGTAAGAAAATTACGTCTCAACTATAAAGTACCACAATTGTATGTATTTTTACTTCCAATAAGTTGTTTATTTAAATAATTGCCTTAGGATGCGGTTAAAACTCAGAGTGCGTGTTTGCAGAATTAATAAAACACCTATAATATATATATATATACTAAAATAATAAGCTAATATTTGTGATAACTAAAAACACATCATTTTGATTTAAAAATATATTAAAAATTACAATATTTTATTTTTTATTATGTTATAACAGTGCCCTCTACTTGTCTTTTTGATAAGAATACATTCTTTTGAGTATGTCATATTTACCGTTTGTTTTTTAAATTAGGGGCTCTAGCCTTAAAATGTATGTTACATAGGTACTTTATTTAAGCATAGGAACTTGATAAAATAGCTTCGCTGATCAGGGTCTCAAGTTTGTCTGTACATTGTTTAAAAGTACTAAAGTTGTTAACAGTTATTCTTTCATCCTTTTAAATTTTACAATTACTAATGTGATCAGATACAGTTGTTATACCTTTTAGATGTTCTAAAACTCTTTCTATTAGTGTTCTTGATGTAAATCAAACGTATTGGATGCTCTAATCCTTAGAGCACTTTTATTCGTAGACCACATTAGATATTAATTCGTAAGGTGTCTTGTCTTAGTTGCTGAAGTAGTCACCTATTTCGCTTATGATAAAAATAACTTTGAAGTCTTTAATATAATTGTTTGTTAGTTTTTCTAGTTTCTTTTTATATGCAATACTTGGTAACTGTAAGGTACTTTCAGGATACTTTTAAAGTTTAAACTATGTTTGTTAAAGATGGTCCAGAGTAAATAAGTTATTTGCAGTTTGCAACAGCTGCTTAAACAATTTAAAGTTAAAGACAATAAGCTTGTTATAAAAATAATCAACAAATACAAAAACCTACAAATAAAATTTGTTGCAGCGTGCATCTAAAACAACATTCTTTTTTTTTGAATTGATTTTTTTTTAATGTTATACAAAATAACAATACCATTTTATACAAATAGCTTTTGTGAATAGTTTTTCTAAATATCCATATAAAAATAGAAATCAGCCAGCTTTGGCCGTTTAAATTTTGATTTGTTGTATTTCTTTATGAATCTATACAAACTAACTTATATCTCAAAATTAACTTCTAGCTATTGTAGGTTTATACTTTTTACGTCGAAACAGTTTTAAAATAATGAAAATTCTATAACAAGATTATTTTTCATTAGCATTATTAAGTTATGTTTTTTTAATAGTATTATCACAAACACATATTGTATATTTTTGTACCTATATTGTATTACTTTATTTTGAACTCATTTCCTTAAAGTTATTGAAAGTTTGAAACCGTGTAATGCGGTGAATGTGTGTTTTAAAAGTTTAATAATTTACAATATTTATTTAGTATTTCTACTTTTTGGCCGATTTAGTTTAGAAATAAGCAAAATAAAGTAAGAATATACAAAAAAAAGATAAATAGAAGCAAAAAAAAAACGTGTTATAAAGTAATTAAGAATAATATACGTATTGTAAAACAAATACTGCTTACATAGCTATAAAAGCTTAGTTAACTTTACAAAGTTTAAGTGTTTTAAAATCAAACAATTCTAATTTTAATGAAGCTTAATAATATGAACTATGTAAGAAACTACTTGTCATTATTTAATAAGTATTAAAATAGCTTGTTTTGTATTTACCTTTAAATTAATAAATATAAAACAAAAATAGGTTAATTTAATTAAAATTTAGGTGTTTATAAAACTCTATGAAAAAAAAGTAAATAGTGAGAGTATGTTTATTATGTACGTTTCCTTAAAAAAAAATAAGTGAAAATAACAACTAGCAATACTAAAAAATAATTAAAATAAAAAAATAAATAAATCAGGAGCAAATTGGGTATATTATCATTTTTTTAAGAAAATTATGATATTTAATTAAAAAAATCTTTATTGTAAAGAAAACGTTTTGAAAGTATATGTAAATTAAATTTATAATTGAAATTTTTAAGTAGAATAAAACAGGTAAAGTTATAGCTGTTTTTAAGATATATTTTAAAAATCTAGTATTTTAATTTAAATGTTTTGTTAATTAACAGTTACGGTTCTAAAAGTTCGAAATAAAAAAATAGCTTAATATTTAACTAAACTCTTTTAATGAAAACTAAAACATCAGCTTTATTTAAAAACCTATCCCTGAATTTGTTAATTACATGTACCTTAAATTATTACAGTTAAATTATGTTGTAAATAAGTTAAAAAATTGATCTTAATTTCTTCGAAGATTTTTGAACATAAGTCTCAGTACATTATGTTTGTTCAAAAAAAATTATTGATTCACTTATTTAAATATTTTAAATATTTTTTTAAAACTAAAGAGCTTACATACTGTAAATTTTTATACCAGTAATACAAAATATATACATGAAAAAATCTCGATAAGTTTACTATCGAATTAAAACATTTCACATGGTCTTTTCAATTTAAGTCGTAAAAATCAAAAAATAATCAAGCTAATTAAGCTTAAATCTATTTCTTAAATTTAAGTTAAATATTTTTCAAACTTATCATAAGTTCAAAAATTTAAACATTCATTAATTTTTTGATTATTTAAAATGGTCAAAACTACTTTGATTAATTTTTGATAACTCCAATTATTTTCGGGAATATTTTGTCATATACATTTTTTCAACTCTAGTTATACTAAACATTCATAGTTGCCGCTTATTGCAATAAAGAAACCAATAGTCTACCAGCTTATAATATAAAAACTTTTTGAAAGTTTCAAAATATTTCTAGACTAGTTTTTGCGAGTTTAGATAAATCACTAAAGTACTACTTCATTAAAAAATATATATATAAAAACTTTAACCGAAAAGGATATAAAATAACTAAAACATTAAAGAAAACTATGTATTTTAATATTGATTAAACTAGTTAAAGAAAGCTACTTAATTAAGTTTTTAGAGAATATTTAACTAAAAATATTCAATTATTAATGTATTATTAAATGCTAATTTCTTAAAGTACTACAACGAAACAATTATCATTTTAAAAGCAAGCATGAAGTCAAATAAAATCAGTTAAAAAAATCTATTTGACTTTAAAAAAAAAAAGGAACTTATGACTTTGTTAATTAACTATGTTAAAAGTAATATCAGTTATAGCTTTGTATACTAAAAAATTAAAAAAAAAAACTAAATCACTAGTTTTTAAAACCTAAGTGAATCTAAAAACAAAGCACAATTAAAATTACTTGTTTTAAAACAAACATTTTAAGGAACACTTTAAAATACCACATATGGCAATTTCAAATTTTAAATATTTTAACTAAATTTGTTTTACTAATTAATATGGTACATCCTAACATAAACAAAAAAATTATAATTAGTTTATGTAAAATTTGGTAGTAAGTAATAAATTTTACTAACAACATCAATACATAATATTTTTTAACTTAGGCTGTTTAATATACTAGTATTTCAATACAATAATTGAAAATTATTTCAAATTTCTTTCTTAATTAATTTACTATTATTAAACATTTTGTTTGCAACTTAAACAAAGCTTTTAAGGTTGTTACCCGTATTTCGTACTTACAAATTTAAAAAAATCAATTTTTTTTTAAACATGAAACAAATCAGTTTCACCAATACTTATACTACACTACTAACTCAATAATAAATAACCTAATAAAATAAATGATAAACTAATAGTATACAAACTACTATTAAATTGTTTATTCAATTTATTTTTGTTTTACTTTTATATTATTTTAATGTAAAGAAATATACATAAAAACTAAAGTGCTAATAGTTCAAGTTTTATATACTTATCTATAACTTATTATCTAGCTAAATTTACAATAGATTGTATGTTTTAATAACTTAAATAACAAGTACGTTAATAAAACTTTATGATAATATGTGAGACTTTTAAGCAATTTTCTTTAGCAGTGTTGTCATAATAAAAGCGCATAAAAAACTAAATATAATTTTTTGTTTTTGCATGTTTAAAAATAAGTTTAATTTTTTTTTTTACAAAACTATTTAGTCATAACTTATTAATAATGGTTTTCAAAATGTTTGTTTTGTCTAATATGATTTACAAAAGCTAGAAAATTGTTTTATATCTTGAGAATTGAAATTTTTTACAAATTATTAAACCGATTTCAAGTAAAGTTTAAAAATTCCATTAATATAACTATCTTTACATTTCTTTAACAAATTAAGTAAAATGATATCATAATTTTTAAGTGTTAAGATATTTTTTTGGGTTGTTTTGACTCTTTTATATTGAATCCTTACAATGTAAGTGCTTATATTTTTTTTTATAAATTAAAATATAAAAGATAAAGTTTATAATAATCTAATATATAACTTTGGTTTTTTAACAAACTTAACTAAAATATATAGCTAGAATCGATTTTTAATTACATCCCAGAGAGCATATATGCAACCAAAAATGTTTTTAATGTAATTTTATCTCTAGAAAACTTTGAAAAAGCTAGCTTTAAACTTTAGTTTAATGAGCAGCATGGCCTTTTAGGTACTGAACTAAAAAATGGTTTTCATAATTTTGAAGTGTTGGATAAATATTATTTTAACTAAAGCAAACATAAGTAGGTTTAAAAAGACATTAATTATAATGTTAATTAATTTATTTAAACGTCGATGAATGATATATAAATTTCTTAAACATTATATTATTACGATAATTTTAAGTATAAATGTTTACATTTACTAAAAAAATACATAAATGTATATTCTAAAACAAAATTAAAAATACTTTGAACTAAATAAATGCAAACTAAGATACAACCAGTGAATATCACAATACTTGTTTTCTTTTCTCATCACTATAATTTTTAATTATATACATTTGCACGCTTTAAAATTTATATCATTTTTTTGATTATTACGTCTTAAATTGAAATAACCTTAAAAAAACAAAGTACTTAGTTTCAGTTTAATGTTAAATTTTCGTAAAATGAAAGATTTTCTAAACTTTATACTGTTTATGTCGCAAATGTAATAACTCAAAAAACAAACTTCGATGATAAAACTTTGATTATTTGTTTATAAAATAATTAGACATTTAATTTTTTCTAAACTAGTTACTATAACAAAAAATAATTGTTTTAATTTTTTATTCTTAAAGTTTAACATTATACATTAATGGAAAAATTTAAAATTTTTAATTTAACTTTTATAGAAACAGCTGGATTAAAAAAAATTAAAACAATTGTATAGGATATAAATTTAAATACTATAAAAAAAATTGTCGAACCAAAGTTTTAGTTTATCAACAAATTTTTACCTTATAAATATAAACGTATTTGGTTGAGATAAAAACACACAAAAAAATTATTTTAAATATGATTAGTATTCAATTAATTTTTCATTAAGAATTACTATTTAAAAATAAAATTTTTAAATCTTAAACTATAATATTATTTTAGTTACTGACAACAGCTATAGTTACTTTACTTAAAATTACTACCGCAATATGCGATTTTAAATTTAATGATTGCTTTTTTGATCTTCCTCACAGTTAACTGAAGATTGTGTTTCACTTGTCGTCAGTAAAACAACTTAATTAAATCTTACTGACGTCAGTTTGTGACGACAGTAAGAAACTGTCGCAATTAGACATACACTTCTATATGTACTATTTTTTCAGCTACGAAACGTCATAGAAATTTGTTGCAAATCAGTACAATGCAATATAAATTGATTTTAAGCTAAAACTAACTAAAATCTTAATGGCTTATCTTTGAAAACTTGTCAACAAAAACGTTTAGCAATTATATTTTTTAATCAAACTCATGTTTATGCTAAGAATTTTTTATTGTATACCTTATAAATAATTAAAGTAAAAATCTAATTGTAATTTTCTTAAAATTTTATATTAGTCATTTTCATTAAAATTGTTTTACTATTTGTACAAAAAAACATAAGTAGAAATTATACAATTTAGCTTAAATCTGTATTAACAAAATTACATTTAAGGTAACATTTTTATTAAGTATGTATTAATTTTAATTACTTTAGTGTAGTTTTTAAAATGCATAAAGATTAATTTCTAGTAATATTTCTGTTAGTTTTAACTTTTATACCTACAACATTATGAATATTTATATTTTAATGCAAGAAAAATATTATAAAACTTTTAAAATAAAACAAACTTAGTTCTTAATTTTCGAATAGGAAATAGAAAATAATTTAAATTAAATTAAAAAAGAATAACGTTAGCTTTGTTAATGAAGACTTTCAAAATACATAATAAAATTTATAATGAATTTTCTTTAAACTTACTTAATAAAATATTAATTTACATTATTTACTTTTAATTAGTTGAACTCTATTTATGTTATTCAATAAATGTTATAATTATAAATGTGCTCTAAAAGATGTAAAAATAAAAAGAAAACCTATACAATTTATTCAAAATTTATGGTTTCCTGAAGTCTACTAATTCTGATGCTTTTTTTTTCTTTCTTTTTTTAGTTTGTCAAGACTAACCAACAAAGTAACTGCATATATTTGTCAAGATAAGTGAAAATGTAAGAAACTATGTTATGTGCAACTACTTGGCTTACGAAACCTTCAGCTCAGCTCTTACAGGACTTTTACTATTGCAGAATTTAAATACTGTTACATCTTGTGGTAATTTTTATTCAAGGCAAAAGTCATCTTGTGTTAATAGTAGATTTGTATAGCTGAACATAAAGTTTTCTTAAGTAATGAAGTTTCTGTTCAACAGCGATTTTCAGTTTATATTATTAGTATCCTTTGATTGAAATAACTTTTACATTTTAAATCTTACTTTTTGCTGAAGTGTCTGTAAAAATTAATTTCCATTAAAACTAGTGAAAAAATTATTTTTTATCTCAATAAGATGTAAAAAAATCAAAATAACCAAGGGAAATAGTTTATTGAAGGTAAATCTTAAAAAGAATTAAACATTATTTAAAATCTAGTACATAAAAGACTAAACGAAGATTATTTTTCATTGTTTAAAGTTTGTTTTTTATTCAAAAAAATGTGATTAATTCAAAAATTTGCTTAATAAGTTGTTAATAAAAAATCAATTTAAATTACAAAAATTTATACACAGATAAAAACTACCACCTATTAAACAAACTTAACATTATGATTTAGTTAAAATTAAACAAAAACATCTAGTCGAAAAAGAGCTTACAAGACTAACAACTTAAATTCCGTAAGTTTTAAAGATGGTGAATAAATATATTTTAAAGATTATATAAACATTAATAAATCGGTTCTAAATTATATGCACTTTATAGTAATTATAGAGAGTCGTATCTCAAAAATACCAGAAATCTTTCGTTAAATAAAAAGTTAATATATATTAATGTTTTCGTAACGTTTACTTTTTGACTGATTTAGTTATTTTAAACGGCCTAAACCGGCTGATAAACAGGAGTAATTTTTTTTTTTAGTTTAAGATTTATATCTTGTAATTTAAAGTTTAATACCAGTTACTAAACTAATTTTTGACAACTAGAGAAATTAAAAAAAAAATAGTTTAATATGTTTGTTATAATTAAAAGAATAAATTATCATTAATTATTTAATTTTAACTTACATAACTAACGCTGTAGGGACAAAAAAAAATTGGATAAAAACTTTACCGATATCAACATAAAAACTATGAAAAACTCTTTACCGAAATCTTATAAGTAATTTTAAATCACATTAACGACAATCTTGAATTAGATTTTATTTTGTTTATAACTGTATTTAAAAATTAAATCTTTTTGTACCAACATTTATTTCATAGTTTTTATTGATAGTAACTATTTTTTAGTCTAATGTCTATTTATAAGTTAAAGGTTTTTTAATTATTATAGTATCCTTTGTCAGCTAAGCTACAACGTGAAATAAAGTTTCTTTGTTACTAGTTTTCAGTTATTTAGTAAGTTAAATAACTTTTAGATAATTAAACATAAACTAAAACCATTCAAACTAAAAATTTAATTTTTAAATTACGTATAAAACTACAAAGCATTTAAATATAACTTAACACTTATTAATTAAAAAAAAAAACATTCTTTGCTTCTAATATGTTTGAGTATTTAGTTATAGATTGAAATAAACTTATCACGTATGAATATGTTTTTATTGAAAATTATGACGTTCCAACGTAGAAAATCTCTAAATAAAATAATAAATATAACGAATTTTTAATGAATAGACTTTAATCTAATTTATCAGTCAGTTAACACAATTATTTATTATTTGCAGCATATTACAAAAAGTTTTTTAGTAAAGCATTTAATTTTATCAGATTTTTGAATAAAATTAAATAACTAACTATATTTTTAAATTAAAATGATTCTTTATAATTTTTTTTATAAGGAAAACAAATTGACAAAATTATAACACTTAATTGACTTGTTTATTAACAATTTTTTTTACGGCCATCATCAACAAAGTTAAGATGTTTCGTGCTATCAATAACAAATTACGAATTTCACCACTTAGGAAAATCTACGACTAGTCGTAATACGTGTTATAAATTAGTTTTCGTTTGGTATAAATTTACGATTAAATAAATTAAACTTATTCATAAGTCAGGTAGGTTCAATACAACTTTTTATCTTTATAAGTTTTGGAGTATGAATAAATTATTAAAATTGTCCTTGATGTAGCAAGAGTTTCTACTTGAGTGTAGATGCAATTTCATGCAACTTAAAAATAATACTTTGTTTTTTGTCTAAGTAGAATATTTTTTTTATTATAGAAGTTTTCTTTATTATCATTTTATAAGTTCTTTTATTTTTTTTACTATCATTATGTTATTAATTAGACATTAAGTAAAATAAAAAAACAATTAAGAAAAAAATTACAGAAACTCGAGTTAATAGCTTTTTTATAATAATAATTCTAAAAAGGTTTGATAGTTTTCTTTAAGTTTTGATTTTTTTCTTACAAAATCTAAGAAAATTTTTCGTTTTTCAACATTTATCTTGTTTAAAGTTAAATCAAAAATCAAAAATTAAGACAATAGAATATTTCAAGTTACACTTTTATTTTTTTAATAATTATAAATTTAAAAAAGTAGTTATTAAAAATAAATTAAAATATTTATAGTATAAAAAGTTTCTTATGTAATAATTTTAACTTTTTTAAATTGAAAACAAAATAAATTTTAAAAATAGTATTTAGATTCTTAGTTCTTAGACCTAGTTTCTGGTTAAAATATAATTTTATTCAAATAGTCACTCTAATATCGGTACAAACAAATCGTTGCATTATATACAAGTATAAATAACTAAACTCAACATCTTTTAAGATATCTTTTGCCTCATCATTCTAAATTTTTTTCTCACTTAAACTTGATTTACTTTGTTAGTATTGAGTTAGTACAAAATATTTGTTTTACTAATATATAATAACATAAAAAGTTTACTTCATAGTTTATCATATACAGTAGTGACGTCATTATTAACAAGTACAATTTCTTGGTTTTCTAATTATTATAAATGATACACAATTTTTTTGATGAGGTAGTTTGATCAAAGCTTAAAAGTTTTTACCGCAATTAAGCGGCTTACATCAATTTATTTAAATTTAAATTTTATATAAAACAAAATATTAACAGTTGTAACGTTTTATTTTATAAAACTTAAGCAAACAAATAGAAAACATTTTAGATACCATAAAAGACCTATAAGTACAAGCGATGTATATCATGGAAATAATTGCTTTTTTTTGGAGTATGTAATGACATACATTTATTTTTTCAAATAATCTTTTTTAATTTGTTTATAATTTGAAAGTTAATAAGTAAATACCTTCTAAGATTTAAAGTTTTAATTTTAAATAATGTCTGTCGTTTTTCTTGAAAAATTTTTAATATCTTTTCAAATATTTTTTTTTGGTAGGTTGTTCAAAATCTTTAAAATATAAAAATAATATACAAGTAAGTTTTAACTCTGATAATATTTTTTAGCTTTTAAGAAAAGTTGTAAACCTTCTTTTAACTAAAATCAAATATTTGCTTTGTTTGTTGTTTAATTTTTGTTATAACAATGAAATTGTAGAAGTTTATTTAAATTGGAGAATTGTTGAATCATTTAATCTAAATTTCAAAAGTTTAAGTAAAAAATAAAACCCCGAATATCAAACTATAAACAAGTTAAAATTGCAACTCCATCTTAACATTCTTAAACCAAGCTGATAGAATACCTAAATTGACAACATTCTTAATAAATTTTTAAAGAATTATAAAGTTTGTTATACCAATATTCTATGATCACGTAGGAATCGTGTGAGTGGGAATTGTGTGGAAAATGTTAGTATACTGCTTCATTCATTTGGTCGAAATTCATAAAGTTTCTAGCCGCAGTAGCAGTTTTATTTTTATTTAATACAAACCAAAAAATTACTACTTAAAGTTTCAAACTTTAATTGAAATTTTCTTAGGAGATTTTTTTTGTTGCTCTTCACTACAAACACTAGAGTATCTAAATAAATTTAATTTTTTGGTCATATGCTTATGGGCCACATGACACAAAAGTCGCAGTAAACTCAATCAATATTTAAACTTTGAGTAGTTCACCCAGCGGCTATCAAATGTTAAACTGCGAACAAGCAGGATTTTTAATTGAGCTTGCTTGCGATATATAAGTGGTTTATCATGTCATTGTTTCTTAAGATGAGTTGTAAAACTAAATACGGTTTAAACTTCGTTTGAAAAAACAAAAAGATTAACAACTGTTTTTAATATAATTAGGTGATTTTTAACCCGTATACTCATTTAAGTCTTCATTGGATACGTAACTATAGATTAAACTTAAACTAGATATAAAGTCATTAAAACACTGTATATAAAAAAAAAATTTATAAATATAACATTTAAATTAGTTAACTCGATTCGAATTATAAACTACATAAGTTTCACTTGTTTTAAAATTGTCTACATAGAAATAATTAAGTACATTACGAACTAAAATTAATGCTTGATTTAATATTAGCAGGTTATTTTAGATACTTAAATCTATCAATTTTCTCAAAAACTTGTTATTTGTTTGATATAATATAAATAATGCTCGTAATGAATAATACATTTGAATAACAAATTGATGCAACAGTGTAAAAATCATCGTTAGCAATTTTATAAAGTAAAAGTTTTACTATTTTCTCAACGGTTTTGTTTTTCTATAGTTTAAACAGCCTAATCTGGCTAATTTCAATAACATTAACTTCAAGTAATAAGATTAACAGAACTAAGAAATGTTTATACTTGCTTCACTAACAAATGTTAAAAGCATAATATTAAATTTACATTATGCATATCGAACAAATTATGATTCAAGTTAAACTAAATATTCCTTAAATGATAACTATTAAACTAATATTAGAGCTAAATCATAGAAAAATAGTATGCTAATAAATAATTGTTTTGCTTTAAACAAATTTTATAATTACTTAACTTAAAATAGTTTTAATTTTAGGTAATTATTAAAGATAAAGTTAACTTGAATATTTACTGTAACAAAAAAATTACTTCATTATAAATAGTGTTTAACTTGATAAAAACAAATTTTAAATAACATAGCAGCTAATGTTTACTTACAATGGTTTTCTAAAAACCTGTTTTTTTTTTTTTGAAAATACTCGACTTTAAATTTTTTTATCAATTTTGTCCCCATCCAAAAGTCTTATTCCTGGTTCAGCGCCTTATAACTTTTATATTTTATATTACAATTAACCTTTTTTTTTCAAAGATACATGAGTTTTTCAACGATAACGAACTTTAAAGTTAACTTTTTGATTAACTACTACTTCACTATGTCATTTAATCAATCTAGTAAGAAAACATTTCCAAAATCTTTATAGATAAGTTTTAAATCCATTCTTAGTGTTTTAAAATTATTGCTTTTTAACACAAACTGAACCATTAGCTTGAATTTTTTTTTAAAGAAGTTATTTTTATAATAGTTTGTAATTTTCTAAAGGTAAACTAGTTAAAGTTATTTTCAGTTTACCGATTAATGCTATATAAGTATTAAAAATATTACCAGGTTTCACACAGTTTGTAGAAAAGTCCAATAATACCAAAAACAAAATGACGATTTGAAAAAGAGTTTATAAAAAAAAAATAAGTTATATAAGCTGTTTAAAAAAAAACAATAAATTAATTGTCATAGTGACGTCATTATAGTGAAGTTTGCGAAACTAACAGACGTTTGCCAACTAATTTTGTAAATATTATCCTTAAATTAGTACATGTGACAGTCGAGAAAACCTTGTAATTTTAACTGCGATTAGTAGTGTACATATATAATAATTTATTATTATAAAACAAGTTTTAGGCGTTTTTAAAACAAAATTTACGATAAATTTTTGAAATACAGGCTAGACACTACAAAAAAAATCTTAAAAATTTACACTAGATAAAATGAGAAAACATAAAATTTACATTTTAATACTCTCAAAAAGATGAAAGGTGTATGCTAAGGTAGTCTAATTAGTTAAAATAGATATTACAGTAAACTTTTCTAAATTTAATATTATATTATTAAAAAAAGAAACTTACACTAAATGATATCGAGTTCATGATACACAGCAAAAAAGATCTTAGGTCTATTAAAGGGTAGTTTAAAAAATAAACTAGAATTAAATGAAAGTATTTAAAAATTACACCATATATTACAATAAAATATTATACAAACACTACATATTCTGGATTTTATTAAAAAGAGCAAAATAACTGTTTTAGTCATATTTTAGGAAAGTTTTGCAAGTTACAATGTATATAACAGGAATTTCTAGAGATTTATAGGATCCGAACGAGTTATTTTAAGACAAGGTTCGGATTCGGTTCCGGCAAGATACTTTTTTTTTGATCCGGTAAATCAATACAAAATGTCTAATAGTTACTATTCTAATCTGCATAAGCTTACATTACCTCAGTAAAAAAGTAGGATTATTGTTATGTAAAACAATTTAATGTTTTAAAAAGCTTAAATGGCATTTGAGATGCACGTTGCAAAGTTTTTTTTTTAATAATTCATGTTTTATATTAAACTTATAACTTTGTTTATGAAACTGCTTTTAATTATATTGTTTTTAACTATTACCTAAATTAACTTAAAGCTAGCTTAGAAATAGAAACAGGTTATAAAAAATCCACACAAACTCTATTGATACTCACTGCATTTCACGATATAAAATTTTATTGCAAAAGATCTAGATATTTTTGGAAACATCAGTACAATAGTTAATAATTGTTTGTAAGAATAATATTGTGGTGTATATATATTATAATTAATGATTTAGATCTTCTGATTGTTTCTTCTGATCGTTACTGAAAATAATCATTAAGTTTTTGAAACTCACATTTGAATTTTATAGCTCGTCTTATAATTCACATTTGTCTTTTTTTAAATGCAATTTTTTTAATTGCAGATAAAGAATTGCTCTAATACAATAAAAAATACGTTTTTCTGAAACATTATTAACTTAATAAATTTTTATACATGTGTTAAAAATGTTTAAAAAGTTAATTGTCTCTTCAAGCTGAATTACAAAGATTTTTTGGTTATATAATTAATTCACTAAAAATAAACTTCGATATTTCTTTATTTTGTTAATTTTATTTCATACAGGGTTGCCAAAGAAATAGACTAGTTTAAATTTTTTTAAAACCCAGACTTATTAAAGC
The DNA here is from genome assembly GCF_965202585.1 of Thalia democratica. NCBI lineage: Eukaryota > Metazoa > Chordata > Thaliacea > Salpida > Salpidae > Thalia > Thalia democratica. The sequence goes on from NC_139166.1 coordinate 82,643,834, forward strand.
TTCTTAAGAAGTTTTTATTAAACTCAAATGTATCTCAAACTTTTATTTCAAACTCTTTGAATAAATCTTCGAACTCTCAGAATAGTTTTTATGATTCTAGTGTAGTTTACTAATTGTATTTTTTTTGTCTATTTACATAATGTGCTTTTTTATAGTAATTATCATTTAGTTATGTATTTAAGCTTGATTAACAAAATTTTTCAGCTATATTAACCTTTATAAAAATTTTGATATAATTCAGACATTTTTGCTTTTGAGGTGGCAACTGTGTAGAAGACTAATTAAATGCTAATAAAGTATTGTATTGAAGTATTCGAGCTTTAATAATGTTAAAAATTTTATTTAGCTTATCTTCATATAAATAGGTATTAATTTAATTTAATTAACTAATTACTAAGTTTTCAAAAGAGTGCAAACTATAATTACGCGAAAACCTTTTTAAAAAATTGACATTTTTTAAAATATGAAAAGGTGATTCATAATATAAAAAATTTATAAAAGTGACCCATAAGTTTTTTTTCAAGCTCGGTTTTTATAGAGAATTAGGTTGCATTTAAAATAACAAAAGTAAATTATTAAGTTTAACTCATTAAATGTTTCAGAAAGTACATATTCTACTAAGACTTAAGTATACTTAACAATGTAAATTCTATTCCAATATATATTTATATAGTAATTAGGCATTCTTTTTGTAGCTAATAGTCATTTAAAGTAATAAAGTGAATAAAAAAATACTATTTCTGGTGTGGCCAAAACTAAAGCCAAAAAATTTCTAAAATATCACTAAAACTAAAACTGTGGCCCACGAAGATTTTGGAAACTTTAAATTTGGCCCGCGAGCACCAACTGCCTACCGACCCTTGGTAAAGGTAAAAATAAAAAACTTAAATAATATTTAATTCAGAAAATTTGTATACTTAATTTTAATTTTTCGAAACCCTGGTTTACATCTCGAAGTTAGTTTCCTAGTTTTCATCCAGAATTGTCAAACCAAAAGTATTGCTGTGTACCACTTGATTCACATTATTTTATTATTCGGTGTCCTAAAAAGTTTTCAAAATTATTAGTTATTACTTTTTATTAAGAGTAAATGTAAAGAAAGTATAATGCAATAGTCAATAAGTTTAAATTAATCAAGAGTACATTTACAATTGTATTATAAATTTTTCATCCGACAAAAAAAAACGCTCAATCTTTTTGTACTCGGATCCGGTTTACAGAGAAACTGTCAATTATCGAGTTACCTCTTACTTATAACTCTTGTCATACAATAAAATATATACAGCTTTTGACTTAATAGTTTTTACCAGATAAATATTTACTATTTCAAACTAAATTAATTGTTAATATTGGTTGTTTGCTTTAATAAAATAGTTAAATAGATATAAAAATGCTATTGAAATTAAAGAGACTTAAAATATAACACTAAAAATATACTGATTAGGCGTTTGAGTTTTTAAAATGAAATGATAAAAGTTTTTATCATAAACCATCAAAAATTTTCGTTATTTAATACTTATAAACTTCATTTAAACTTAATCAGTTAAATAATAAAAGTTTTTTTTATTATTAAATAAAATTAATTTAAAATATTTAAATTTTGTATACTTATTGTAGACTCTTTTCTTACGAAATTATTTTAGGTAGACTTTTCTTTTTAATTATTAATTAATCAATTGTATTAAAAAAATTCAAGTAAAGGTTTTTATTTTGATTTCGATTATTAAAATTTCGATAGAGTGACCGAATTAAATATGTTAATTTCAACTAGGTTTCAGTGACAAAAAAAAATGCGACCTCTTCAAGTAAACGAAAATAACACAATAAAATAGTTCATAAAATTTCTAAGCATCTCCATTTTTTATCTAAGTTTAATAACAAATTAATTTTATTACATTTATTTACTTAATGTCAAGATTATTTTGTTAATAAATTTACGCATCAATGAGTTCAGATTCACATCACTACCATTTCCTAAATGTTATTTATTGCTTTTATTTATTTGATCAGGTCAGCTAACGCTCACCGAAACTAGGAAATAAACCGAAGCAGTGCTTAAACATTGGTTTTATTATAGATGTTTTTAACTATAAATGCTTTCGAAGTATAAAAATTTTTAAAAAACAATAAATGTATAAATACTGCTTGTGCGAATATTATGATGATTATGATCTTTTCTATTATGATGCCACAGTTATTATTTACACAATTTACTTTGAAACAAGTTACTGTCTAAATTTTGTTTAATGTGACATATTAATTTTTTTATTTGAAATGAACATGCATAAGTGGTTTAAACAAAGATAAATTTGATATATTATTGTAATAAGTGTATAGTAAAACACCGTATTGCACAGTTTAAATTTTACATTGTGCACCATGAATATCTTAAAAGCAATCAGCTATTATATATACAAATTTACTAAACCTACTTTTATAAGAATGCTGATGTGACGCCAACAATAAGATTTCATTTAAATTTAATTAATACTCAAACGTATTTAAAACAAAAACTAATGCTTATTTTTTATATATAGTTTATATATATTGAAAATATGGTATACAAATTCATGAAACGATAAAACTTTCAGTTACAAATAATTTTTGTAATCAAAAAAAAATGTGTTGAAGATTTTTTTTAGTTATTTCGAATACGGTAAAATATTAAATGTTTTGCCTTTAATGATAGATGATCGCTATTTTTTTTTTATTTTTAAGTTTTGTGCAGAAGATTTATAATATAGGTTGATAAGTAAAATTAAATCAACTATTTTTTTGATGTTCTTATATATGTTTCTAATTAAAATATAACAAATGCACTTATGTAGATTCAATAATCAAAATATAGAATACATATATTTAAACTGTCTTAAACAAAATTTTAAATAAAGTTGATCAAATATTTAAATATGCCATATACAATTTATTTTTTAAAATCGTTTATAAAATATCAGATTTCTTTATATTTTTAAATATATGTAAATCTAGAACCGACAAATATGTTTAGTTTTAATTAAAAATTTATAGCTGTTTGAAAACAGCTTTTAAAATTAGTAGAAACATAATTATAATTAACAATAAGACAATATTACTTTATTTAAAATGCGCATTGAACATAATTACAGCAGTTGGATATTTAAAACGAATTTTTATACATAACGTCACAACACGTTTTACAATGCAAATTTTGTTAGGAACGAAAGACAAATTTAAATTAGCAAAAATGTTAACTTTATTTTAAAGATTTTATAAATAACGCATTTAAGATGTTATTTAACTGTTACAATATAGTAATATAATTAAACTTAATGCTTCAATTTATGTTAGAATCAACAATTCTTGCTTTTATATTTTAATGAAATAAATATTATGATTTTAATAAAATGCTTAAAGAAAAAAATTTAAATGCAAAAGTTTTCTCATCTTTGTTGTTATAAAAAATGAGTAGAACTTGTAATGATGCATAAAGATAAATAATATTTATCGAATACAGTTGTTTTAGTTTCTTTTATAGATGTGACTTTGATTTGTTTGAGTTTTACTGTTATAAAATTTTTTTTTGTTTTTTAAATCATTTTACTGCTACATAGTTTAAGACTATTTTACTTGTATCTATATCTTTATCTTCGTATATTTGTATCTATCATTTACTAATACAAACTAGATTAATTCTATTGCTAACGTTAAGGTATTGTTTTAACTATAGTTTTGCTATAATGATAGATTATGAATAACTATTATGCTTCTTTTGCATTAAAAAAGTTTTATACACGAATACAATATAACTAAAATTAATATTCTTTATAAATTTTATGAAATAATGTTTCTAAAACATCAGAAGATTTTAGCATAAACAAACTCAGTAGTAACTTTTCGACTGAGAAAAAAATAGATTTTTTTATAAAGAATTTCAGAATACATTCGAAAATGGTTAAATGTAGTAGTGTAATGCATCATTTTAATTAATAATACATTATTAGATAATTAAATAATCGACTTACACATAAGACAAATTTTAACAATTTAAACTTTTAGTTTGTTTTTTATTTTCATTACATTGAAAAAAACTTTACATTCATTCGTATAAACAGTTGAATTTCATAAAACTTTAAAAGCTAGTTTAAAAGTAAACTTGAAGCTGTTTTAGTTTTTAAACATCCTGTAATGATTAAAATATAAAAATTAATTAAACAACTCTTTCAGTTTTGATGCAGTTATAATGTTATAAACTAATTTATTTATTATATTTCTGATTGTTTAAATTTTCCAGTTTCTTTAATACTTGTATATGTAATTTATCTTTTTTAATTAGTTATTTAAATATTATTTTTATTTCATAAACAGTGTATACCTCACTTTATTCATGCACAATTTTTGTAAAATAAAGCTATTAAGCATAACTCTCTTTGAAATATTGCGTAACCAATGTTAAGCAGCTTAGTAGAATTCGAATTGTTTTTTATTAATATCAAATTTTTATTGAATTTTAAAATTTGAAACTTAAAAAAACTTCGGTAGAGTTGTTTATATATATAGAAAACTAGTTAACAGGTGTTTGTGCGTCTTGCAAGTTTTACTATAATGACTTCAATATTATTATTAATGTATTATTTAGTTAAACAGTTTAGACTATTCATTTTCTCAATATAAACTGTTTTTTTTTTATCGTCAGTTATCATTTTTAAAAATGTGGTATTATAGATCTAATTTACAAATTAATGTAATATCATTTATTTAATATGTCCTGTGTTTATCCAACTTCTGTGTCCATCCAACTTCTTAGCAATTTTGAAACATGTTGGTTTCCTCTAATATGTAATCTCTTGGACCTTCTGCCGATATGTTTATTCAATTTTATTTGAAAGTGAGTAAAATAAGTTAGTCATGTAATTTAGCTTAAAATACAAACTAGTTATTTAGATTTTTGTAAATTAATCAAGTAAATTTGAAGGACAAGAGTTTCTCTTTGTTCAAAATAGTTTATTTAACCTTAGCAATTATGTATAAAATAACTATGCTGTAATTGTTTAGTTGTTTATTCCGTTATCAAGAGAACATATATCTTAAATAATTCAATTTTGTGCAGTGACGTAAAAACTATAGCTTCTTTATAATTCAATTTTGGTTTAAAAACCTGATCAGTTAAATTTTGTGTTGAAAAACCTCTCATGTAAAATTTAACGACCTAAACTGGCTGAGCTTCTATCAAATAAAATACCAAACAATAGCATTTTTTAAAGGTTTTTTTAAAGGTTAAAAAAATATTCATATTCTTACATCAAAATAAAACTTTTATTCAAAATAATGCTAACAAGCTTTAATCCTTTAACTTATATTTAATAAAAGTAAAAACTAAAATATATTTCTTTATTTACTTTTATACAAAATCTTTTTGTTTTGAATTTTTATATTTTGTAAAACCATTGTTTAAGTTAGTTTTGCAAAAAATAAAATAATGTTTTACTCACACCAGTAAGTAGTTTTGGTTATTATTGTTAATTAGTATATCCAACAAAAAAATCTCAATTTTTCACTTTTTCTTTAGTGAAAGATTTAATTTGAGTTTAAAAGTTTGGCTTACAATAATTACAAATAAAGCTTCGTTTTGTTTACCGTGTTTGATATAACCATACAGAAGTTTGTATATTGTTCAGCATATTTATTTTAACTAAAATAAATAGAGTTAAACTAAATTCAGATACGTATTTATTTTAAAGAGGGCAGAATAATATTAAACAACTGAAATTGACACGGTCTTTAGCAAAGCATATAAAAACACTAAAGATTGTTGCAAAGGAACCAAGAAAAAAATTCTTCGTAAAGTTATGCGAGTAATTTTGTTTTTAAAATTAGTTGTTAAAATAAGATAGTTTTGCAACAAGTTTCATAGTGACGTAACAAGCAAAAAAGACACAAGAAGCCACGTTAACTTTTAGCGTTATAAACAAAATCAATTTGATGTGGAAAATTAAAACTATTTTAAAGCAATATTTAAAATTTTTGAAACCCGAAGAAACTCGGGCAAATATACTAAAACCTTAAGACTACTGAAAAACAAGTTTTATCAATTTAAATAATAGATGTCTACAAACATCTGATGAAACTGATAGCTGATATTGAACCTTTTCTTGGATAAAGCTAGTTGCATACTTCATACAGTTTTAACCTAAAAAAGCAAAACTATTTTTTTTTTTAATAAAAAAAAAGTTTTATTTTGTACTTGAAATTATTTGCTAAAACGAGCTATTATTTTTTAGATCATTACATACACTTTTTTAGTTTTAAAATACTTATTAAATTAAGAAATACTTATTAATTATATATATTGCATAATTGTCCTTAAACAATTTATAAACAAAAGAAAAGTGTTAAAAATGTCATGCTGTTATCATTATTTTTTTAGCTTGACTTTTTGAGACGTCAATACGTCAAGAGGTAAAAAAGATTGTTATTATTTTTAGTATATGAACAATAACAACTTTGAAGCAAAATGTTGATTACAATTTATAGGTTTCAATCGATTAAAGCTACTTATATGTAGTTAATACAAAAGCTATTGAGTTTTATTTACACTGTTTTCTATTTAAATACGATTATTAAAAAAGATTAACTAAGAACCGTTCAAATAGTTTTAATACAACTTAAGTTTTCTATTTAACCGGTTTAGGCCATATAAAAAATCAATAAAAAAATCTAAAATTTAGTTTCATATATTGCAATCTGTTACGAATCAGAACATATAAGCATCGAGACATGATGATTTAAAACTTCAAAACTAAGTAACTTAATAAACTGATACTTTTTTAACTTAAAAATTATAAAACCATCCAAAACAAAACTATTGAATAAAACTAATAATTACTACACTAATTATAAATAATAATCAAGAAAATTAAAACTATATATTCGTAGTTCCACATTCATTCTATATAAACTCTTTATAACGTCGTGATCTATAATAAAACTTTTTAATGAAACTAATATTTATTACACTTTTAAATAGAAAACAACAAAACTATACATTCGTAGTTCTAGATATAAACTGTTTATGACGTCGTTTGAAAACTAACGAGAATCTTCATCAAGTTTAGCAATAAGTTTCAACTCAATTTGCAACAGAATGCAAAGTTGTAAGTGTATTCTCCATACAAACATTTTTAATGGGCAACAAAACTTAATTTATATACAGTAATATTTGTCTTGATTATGCACTTTCATTCATAAAATGCGTATCTTAAAAGTGCCATTAAAACCAAAAAAAAATAAAAAAAAGTTTTATTTTAAGCTTTAGTTATGTTTGCTGCATACTCTATTTCGCAGCCTTATTTGAAATGTTGTTGAACTAAAATAATGTCGCATAATTCACTTGAACGCTTTCTTATAAATGCAGATTGTTGCATAAGCATTTGAAGTTTAAGTTTTATTTAAAGTTTTAGCAACGTTTGTAAGTTAGAAAGAAAATTGTTTATGATATGACTTTTTTTAATAAAAGTATTTCTTCAGTAGTTTTTACAAAGAACTTTTTATTTAGATGATTCCTTTTAATTAAAGTTTTTAATTAAAACTTCGAAAAAAGACTGAAGCATGTTCTGAATTAAAAAAATTGAAATAAATATTTTAAAATTACTTTTTAAACACTTTGGTTTTTTAATTAATCTGAGATAATAAAAAAAAAAAAATTTTTTTTTTTTTTTGTTTTAAGGTTATTTTCTTTTTATGTGGAAAACTGTCAGTAGTTCTATCTTAACATATATATTATAATCATCAAAATTTATTTTGTTTTTATCTAATATTTAAACTACTTTTGATAAAAATTAAAATAATTTTTTTCTTTGTTATTCTTAAGATTCTCAACACGTTTAAAAGATATTTTACCCAGTTTTGCATCAGCTATTTATAATTTACTGGTTGAAATACTAGTTTCCGTTTATCTTATTTTTCATACTAAATATCAAAAACACCAAAGTTTAATAGTTATTGTTTTTGAACAAATAGTAGCTTTTTTCAATTATCTTTCTAAGATAATCTAAAACTTATTTGCTTTATAATATGTTAAGCTAAAACATTTGCTTCAAAAGCAAGTAATCAGTTACCTATCTCTTTCTATTTGTGTTGTAATTTATAATTATTAATGTTCATATGTTTAAACCTTTTTCAATAAATATTTATTTTAGTTTGCGTTTTTAAGTTTAAGTATATTATACTTCTAATATAAATATAGCTATATTAGTAAACTTCTAAAAATATAAGAAACGTTATGTCTATAGTTAAACTATGATAAGTACTATTGTTTTTTAATAGATCAGCAAAAATTTGTAAAACTTTATTAACTAATTACAACCGTTTTTTATCGGATAGTTATCTGATATAAGCATTGTTTAAAACGAGTATTAACTTAACTCGAATAGCATTATTTGAAATTAAAAAAAAAATTCCCTACTTTAGATCAAATTAGTTTTCTTATATTTAAATCTAATTAAGTTTTTTTTTTTGAAATTAAAAAATGTTCCTTTGTCTTTAACTTGAAAAAAAATCATCGGATCAGAGCTCAAAATTTTGAGTGAGCCCATGAGAAAAAAAAAAAAAATTGGAATTTTTACTCTACTCGATATTTTATACCTTTAAACCAGGGTTTCCCAAAGTGGGCCAAGTGTCAGAGGGCCATAAGCCGTAAAGGGGCCAAAGGGGGGGCCATGACTAGAAAAGGGGCCATAAGGGAGCATTTTCAATTTTTGGCCGTCTTTGAAAATTACGTAAATTTTTGCAACAGAAATTTTAGAATTTTAGTTTTTGACCCTGGGTTTAGATTTAAAATCCACTTTGTGTAAGTTTATTCTAGAAATAGCTTTAGTGCTTAGGTCAGATAACTCAATGTAAAGTTCAATCTTTTGCCAATTTTATTTACAGTATATGTTTACTTTACAGTTTCAACCAATTAAATTATGAAATTTACAGTCTAAAGATGTTGCTTAAAACAAAGTTAAACATCAGCTGCTCAGTTTTTAAGTAATTTGAAACAGTTCAATTTTATAAGGTAATGTGAATTATTAGATTATTAACTTATCTTATATAGAGAGATAGTTATTTGTGTATCAAAACTGCAACTCTTACTTGATTCAACATGCCAACCAGGCAATCTCATCAAATGTATTTCAAGTATGTTTTCATATATTTATACTCATGTTTTAGCAAACAATATTTTATTAAAACTAGTTGTATTTAAAGTTATTCTAAACTTACAATATGATGAATCAGCAAAAAAAAAGTTGTTTTTCATGTTATTTTTATTTTATTTATAAAAGCTTTATTCTTTGATTAATTTCTAATATGTATGGGTAAAGTGGGATACGGTTAAGAGTATAAAAAAATAAAGCTTTAAAAAAATGTATCGATTCTGTAAATATGCATATCAAACTGACCTTTAAGTATACTATTCATTAAATTTTAAATTGTAAGTTCTTAGAATTTTTAATAACTAACATAAAACATAACTTTTCAAAATTCAATAATGTAAAAAACTTTTTTTTTAAATGTAGATTCTTACTTAAATTAATATAGAAGTTTTTTTTTATGGTTGCCCCTATAAGTTATGAAATTGTAACTTTCTAGCATATTGCTAATAAAACTATTATATTTTTATAAATAAATGTTGTGTACGTTGGTTTAACTTTTATTTTAAACCAAACCACATTTAAAAAATAAATTTTAGTTACCTTAAAAATTAAGTAGTAGGGTACCATTCTTAACTACCACTCTTATTAAATATTTCCAATAAACTCTGACTAACTCTTTTTTTGGTTAGTATGAACCATTTATTATTCTTACACATGTTGCCTTGAGCTTATTTTTTGTACAATTTAAACTTAAGATAATTAAGACTTAAAAAAAAAGTCAAAAGTTGTTTACAAAATTAATGGTGTGAAGTTCGTTACCAAAATGTTTTTCTCCACACTAATCCATTGACCTTAGTTGTAAGTGTTCACATTTTTCTTTCTTACTAATCTTCATCTATTTTTTAAATCCTTACAATAAACTTTGTATATACTTGTTAGTAATGATAAAAGTGCTAATAACCTATTTTATCTATTACCAGTTATAAATGAGATTCTTTTCAAATTATTTTAAGTATATATGAAATAATATAATAAAAAAAACTTAATAATGTTTGAAAAGATTTAAATTTTTCATCACTGAAACCTTGTAAAAAATATAAAAGTTTATTTTTACCTTTTTTTTATTTAATTAATCTCTTTAATGTACAGTAAATTTGAGCAATATTTTAAAGTTTAGTCAAATAAGTATATACAATTTTTTAAACAAGTCATATGGTGAAATTGAATGTTTTTGAATTACTTCTCAGTTAACTTTACATTACACTTAACATTTTACATACAGGGTTGCTAAATACTTGGTACACTCAGAATAAATCAGGATATTTTGAAACTTTTGAAAATCTAAGAATGACTCAGGACAGTTTAGGATAACTCAGGGTTTTTTTCTAACTAAGGCTGACTTAGGATAAGATTAAATAAAATAATAGACTGAACTATTATTTTGAATTATTTAAAAAAATTAAGATGCAATTTTCAAATTATTATATTTTTTTGGAAAAGTAAAGTTGCTCTTGTAAACTTATAAATTACCCATGGATTGCTCTTTTTATTCTTTATACAAAATTGTTTAAAGCTTTTCAAGATATGGCTAAAATTAATTTTAAGTTATAGTATTTTTTGAAAAGAGTTAAAAAAAAAGAACCAGACCCAAATAACAAGTATGTTCAAAAGAAGTACACAAAACATTGATGACGGTGTATTAACTTCATATTACCTGTCTTTAATAATTGCAAAACAATTGTTACCTCACACCATTGGGGAAAAAGCACTTATTCCAGCCATAAGAACAGTACTTGAAAAAGTTCTACATATCAAAAACATCAGCAATGTTCTACGTATAATCCCATTGAGTTAAACAGTTAAACGACGCATTGATGAAATGGGAGAATGTGTAGAAAAAAAAACTAATTACATTGATGTGTACCAACTTATTTTCCATACAAGTTGACGAGTCTACTTTGCCTGGAAATAAGTGTCTACTCCTCTTATGTGTACGAATTGTAGTTGGTGACAAAACCTATGAAGAATTAGCTATACCTCAGCTAATGGAAACCCACAGCACAGGCCAACTTGTTTTTAATACAAAAGTTGTAGATCAAAAACTATTTTGAATCTAATAAAATACCTTTAGAAATCATCATAGGTATTGCAACAGATGGTGCTCCCTCCATGGTTGGTAGGCATGTTGGATTAATCACGTTTTTAAAAAAGGTTAATCCTAATTTATTTACAATTCATTGTGTAATCCATAGGCAACATTTAGTTGCTAAAAAATTAAGTAATCATCTACACACCTCATTGAATTTAGTTATTAAAGCTGTGAACAAAATTAAAAGACATGGTTTGCAAACTCTTTGTTTAAAGAGCTTTGCAATGTCAATGAGGAGGAGTTTGACAACTTAATCATACACACTGAAGTCCGATGGTTATCAAAAGGAAACTGCTTGGAAAGGTTCTTAGCAGTTTTTGATACAGAAATTGAATTTTTTTCTACAAAAAACAGTGAATTATCAATCAAACTGCAAGAAAGAAAATTTGACATAGCATAGTTGTCTGACCTCTATGGAAAATTTAATGTTCTGAACAAACTCCTACAAGGAAAAAATTTAAATATCATAAAAGTCAAGGCTAGTCTAACCAGCTTTACAAACACACTGGAACTGTTTGAAAGAAACTTTAAAAAAGATCAATTCTGCCAGTTTTCAAGCTTAGAAAACTTAAAAAATCAGCTAAGTAAAGATGAGGTAGAAATTTATACATCCCACTTAAAAGAGCTAAAACTTGATATAGTTCACAGATTTAAAGATATATTTCAATTAAATGTTCCAAATTGGATAGTAAGCCCCTTTGAAGCAAGTCTTGATGAAGTAAAAGTTGAATTACAAGAAAAGTTTATCGAACTAGTTGCTGATCCTGAGCTTAAAGTAAAGGTTTTGCGATTTTGGTATGAACGTTTTTGGTTGCAAGAAAAAGTTAGACAACAATATCCAGATATTTGGGAGGAAATAAGTCTTTTATTCATTGCATTTCCTTCTAGCTATGTAGTTGAAAAAGCTTTTAGCTCAGTTATAAATATCTTTAATAAAAGATCAAACTTAGACATATCCAAAGGAGGAGACTTGAGGTTGTATCTAACTGAATTAAAACCAAACATAGAGAAGTTAGCCAGTAGTCATCAAGCTCATCCTTCACATTGAGTTGTAGGAGCAGACCAAACTTACTGTAAGTTTTTTTATAATACAAGAATTAGTAAATGTTTTTATTCGAAATAGATGTTTCTAGTGTACATTTATAAAAAAGTTTTACATATAATTTTGCAGTTTGATATGTTATGTTTATAGTATTTTAAAATAAGCTTTTCCAATATACCTATGAACAAAAAGAATTAACTATATGAGTTCCTTTTTTTTTATTAGCTTAAAATATTTCGATAAGGTTTAAAAAAGTTAGAAAAAAGTTACAGCATAGTTGTCTAAAAATTATAAAAATGTTATTATATACAGAGAGATTTGTCATTATATATATAACATTGATTAAAGTATTCTAATCAAGCAAACATTTTTTTTTGATTTTATAACACATTACTTAGTTTACTGGTTGAAATGTCAAGAGTTTTTTTTTGATTATTTATTTTCAAGTACAAATTAAATCAGATTTTAATTGTTTTTTGACTTATTCTAAATATAATTTTTATATTGATTTTATATAATTATAGTACTATTCATATATAAGACCACATAGAATGTTTACTTATGAATTTAAATAGAATTGTTTTTTACAGTTTTGGTTCAGCTTTTATTTAACTAGTATGGTTGCCACACAATCAGACCACCTCAAATGTTTTGAAATTAAAAAAATAACTAAAGCTGGTTTGAACTTGAAAGTTTTATTTTAAATTTTCTTATTTGTCACATTTTTTCTTATTTTTATACTTTTGAGCATTTCTTTTTCAAATTTTGGCTGTTAGTTTTTTTTTTCAAATAATGACCAGGTCAGTTTTTAATCAGTCGTGATGATTTTACTTTATTTTCAAGAGTGGCAACCCTTACTTAATTAAGACCAGTTTTTTTCTTGTTAAGTTATCTTAATTAGGTATTTAAAATAGCTAGATTTATAAACTAAGTACAAATTCAACAGTCTTTAGCAAGCGAACTAGCCACATCAACTAGTCTACAGCAACGTAACTAGACAATCCAGCAATCAAAACCCTAACAAGCAGTTTGCCTATCCAGAGAAAAGTGTCATCTAATTTTATAACTCGATTATGTTTTATGTTTGTTAAATAAATAATTTCATTGTCCTGGACAAGACGTTAAACTGTATCCAAGTAGTGTACAACGCGATTACTGAAAGGTTTTTTCAAATACTAGTACATTGGACTAAGTATTTTTGAGTTCTTTTTTTTCATTCCACAAAATATTAATTTCTTTGCAATTTTTATGTTACAACCATTAAAAATATCAAAATGTTTTTGATTACCGTTTCATTTTCTAAATTTGATATATAAGGTACGAATTAAATTATTTAATTCGTTGCAACTAATATTTACAAAGACATTTCAAATTAATAAATTGTATTTATTCCAAGTTTTTATTGTGATAGAATGGCTTTTATTTAAACAACATTTTTGTCACTATGAAAATTATTTATTACAACCAGATGTAATGTCAGCGTTAGAAGCGAATTAAGAATTTGAATGAGTCACCTTAAAAATTCAAAAATAGAGTTTTTTAGTAACAGTGGTATTACGCTGAACTTATTAGATACACCTATTCGTTTTTAAACGAATAAAAAATGTGCACAATATAACTTTGTGAAGCCATATTGTAGGGGGGCCATGGCCTTTTAAGTTTACTCGAAGGGGGCCATTAGAAAAAAAGTTTGGGAAACTCTGCTTTAAACTAACCGATGTATACTGTATTATTTCAATTGAATTTTTTTGTAAAACAAATGATGTAAAATTAAGCATAACATTATATATTAAACTAAAAAAGTGTTATATAATAGTTTATTTTTGTATAATATCAGTCAACTTAGTCTGCTAAACTAGTTTCTAGCAAAGTTTTCTACTCGAAAACTTTTCATCGCGAAGAATAATTAACAATATTATAGTAAAATATAGTTTTTAAAATTTATGTTGAAATTTTAAAATACTGCAAAAAACTATTTTGTGAAACAGTGAACTTTTAGTCATGTGGGAAAATTTTAGCTCTGGTTTTTTATAGTTAAACAAAGTAATTCCTAGTTTTTACTTATATTATTTAACAAATACATTTTTTTTTTTGTTAAGCTAAAGATAAAGTTCTAGCAGTGAATAATGATACGTCCTTTTTTTATGTTAGCTTGCGATTGGTTTTATGTGATGGTTGATGTTTAAATACTTATCTGTTGCTGAAGGTTAATCTCAGTATAATTAAGTTTTTTAAAAGTTTCTTAGTTATGTGAATGTTAGTGTGTAAAACACACTTTTAATATCTACTATTTGTTGCGAACAAATTGGATAATTGCATTAATATATTAATTTTTGTATAACTTTTACAACTATTGTTATTTATTATGTTTAAATCTTATTAAAAATTTACCCCGTTTTGATAATTTGTTGTAGCATGATAACGCAATATTGTTTCTACACACATTTTTTGTGTAACCGTTAATGAATTGAATGTAAAAAGAAACAACATATTGTAATTTAAGTCAATTCCTGTTGATATATAAAATTTTTTTTTGATTCATGCATTATAAATCAAATATATCGTATGAGTAAACGTATAAAAGTACATAATTTTTTTTAAATTAACTCAATAAATTCTTTTAATATAAGCTTTTGTTTAATTAGTATATGATAAAAACATAACAAATCACAAAATATCTTTAACATTCCAATAAGGATTAAAAACTTCAAAATTTGAATACAGTTATTAATTAAAAAAAAAATTTTAGCCAAAACTTTTAATTGTTTCACTAAAAAAAATATTTGTTTATTGCTATAAATATTTTTTTTTAAATTAAGCATTTTTATACAGTTAAGGAAAGTAAGCTAAAAATATTATTTGCAGTTGTGTTACCCGAATTTACACGGGTTTTAAAATATTACGTTTCAATTTAAGTTCAACTATAACTTCAGCAAATTGCATTTGTTTATATAGAAAAAGTCAATGCGATCGTTTGTTTGTAAGTATAATACGTCACAAGAAACATGTCGCAAAATTTTCGAAAAAACTTTGCACCAACTATTTTGGTCGCAAAATTTTTATTTGAAGTTTACGTTCAGTTTTTTCTTAATTTTTTAATTTTTTTATTTAAAAACATTTTTATTAGTAGTTATTGGTATTCATTTTACTTAAGCATTTTTATTACTATTGTTTTATTAGTTGTGCATCGGTTTACGTTTTAAATTTTTTGCTTTTATTTTTAATTCTTCTAAGTTTGTTAACAATTGGTAGTTTGGATGTTTTTAATCACTATTTTAAAACAAGTTTTTTTTAATTTTTTTATTTTTAATGTTAGCAAATACTTTGACAATGTCAACTAGAATCTATATTATAAATCTTCCATAAAAATATAATTATTTTAGTTTTATTGTAACTAAAGCTTTGCTGCAATTACTAAATTATGATTTTTTTTCTGACGATTTAATAAACTGATAGAAGGTGATTAGAAGCCTTTATAATAAATTTTTTCTCATTATCGTTAAAAGTTTTGCTGGCGTAGAAATAATCTGGCTCTAAGTTTTCAAACTTAAATATAAATTAAAAAATCAATTTTATATGAAATTTAAATTATAAAAAAAGTAGACTTTTAGATGTATATTAAATTGGCTAAAGTACTTTATATTTATCGGATTGTTTTTGTTATTATCTTAAAATAGAACAAATTCTAATAACTGATTTATATACGTTCGAAGAAAAGTTGTTTTAGTTTTTTAAACATGAGTGATGCAGATATTTTAGAAAAAATCAACGCAATTTGTTAAATAATTGAAATTAGTGTGTTGCCTTGTTAATAAGACTTTCAAAATAATAAAGAATGGACGTAAGAAGAAAGACTGTTGCATTAATGAAGTCTTTGTTTGTGTTTTATTTAATTGCGATGCGATAACTTGTAGTTATTGTTTTTTCCAAAAAATATTTAAATGTAGCACTTTATTAACAAAAATCATGCAGAATTATCAGCGAATTTACGGTAGTTAGAATAAATAAAAAAATGTTTGTAGTAACAAGAACTATATTTTGAAACAAACTAGACTTAAAAATTTTAACAGTTATCATATTAAAAAAGTTTGAAATAAAAACTGGCACCAACTGTATTTCAATGTATACAGAAATTAAAAATTTATTTTGACTTTTTAAACTAATTCTACTAATGAAAATGTTATTTAAAGAAAACAACATACTTAATTAAGGTAGAAATCTAAAAATATTTTTTTATAAAACTAGTATTTTATCTTTGTGCTTAATATATAACTAAAAATTTACAATTAATAATATAAAAAGTATAACCAAAAAAACTGGGAAAATATTATTTATAAAAGTTTTATAGTTTATTAAAAAAATTATGTACTACAGAAGTTAAGCTTTTATAATGTTTCTAACTTGTTTATAACCGTTTAAAATTAAAATATATTTATAAACTATAATAAAACAATTGTCTAAACATCTCTATAGTGTATAAGTGCAGTTTTAAAAGTTTGAACTAAGTTTGTGTAGCAAACTGGTTGTAATTAATTCATAGTAAAGTTTATGTTTTACAAAATAGCTCTAAAGTAAGTGTATAAAATATAATAATAAATGTTTTCAAATGTGTAATTGTTCACCAATTCTTGTTAATATAATTATAAACAATAGATGAAAAAAGTTATTGTCTGGTATAGACTTGACTTTTAGAACTGTTTGATAATTTTCAAAACATAAAGTCAATATATATAGTATTTAGTTGAAATGCTTATATTTTTTGTGAAGCTAAGTGTCTTTTATTCTTTTTTGATAAATATATTTTTTTTAAATAACACTTTACAAAATTACAAATATGTCCCTTCTCACTTTTCTGACATCTACCTGATTATGCTAAAAAAATAAAACACTTTATTTGCGATGTACAATTTACTAACAGACTTTTAAAATTCTTCAAAGTACCAAACTAAATTGGTGGCAACTATTAAAATAATAAACTATAACAGTAAAGATCTAATAACACTTTAACGTTCTCACGAACATTCATTATAGTATTCTGTATATGTTAGTTTTCAGTAAATTCGCCTTTTTGAAAATAATATAAGTTTAAGAACGTGAAATGTGGTTTTTAAATACAGAACATAAAGTTTATATGGTCGAAAAAATTTAAGCTGTTAAATATCAATTGAACTTTTAACTTGTTTGTTTTATTTGGTTTGTTTTATTTTTAACTTTATTGAACTATTTAGATTCTTGTTTTTTAACTTAAGTATACTTTAAAATCATTTTTTAAATTAAATTAAACTTTTTAAACATTTATACGCTTCTTTAAATTTTAGTCAGTATAATTTAAATCTTTGTATTTTGGTAACTTTTTAGTTTTTAACAGTACTTAGTATCGACAAAAAAATTTTAAGGTTTTAAAAACTATGTTATTGAAATAAGTAGGAAGAATTTTAACTGTATTTTTAGATAAATTAATCTAAAATTTAAAATATCAAAAAATACTACTCTTTAGATAGTTTTCAATACATATTTTTAGAGAACAAAGTATATGATAATAATAAATTAAAAACAACAGTGGTGCAATAAATATAACAAATTAAAAATAAATAAATTTACAAATGAATAAAAATAGAAATATATAAAACTCATAAACCTTTTAATTTTTTATCGTTTATGGTTTTTTTTTTTCTTTCCTTTAGTTCTTACAATACAATAGATTCTTAGAAATAGATTTTCAAGCTTTTTAGGTGGCGCTTGCATACGTCATTAAAACTTAATTTTGGTTTACATCAGTTGCGCCCAACATTCAACGGAGAGTTTCGGATTTGGTCAGCACGTTACCGAGCCATCAAAGCCTGCGCTGACTGGGTAAAGTACGTAGTTGTAAGAATATTACGTCTCAACTATAAAGTACCACAATTGTATGTATTTTTACTTCCAATAAGTTGTTTAATTAAATAATTGCCGCAGGATGCGGTTAAAACTCAGCGTGTGTGTTAGCAGAATTAATAAAACAACTATAATATATATATATATACTAAAATAGTGAGCTAATATTTGTTATAACTAAAAACACGTTATTTTGATTTGAAAATAATTATGTTAAAAATTTTAATATTTTATTTTTTATTATGTAACAACAGTGCCCTTTACTTGTCCTTTTGATAAGTATACATTCCTTTGAGTATGTCATATTTACCGTTTTTTATTTAATTAGGTGCTCCAGCCTTAAAATGTATGTTACATAGGTACTTAATTCAAGCATAGGAACTTGCTAAAATAGCTTCGCTGATCAGGGTCTCAAGTTTGTTTGCACATTGTTTAAAAATACTAAAGTTGTTAACAGTTATTCTTTCTTCCTTACAAATATTACAATTACTAATGTGATCAGATAAAGCTGTTTGACCTTTTAGATGTTCTAAAACTCTTTCTATTAGTGTTCTTGAAGTAAATCAAACGCATTAGATGCTCTAATCCTTAGAGCACTTTTATTCGTAGACTACATTAGATTTTAATTCGTGAGGTGTCTTGTCTCAGTTGCTGAAGTAGTCACCTATTTCGTTTATTGTAAACATAACTTTTAAGTCTTTAATATAATAGTTTAATAGTGTTTGTAGTTTCTTTTTATATGCAATACTTGGTAACCGTGTAATGCGGTGTTTGTGTGTTTTTAAATTTCAACGATTTATAATATTTGCGTTGTGTTTTATTTAGTATTTGTATTTTTTGGCCTATTTAGTCTAAAAATAAGTAAAATAAAGTAAGAATATATACAAAAAAGATATATTAAAGCTAAAAAAAATGTTACAAAGTAATTAAGAATAATATACGTATAGTAAAACAAATACTGCTCACATAGCTATAAAAGTCTAATTAACTTAACAAAATTTAAATGTTTTAAAATCAAAAAAATTTGATTTTAATGAAGCTTAATATTATGAATTATGTAAGAAACTACTTGTCATTATTTAATAAGTATTAAAATAGCTTGTTTTGCGTTTACCTTTAAGTTAATAAATCTAAAACAAAAATAGGTTAATTTAATTAAAGTTTAGGAGTTTATAAAACTCTTTGAAATAAAAAAAGTAAAAAGTAAGAGTATGTTTATTATATACGTTTCCTTAAAAAAAATAAGTGAAAATAACAACTAGCAATACAAAAAAAAACAAAAGTTAAAAAATTAAATAAAATTAGGAGCAAATTGGGTATATTAACATGTTATGAATAACATTATGATATTTAATTAAAAAAGTCCTTATTGTAAAGAAAACGTTTTGAAAGAATATGTAAAAATTTATATAGTTGAAATTTTGAAGTAAAATAAAACAGGTAAAATTATAGCTGTTTTTAAGATATATTTAAAAAGTCTAGTATTTTAATTTGAATGTTTTGTTAATTAAGAGCTACAGTTCTATAAGTTCGAAATAAAGAAATTAGCTATTTATTTAACTAAACTCTTCTAATAAAAAC
Organism: Thalia democratica; assembly: GCF_965202585.1. Classification (NCBI taxonomy): domain Eukaryota; kingdom Metazoa; phylum Chordata; class Thaliacea; order Salpida; family Salpidae; genus Thalia; species Thalia democratica. The sequence continues at coordinate 82,663,593 of NC_139166.1, forward strand.
TAAAGTATCAGCTTTATATAAAAACCTATCCCTGAATTTGTTAGTTATAAGTACCTTAATTATTTTAATTAAATTATGATGTAAATAAATGGAAAATTGATCTTAATTTCCTTGAAGATTTTTGAACAAAAGTCTCAGTACATTATATTTGATCAAAAAAAATTATTGATACACTTATTTAAATATTTTAAATATTTTCTAAAAACTAAAGAGCTTACATATTGTAAATTTTTATACCAGTATTACAAATAATCTACATGAAAAAAATCCCGATAAGTTTACTATCAAACTAAAACATTTCACACGGTCGTTTTAACTTAAGTCGTAAAAATCAATAAAAAAATCAAGCTAATTAAGCTTAAATCTATTAGTGCAAGTTAAATATTAAATTTATCATAAGTTCAAGAACTTAAACATTCTTTAATTTTTTAATTATTTATAATGGTCAAAACTACTTTGACTATTTTTTGATAACTCCAATTCTTATTGGGAATTTTTTGTCATATACAATTTTTTAACTCTAGTTGAAATATTCATACTTGCCGCATATTGCAATAAAAAACCAGTAGTCTATCAGCTCATAATATAAAAACTTCTTGAAAATCAAAAAATATTTCTAGACTCGTTTTTGCGAGTTTAGATAAATCACTAAAGTACTGCTTCGTTAAAAACAAATCATAAAAACTTAAACCTAAAATGATATAAAGTAACTAAAACAATAAAGAAAACTAAGTATTTTAATAATGATTAAACTAGCTACAGAAAGCTATTTAATTAAGTTTTTAAAGAATATTTAACCGAAAATATTCAAATATTATTATATTATTAAATGTTAATTTCTTAAAGTGCTACAACGAAATAATTATCATTTTAAAGGCAAGCATTGATTCAAATAACATCAGTTAAAAAGAATCTATTTCACTTTTAAAAGAAAATATTTTTTTGACTTTGTTATTTGACTATGTGAAAAGTAAAATCAGTTATAGCTTTGTATAAAAAATTAAAATACTAGTTCTTTATAATCTAAGTGAATCTGAAAACATAGCACAACTATATTTACTTGTTTTAAAACAAACATTTTAAAAAACACTTTAAAATACCACATATTGCAATTTGCAATTTTAAATATTTTAACTAAGTATGTTTTACTAACTAATATGGTACATCCTAACAAAAACAAAAAATTATACTTAGTTCATGTACAATTAAGTAATAATTTTACTAACAACATCAATACATACTGTTTTTTTACTTAGGTTATTAATTGTATTAGTATTTCAATACAATAAATGAAAATTATTTCAAGTTTATTTCTTAATTTATTAACTATCATTAAACATTTTGTTTTCAGCAATTTTCTTTAGCAGTGATGTCATAATAAAAGCGCATAAAGAGATTAAATATAATTTGTTGTTTTTGCATGTTTAAAAATAAGTTTTAATTCTTTTTTTACAAAATAATTTGGTAAAAATTTTTTAATAATGGTTTTCAAAATGTTTGCGGTGTCTAATCTGATTTACAAAAGCTTGAAAATTGTTTGATATCTTGAGAATTTAATTTTTTTACCATTTATCAAACCGATTTCAAGTAATTATTTAAAAATCCGTTAATATAACTATTTTTATATTTCTTTAACAAATTTAGTAAAGTGATATTATTAATTTTAAATTGTTAAACATATTTGTTATCGTTGTTTTGACTTCTTTATATTGAATCCTTACTATTTACGTGTTTAATTTTTTTGAAATAAATTAAATTAAAAAAGGTAAAGTTTAATTTTAATTTTCTATGTAAGTTTTGTTTTTTAACTAACTTAATTAAAACATATAACTAGATTCAATTTTTAATTACATCATAGAGAGCATATATGCAATGAAATATGTTTTAAGGTAAATAAAGCTTTAGAAAACTATGAAAAGCTAGCTTTAAAGTTTAGTTTCAATAGCAGTAGGGCCCTAAACGTACTAAACTATAAATTAGGGTTTCATTAGTTTAAAGTACTGTATAAAATTATTTTTTACTAAAGCAAACATGAGTAGATTTTAAAAGTCATTAATTATAATGTCAATTAATTTATTAAAACGTCAATGAATGATATTGCAATTTCTTTAACATTATATTATTACGATTATTTCAAGTTTAAATATTTACATTATATTAAACAATACATAAATGCATGTTTAAAAACAAAATTAAAAAGACTAAAAACTAATTAAATACTAACTAAGATACAAGCAGTAAATATCAGAACACTGGTTTTCTTTTCTCATCAGTATAAATTTTATTTATATACATATCGCCTGCTTTTCAATTAGTATAAATTTTTTGATTAATACATGTTTAATTGAAATAACTTTAAAAACAAAATATTTAGTTTCAGTTTTATGTATAATTTTTGTAAATCGATTGATTTTCTAAACTTTGTACTGTTTATGTCGCAAACCAATAGGTAATTTAAAAAACTTTTATGTTCCTAACATACTTTAATTAAAAAACTTTGATCTTTTGTTTATAACAATTTTAGGAATTTTATTTTTTCTAAACTAGCTCCTATAACAAAAATTTACTATAATACTTCAAATTTAACATTATACAACAATAGAAATATTCAAACTTTTTCTTTTAACTTTTATAAAAACAGCTGGATTGCAAAAACCTAAAAACATTTGTTTAGGATATAAATTTAAATACTATAAAAATAAAAGACCAAAACAAAGTCTTGATTCATTAAACAAATTTTTACCTTATAAATTTCGACGTATTTTGGTTGAGATAAAAACATACAAAATCTTCTTTAAAACATGATTAGTATTAAACTAAAACATTATTAAGAAATTACTTTTAATAAATTATGTTTTTAAATATTTAACTATAATATGTTCTTAGTTATTGACAAAAGCTTATAGTTACTTTACTTAAAATTACTACCGCAATATGCGGTTTCAAATACAATCATTGCGTTTTTGATCTTCCTGACAAATGATGGAAGAATGTATTTTAATTTACTTTTGAAATTATACAAATATTTGCGGTGTGACGTCAGTAAAAAACTGTCGCAAAATAATAACGCAATTTTTTATTTACTACTTTTTCAAACAGGAAACTTCATAGAAACCTGTTGCAAATCATTACAATGCAATATAAGTTGTTTTATAAATTAAAAATTAACTAAAATTTAAATTGTTTATCTATCAAAACTTGTCAACAAAACCGTTTAGCGATTATAATTTTTAATTAAACTTATTTTATAGCAAAGCATTACGAACATAAAATATGTTTTTAATATTTTTTGAATAAATAAAAAAATTAAAAACCTAATCGTAATTTCCTTTAAAGTTTATATTTTTCATTTGATTAAAATAGTGTTACTTTTATTACAACAAATATTTAATAGAATTTATATAATTAAAGGTATATCTATATAGACTATATAAAAATTAAGGAAACATTTTTATTAAATATGTATCAGTTTTAATTTATTTTTATGTAGTTTTTAAAAACTATAAAGATTCATCTCTGGTAATATTTCTGTTAGTTATAATTTTTATACCTACAAGAATATGAATATTTATATCTTAATGCCAGACAAAATACTATTAAACCCTAACAGCTAAACATTTTAACGCTTAGGTTCTGTTTGAACTATAGTTTTGCTACAATGATAGATTGTGAATAACTATTATGTTTCTTTTGCATTTAAAAAGTTTTATAAACGAATACTATAAAGTTAAAATGTAAATATAACTTTTATCTATTTTATTATTTACTGTTTATTAAACATAAGAAGTTTTTAGCATAAAACAACAAAGTTGTTAACTTCGATTAACAAATAAAAATGAATAAAAATTAAGTTTATTTAAAAAAATGTTCGCTCTGTTTATAAAGACTTCAAATGCAGTAAAAATTGGTTAAATGTAGTAGTGTAATACATCTATTTATTATATACTATTTTATCATATGATTATTGTTATTATTTTAATTTTAATATATTATGCAACAGTTTTTGTTTAAACATCACAAGAAAATTCATATGAGAAAATAATAAACTAATAGTGATGCAGAACCGTAACTAATTCCTTAAAGCTTAGAAAACTTTATTGTACATTTTATTAAATTTGCTTAAATTAAAAAAAAAGTGTGCTAAAAAAGTTAAATAACATGTATGGTAAACAATGAGTATAACATACATTATGTTTTCATTGTATTACATAAAAGATATAAGATCTCAATTTAGACTTCAAAATACCTAATTTTACTAATGAAAAATATTCTTAAAGGAATCGTTATGTCATTAATATTAGAAAATGAAGTAATTTACTAATTTAACTTACTTTATAACCTTTGTATAATTCAACCCTTAACTCTAACAAATTTAGTCTAGTAAAGTTACGTTATTAAATTAAAACAGTAAAATTTTACTAATAAACTTCAGTCAAATCAAATATTTTTTTCTTGTTTAGGCGAGAACGTTTGTACAAAATCAATTTGAAACAAAAATAATTTTTATAAGTAAATGTTTCAAAAACAATAGGTTTAAACAAGCATTAAAATTAAATTTTGTTTTAATTTGTCGCATTTAATACAAAATAGATAATGTAATTTAGTATGTTACCAAAAAGCGTTGGTTTGAAACGACTAGAATTTAGCTGTCGATAGACAAATAATTTATAAACAAGATAATTTAAACAACTAAAACCAATAGTAATTTTATTTTATGCGTTTAAAAAACTTTACCTTTACTTGTATAGATAGTTACATTAAAAGAAAATTAAACACTAAATTTTAAGTAAATATATATATTTGACGCATTTTTTTACTTCTTAAATATTTTGTAAGTAATTAAAAGTTAATAAACTATTTAAAAGAATTTTTAAGATTATGATAAACTAATTTTGTTGTAAAGGAATTTATTTGTTATTATTGATCGTAAAACATTTCTAGTTTCTTTAGTACTTATCTATGACATTTATCTACTCAAACCAGTTATCTAAGTGCTATTATAATGTATAAAACAGTATATGTATAACTTACTTTATTCAAGCAAAAAATTCAAAGACTTTTATAAAATAAATTTACCAAGCATGGTTTTATTTGATATATATCCGAACCAACGTTAAGCAGCTTAGTAAATATCAAACAGTTTTTATTGTTACCCGTTTTTTATCAGGTTTTGGAAATGAAACATCCTTAAACTTTAGTAGAACTAATTTAGTACAATTGAAGTTTTTTTAAGTATATTCTGAAACTTTATCAAAACTCAATAGGAAAAAATAATTATCCCGACTGTTTGTGTTTATTTAACCCAAAAAAAATAAAAAAAAGTTACGTGTTTGATTTAATAACATTAACTAACAAAAATTTTACTCGGCAATTCGGCGTACTGGTTTGGTTTTGATTATGTTACCAAAATTTAAAGTCATATTTCTGTTAATCTTATGTTTAACGATCTTAAATTACTTATTTTTCGAATGAGACATCTAGTGAGCAAATTTTTTTTACATAAGAGCATTGCAGAATTATGAGCAAGTTATGTATAATTATAAAAAATACAAAGTCGTTGTAAAACGTTTTTATTAGGTTAAATAGATTAACTTAATTGAGTTAATAAAATAAACTTAATAAATTTTAAAAGCAAAAATATACTGATATTTATAAATAGTATGTATTATTAGAAATTTGCACTTTAATTTTACATTAATTAATTGCTTATAACTTTTCGATTATACTAAAACTTTTATAAAGTATTTACTGTTTTTTAAGTTCTGTAAAAACATGCAGTTTTTTTTTTGACATCTGGTTACATTTAAATTTTTTTAATGATTAGAACTCTGTTTTATTCATTTTAAATGTATGATTTCCATTAATATTAAATTTAACTTAACAAAAAACAAAACGAATTGTTTTCATTCTAGTTTTTAATTTTTCAATTACTAATGCGGTAATATGTTTCATAATTTATTAAAGTTTCTAAACACTATAATTTGTTAATGAACTGTCAGCTGTTTTTACCTGATATATTAGGTTTAAAAATTGGCGTAGATATGACCAGATTCTGAGAATTTAGTTTTAAATTTTGATTTGTATATAAAGCTGAATTAGATGCGACAGTTTGTAGGTTTTCATAATTACGTCAGTAAGAGAATTGTTGAAACAAACTTATTTTTGAATAGAAGCAAATTTTGTGTGACAAAAAAATAAATTTGTTATAAACTAAATTGTTTTACTAAATTTTAATTTAATTTTATCATTTTAAGTTTGAAAAGTTAAAGTTGTAGTATATATAATATATATTTAAAATTTTAAAACTCCTTTATAAACACTTTATTTTTGCTAGAGCTTAGAGGTTTTATTTCTGTCATAATACATTCAAAAAACAATTAACTATTGTGACTTAAAAAAAAAGTTACGCTAAATGCGATAAAAATTTTATGAGTTTTGTAATGATGCCAACAAAATAAGTATTTACTTGTAATCAGTTTAGTATTTTTTATATTTTATTTATCTTATTTAAAATAAAATCATGTTTCTTATTTATAATACTTTATAAACTTTTTTTTTCTACTCATTTAGTTTTATTAATTGGTTTTTTAGCTCCCTTTTTTAACTAATATAATTAGCGTCGTATTTTTTAAATCGGATCACCTTAATTGATTTTGATTTCGTTGCAAATCAAATATTTCTATATATGCTAAGCACCAGATCATATAAGTTTTAACTATTTTTAAACTTAATAAAAGTGACATAAGTTTATACCATGATCGTTTAGTTTTGTAGCCCGATATTTCGGGTTTCAAAATTGCTCATTTTTGGATATAGCTCTAACTTTTTGATAGAGCATACTCGTAATTGTTTATAAATTTATCTTCAATGCAAACGTTTGTTGCATTTTTGATGACGTCACAAAGTGTGTACGTGCATTTAAGTGTTTTTGCTTTTAGTTTAACCCGTTAGTTAAATCATAACGCTTCATATCTGCTAAAGGGTAAAAGCTGAGCCTTACGTTTAAAATTAGATTTAATAAAAGTTTTCTCTTACAACAATTTATTAGTTTAATTCTTGCAGTCTTTATGAGCATCTTTTTTATTTGTTAAGTTATATTTAGCATTGGTTAACTTATATTATGGTGTTCTACTGAACATATTCTTAAGAACTAATTGATATCGCAGAATTTTATTTTAGGGTATCTGCCATTTCAGCATTCCTTTTAAATTTAGTTATTTCAGTCAAACAATTATGTATGTATTTTTTAGATTATTTTTGCAAGTTATAGAGTCTAAATTACTTTTACTATATATCTTATATTAATTATTATTTATAAGTTAAGTAAAGTTTAGTTAAGTTATATTGTTTTAAGTTTGGCATTATCAATGATACAATAGTATTCATAATTTAAATGATTATATGTTTTTAGTTTTCTTAAGATGAATTTAAATATCTTCAACTCGATTTATTAAATAAAATATTAAATATTATTCCATTTTATTTTAGCTTAAGCTATTTCAGTTTATTGACAACACGTGGTTCCTGAGTTGAAAAAAGTTTTCTTTGCGTTATAACTATTTGTTCAATTTTTTTTACAAAAAAAAGGATAGCACACAAAATATAAGTGTAATCCACTTAATTTTGTAGTGGTTTTTGAGTCAGTATTAGTTAACTTAGTTTCATCAGTCAATCAATATTTAAACTTTAAGTAATTCAGCCAGCGGCTAGCAAATTTTTCAAGCAAGCAGGATATTTATCTGAGTTTGCTTGCAATATAAAAAAGTTTCTTTTTTTTAGATTTTAAGATGAGTTGTAAAACTAAATACGATTTAAACTTCAGTCATAAAATATTAAAACAGCAATAACTATTTTTAATATAATTATGTTATTTTTTAACCCTTATACTGACTTTAGTCTTTATTAGATATGTAAATATGGATAAAATTTATACTCATCATATATTCATTATCAAACTATATTTAATCAATTCCTAGTTATAAATATAACATATAAAGTAGTTAACTCAGTTTTAACTAAAAAATACTGTTTATAATTATTTATTTTTGTAATTTAAAAAGTATAATCTAAAGACAAATTTGTTTGATATAGTTTATAGCTATTATGGTATACGTTTTAAGTAAGTTTTTAATGAAAGTTTAAGAAACTTATTTAACATCAAACTTGTTATAAAGTAAATATTATTAATCAATTATAATAAAACTAGCTCGTAATCGCTAAAATATATTTTTACATATCTATAAGAATAACACCGAGTATTTACTTTTAATAATTAACTATATGCTGATTAAAACTAATATTAAATGAAGTTTTTCTAGGAGTTACAGAAAAAACGTAACCTATATATTTATGAGAATAACACACACACTTTACATTTGATGTTCTGATGAATGTTAGTAAAAATAAAATGAAAGTAATTTTTTTTTTGAGTTACGTAGAAACTTTTTCCATATTTGTTAAGTAAATTTTACTTTTTTAAGTATTATTTAATTAGTTACCAACAACATTGTTTCAATTTTTCTTTAATTTACGTTTCAATATTTTCATTTTATATTACTAAAAACTGTATAAATTTTATATAGTAATTCATATAAATTTTTTATTCTTTTGTTTTAACTTTTGTTACCCGAGCCTTCGGGTTTTAAAATTACTAACAAGATGAACATGGAAAACATCTAAATTTTAAACAGTTAAATTTATTCACATCGCTAAACTAAATGCGATCATTTGTGGGTTTCGCTAATTACGTCAGAAAGTTCATAATACTTGCAGCTATTTAATTAATTGTAGTATACAGCACTGTTTATGAATATAAAAGAGTAGTAAATCTGTCATTATGAGTTCTAGCGTTGCAATAGTTAAATTTTTGTTGTTAAAACAAACAATATATACCTTTTTTAATTTTGAATGTTTAATTAAGTAAAAATTACATTTCTGTGTTATTTTCTTTTTTGATAATTTTTAGTTTCTACCACATGTTTATAACTATATATATATACACTTATATTATTTTTTTGATATTTTATATTGTATTTTTAACTAGTAAGTATGTGGTTAAATTATAATATATTTAAAGGTTATATTTTTCTTTGTGTAGCTCACTTTTGCTTACAAGTAATTGTTAAATAATTTAGCTTTACTAAATCTTAGCGCATTCCGATGTATTTAGACACATTTGCTTTTTAACGTAAAGTTTTAAACTGTTTTTCATGTTTATCATTATTTTCTTATGAAAAGTTGTAACTTTTTATGCTTTTGTAAAGTTTAAATCTGATTATTTCTATGTTTTACTAATAGTGATTATTACAAAGAATTTAGGAAGTTTAAGTTAAAAATAAATAAATTAATTTTTAATTATTTTAAACGTCATGAGTCACCTAGATTGTTTTGATAATTAATGTTTTTGAAACTAGAAACTATTATAGTTATTAACTATTTACAATTGGTTAAGCTTTATACAAAAAGTAAATTACGTTTTGTTTTTCTTTTATCTTTAAATAACCAATGATATAATATATTTTTTATTTTATTCAACCATTTTAATTTTATTATCACTACTTAAGTAATTTAATAATTTGTTAATTATACCTTGCAACAATTACTTAAAACAATTTAATAAATTTTAAACAAATAGTTTAAAAAAAAGCGTATTCAAAAATCTTAAGTTTTATTTAAGCTGTCGTAAATAAATTTTAAAGTTACAATAAATAGTGTTTTATATAAAAGTTTTTGGAAGAATTTTTCCATATTATAAATTATTCAATTAATTTTGTGTTTATTTAGCTTTTAAAAATCTTTTTCTGTTGCTTGTATTTAATATCAATTGATTGTTTAAAGTAATTTTTATTTGGATTTTTGTTCGCATAACTTATTACATTGCCTTGTATAAAACGACAGATTTAATTAACGTCGCATAATTATGTTGAACATTTTCTTTAGATACAGTTCGTTGCAAAACCACATCTAGTTTTATTTTCAGTTTTATTTTCAGTTTTAGCCACATATTTACAGTTTTAACAAAATAACTTAATTTTTACATTTTATTTTCAGATATTTTTTTTACTAATCGTATTAAACAACTAAATGGTATGTAAAAATTACTTTTTTACTGATTTTCATAATGAAACTATTAAGAATGAATTTCTAAAAAGTATAACAAAATAGCTATAAAAAATATTTTTTACTCAAACTGAGTGTTTATCATTTTTAGTTTAATCTAAAATCTTTAGTGATATTTTAGGTAAAAACAATTAACATTTTTCTGGTAAGATTAAAGTTTTTAGATAGATATTTGAATAATTTTTTTTACGCAACTTAGCAATATACTAACGTATAAACTATTAGAAAAATATTTGTTTCCTATCATCTTGTACTGTCTACTAAATATACATACAGTCAAAGTTTTCTAATAACTCATCAAACAAAATTTCAAAATATGTATAATATGGAAGCTTTACTAATATTGGAATTGCTTTTATATAAAAAAAAAAGAATCAAATTTTAAAATATAGAATGAAGATGTTTTAACAAGGTAATATAGGTAATAAAAGTAATTTAAAAGTTTTTATTCTTTTTTATACATTATGTTGTAGAAACTCTATAGAATTTTTACTGCATTATGCAGTTTTAAATTATCTACTTTTCTGATGTGGGTTATCATTTAATAATTTAAAACTGGATTTGCTATGTTTTTGAAAATAAAACAATATTTTGCGGTGTTACTGATGGTGACGTCAGTAAAAGATTTGGAAATTATATTTAACTGCATAAAATTAATATTAACTATATTTTGTAAGTTTATTATGTTAGCACAAGTTTTAAAGCTTTGATAACATAATTGATTGAAAGTTGATAATTAAAAACTTATTAATACATATAAAAAAAATTTTGGTATTTCTATGTATCAGTTATACTTAAACGAAATTTAAAAAAAAATTGAACTAAATTGAAATAAATTTATTTCATTAATGTTAGCTTGTGTGTTTATTTTTTTGCACTTGTAAATTAACAGAAATAAAACATTTCTTTAATGGTAAACTATTATCAATAATCAAAATGCCATTAACTATTAAATAGTTATACACTCAGTTTTTTTCTAATATTGCGCAGCAAAACTTTTTAATTGTAATTAAGTTATTTTTACGACTGACCTTGCATTTATCTGACTTAAAATGCGACGTTTTTTTGTCATCATAATAATTGTTTTGATTTTAAATTTAAGTAACGTAAGTAGTTTTTATTAACAAAAGTAAAGGCTCTTTTATATTTAATTAACTATATCTATTAACTCAGAGTTTTATTTCATCACTATATTAATGTTTTTATTAACTTAAATTTAATAAAAGTTGATAATTAATTTAATAGTTTTTTGAAAATATATTTTGTCTGATAAAATTTTACACAACGGTTTTAGTAATCACTAAATTTTTATAATGAAAATGTCATAAGGGGTATGCAAATAGTTTGTTAAAGTAAACTGTCTTGATATCTGCATTTTTTTATATATGAATTGTTTAATTACAGTTTAAACATTAAACTTGAAAAAGAATTAATAAATTTGTTATTACTTTAATCAATTTTCTAATAAGTTTGAGTGTTTCTAAAAATAACTCTTTTTTTAGGAGTGAGATTCGATAGCAAGAATATTTGAATGTTAGTCTGATTTGCATATTCGCTAAGTCAGCAAAAAAAACTTTTTTTATATATTTTGTTTATTTTTAGTTATTAAACTTCATTTTTTACTTAAATTTTAATATATTTGAGGTGGGTTATGGATAAGGGAATAAACAAATAAGTCAAAAAAAAATCATTTAAAAATTATGATGACTCAGCAGAAATTCAAATCAGACTGATTGTTAAGTTAACTTTACAGTCCAATTACTTTAAAAGGTGACCGCATATTGCGGATTTAAATGTTTGGAAACAGAATGAAGTTGATGCTGATATCTTTCATAGTGTTTTTTGTTCTATGTTTTAAAATAATTAAACTGTTTGCGGTGTAACATATGTGACGTCAATAAAAACTGTTGCAAAATAATAATGCGACATTTTTTGAAAGCTATAAGCTATAAAGTCTTATAATCTTTATAGAAAAATTAGTTAAAGTTTTTTGATTAGAATATTTTTTATTAAATTTTAATTTTTTTTTTTAATGTCTTAATATGCCAGTTGTATAATAAAAAACTTTACAATAAATTTGCAAAGTATTGTAATTTTTTCATTTACGAGTTAAACAAAAGTTAAGTTTTATACTATATGTTATAAGTATATATTTTTATTAAACTTAATCTTTTTATGAAAATTCATTAGAAAAACACGATTAATGAAATAGTATAGATATTGAAGCATTATTTATAGCTTAAAACCACTTTTTTGAATTATCAGTATTTAGAAAATGTCATTATCGAAAATGCTTATATTAATTAACTGTTTCATTTTTTTAAACTTAGCCTGAAGTTGTTAGCAAGAGTTGTTTAGAGTTTACTCAATATTTATATTTGTTGCAGTAAAACCTAAAAACAACTTTATTTAATTTATTGAGATTTAACAAAATTCTTTAATGCAAAATTTTTTATCGGAAAGTTATTAATATAAAATGAGTTTATATAACATCCAAGTTAAACTATTTTATTTGAATAAAAAAAATATCAAACAAGGGTGCAATAACGACAAAAATAATCAGTGTTAATTTTGTTTTCATATTGCGCAAATATTCATAAATTAAAAATATATTTATAGCTTGAAAAAACTTGCTTGAAAATAATTCAGTTTTTTTTAAATGCAACTGCTTTTTCAATTTTGTAGTGATCGTTAATTTTTTTATTAATTATAGTCTCGTGTTTTGTACTTTCTAACTTTACAAAGTTAATGAGTTGCTTTTTTTGTTATAACTAGTATGTAATATTAATTCTAAATCTATTCTAATTTTAACTTTTAAAAATTACTCATTAAATTACACTTTACTAATAAATTTATGTCCAGTAAAAAACAATCAAAAAAGTAGTAATTTCAAAGTTATAATTTCTTTTTTTAGAATAAACGTCAAAATATTTAAACTGCATAATACGGTCTAAAAATGACCAAATGTAAGAATTTAATGAATGCCACTATCGCTGCATTCTTAAACTGTTTTTATTTTATCTTTGGAAACAATACAGAAGTTTGCGGTGTAAAAAGTTATGATTTATTTAAAGTTATGATTTATTTATCTAAATTTTTTTTTAATCAAATTAAATAGATCAGAAAGTAGTTTTTGTTTTATTTTAGGTTTATTTAATTTTATGTAAAGTTTTTTAATATAAAACTTATAGTGACTAAAGACCTGAAGGCTTATCGTATAAAATAAGTATTACCAAATAAAACTAACCTTGCTAATACATTTTAAATAGTATCATAATACAATATATGCAAAATAAATACTCACTATAAACATTACATATACATTATAGTCGATGAAATAATACTCAGCTTGTTTGTTTGTTTTTTTTTATTTGTTAAAAACTGCTAAATTTTTTATATAAGTTATATAAATAGATATAAAATCAACAAAACTCTTTTTTATATTTCTGAAACGTTTTTTTATGTAAATTTTAATGACTAATTAATTGTTTAAAAGTTTAGTTTAACCTTTTTTATCATTAGTTATTCTCTGTTCAAGTTTGTTGGATTTCTTTAAAAGTTAAAAAGGTTGTCATATACCAAACTTATTTATTTATTTTTGTTTTTACTTGAGTTTTAAAAAAACATAAATAAATATGTATCTTTTTAAGATGGTTTTAAGCAAAAATTATTATTAAGTTTAAGACTTACACATACTTTTCTAAATAGAATGAAAAAATAAATAATTTGTTTAAAATTTAAAATAACTTTTTAAAGTTTACATTACAAAAATAAAACATTGAAGTTAGTATTTTGTAAACTTTCAGTTAAGTTTTGACTTTATTTTCAAAGTAAAAGAAAATAATAGTAATTTCAGACCTTTTTAATAACTTAAAAGTTACCATATAAACGTTTAAATTGAAAGTCAATGCTAACTTTTTCAAGCTTTTGTCATGGAGAGTTTATATACAATTAATGTACAACAATATTTTGTATTAGCTTTAATTATTATTTTTCATCATGTAAGTGTTTAAATTTTATTTCTGTTCAATATTTTTTTTGGAATGTTTATATATAAAGCAATTATAATTATTAAAGCTATATATAAAAGCTATAAAGTCAGAGAACTTTTTGTTGTGTTTTTTATAGATATCTTTATATTAATGTCGTAGATAAATAATGGTAAACTTAGTTATATTAAAATTTTTAAATAAGCATATTACAAACCTTATCTGTTTTGTTTCATAAACTGGTCATGTCAAATATTATAAAAGTATTAAAATTATTCGAAAAATACATTAAGGTAGTTATTAATAAGCAGTAATAGTGAAATAAATTTTACTAATAGTATTTAAACTAAACAAGGGTATTCTACACGTAAACATTATTGCGATAATTGTTTTAAGTTAAAAGAACTTTTTTTCTTAAATAATAGTAAATTTTAGTTTTTTAATCCGAATTTTGTATGCATAGAATAGGAATAAAATTTTTGTATGCATGAAATAATTTACACACAATTAATTAATAGATATATTTTATAGTGATAAAATAATTTTATTATTAAAATGGGTAAATTTTTAGTTATTGTACTTATCACGTATAGAGTTACAACTTAACAGATTGATTTTGTTAATAAACCTATACTTAATGCGAGTATTTGCGAGTTTAAAACTCGAGTCTGAGAAAACTTTGAGCTTTTTTTAAAACATATGTTTTTTTATAGCATAAAACTACTAACAAGTCAAATATTTACTTTTACAATTTGTTTGCCCGAATGATCGAGTTTAAAAATGTTTACAAGAGTCTGACGACGTCTATACGAAAAGCTAAGAGTTGAATTTGTTTTTATATATAAAATGAATGCAAACGTATGCGGTATTTTTCTAATGACGTCACTGAGTGATTACTTGCGAAAAATTTAATTTTAATTTACTGGTTTAGTAAGTTAGTTTTAAACATTTTATATCTGCCAAAAATTAGTCTTTTTTTGAAAATTCAATTTAGTTTAATGTTCATTACATAGTTTTTTTTTTCTTTTTATTTATGTTTTCTTTTTATTTGCGTTTATTTAGTTTTACTTTTAATTTATTTAACTCCAGTGAGGTTTTTTACTAGTTAAAGACTTAAGTTTTTATAATTTTTACAAAATTTTATTACAGATAAAAAACATATGCTTAGTATTTTTATGTATCAGTTAAAATTTGACAACATTTTAAAACAAATTAAATTAAAATACATTTATTTATTTAATGCTAGATTAGGTGTTTTATTTGAATTTATATTAGAAATAAAACATGATTTTGGTAGTAAAATATTATCAATAACCAAAATGCCAATAACTATTAAATAGTTTTATACTCAGTTTTTTCTCATATCGCACAGCAAAACTTTTAAATTGTAAGTAAGTTATTTATTCGACTAACCTTGCGTTTATCTAACTTAAAATGCGACGTTTTTTTGTCATTATAATAATCGTTTTGATTTCATGTTTTAGTCACTTAAGTTATTTCTATTTACAAAATTAAACGCTCTTTTATATCTGTTTAAACAAATTTATTAATTAAGAACTTTATATCATCATTATGTTTAAGTTTTTTTTAGTTTATATTTATTAAAATGTAAAAAATTAGCTTTTAAATTTTTTTAAAGTATATTTTAATACTTTTTTGTGTAATACAAACATACACAACAGTTTTGGTAATCAAAAATTATGTTTTTTATGATAAAATTTATCAAAGGTAAACAAATATTTTCTTAGAGTAAACTATCCTGATATCTGCATTGTTTTTTTATATGTTATGTAACTGCAGTTTAAACATTACACTAGAAAAAAAATTAACAAACTTATAAATATATTAGTCAATTTTTGAAAAATTTGGAGTACCTAAAAAAAAACTATTTTTGTACGAGCAAGTATAGTTGAATGTTAATATGATTTGCATATTTGCCAAGTCAGCAAAAATACTTTTTTTCTAAATATTATGTTTATATTAAGTTATTAAACTTTATTTTTTATTTAAATTTTAAATCATTTAATTGAAGCGGGTTATGGATAAGGGTATAAACAAAAAAGTCAAAAATTAAATCATTTAAAAACTATGCTGACTCAGCAGAAATTCAAATCAGACTTATTGTTAAGTTAACTTTACAGTCCAATTACTTTAAAAGGTGACCGCATATTGCGGTTTTAAATATTAGAATATCACATGTTGATAAAGCTCGTATCTTTCATAGTGTTTTTTGTTCTATGTTTTAAAATAATAAAACTATTTGCGGTGTAACATATGTGACGTCAATAAAAATTGTTGCAAAGTAATAATGCAACATTTTTTGAAAACTATTAGCTTTATTATCTTACAAAACTATTAGTTGAAGCATTTTGATTAGAAATATTTTTAAATATAGATAAATATTTGAATATAAATAAACTTTTTTTTATGTCTTAATATCCCAGTTGTATAATAAAAATTTTTACAATAAATTTGCAATATTTTTTGCTTTTACGAATAAAACAAAAGTTAATTTTCATACTATATGTTTTAAAAATATATTTTAATTAAACTTAATCTTTTTATGAAAATTCATTAGAAATACACGATTAATGCAACAGTATAGTCATTAAAACATTTTCGTTTAGCTTTTTTGAACCATCACTTTTTTGAACTATCAGTATTTAGAAAGTGTCATTATCGAAGATGTTTTTATTAATTAACTGTCTCATTTTTTTAAACTTAGCCTGAAGTTTTTAGCAAAACTGTTTAAAGTTTACTCATGATTTATATTTATTGCAGTAAAACCTAAAAACAACTTTATTTAATTTATTGAGATTTAACTAAATTCTTTAATGCAAAGTTTTTTATCGGGAAAGTTATTAATATAAAATAAGTTTATATAAGACTCAAGTGAAACTATTTTATCAAAAAAAAAAATTATCAAACAAGGATGCAAAAAAAAACAAAAATAATCAGTTTTAATTTTTTTTTATTGCACAAATATTCACAGATAAAAATTATATTTATATCTTGAAAAAACTTGCTATTATAAAAAGTATTTTTTAATGCAACTGCTTTTTCCACTTTGTAGTGATCGTTAATTTTTTTATTAATTATAGTTTCGTGTTTTGTATTTTCTTACTTTACAAAGTTAATGAGTTGCTTTTTTTGTTATAATTAGTATGTAATATTAATTCTAATTCTATTCTAATTTTAACTTTTTAAAGCTACACATTAAATTACCCTTTACTAGTAAATTTATGTCCAGTAAAAAACATAAATTATTTAATGCTAGTTTAGGTGTTTTATTTTAATTTATAATAGAAATAAAACATAATTTTAGTAGTAAAATATTATCAATAATCAAAATGCTAATAGCTCATAAATATTTTTATACTCAGTTTTTTCTCATATCGCACAGGAAAACTTTTAAATTGTAATTAAGTTATTTATTCGACTAACCTTGCGTTTATCTAACTTCAAATGCGACATTTTTTTGTCATTATAATAATCGTTTTGATTTCATGTTTTAGTCACGTAAGTTATTTCTATTTACAAAATTAAACGCTCTTTTATTCTGTTTAAACAAATTTATTAATTAAGAACTTTATATCATCATTATGTTTAAGTTTTTTTTAGTTCACATTTATTAAAATTTAAAAAATTAGCTTACAAATTTTTTAAAAGTATATTTTAATGCTTTTTTTGTGTAATACAAGCATACACAACAGTTTTGGTAATCAAAAATTATGTTTTTATGATAAAATTTATCAAAGGTAAACAAAAATTTTGTTAGAGTGAACTATCCTAATATCTGCATGGTTTTTTTATAAGTTATGTAACTACAGTTTAAACATTACACTAGAAAAAATGTTAACAAACTTATAAATATTTTAGTCAATTTTTGAAAAATTTGGAGTATCTAAAAAAAAATATTTTTGTAGGAGCAAGTATAGTTGAATGTTAATATGATTTGCATATTTGCCAAGTCAGCAAAAATACTTTTTTTTTCTAAATATTATGTTTATTTTGAGTTATTAAACTTTATTTTTTATTTAAATTTTAAATCTTTTTATTTGAAGCGGGTTATGGATAAAGGTAAAAACAAAAAAGTCAAAAATTAAAGAATTTAAAATCTATGCTGATTCAGCAGAAACTCAAATCAGACTGGTTGTTACTACAGTCCAATTACTTTAAAAGGTGACCGCATATTGCGGTTTTAAATATTAAGGTATCACATGATGATAAATCTCGTATTTTTCAGAGTGTTTTTTTTCTATGTTTTAAAATAATTAAACTTTTTGCGGTGTAACATATGTGACGTCAATAAAAACTGTTGCAAAATAATAATGCAACATTTTTTGATTGCTATAAGCTATAAAGTCTTATAAGCTTTATAGAACAATTAGTTAAAGTTTTTGATCAGAATTTTTTTTATTAAGTTTTAATTTTTTTTTTGGTGTCTTAATATCCCAGTTGTATAATAAAAAACTTTACAATAAATTTGCAAAGTATTGTTATTTTTTGCATTTACGAATTAAACAAAAGTTAAGTTTCATACTATTATGTTATAAATATATATTTTAATTAAACTTAATCTTTTTATGAAAAATCATTAGAAATACA
Source organism: Thalia democratica (assembly GCF_965202585.1). Classification (NCBI taxonomy): domain Eukaryota; kingdom Metazoa; phylum Chordata; class Thaliacea; order Salpida; family Salpidae; genus Thalia; species Thalia democratica. The sequence continues at coordinate 82,682,309 of NC_139166.1, forward strand.
CGATTAATGCAACAGTATAGTTGTTAAAGCATTATCGTTTAGCTTTTTTGAACAATCACTTTTTTGAACTATCAGTATATAGAAACTGTCATTATCGAAAATATTTATATAAATTGACTGTTTCATTTTTTTAAACTTAGCCTGAAGTTGTTAGCAAGAGTTGTTTAAAGTTTACTCATTATTTATATTTATTGCAGTAAAACCTAAAAACAACTTTATTTAATTTATTGAGATTTAACTAAATTCTTTAATGCAAAGTTTTTTATCGGCAAAGTTATTAATATTAAATGAGTTTATATAAGTATCAAGTTAAACTATTTTATTTAGCAAAAAATTTATCAAACAAGGTAGAATAAAAACAAAAATAATCAGTTTTAATTTTGTTTTCATATTGCGCAAATATTCACAAATTAGAAAAGTATTAATAGCTTGAAAAAACTTGCACTTAAAAAAATTTCAGTTATTTTAAATGCAACTGCTTTTTCAACTTTGTAGTGATCGTTAGTTCTTTTTTAGTTTTAGTCATGTGTTTTGTATTTTCTAACTTTACATAATTAATGAGTGGCTTTTTTTTATTTTCTATAATTAGTATGTAATATTAATTCTAATTCTAATCTAAGATAACTTGTAAAAGCTACACATTAAATTAGACTTTACTAATAAATTCATGTCCAGTAAAAAGAATAAAAAAAAGTAATAATTTTATACTTATAATTTCTATTTTTAGAAAATACGTCAATAATTTTGAAATGCATAATGCAGTCTAAAAATGACCAAATGTAAGAATGTAGTGAACATCACTAACGTTGCTTTACATTCTTAAACTGTTTTTATTTTATCTTTGGAAATAATACGAAAGTTTGCGGTGTACGTTAACTGCAGCAAAATAATAATTAGATACAATTTCCTTTTAATAGCAACATTTAAATAATAATTGATTGACGCTTGATAACTTATTTTTTATTTATTAATGGAAGTTAATAGTTTTTAGTACTGAAGATTTAAAATCTTAATTTAAAATTAAAGTAAATTCTGATAACTAAAACATATTTTTATATAATTTTTTAAACTTCTTGAAGTTTTAATATTTTATTTATACCTTAAATTTTTCTTTTATTACTGTTTGTTGTATGCACATTTTTATTGAAATAAAATCTAATAAATTAATAAAAAGCTAAGTTTTTTATTTGTATTTTACCCTTACAAGTTTTTAGTGAAGTTTTTTATTTTAAAGAAAAATGCACATACTTACATAAGTAGATGCACGTTTTTTAAATTAAAAACTATTTTATTTAAAAGAATCTAAAATTCGGAAAAATATTTAGATGGTATAAAATTATAAAATATAGTTTCTAAATCTTTTTAAAATTTTAGCCGAGCACATTTGTTTGTAAATTTATATATAAATAGTAATTAAAACGTAACGATAGTTTAATTAAAAGCAATAAATTAAGTCTTAAGTACATTCAAACACAATACTTTAAATATCTAACCAAAAGAAATGTTACAATTAAACAAAATTTATTTGGCAATAGATCACATTATCTTACTTTTACGGTAAATGAAACCAAAATTAAGAAGATTTTGATAGTTTATTTAATTAATTTAAACAATTGCTATTTTAAATATTGTGATAAAAGTTAGATAATCACAATGTTATTTTGATTAATTAAGTCTTTTATAATTTTAGTTTTATATTTTGCTTTTAGAATAAGACAACTTTTAATTATAAAGAGGAATTTTAAACTTACTGAATCTTGCATTTATCTTGTTTTAAGCTTATTAAATGCGACATTTTTTTTAATTTATATCTATTGTTAAATTTCTTTCTAAATGCAAAATTTTTTATCATCATAATATTTCAGTTTTAGACACGTCAGTAGATATAAATTTTTTAACACATTTAAACTATTTAACTTTTTGTTTAAATGTTTTTAGTTTTTCAACAGATTTAAACTATTTAAGTTTTTGCTTAAATTTTTTTTCGATAGTCATCAATTAAAAATAATATAATGTAAAGAAAATCAATTCCTTTCTAGATATTAATTATTCAACATAATAAACCTGATATATTAATACAATTTTTAAACATTATAAGCTATCACTTTAGCTTGTGAACTATCAGATAATTCTGCCCGAAATTTTGGGTTCAAAAATTTTAATGGAGCAGACTTGGATTTTAATATATTATTTTTGTTGGATTATATATATAGCTAAATCAAATGCGACAATTTGTGGGCTTTTATTTTTACCTCACATGAAGAATAATATTATGTCGTAAAAAGTTTCTATTGTAGTTACATGTAAATTCTATATGAAAACAATTATATCTTCTAACTACAAGAGACATTTGTATAAAAAATATATATATACTTATATATAATATAAATAAAAAGTAAGAACAAAAATATTTTACTTTCTAAATTTGAATGATTAAAAAACTTTGTAATACAGTCTAAATTTTAAACATTATGATTTTCTAAAGTTTTAATTTTTTCACAAAACTCTATGTTTAACCATTGTGTTTTCACGATTCTTTCAAGTGGTTATAAAAATCCGATGAGTTATCAAAACATTTATGCTAAATATCATTAATAAATAGAGTAAAAAATTATTTCAACAAACATAAAACCTAAAAAAAGTAAAACTTTAATTACACTTGCTACTAAACATGACGAATATTTTTTTTTATTTTTTTTTTTAAATCATTTGGTTATGTTTTTTATAAATTAATTTATTTAAAGTACAAGATTTTTAAAAGAAGTAAAGTATAAACACTAGTCATAAACAAAAACAATCATAACAAACATTGTATAGTTTAAATTTCTTAATCTAATCGTTCTGTTTGGGTTTTATTTGAAAATTTTATAAACATTTAAGTTTATTTATTACCAAAAAAAAAAAGAAAAACTTACACTGAAACTTTGTTTAGCGCATAGTTTTTTTAAAATATTGTGATCAAAAGTAGATAATCATAAAACCATTTCGTTTAATCAAGTCTTTTTAACTTTATTTTTGTTCGCATATTAAGTAGTGCAACTCGTAAAATATAAAGAGGATGTTTGAACATCTTGAACCTTGCTTTTATCTAGCTTTAAAACTGAAAAAATTCAAAAAGTTTTTAAACGTAATATCAGTTGTAAAACTTGTTACTAAATGCGACATTATTTAACATAATATTATAAGTTTTTTTTTATACGGCCGAATGTTTTGGTATTTTGTTAACAACATTTAATATATATTTACTTTATATCTTTTTGACTTAATTTTCTTTCTTAATATGGTTTTAATAAATTGTCACAAGCTAACTCGTGGATGCTTTGTGAGTATGACAATTTTTTTCCGTTTTAATAATCATCAATGACGTTTTTTTCTTTTCAACATCTTTATGTTTCAATGTTCAGAAGAATTATTTTAGGCTTAATAATACAAATCATGTTTCTTTTTCGTTGAAAAAATTTTATGTAATCTTATTAAGTTTTAAAATGAGCAAAACTAATCCAATTAGCATCAAACAACCACTAAGCTTTTATTTTTCGACTTTAGTAGATTAAGATATCTAATAGAAAGAAATATTGCTTTATAATGTATTTCATATGTATAAATTTAAAATACAGTCATTTTTAGCATATTGTGAAACTGTTTGGAATTAAAGGATTTTCTTAGATTAATTTAATTCAGCTGAAAGTAAGTCCATGGCGGTCTGTTTTTAAAGATGTTTAATTTTTCATTGCTAATTTTGGACCAGGCGCCTGGGCCACCAAAGAGGCGATTTAGTTTGCATTGTTGGTGGCAATAATTTTTTTTTTTCATAAAATGATATAAAATACTTATATAAAGTAAAAATATTTTAATGTTTGCAGGCAAAATCGGGCAAATTAAAAAATTTTTAGACATTTAAGACTGCATTGCTAAATATTTAGTCAAAAGTTACGCTCTACTTAAGAAACCCAATTCCGTAAAACGCCAAAATGTAAACTCGAGCTTTGGAATAGCAAATAAGTATAATTTTGCATGTATAAGATATGTTTGTGTGTATAAAGAATCTTTTTTAGTTTTTTCAAGTTTTATAACTAAATTAACTTAGCAGAGAATAGAAGATTATTAAGTTAATCTTAAGTAAATTAAGTTAATCTTAAGATATATCCCCGCAAGTGCTTCATGAAGATATTATAAAAAATTAAAGGAATTCACGTACAATTAAAAACTGACCAGGCTTGCCAAATGTTTTTGAAAATTTTTACAGGTTTTAAATTACACTGGATCTATTTTTAATATAAAGTTAACTTTAAGGTAAGAATTTGTGTTTAATAGTATAAAAACATTAAAATGACACTGTAAAGCTACTTTAGATGTGTTAAAAAAAAATGATGATGACAAAAAAATATTTTTATATGATAGATTTTTTGTGTCAAATCGTAATTTTACTACTTACACGTTAAAATTGTTAAAAATCCAGGTTATTCTAGGTTTTTTAGCCGAAGTTGTAAAATTCCAAGTTTTTCAGGTTTTTCTAGGTTTCCAGGTTTTTGACAACCCTGACTAAAGTATAGTTATTTGTTTGAAAAATGGTTAAGATATTTTTAGTTAATTTAGATATAAAATTTTAGCTGAAGTTCATTTTTGAATTCATTAAAGTTAAGAAAAAATACATATATAAATTTCATACATTTTTACTTTATATTATAAAATAGAAAAATAAATTCAACTCGTTATAATGTTCTAATCTTAAACTAGGTATCTAGTAATCTTTAACTTAAACTTTGGCTAGTACTTCATAATTACAGGAAAGAAAAATGTCATTCTCTCTATTGTGGTAAGTAAAACTGATTTGAGAGAAATTTCTGGGTAATCAGGTTACAAACCATTTGCCTATAAACACTATTTTAAACTAATTTAATTTTTGAAGTAATAAAAGTAGAATTTTTAAAAACTCTATATTTTGTTGTTTATTTAGTTGATTTTCACAATTTTTTTTTTTTGCTTTTAATATAATTTTAATAAAATATATGAAAAAAATTATTTTTTAAAAATAAAATAAAAACAAACACTAATAGCTGCTACACTGTGTCAAAAATGGTTCAACTGACTTGATGAAATATAGCATAAATTTTTAGCAGAAGATCAATAAAACATATTTATTTGTATACTATTAGATATAAAACTACTTTTAAACAGAACATTTTATTACCAAGTTAAATATTTTAAAATGCAACTCCACCTCCCTATGTTCCTAGACTTAAGTTAAACAATTATAATAAAAAAATTATATATTTGTTTTGCTGGATAGCATTTTAATTATATAGTTTTTAGGTATATACGTAATTGTTTAGGTTTGCGCTTTATTTTAAGCAGATTGAATATAATAATATATATACTTTTCTTATTTTCGTAAATGATTATTTGTGTTTGTTTTTGTTTTTTTTTGTAAATTTGTAGTCTCTAGCTAAAAAAAAAAGTAAAATATAATTTCATTATGCTTGTGTTACTTATTCAACAATTCTGACTCATACATCAAGCTTAGATTTCCATGGCTGCTTAGAGGTAAAAATAAAAAATAAAACTTGGAACACTTTCTTATAGCATTTAATCAATTAATTTTAGAACTTTAAGATTGGTGAACAACTTAAAAGTATTATCTTGCTTTTAGTGATTTAAGGCTAATTATTTTGTAACAAAAAACCTTGTATGATGAGCTTATACATTAAGAATTATAAGATTCTTTTCAATATATTCAAACTAAACAAAAAGTACTTAAAAACAGGTTATAAATTTAGCACTTCATTGAGCATTTGTTTACATGGTAAAGTAAAATTTAAAAATCTATATATTTATTTAAATTAACTAACATAACTGACATAAACTGATGTTTATTTACCTGTCTAGATTTAAATAATTTTAAATTGGATCATAAGATTATTTTGTTGGTAGTTAGTCTTAAGATAATTTTGGTTAAGTCCCGTACTTGAAGATAAGTAAATTTAAAAATTAACAACTATGAACAGTTTAATTGTGAAAGACGTATAATTTTTTTGTTAAAGAAATTACATTATGCCCAAAGTAATTTCGCTAGCTTGTATCAAAATCGTTCGTTAAATTACAGCAGGTTTAAAAAAGAGCTTTCATTTATCTATTTTAACGTTTGTACTTTAGTTTGTAATTATTATTTGGTACTCACAAATAGCTTAATAAGCAACGTTTAAATGATAATCGATTTACACTTGGTAACTAAATATTTTATTTAAAAATGCGAGTTAATGGTTTTTTATAGTAAATTACCAAAAGTATTAATATAAAAATTAAGTAAAATAATTACATTTACCGTTTAATGCGGGATAAACTAAGAAGAAGTTCAAAATAACATCAATTAGCTTTAATAATAGTTCATTGAGATATATACTTTTTTAATTGTAATTTATTTTAAAGTATATTCAATTTAAACATTGCTTACTCAAATTACCAAAATTTCCACTTGTGTAATGCAAGATAATAACTTGAACTAAGTATTGAACCCTAATTTTATCTTTAATGACCTATTTTAAGTTCAGTAGAAGTATCACTTTTTGATGTAAAATCTGAGTTTAAATTATTGTTATATTTTTTTATCAACTTTTACTAAGTCATTAAAAAAATGTCTGATATTGATTGTTTACTAGCAAAATTTCACATAAAACATGCTTTAAGTTTTCGATCTTTCTAATTTTACAAACTAAGTTTAAAAATCTATAGTCATGGTTTTAGTTTAATATTATATTATTTATTTATTTATTATATAATTAATAAAAACTGTAGTTTTTATCTTCCAAAAATGTTTACTTTAGTAACTTAATATACTAACCAATAGATGTATTTGACCTCAATTTTAATATGTTATATTCAAAACACTCTAGTGTTTCAGAATAAATTAAAAATTTTAATAAGTTCAAATTAAAAAATATGGATTTATTTATGCTCTTGAAACTTGATAAGATATTATTACAAAAAAAACTCAATTAGTATAATCTTTAAATTTAAATTTTAATTGTTAAATCGCAACTTTTTTTTCACATAACTAAGGTACCTATAAAGTAAAATGAAGTAATTTTTATAAATAGATTAATAATTGTTCGTTTTTTTTTGGTAATTCTTTTTGCAGGATTTTTCATTAAACTTTAAATTAGTAAGTTGAAAAAGTTTAAACGTTCTGAAATTTAGCTAAATAAACATAAATAGCATTAAAACCGTTAGTGACATCATTGTTTAGTTACACAAAATTTTTGTTTCTTAATTCGTTGTTTTAACCATACACTTATCTTAAAATTAGTTTATTAATAGCTTCTTTATACCACAATTTTGTGGCAAAATATATTTAAAAACAAAATTAAAAACTAAAAATACGAATATAAAGCTAGCTGGTCAAGGAATCGATTAAGTTTTTGCTTAATAACAAATATTAAAGTAACAACAGTTTTTCAACAAATTTTGTAGAATTACAATAAGTATATGTTTAATAAATGTGTCATTCTAATTCTAAATGTCTATAAAATAATGTTCTATATAGTCCTGAACATGACGTTAAACTGTTCTGGTGCATATAACCGAAATGTTTTTTTTCGTGCAACAAGTCCTTGGACCAAACTTTTTGGGTTTTTTGTCGTTCAATAAATTTAAATTTTGCTGAAAATTTCTGTTTCATTTTTTTATTTTCGAAAAACAATAGCTAGAATTAGTGTAAAAGTGAAACTACATATAGCATGTTTTGTTTTGTTGATTTTTATTCAAACTGTTAAAACTTCTCTTTCTATAGTTTTGGTGTATTTTAGCCGATTAAAAGCGGAAAACATTACTTATAATTAAAGTATAATAAATAAAAAAGTATATTATGAATAAATTTTATTAGTATAGTCATATTTACATTTGTTATTATTTTAATATAAACTGTGCATAAATTTCAGTAATATTATAATTTAACGTTTTTTTAAACTTAAAAATTATAGTTAATATTTTAAGATTAAAAAATTAGTCGACTTCTTTAAGACTTCTGTATTTATATAGTAAAAATATAATATTTTAGCTACAAAATTTAAAAGTAACAGAAATATTACTAATAGTTAGTTTCTGTAAATTATGAAAACAACTCAAAAGTAAACAAAAACTACTAAATGACTTAAAAAAATACTTTAAATATTATTTTGTCAATATAGTTTTCTGGGTAATAAATGTTATGTTTTTGTATTAAAAGTCAAATTATTTTGATAAAACTGACTAAAATAAACTTTAAGAAAAAAGTTATATTACATATTCACTTAATTTATTTTTAAAATAAACATTGTATAAATAAAAGATTTTACATTTTCGTAAAGCTTTTCAAAAAATTAATTTGATTATAAAATACAAATGCATTACTTTTTAGTTAGCAGGTTTTAGAAGATAGCAAGGTTTTAAATATTTTCAGTTTTAAAACAATTTATTTTGCAATGCTAATGATTTGCAACATATTTCTATGATGTTACCTAGTCGAAGAAATTTAATATATTAAACTGCGTTTTAATTTTGCGACAGTTTCTTACTGACGTCATCACGCAAACGCTTGCTTCTCTACTCATTATATTAATATAGTTGTTTTATAGATATGCTGCAGACAAATTTCTTGAAAAGCGATTTATTTTAAGCTGCGCAATGCAGCTACCTATTCTTTTTATAAATTTAGTTATAATATTTTAACCAAACGAAATAAAAAAAATTGTATATCATCATACACTTTAATTACAAACATGTATATATAAATATACTTGTCATAACCATTAAATTATCTTTAGCCTATAAAATAATCAAATTAAAAAGCCTCGAAACGATAAAGAATAGACTAGAATCGTAAATACTATTACGAATAAAAACTTTAATTTTATATAAATTATCGTAAATATTTTGAAAAAACGTTTTTTTATCTAAATAGTTTAATCTAATTTACGTTAAGGAAAATTAAAATGTTTTTATTGTATCAGAATTTCTTACCATTTAATTCTATTTAAGTAAAACAATTGTATTTTGTAAAATCTATTTAGATAATACAAAACATAGTTGTAGAGTATACATTTGTATTTATTGTCGTTTTTGTTTCAAATGGTACACTTCAAACAACTGCTATCTTTAACGAACGTTAGAAATTTGGCTTACTCAAAAGATTCAATGTCATTATTAGATATAGTACTTACTAATTTATACGCGTTTAATTTTAATTAAAAATTTGTAAATGTTTCTTTTGTTGTTTGCGATTATCATCATTTTATTAATTACATTTTAATCACTTAATTATAATGAGCAAACATTTAAAAAATAGATGAACACATTTACTTTTATATAAACTAATTTAAAACCTTTTAAAATGAAAATATGACTTTTCCATCATATATAAACTTGATTAATGTTAGAATACAACGAAATCTCAAAATAATATATAATAATATAATAATAAATATCAAAAATTGTAATGACGTAATCATCAAAACAAACAATAGTTTTCTTTCGTGATAACTATGAATAACATAAATAACTTAAGACTAGTGGTAAATAATCGAAAACCAATTTCACTGATGTACTTACTTTTTTAAAGTAAACCATGAATAGTGCTGAAAAGCCTGTAACAAAAATTTATGCACCTCGCTTTTAATTGAAATACGTTTGTAATAGTTAATTTTTTTATAAATATCTAATTTAAATTGTATTGACCAGTTCTAACTTATTACATTAAAAGTACCAATGTTGAATTAACAAACCCTATAGAATAGTAGTTACCTTATAGTTAACGGCTTGTAATCTTGTTTTATTTTTGAAATTATCGAACGCTTTTTTATCAATAAAAATTTAATGATCACTTAAACAATTTAATTAAAAAAGGTTTAGTTGATTTTTTTTAATTCTCAAAAAAACTACAAAAACTTTTATTTTATTAAAAACGGAGGGTAAAATTGTTTTTTTTTAAGTCCACAAGCTACTATTTTTAAATCCGTAATAACTTAAAAAGTTTTTTTACTGTAGCTTATTTCACCGCAACTGAGCAGTTAAAACAAAAATCATTACATTTATATCTATGTATTGTACAAATAGATATTACAAATTATAACATGTTTTTATAAACTGAAAAAACCTAGAATTTAGAAAATATCGACAAAGTATTTTGTTTCATAATTTAGTAATTCCATTATACTAAAATTCATATTTCTAAATTTGTTAACTTTTAAGTTTTGTTTCATTTAATAAACTATATTTAGATTAAACAAAAAATTTAAACAGAAAAAGTTTTTTTTTTTTTCTACGAAAAACTTAATAAATACATGAATAAGTTTTACAATTAATATAACTGTTTTAAGCTTTATAGCGCTAAACTTGTTATAAGTTTTTTTTTTTGTAAAATAACTCGAACATCATAGCACTTAACAATTGTTTTTTAGAAGATAATTTTTGGTACAATATTTTAAATTAGCCAATGTTTATAATAATCATTGTTAAAACAAATACTTCTTTTAATAAATATAACCAAAAAGTCTTGTCGTGCAACAAGCCTTAGGATCAAACATTTTAGGCATTTAGTCGTTAAATAAGTAATAAAAATATTATACATTAACTAATAATTAAAATCAAAAGAAATGCATGTTGATTATTATCTTAATTATAATATATTATTTTTGTTTTAAATTATAATTTAATATATATTTTTGTAAAATTTGATTGAACCTCCCACAAAACTTAAGTAAGTATTTTATGCAATATGTATTTTATCAAACATTTAAATAACATAATTTACCTATTGTAGTTACTACAGTAATATTCACTCAAAATTCAGTTTTCAATATTAATTGGTATTTAAAAAGAAAGGTAAATTTAACAGAGTTTGTGTTTATATTGTTGTTATGAATCTATGTAGTTTTGTAAAGCTAGATTCAAAAATAACTCACATACGGAAATTTAATTTTTCAACCATTTATTTAACTTTATTTGCTAAGAAATTATTATTAAAACAACAAATTTAAAACAAAATCGATTATACAATATTGATTTGATGTTAACCAAGTTTACTCGAAATTTAAGAAAAAAAAATATAGAATACTGTTATCAACAGACTTTTCCGTTTGATTAAAGTTAAATAAAATCTTAAAAGTGTTAGTTCAAGAAAATAAATATTAATTTTGAAAAATGGTTTATTTTTATAATTTACTCACAAAAAATGTATGAATTAATTTGTAAAAATAATCAAATTATATTAGTAAAGATATATTTAGACCTTTTAATGTAATTAAATACCATTTTACTACAATACAAACAGTTTTTTTTCATTATAACTTTATTAAAAACTTAAGTGCTTTCGGAATGTCCAAATTCCCTTATCAAAATGCTAAACACTCCCTAGTTAAACAAACACAAAATAAATTGAGTGAAATTATATCATTTGTAAAAAACACAACTAATTAAAACGACAAGTAATTAACAAAAATGGATTTTTATAAATAATTAAGACAAATAGGATTATTTAAATATATTAATAGCTACTCTTGATCCTTTATCAGGACCAAGCTGATTATTCAAATTTGGTTGGAATTCTTTAATTAGTAGAGCTTCTGAAAATAATAGTTCATTATACGAAGTGCACGTTTTAATAACTTTGAAACAATTATAAATGTTTTTACAATTAGTACAAAATATACAATTTTCAATATGTTTAAATACCGCACTGTTGGTTGGATTCACATGTTCTTTAATTTTGACGAAAAGTTGTCTTTCTGTCTCACCAATGTACTGGTTGTTCAGATCACCTGGACACGTAAATTTATAGACAATACAACTTTGATACAAGCGACTTATTGAATCCTTTAGTGAGAAATATTTCCCTACTTTTTCTGATCTATAAGTAATGCGTACTTTTACCCCGATGCTTTCAAATACTGCTATTATGTTCTCGGCGAATTTCTTTTTAACATATGGTATTGTAATGTATTGTTTCTTATCATCTTTATTTACAATTAATTCTGTCTCAAAGGTGTCTTTTTTTTGTGTTTGTTCATCGATAAACTTGGCCGGAAATGAGTTTTTCATCAACAGCTCTTTCACCTTTTGCCACTCGTCATTTTGTAGATCTCCTGTAACGAGATTTTTGATTCTGTGATTCAGGTTTTTTACTAAATTTCTCTTTCACGACTGCGGTACACACGAGTTAAAATTCATGAGCACGCCTGTGCTTGTTAGTTTTCTGAATATTGATGTTATAAACTTGTTATTTTTATTGTTACCTGTGTATCGAGATATGGTAGTTTACCGTCTTGGCAAGTCTGGATTACAAATTTCATGTCTTGATGCATATTGTTGAGTTTTTTATCAATTGATCTATTTGTTCTTTATTTTGGAAAATGCAGAAAATGTCATATGCAAAAAAATTTTTGCTCGATCAAAAATGACTCAAACAGTATTTAAAAATCTTCTAATAGCATGCTTACAAAGCATCTTTATGTTCAATGGGACCATATATCAACAAACAAACGGTTTATCAATGGGCTCACCTCTTGCCCCTTTACTGGCCAACTGGTTTGTCAGTCAATTAGAGACAGAGCTGCTCAATTAAAATGCAAGGCCTAGAATGTACTGCAGATATGTTGACGACATTTTTACACAGGTGACAATAAAAAACAACAAGTTTATAACATCAATATTCAGAAAACCAACAAGCACGGGCGTGCTCATGAATTTTAACTCGTGTGTACCGCAGTCGTGGAAGAGAAATTTAGTAAAAAACCTGAATCACAGAATCAAAATTCTCGTTACAGAAGATCTACAAAATGACGAGTGGCAAAAGGTGAAAGAGCTGTTGATGAAAAACTCATTTCCGGCCAAGTTTATCGATGAACAAACACAAAAAAAAAGACACCTTTGAGACAGAATTAATTGTAAATAAAGATGATAAGAAACAATACATTACAATACCATATCTTAAAAAGACGTCAGAGAAATTCGCCAAGAACATAAAAACAGTATTTGAAAGCATCGGGGTAAAAGTACGCATTACTTATAGATCAGAAAAAGTAGGGAAATATTTCTCACTAAAGGATTCAATAAGTCGCTTGTATCAAAGTTGTATTGTCTATAAATTTACGTTTCCAGGTGATCTGAACAACCAGTACATTGGTGAGACAGAAAGACAACTTTTCGTCAAAATTAAAGAACATGTGACTCCAACCAACAGTGCGGTATTTAAACATATTGAAAATTGTGTATTTTGTACTAAATGTAAAAACATTTATAATTGTTTCAAAGTTACTAAAACGTGCACTTCGTTGATGAATTATTATCTTCAGAAGCTCTACTAATTAAAAAATTCCAGCCAAATTTGAATAATCAGCTTAGTCCTGATAAAGGATCAAGAGTAACTAATAATATATTTAAGTAATCCATTTTGTCTTAATTGTTTATAAAAATCCATTTTTGTTAATTACTTGTCGTTTTAATTAGTTGTGTTTTTTTACAAATGATATAATTTCACTCAATTTATTTTGTGTTTGTTCAACTAGGGAGTGTTTAGCATTTTGAAGGACTAGGGAATTTGGACATTCCAAAAGCGCTTAAGTTTTCAATAAAGTTTATAATGAAAAAATTTGTTTGTCTTGTAGTAAAATGGTACTTAATTATATTAGTTAAAATTAACAGCAATCCTTTTTAAACAAAAAAAATTAAACTTAAAACTATCTTATAAATTTGTTTTTACGTTAGTAGAAAAATATAATAACTAAACTTCAGAATTTAGATGTCAGAAATCTATGAAGACGTATTCGCCTAAAAACTAAAAATTACTAAAATTTTAAATACGATTATTACGTTGTACTTAATAAAGAATTCGCATTTTAAATAATGTTAGCTTGATAAATGCAAGATACAGCTAAAACAAACGTCATAGTGTTTTTCGTTTTTATTTTCTATAACTATTATAACATTACTTTTAAATCGCTATTTTTTTTAAACTACTATCAGAAAATAAAAGTTTTTTTTTTACTTTTATGAAACTTATGTCCTAGTTTTATGAAATAAAACTTAACTAATAAATTATTTAAGGGCCTTCAATGGCCTCTGTGGAAAATTAATAAGTTTAAGTAATCACATATATACTTTAAACGAGTTTTATTATATATGTTGTACTAAAAAAAAATCTAAATTATAGCCATATATTAAGCAAACATAAACGAATTTCAATAACATATTGTTAATAACATGTTGGTAAACGGTAAAAACGAAGCTATAAGAATAGTTTATAATTCTAAAATGCTGATTTAAATCAGTCTGGAACTTTTTCATTACTCTTCAAGCAGAAGAACAACTTTTATGATATAATTTTTTCATATTCTGACAACTGTGCAAAGTTTTGTACAGTGCATATACTTATTTCAGCATAAATTAAGCAAAAATGTAAATTTGTATACATCTATTTCATTTTAAAACAAGAAGTCATTATCGATATAAAAAACATTTCTATCGAATAACAACATGTATGGTATGGAAAGTATTAATGTAGTTACACTAAAGCTATTGGTTTTACTCGTGATAATTAAATTAAACCTCAATTATTTGATATTCTTTAATTCCAGATGCTTTTTAAGTTTTTTTCATACAAATAGTATAAAACTTAAGTGACAATGAAAAGCTTCCACAAGCATGAGCGCTAAGGTTAAAAGTTTCGCTTTCCAATTTTATATAAAATAAGTTTTTATATATTTAATAAGCTAATGTTAACACGTACTATTTGTTTTTCTTTTATGCAGAAAATATAATGTAACGATAATAAAAGTAATAATTTTTTAATGAGATATAAAAGTCATATTCGTATAGTTTTTTGGCTATAATATTTTTGCCAGAATAGTAAATATGCTTCCAAAGTAAACATTTAACTTGCACGAAAGCAAAAGATAAATAAGTATTTTTAAAAGTCAATTGTTTTAAATTGTGGCAGTACTTATTTAACAATAACAAAGGAATTTATTTCAAAAAAATTTAAAAATTAACTGAATTTTATTTGTAAAACGTTAATCATAGTACTACTGTGCTTGTCCAAAAAATTTCGTTTTTAATTTTTCATAACTTATATAGTTCAACAAAGCTCGTTTTAAAATCAATTGGTATAACGTAACTTATTCAATTTATACATGATCTCACTTAAACACTTACTTTCTGTAATTCTACAAATTTATCTAATTTGAAATTTCTTTTAAAACATTTCAAACAAGTTAAATAAAATACTAATAGAAGAAGTATTTTTAGCTATGTATTAAAATTAAGCTTTTCAGCAAACAAACATTAGCTTACAAATTAGATACAAGTTTTAAATATTTTTCATGCCTATGAGCTGAAATAAATCCTAAACTTTTTACCGCTAAAAGCGGCAACTACTTACGAATTAGTTAATAATGTTATAGAAGTATAATTTAAAAACAATATACGATAAGCAAAAGCATGTAGTTTAACTGGGTTCATATAATTTAAAAATATTAGCTTTTGATACAAATAGCATGAAATAGGAACCTTAAATTTTCTATTTTTTTATGCAGTTTTGTTTATAGTTTTACATTTTGTGTAATTGATTTGACATTTCAGCCGCGTTATCATAATTTTGATGATGCAAAGTCACCATAATGTTTTGTTAATGCATTTGATTTTTAACAATTTTTTTTGGTTCATTCACATATATGTTTATATTTTTACAGTTAATGTTATTTTTTTGACATTTTAGATAAATCGTAGTTTTGATGATGTTATTTTTGAATAAAAAAAGTTAGTATAATCATTTAAGACGTTGTAATGACTAGCAACTGTCATTTCAACATCTCAGATTTCTTTTCTGATAATTAATGTCGACAATAATTTTTGCCCACCGTTATTATAGGTAGTAATATTGATAAAAAAATATTTTTGGATAACTATGAAAGTTATATCAGGCTAGATCAGGATACATGCATAAAATGCTAGTTTCGACTAAATCTTGCTTTAAATATTTCAATAAAACGTAAATATGTCATCTTTACATAAATTTTTGTTAACTAAAATTAAGTTTAAACACATTCACGTAAATGTGTAGAAAAATATTTTATAAAAAATAAAAACTTATCAATAGTTTTATAGTATAGTTACTAAAAACCGTGGTGATGTCAAATTATTAAAATTAAAGTAGACAAATATGCATACAAATTTAACGGTCGTCTTAATAACAAAGTTTCTAAATAAAATTTACTTATTTTTATTACAGTTATACTTTACTTCTTTACTTGTCACTCTATGGGGTTAAAACTATACAACTTTGATCTTACTAAAAGTAATTTAAATAAAATTACTTGATATTAAACAAAAAACTTTAAGTGTACGTTTGTGGCTAATATAAAATTACATCAATTAAACACTTATATTTATGTGCATTATAGTTTGAGTAAAATCTACAAACTTTTTAATTTAAAATTAGAGTATTGGTACATCTAGATGTTATTAATGAATTTGTAGTACTATTTATTAAAAGTATTTGTTTGTTAATAATGAATTACTTTTGAGACTTATACAAATTCTTTTAAAAAAGTTAAATAAAACATGAATTTTATTGTTGTTTTTAACCTATTAATAAATTTAAATTTTAAATATTAAAGCTATAAAAGCTTTTATGTTTTTTAAGCAAAATACTTTTAAACAAGATACAAAAATTCTTTAGCTTTAATGAAGTAAAAAAAAAATAATACTATTATTAAATAGTTTTTTGTTTTTGTAAAATATTAATAGTTAGTTTAGTAGTTTACTAAGTAATGATAAATTTTATCAAACTTTCTGCTCAAAATAAAAATTAATATAAATCTTTTTATGTGATAAATACCTAAAATAAAACATTTAGTTATAAATTAAAACATACATTAGATAATGATATATTAAGCTGATGATAAAAGCCTAAAATAATCTCTAAGAGTTTTTAGTGGTTGTTTTAAAACTTATACTATGTATTATGGAAAATATAAATTTTAGGGGGCGAAAAACTGTAAAGGGGTCGCAATTAAGCTTTAACTATACTGACATTAATTTTTATATTGTTTATGTTAATTATGTATATGTATTTACTAATTATAAAACTTAATAGATAGAATCTATTTCAAAATAACATGTTGAAAAAAAATCAAGCATTTAGTTAATTAGTTGAAACAGTAATAAATGTTACTGTAATATTAGCTATATATGTACCCCTTATATATTGTCTTTCATTAAAAAATTTAAACATATTTTAATAATAAAGTATATTTATAATTGTAAATAAACATT
This sequence comes from Thalia democratica, assembly GCF_965202585.1. Classification (NCBI taxonomy): domain Eukaryota; kingdom Metazoa; phylum Chordata; class Thaliacea; order Salpida; family Salpidae; genus Thalia; species Thalia democratica. The sequence continues at coordinate 82,699,610 of NC_139166.1, forward strand.
AGTTCCGCCTAAACCAGCTGATATAAAATAACATTTCTATCATGTTTAAGACACTAATTAACATCTATTTAAATTAACATGCTAGTTTTAAAAATACATAAATGTTTAGTATAAAATACTTTTTAGGAGACTTAAACTTTGCTATTGAACTAGTAATAATAGAAACTGTAATTTTAAAACAAGCCTATAATTTAATACTAGTTTAATTGGAATGAAAAAAAAAATTAAATTAATTTTCATATTATTTATGTTTAAATATGTATTTCTTAAGTCAAAAACAACCGGGCATAATTTTAATAAATTATTCTTAAAGTGGGGCCAAGTGACGTCTTTATCTACCCAAAACAATTGTTGCTTTCATAACAAGTATAAACTAAAAACAAATAGTTAAAAGTTCTGCTTCTACTCTGGTGGAAAATTTTTACCGCAATTAAGCGGTTTGCATAAATTTGGTATTACTCAAACATTTAGTATAACAAAGTTAACTATAGCTGTTTGTACGTTTTCTTTTAAGAAATATAAGCAAATTCATAAACAGTATAATAGAACAAAATAAAAATAGATAATATCAATTATAACTTTATAATAATGTACTACAAGCTTAATTTATAGAAACTAAGTTTTAAAAAAGGCTTTAAAAAGTAACATTTATCAATTTTCTAGTTGAATTTTCATGAAGACAAAAAAGTATAACATTTGTAAAATAACATGACTATAATTACTTATGTAATCATAAGAAGCTTATAATTATATTTATATTTTAATTACTTGCCTAAACATCAAAAGTTGTTTCAAACGTAAAGACTTTCAAACTTGTAACTGTCTATTTACGAACTGGCGCATAATTATTGTTATCAAATATTATACGTTAACGACTGGTAAATACCAAGATAATAAGTTTAATTATGTACTATATACTGTGTATTTTAGATATTCAGAACTCTTATTTATTTTCAAAATATCAATCAATAGTCTATAGTAATGCAAGACTAGCTAAATTTATAAAGGCAATGCTTTGAAAATTCTGTATAAACAAACATTCATCTATTTTTGTTTTTATTATTAAACCAACGAGGGTTTTATAATTGTGTATTAAAACCAGACAATTTGTACTAAATTAATCATAAGAAGCTCATAGTAATATCTATAGTTAATTTACATGCCTAAAAATCTAAGTTTGTGCGAAACTTAAAAACTTCTAAACTTGTAAAAGTAAAACAAGCTATTTAAAGTAAGTAATTATGCAACATTTTATGTTCCCTGCCTTATGATTCTTTAAAACTTAACTATAAATTATTGGGCTTCAGAATAAAATATATAACTATATAAATAATTTTTTTTTTGTTTTAAAGTTCAATTAAAAACACTTATAGTTTTAATGTATATTAGTGTAAGTAAGTTTTATAAAGTTGTTTAGTATAAAATAAAATATTTTCATTATCCATCGCATAACTTATTTTCAACTTATGTTTTGTATTTGAAAATAGATATAAATGTAATGTTTTATATGTTTTAAATTTTTTAATTATTAAGGGTGAGCTTTGGTAAATATATAATAAAACAATGACTAAAAATACTTTCAGTTTTATTGACATTTCAAAAACAACAGTTTGTGATTAATTGGTATTACATCATTGAGGAACACCCCTGAGAGCAAGTGTAAAATACCTCGAGCTAAAATTATTTTCGAAATACAACTGAGAGATACTTTTTTTTTTTAAACAACCTTGAAAAAGTTTCTAATCCTGCGGTGAGATCTGTACAGAGAGAAACATTAATATTAATAAAAGATGCACAGCATACAAGACTCGTTGACAGTAGGTGAATACTGCAGAACCAGAGCGACGACAATTATCCACATAAATAGGACAGGAGTTGAGATTTAATGGAGGTGCTTCCACATGATCAATATGTGATGAGAATTGATGGCACACGGAGATTATAGCGAAAAAAAAAGAAAGTTTTTGAGGTTGTACAATCCAATCTCAACGAGTATTAATGCAAGTGTAACCTATTGTTAGCGTCGAGATCAACCTAGTTCACATAAGGACAATCATCAATCTGCTGATTCGCTTTCAATGTTTTCAGATGACTCGAATGATGCCAGAACTGATGATACAAACGAAGCTGATTGGAATCATAAGAATGTTGAGGTATAATACTGCTCCTATGGCTCCCCTTAAAAAGGAAATACCACTTGCTATGCGTAGGTTAAAATACTTAAGTATTAAGGCTCAAATTGGTAATATTAACAAAGCAAAAGTAGATTTACTTTAAACTGATAAAATTGTGTACAAACTAATTGTAATGCATTTTTTTGTATTATAGTTATTTTAATGATTTGTTTAAAAAAAACTTTCATTAATTAAATTTTTATCAGACCCGAAAAAACATGTTTTAAATAGGGAAAGTAACAGTTTTTTATGAAAGAAGTTTTAAACAACAAAAAGCATAAATACGTCTGAGTTAAGAAGAATTTGCTTAGAAGTTCTAATTAAATGCTTTTTTTTTACATTAACTTTAGTATAATTAACAAACTTTTCTAAAATTGCTATTTAATTTTTGTATTCTTTAGTACACCAATCGTTATGGTTAAAACTAGCTTAAAAAAATTATGCGAAAAGTTAAAAACTTGCTAACTATAAATTTAAAAATAACAGTCATAGGTTTGTGGGAGCAAAACTTTATAGTTCAGCATTTGCACAAATTTCTTATGAAAATAAACCGCAATAGCAAAAATGCTTATTATTCAGAACAAATATATATATATCTTTTTTTTTGGCTAATTGGTAAAAAGTTTTCAAAAAAAATTTTTATAACACAACAAAGGTGTCCTATTTAAGCTGTCTAATAACGTACAAGTTAAACAACTACGTCAAAGATTAAGTTTTTACTTGTGCTTTTGTAGATTAAACTTAAATATAATTAAGTAAAAAAAAGAGCTAACTTTTATTTAAAAGAAAATAAACTAAATTTTTAAAGACTTTTCAAATTAGTACAAACTTTTGTTAGCAAATAGAAATTTTTACTAGGCAAATGACAATATGCTTGAGAAAAAGTGTGAGGTATTAAATACAAACTTTTTATTCATTCGGTTTGTTCGTTCATTTATGTTTTATTTTGTATGTTTAACAAAACAATTAATTAAAAAAAAAAATTTTTAACATTATTCATACTGCTGAGTGCAGTTCAAGCTTTCATACAAGAAACAGTCAAATATTACAATTTTATCTTTTATGAGTACTTTAATTAAAAGCAAGTGTTTATGATTTTAACATACAACTTCACATACTAATTTGTTGTTATGTAATTGTTGCTTTCTGCAAAAAAAAAAGTTGACATTGTTATAATGTTATTTAGTAAATGAATAAAAAATTTTGTTAAAATATATTTTGTTTAACTACTACTTTTTGAGTTTTAAATAATGTTTAACTACGAATTTGTAAACAGCTTTAAAGAACACTAAAAGATAGTGTTCTTAATGTATTTTTTGCGTATCTTTCTTAAAGAACTATTTATCTTGCTTTTTAAATAATAAATAACTTGAAAATTTAACTGAAACAAAAAAGCGAAAATTATTATTTAAAAAATTGTTAGCACTTTTTGTCTCATTTTTTTATTATTTTATTTGGCTAAAACTGCATAAAAAAATTTCTTAACTTTATAGTAAGACAAATTTTGTAAAAGTTTGAAAGTTTCTAAAACTAGAACAATAAATTAAGCGTATTTTCTAATAGAAATCTAGTACTACAATATTTTAAAGTTTGTACAAAAAGTATTGCGCAAAAGTGACGTAGTAACTAAACACACAGATATTAGCTTAAAAACTGTTTTATATATAATTTAAATAAAAAAAAATTGTGCGAGTTCTACATTAATAATTTTGTTTGTAATCTGGGAAATAGCAGTTTTATATGTTTACCGCTTTATAAGGTGAAGAAGTAATTTTAGGTTAGTTAATTTTAGACTTAACTACAATTAATAATATATATCATTTTAGAATACCTTTATCTAAAATTATTTGTTTTATTTTTAATTTTTTGAATAAATAGTTTTTCTAGACTAGTCGTTTAGTATTAAACTCTAATGTAACTTAGTCAAAAACTTATAATAACAGTAATAAAATAAACTAAGGTTTTAGATAAATTTGAACTAGATTTTTAATTTGTTACTTCACGTGGTAAAAACGTTTTAGCATAAACTATAAACATTCTTTAAATAAATGTTTGGTAAGTTCACAAAGCTAAAGTAAAACATTTTTAAAATAAACACAACATCACTATTAAATGAGAAATGCAAATAATAAAAATTTAAAACTAACAGATTAAAACATTTTTTTTGAAGTTTAATATCTATAAGGTTTCTGCAACACCATAAAAAAGAGGGCAAATATTACCAATGAACTTAACTGTATATTATACTCACTTTATGAAGTTGTAGATGTACCCAATTTGAAGTTGTTAGACCTGACTATTCAGGCAACAAAGCTAAAAGTAAACACACTAACGTTGTAAAATTACACTGGAAAAAAAAAAAAGTAAGTCATCACTAATGACAAATTCCTTAAACAAAATATATGCAACTTATTTTTAGTAAAAGAACTTTGAGATAGCTAATTTATCTAGATAACTAGTTATAACTACACCGAGTAATAAATTTTCAAATTAGTTGATTAAAAATATCATTGTAAAATTTACAGAACATACAGGTAAAATTGTCTTCCTTTATAACCTTTAATTGCAATATATAGTTACTCAATTTGTTACTTAATTAATTGTCAATCTTTTTTCAAATATTAAAGTATTATTGTATTATTATCTTTATGACCGTTCTTCACGGTTATAAACTTTTAACCGACTTAGGAACTACATTTTAATAAAATTACTTTATTCTTCAGTCAAATGTTAAGTGAGTGTGCATGTGAGGGCAGTAAATTATATCTTACTCTTATTGTCTTATTATTGTAGCTTATTATTGTAACCACCTCTTGTATATTGCAGTTATATCAAACATTTAGCTTATAATTTCCCATTCGTAAAGTTTAATTGAACTTTTTATACAATTAAAAAGAAAATTATACTTTGTACGTTTATTTAAGAAATAAAGTTTTATAACGTTTTATTCAGTTTTACTTTACATTTAAGTGTGAACTTTTACAATTATACTGTATATTTTATATGTACATAATTTTTGTTTTTATTTCAAATCGATTATTAAATTTACAAATTCAGATACTACACGCATGTAGTATTATAAAAATGCTTGACTTTTTAAACGGATAACTAAAATATTACACTTTTTAACTTTAAAGTTATATTTAATTTTGCTCTTTACGATATCAATGTCTAACGTAATAAAACACTTTTAATTCTTCTAGTACAATGATTAGTTGTTCTACTTTTGTTGTTAGTATCTTTTTGTATAGTAAAGACACTGAGTTACTAAACTGGTTATTCTTTGTTTTGTAAAAGTCGTTTATTATACAAATTGATTGGTGTTTACACAAAAATATAAACAATATTACATTTTTATTTATTAAGTACTTAATTTTTATTAAGTAAACTTTTTTTTACTACTTTCTTAGTTATAAATACCGGTTTTCAAATTGTGCATCATTTTTAAAATAAGAGTGTATGGATTGAATTCAAAAACTATTACAAAAACCTTACTATTTTGTTGTGTCAAAACGTTAAAAAAAAGATCTCATTATTATCACAGTTATTATTGTTTTAAAGCAATACAACTAAAATTTTTAGAACTTTAATTTAGTTTGATGTCAAAAAATCACGATACAATTTTGTCGAGTTTAGCGTTCAATTTTTATTAGATTTTTAATACAACACCATTATTAGAACGAGTCAATATCATCGAGAAATCAATAAATCTTTTAAAAATAAACAACTTAAACAAAAAAATTATTAGTGTATGTTATTAATACTAATGCAAAAATAAAATTTTCAAGTACAATTGAGGGAAAAATTTAGCGAATATAATAAAAATTTAACGTTTAAAAAATTCGAGTATAAAATTCACAAAAAAACTAATACTGACTTAAATTTAGGTAAACAATATTAAAAAACAAATTAAAAAATTTTAACACAAATGTTACTTAATATTTATTCGAAAGGTTATAATTCGATATATTCTTGATAATGCAGTAATGAAATATTAGAAATAGCTAGTTATTTGTATTCTAAGTATATAAAATAAATACATAAAAGTTTTACATAAAACTGCAACATCATAATATTTCTTCGTTTTATTTTAACCACTTTTTTAGTACTAAAAAAATAATAAAACAGAGCAACAACTAATAAAACAACTAGAGAACAACGAAATAGTATAATCAAAATCTTTATGTTCACACAACTTAGGTTTTCTAAAAAAAAAATACAAATAGCTTCAAATTTAATTTAATCTGAAATGTGAAAACAATTTTTAACAACTTTAAATCTTTTTAAATTATAATTACTAGCACATTCAAGGTTATTTACTAAGTGTTCAGCAATAGCAGATCTTTTTGGAGCATTTATTACTCTAATACAGGGGTCGGCAGGCAGTTGGTGGTCGCGGGCCAAATTTCAAGTTTCCAAAGTCTTCGCGGGCCGCAGTTTTAGTTTTAGTGACATTTGAATAATCTTTTAGTTCTAGTTACACTAGAGAAAAGTTTTACTTTTATTCACCTTATAATTTTAAATAACATTTAGCTATACATAGAATGCCTATTTAAACTAATATTTATTAGAATAAAATTTACATTGACTAATATACTTAAGTGTTAATGAACTATGTACTTTCATAAGCACTTAATAAGTTAAACTTAATACTTTCGTAATTTTACTTACAACTTAACTCTCTATAAGATCCCAACTTGAAAGACAATTTAAGGGGTTACTTTTATATATTTTTTATATTATCAACCCCTTTTTTCATATTTCTAAGAATTTTTACTTCAAAAAAAATTTTTTGCGTGTTAAATAGTTTACATTCATTATAAAATTTAGTAATTAGTTAACTTAATAAAATTAATACCTGTTTGTATTCCAGAAAGCTAGAACAAGTTCTTTAACATAATTAATTCTCAAATACTTAAATAAAATATCTTATTAGTAACTAGTCTTTTACATGGTTGCCACTTAAAAAGCAAAAATGTCTGAGTTGTATCAAACCAGCCTAAGTTTATTAAAAGTTGAAAAAGCTAATAAATAGTTGTTAATCAAGCTTAAATACCTAGTAAAAATATCATCATTATCAGAAAGTACACAAAGTGTAAGAAAACAAGAAAAACTACAATTAGTAAACTAATTTACAATCATAAAACCTACTTAGGGAATTAAACGATTTCTTTAAAGTGTTTGAAATAAAAGTTTTACACACACCTGAGTTTATAAGCTTTTAAAATATCCTGTTAGTGTAGCAACCCAGTAAAGACGAGCTACAAAAATAAAAAAACTTTAGTTAGAAGTTGTTGCGAGAAACGATAAAAAAACAAATCACCAAAGTCAGCTCCAACAAAGCACATGATTATCTTTAGTAATTACAGAATGACCAGAAAAAATTGTTAAGGCAAGTTATAAAGTAGCAAAATTTATTATTTAAAATGAGTAACCGTTTATAATTGAAAACTTTTTTAAAGAATTTATGTTGGCAGTAATGAAAAACTTTTGTTTATTTCTTCAATGACAACAAAAAGTTATATTTAGGAGATGCATTAAAGTTATAAAGTCGCATAAACCAAATTAGAATTTTAATCAATCTGTTAACATAAGAGCACTGATAGAAAAACTATTGCTCATCTGAGAATTTTTATTAGAGATGTTTTTACTAACTTTGACATTTTAGTAGAATTTCTTGGTTTAGTTCCAACACGAAGCACAACAATCGGTGAAAATTTACAAGTATAGGTGCAAGGCAGCAATACAAAGTTTTTGGAAGTACAATTCCTTCTTTTATTTTTAGTATAAAGTTTGATTAAAGTTTAAAAAATGTCTTTAAGAAAATCAATATTAAAAAAACATTGTTAAGCTACTTTAATATATTTTTTAATAAAGAAATGGTTATTTGCTAAATTTTTTGTGTCAAATCGAAATTTCATTACTTTACATGTAAAAATCGTTTGAAATTCCAGGTTTTTTCAAAAATCTTCAAAATCAAGATTTTTCTAAAATTTTTAAGCATAAAGTTCAAAGCTTTTCCGGGGTTCAAGTTTTTTGGCAACACTAATTGTTCACACTTAAATGTACACAATAACATAAATAATATTTTGAATTATATCAGCTGCAAGACTTAAAACTTAACATATATCATAACTCAAACTAACACTGTGGGTTGAGCAAAACTTACATCATAATTTTAATTTGCTACTCTTTCAAGCAAAAAAGCCAGCTTGAGCCAACAAAAACATTCCAGGTATTTTTGTATACAAAAAGCAATTCTAGCTAAAAACTTATAAAATGACTTAGTTGGCCTGAGATTTAAAGTCTTCAAATAGTGATAGTCTTAATGTGTGTCAATGTTTAGTTGTTTATTTGCTTGAATTTGAACTATAATGATTAACAATGTACAAACTTGATAAATTTACCATCCCTAAATCTAGTTTATACTAAATAGGTAACTCCAAAAAACAGCAAATGTTTGTATTGATATGCAAGGCATAAAAGTTTACTTAGTTTGACAAAAACAATGTTTGAAAAATGAAAACTTATACCTAACAAAATCTATATTAATTTATGTCATATATATTGTTTTAAATGTGTCTGTACAAATTTAGATATTACATGTAAAAACAACAATGTTAGAACATAATGCATAAACTAAACTTAAACTAAATAAAGTATTAAATAAAAAGTGGTTTAAAATATGAGCATCTTTTTAACTTGGTGTGCATATAAATTAATTTAAATGCAAAGAAAACTTCTAAAAAATTAAAATATGTCAAAACAAAAATTAAATAAACCTTATTTCTCATTACTATGTTATTTTAAAAGTTTTTAATACTAAAATATAACATTTACAAAAAAAATCTATAAAAGAAACTTAGGTATAAAAAATATTGAAAAAGAATATCTAAGCTATAAAGAAATGACACTTTAGTTAATTACTGTGCATTACTTTTGTAAAAAGTTGAAAACATTTGCATTTAGTTTATTTAATAAATAGGTAAAACTAACTTGTTATATCTCAAGCACTCTTTACACTCATTTAACAGATAATAACGTGCTGTTGTAAAACAGAAGTTATTATGAAACTCAGAAAAATACCCTGTTAAAATGCTAATCTGTTTTTTTCACATTTTTGAACTAAAGCAGTAGTTTCTTCTAATTATTTTTAAATGTTATACAGAGACTTAAAACCAAACTAATCAAAATAAATCAAATTACAGAAAAAAATTTAACTTGAAATATATTGTTGCTCAGCGGGCCACATTTATATGCTCGCAGGCCACAAAATTTTCTTACGCGGGCCGCATTCCATTAAAAAAAATAGCGTGCTCGCGGGCCGCATATTTTCCCTTCGCGGGCCGCAATTAGCCCGCGGGCCGCAGTTTGCCGACCCCTGCTCTAATAGATTTAGTTTTATTATTAGTATTACAAAATTCATCGATACTTTTTGGAATATGTTCCTTTACTCTTTTGCCCAAATGTCTTAAGGTCATCCCGACATAACTAGCTTCACAAAAGCATTTAAACTGGTAAATTTTGTAATAAAATTTTATTAATTTTTAAGTTTTGAACATTTTCTTTTGTTTTTATTGTTGTTTTGACATTTCTATAAATAATTATTACTATTTAGGTGTTAATTTCTTTTAAAGAAATTAGTTTATGAAAGGTATTGACTGAAACTAGTTTAACGTTTAACTTTGGTTACTTTGGTTATTAACTAACCTAAAGAAATTTGTAAATTAATATTTTTATGTTTTCATTAATTTTGTATTAACTGCTCTGTTGCAGTAAAAATATTGACCGTACATGGTAAGTTGGAGTTTTTTAAATTTCGTATTATATATATTATTTAGTAACTAAGCATCAGATGTGTGGTGATTTGATAGTGACGTCACTATTACTTTTTATAAAACTTTAAATTCTGATATGAGATTACTAAACTATTTTAGGATATTAAAGTTAATTTTTTTGAAACTAATAAGTCTTATCAACAGTAAAGTTAATTTTCGTATTTTTAATTTTTAAGTGAGGTTTGTTTTAATCAAACAAAGTTTTTATACATAATGATAATTTTTCTATCATATCTTTATAATTTAAAACAAATATTATTATTGTTTTGCATTAGATATATTTTACACTAAAAGAATAAAATAGAACACTAAACTTTAAAACTTTTTTATGTAATTGATTTAATTTCGTTATTATAAGAAAGTATTTTATTTTTAAAACTTGTTTAGTGATAAGCTTTTAGCTGTTCTAGAAGGATTTCAATGGATTTAAAAACTTTGATAGACTTGAAATTTAAAAGTTTGCTAATATAGTAAGTGTTTTGTGAATGCCGTTAGAAAACAGCTTCAAATAAATTATTTTGATTACCAATCAATAAACATAAGGTTTAAGCGATATAAAATAAACTTTGTTAGATTAGCAAAACTATACTTAAAAAGAAAATTTATTAAAATTTTTTGCATAGCATAAGTGTAGCTAAAAAAAATGGTTTTTAAAAATTTTTAGTTTAAATATATAGTTTCTCTGACATTTTTAAAATTATATTTATAGAAAGTGAGATCTACTACATTTTTTTTATAAATTATGATTTATAATTTTTTATCTAGTTACTTATTTACTTACAGCCTAACTAATTATGGATGACTTAAATATTTTAGACTTTTTTTACTTGTCTTACTTTTGTTCTTTAAACTGTATATATTTATAGCTTACTTACTTTCTTCACTTATTAGTTTTTCCTCCGTTTTTTTAATTGAAATCTGTCAACCAAAAAAAAACTAGTTAAATTCTAATAATTAAAAAAAAAAAAAATTTGTTTGTATTATTAAAGTTTTGAAAATTATAATTTTCTCAATTTTCAAACAAAAATAATAATTTACTTTACAACTTATCATAAATCAGAGTATAATATTATAGTGTGACTTAAAAAAAAAATTGTAAATTCTATTGTTTCCAACTAAAATCTTTTTAGAAAAAGGAACAGATAATAAAAATGCCACATAAATTTTTAACGCCGTACAAAATAAATTAATATTTAATCACCGCATTTCACGATATCAAAATTTCCTGTACTGGATGTAGATCAATGACTTTATTTACAATAAATGTAAAAATTGTTATTAAGTGTTTGTGAGAATGCTACTGTGGTGTCATAGTAATAAATTTTTAGTAAAACTAAACAGCTTACATATTGTAAACATTTATACCAGTATTACAAAAATATATGAAACGTTCTTCTCGTTAAGCAAAGTAGGATACGTTCAAAATCTACCCGCGTTCAAAATCCATCCGCGTTCAAAATCCACCCGATCAAAATCCACCAAGTCAAATTTGAGAACCGCTTAATGATCGAGAGTAAGGGTTTCAGATAAAATAGACAGTGAAAAATAAATAAAAAAAAATTAAAAATACATGAAACAAGTTAAAAAATATAAAGAACGTAAATAGAAAATTGGGTAGATTTTGAACACAGGTAGATGTTGATCGTGATTTTGATACTTGAATTTCTGATCATATATGTAAAATATTTTTATAGTTTGGAAATTTCTTATGCACAACTTGTCTCCCTGGCACACAGTAGCAGCTCGGTAAGCGTCAATACAAAGTAAACTTAAATATTTTACAAGTGTTCTATACCACTTAAAAACAAAAATATTACAAATTATTAAAAGTATTTAAGGTTTTAATTGTACGCTTTTGTTTCAATTCTTCAAGTCGTTATATAAAATTCCAACAAATGTTTTATTGTAAAATAAATAAATAAAGTTAGAACTAATCCAAATTTATTTATTTCATTCCGTATAAATTATTTTGAACGGCTAAAACAGCTAAAAACTATAATAAAGTTTCTAATTTTACTTTTTACCTGCAGCCTAAATACATATTTTGGTTTTAATTTAATTTGCTTATCAAAATTTATTTTGAAATAAAGTAAAAATATCAGTTTAACATTTTTAAACTTATTAAATGAGGATATTTTAATTAGATTTTTAACAAAGCTTTTTAGCTTATCTTTTGTACTAAACAATGTGAAGAGTTTCAAAACTTGTGTATATTAATGAAATTACAAATCTAGTTTACCCATACTCATCTACTACTCTACTTACTCAATAAGATATTTTTTCTCTTATATTTTTCTATTATTGAACGAATACTTCAACTTCTGATGTTATATGTAAATTATTTCATAATTAAGAAATTTATTACACACCACGCGTCGCCTCTGGTATATAGTAGCAGCTCGGTAAGCGTTATTACAAAATTCAACTTAAATATTTTAAAAACAATACCACTGAAAAACAATACCAAAATTTTTCGACTTTAAGATAAAAAAATAATCTTTCAATAACAAACTTTATTTTTTATTTTCAATCTTTTACTAAAAAATTAAATTCTATTTTATTAGATGCCGCTCTATGCGGTTAAAACTCTCATGTCAATAGTTTTCTAAAATATTGACAAAGCTCATGTAATTTTAAATCTTAAGTTATAAGGTGTTTGTGTGTAACAAAATAACATTGATACAATTTTAAATTAAAAAAAGAATTCATGAAAATAATTTAAACTTAAGTTGTAACTAGCCTAACTGTTAGTGTTTTTCTTGTTTGTAAATTTAAATTAAACGTTTTTCAAAATTTTAAGCACATAATGACAAACAATAAAAATACATGTAAACTAAATCATAAAATAGCTAATATTATATAATATACTTGTATTCAAATTTTTGCAATGAAACACCATAATCACAATTTTAAAATTTATTTTTGTTCAAATGGGATAATAAAAGTAATCAGCTGTTACGTACAAACAAACTTAACAAACTTTAGTTCGATTATTTGTGTGACGTCAGCAATATATTTTTAATGAAATTTAAACCACCTAACACTATTAATAATAGTAACTACTCACTTTTTTCGATTTGTTTTATTTATTCTTTATATATTATTTGAAAAAAAAAATATTTCACATATATTTTGTGTAAAAAAATCAAATCACACTGTTATACACTTAGTTTGAAAATACATTAGCTACTTCGAAAGTTATAAGCTATTATATGCACACAATAACTTATAAAACAATCATTTGGGTATTTATATGACGTCAGTTGTTCGACTTTTATGTTTTGATTCTAGTTAACAATAAAATTTATTCTAATAGTGACTGGAGCGTTTTACCTATATTAAAGATGTTTTAATTTATTATTAACTTTTTATTTTTCAGGTGTTTAAGAAAGTAATAAAAATGATGATAAACATGATTATAACTATAAACTATTAAAATTAAATATGATAAAACCACTTTCAGTATAGTTGGACTGTTTACAAATAATGTTTTACCTCAATTAAATAACTACATAAAATTTTTTTTTAGCTTTTTTGATCTATTGATCCTTATTGGATAATGCTTTCTTTTTACTGCTTTAGAGATGAAAGAATTTTTCGAATTTTAAAAATAGCAAATAAATGATATGTTTAATTTTTGTTTTTCTTTTCGGAAAAAAATGACTTATCTTTACTTAAATTGTTTAGTGCTTAAGTCGTTTAAGTTTTTTATTTTTATATCGTTATAATGCGTTAATATAATACTAATAACACCTTTATAAAATATTATACGTTTAAAAGTATTCAGTATAATATAATGAAAACATGTTTTGAAATTTAATAATAATGCTATAACTAAATTATTGCATAATACTTTACTTAAAGCTATTTATCTGCTATCAAACACATTCAAAGTAGTATAACTTTTAACTAGTACAATTTATTTTCACTTATTTCAAATCTTAGAAAAAAATTGTTTAGATTCATATCACTTTAAGCAGTTAAAATTAGCTGTACAGTCTACAATTAGACCATTAAAACATACTCACTTTATAGAAAAATGTTGTTATTAAATGTTTCCAGCTGTTTAAATTACGTAATTAAGAATTTCGTAATGTTTTTAGCTGTAAAAATTAAAAAAACTTATGATGCTTTGAATAAAATTTTATTATAAACTTTGTTTTTCAAATTTAATCTTCAATATTTTTAATGTAGTCTAAGTGTCAGGGGCGTGTTTTGACTGGTTGCCTGTTTCCTGTGAACCCCATGAAAAAAAAAAAGAAAAAAAAAGATTCTTAGAATGTTTAATAAAACGTTGTTTATTGACTTTATTTTGGTTGTTTGATAAACTTTGAATAATGAATGTTGAATTTATAACATTGTCAGATAAAAAAGTTTCCTTAATAAAAAATGCTCCTTTTTGCCCAGCTGAAATAAATTTTTAACAAAATTTTAATTGTGATGTCATAATAGGTAAAAACTCTAAAGTAGCATTCGTTCTAGGAAACTTTTTACTAAGATGCTCTTAATTCCCCTATAACTTGGTGAATTATCAAACTAGTGAAAAATTCAGTTCAACATTATAAAAAAAAATTATTAAACTTTTACCAAAAGTTTTTATTTTTGATTTAATCTAAACAAACTAAATTTGATGTAAAAATCGATATTTGGCTTTTATAAGTAAAAACGTTAAGGAAACTTTATTATAAAGTATGATAAATTATACATAAACAAAATAAATGTACATATTTATATCATTTAAATGTTTTTTATATACATTAAGAGATGTATCAATCTAGTTAGTTTATAATGCAAACGTAAACAAGTCAGAAGTATTTGTAAATTCGAAAAACTAAAAACAAATAAAAAATTATTAAAAACAAAATGTTTTAAAATTTTGAACACTTTAATCTTATTGTCTGTAATTCTTTCTTCGAACTTAAAATATAAAATTTTAACCTATAAAAGTGCTAACTGTATTAAACTAACAGTGATTAGATTTTTATTATATCAATATCTTTTCATAACAATAACTGTTTTATCATAGAATTTTTTACGGCAACTATTCAAATACTGATTAAATTTAAAATATGAAATTTTTATTTTCTAATCTGCAGCTAGTGGTATTGTTTAACTATAAGATAATTGATTATTTTGGCTATAATGAGCATTAAGTAAACTGATTAGTAAAATAAACTTCTATTTTTATTAAGATACTTATGTAATAGGCTTAGGTAATAGGTTTCTTATTTAACGTGCCGTTGCGTTCTTAATATTTTCTAAGAGGTTTGTTTCTACTTGTATAATGCTTAGTAGTTATTGGTAAAATACAACAAAACAAAACAAAATCCTTCAGTGTTTAAAACATTAACTATTTCACCTAGTTAAAAATAGGATTGAACCATATGTTAGAGTTCATCATCATCTAAAATCGTCTAACATCGAAAGCTAGCATGTTAAAGTTTAAAAAACACTTTATGTAACTAAAAATGTTAATATCTTGAAATTAGTATATTTAAACAAAACATTTAACTGAAGATAGTTCATTTAAAAAAAGTTAAAATTTCTGTATTTCAATTTGCATTATATAATATGTAGTAATTTTTAGTACGTATAGTATAAGTATATAATGCAGTATGTTACAAAAACCACAAACTATATTTGGAAAAATGTTGAGAAATAAACAGTTAGTTCAAAAAAATTATCTTCTTTTCTGGTTGTTATTTTCAACGGCTTAAACCGTATAAAAAAGCTATGCAAAACTAATTAAAAATAGTATTTGCTTACTAATTGCAAACCTTAGAAATTATATGATTTTTTTTTCTAATTAGTTTTAATATTTATGCTCAAAATATAGTTAAGCGGTTTCATAACAGTATAGTATATACTAACTTTTTTAAATGTAAATGGTTATCTTAATTCAGGTCTAATAAATTCATCTTTTTATAAATGATTTATTTTTCTAAGCTTTATGTTTCAAATATATAACTTGTAAACAACTGGTAGCAGAATAATTATTTCAGGTTTTTTAAACTTTGTAATCTGTACTTTTTAAATAACTTCAAATAGAAGTAAGTTTGTAATTTACATTTATTTTTTTAAAGATCAACACTACTTAAAACGGTTTAATAAATTAAAATA
Organism: Thalia democratica; assembly: GCF_965202585.1. Lineage (NCBI taxonomy): Eukaryota > Metazoa > Chordata > Thaliacea > Salpida > Salpidae > Thalia > Thalia democratica. The sequence goes on from NC_139166.1 coordinate 82,715,742, forward strand.
AATGGTAAATATTTTTTTTATTAAATATATATTATAGCACTACATATAATTTTCAAACTTTATTTTGATTGAACTGATCCTACTATATTTTTATTTATGAATTTAACAGAACTTTTAAGTTGTCAAATGCGAATTTAGGACCTATAAATCTTCAACAAATTGATTTAAAAGTCAATGAAACTATGATATTTCGTTTATCTTACAGGAGTGTTAAAATGCTTTTTTTTTCGAAATATTTTTAGATTTTTAGAAGTTGTTAATTTTGTTAATTTGTTAATTTTAGTTAATTTGTTAATTTGTTAATTTTAGAAATATTTTAGTAGTTGTTAAGATATTTTAGTCTAATAGTGTTTTTTCAGTTGTAGTTTAAAATTTAAAAACAAACCTAACAAAAAGATTGAGGCTTTAATTCATTAGTTTTTAATATTAGCTGTCTTGAAATAAAAAATATTTCAAATTTTGTTAAAACTTCAAAGTATTCCAATAAACTCTTAAAAAAAACAATCTATTTAATTTGCTTTTTTGTTAAAGTTTTTATTCTTATTACAACTACAATTTATAAAGCTCTGTAAAGCTAGAAAACTAACTAAAAAACTTTGAAGATGTGTATTTTATTATTGTATTCACAATGCTTACAGAAAAGTATCATTACTTTGCTTCAAGCAGATTATATACGACGAAAAATCTTAGTTGTTAAAGATAAACATATATGTATATATGAAAATAATTTTTCGAAAATAACTTTGAATATTTTAAATGTATTGTCAGTAAAAACTCAGCAGCTATTTTAAATATTTAATAAACCTATCGTTCATAACAATTTACAAATACCTAAGACTTAAAATCTTAAATTCAACTGTAGAGTACAATCTTAACTTGAAAAAATTAAAGTAAGAAGTATTGTATTAATATAAATAGTTTTTTTTTAATTTTATAACGTTGTGTTTGAGGAAGAATAAGTATAAGTGGTTTTTAATTCTATAAGTTTCACATGGTTTCCACAATGAAGTCAACTGAAAAACCCTACAAAAACCTATCTTAGAAAAACATTAATAGATTTATGATAATTATTTCTGAAGTACTTGAAATTATCGGATCGTGAACTAAACCGCATCACGCGGTAATAAAACAAATAAAACTTATTTTTAATTAATTCAAAATGAAGGAACAATTTAAGTCAAAAAGATAATTTTTTAGTTTATTTCAGAAAATAATAGGAGAAATATAAAGTAATTAACTACTAGTAACTCAACAATCCATATCATGCATTTCAACATAAAATTGATTAATGGTAAAGGTCAAAGTGTATTTTTTACAAAATATATAATTTATAAAATGCATACTTATAAATATATAATAATACAAAGTAAATAGTTTTACACATATATATATATATATTGATAAAATGATTAGTTTTTTTTAAATAAACTAGACAACATACTTGTGCAATGTATTTGATTTAAATATATAAAGTTTTTCTTTTACTTATTGGACAACTATCGAAATTTTAAAAATATTTTTTTTAGTTTTTTTTTAATCAACAACACTATTAGATGTAAATGAAAATTATAATGAAAAATTTAATTTTATCGGTTTTATTTCAGAATAATATATATTTATTTAACAGTAAGTCACTAAGCTTACACCGATTCACTAAAACAAGGCTAATTAGAACTAAAATAAGAAATAACAAGAGATAAGTTATAGAATTGAAGTTAGATATAAAACTTACCAAATATTTAAAACGTTAGTCTTAAATTGTTAGTATATTAACAAAATGAGCTTGAAACTCATAGACGATGTTAAAATATTAAAATTGCAGCTTGATAAAGAGCTGCTATTGTAATAATTTTTTAACACTAAATTTAAAGTATCTTAAGTTAGTTGATGAGAAAAAATGTAACTTTAAACTAACTAGATAAACAAAAAAGTATACAACTAAATTGCCTTTCGTATTGTTAACTTTATGAGGGATTTTGATGAATTTTGTAATACATAAGTCTATTTGTTTATAATATTTTTTTTTTTTAACTGAGGTTTCTTATTATCCTTAAGTTTGTAATATCGCCTCTTTAAGATCTTTAAAAGCAAATTAACGGAAAGTTAAACCCTTTTCTCAAGTTTTCTTAATATTTTTAGTCAATCAAGTTTAAAGATGTACTCATTTATAACCATAAACTAAAGTAAAAAAAAGATACAATAAATAATAAAAGAGAAAATTTCGATTTTAGGTTCGAATTACAAAATAATACCCCTTAAATTAATTTATATATCTTTTTAATAAACTAAAATAATTGAACAGAAAAACTTAAAACAGACATAAATAGCAAAACATTATTTAAATTTTTATAGGCTTTTAGAACTTAAAGTATCAAGCTTTTTATAGAACAAAGTTAAAAATATCAAACCAGCCGTTTAATGACAATTATTAAAACTTAATTATGTAAAAACATATTTTACAATAAACACTAACCTTTAATTGCAAAATGAGTATAAATATATAATCTGTTCTTTTAATATGAAATTTTACTACAATTTTAAAAAGCCTTTGGCTTAAATCTTTAAACTTAGATATTAAAAATACTAAGTTTTGAAAATTCTTTTTGTTTTTATTTTTTGGTTGATCTAAGAGGCGAGTTTATAACAACAATTTAAATTTTATAAATATAAACAGGTAGCATAGCTGTAACATTTTTATAATAAATAAAAATCCTGTAGTTTTTAAATTTTTAAGAAGTGAACTTTAATTATAACAATTTTGTACAGAGGTATATAAAAATGTAAACTTTTTTAACAACTTTATAGTAAAATAAAAAAACAGTTGATTAATTTAAGCTGTAGGAGTATTAAAACTTTGTAATTTTAATTTTTTTTTCAGGTGTTATCATTTATTTAATGATTGTGTCTGTTCTATTCACTGTTTCAGAATCTGACTAATTTTTGTTTTATTTCTCGCTTAAAGTTAACAACATTAAATTAATAATTTTAGCAAACTTTTGCTTAAAATTTTGTATATCAATTAAAGTATTTTGTTCTGATAAGATTTTATAATATAAATATAGTTTCTAGTTTAGTTTTCAATTAAATTACATCTACTAATATGCATTAGTTTTTAACTGTTCTCTTTACCACTAAAATAAAATAAATATCTAAACACAGAAATATTTATTACGTTTAATCTTAATGTTTTATTCCAGTAAAAACGGCGGAGTTGATGACAAAATTTTTGTACTAAACTTAAAAACAAAATTTTACAATTAGTTCGTATCGATAATATTTTATGCAGTTTCCCTTATTATGTAGTTTGAGCTACAGTATATTTAATAGTTAGTAAATTTAAAACAAAATATATATATAAAAGTAACAGACCAGAGAGTTAGTTGTATTAGATTATTTTTAAAAGATAAGAAAGCGCTCAATTTAATTGGTCCCAAGACCTGGAGAACAAAAAAAACTTTTGAAATAAAACTAAAATTAAAAAAAAAATTTACAGAAGCTTTGATAAGTAGTTTAATTAATCCTAAATTCAAAATGTTTATCAGTTTATTTTTAAACTTTGTATTATTTTCGTATGACAAGTTAACGAAGTTGTTCTTCATTGAATGCTTTTAAAGTTTAGAATAGTTCTATAAAACAATAAAGAAATCAAACGATTCAATTTTTTTTTATCAACTTAAAATAAATCTATTACGCTTATACAATTTAAAACGTTAACCTATTTCTTGTTTAAAAAAATAAAGAAGTCAAACGTTTTAAATTATAAAGTGTTAAATAGTTACTTGTAAGTAATAAGTAAAATTAAAAGCATTTCGTCCAATTTAAATAAAGCTCTATGTATATCTAAGATATTACTAACTTAAGTTATAAATTTTTTCTGAAGTTATAAATATTGTTTAATATAAGATAGTTTATCAATATTTTTAAGAACTTATAATTTGTTAATTATAAAAGTTATATACGAAATAGATATATAAATAAATATATATATATATATATAGATAATAAGGTTACTTTTTAAACTTAAACACCTTCTACTGAGCCCACTTGAAGAGCTTTTTAATAATTTACTAGAAAATAAGATTTTAAAAATACTAGTACACGTGTTTCATAAGACTAGACGCCCTAGCTGGTTAATTGTTAAGGCGTCTAGTCTTATGAAATACGTGTACCAGTATTTAAAAAAAAAGAAATTTCTAATAAATTGTATATATATATATACTAAAATCAAAACAAATCTTTTATAAACGAAAGAATTATTAATAAAAAATAATCCTAACAGTTTTATACTGTTGTATTAAGTATTTTTTACCTTTAACACTTGTCAAATACTCCATCCAATGAGACGCTCATCATTTATTCATTATCAAACTATATTTAATCAAGTCCTAGTTATAAATATACCATATAAAGTAGTTAACTTAGTTTTAACTACAAAATACTGTTTACAATGATTTATTTTTGAAATTTAATAGGTATAATCTAAAAACAAATTTGTTTGATGTAGTTTATAGCTATTATGGTATACGCTTTAAGTAAGTTTTTTATGAAAATTTAAGAAACTTATTTAACATCAAACTTGTTATAAAGTAAATATTATTAATCAATTATAATAAAACTAGCTCGTAATCGCTAAGATATATTGTTACATATCTATAAGAATAACACTGAGTATTTACTTTTAATTATTAACTATATGCTCCATCCAAATGTCAAATGCTCCATCAAATGAGACGCCCATTTAATAAATTAATGATGATAAAATATGACGTAGACTAGCATTCCCACAAAAATTTAACTATTATTTATGTACTTGTTAAAGCTCGGATATAAAAACAAGTCTGCTACATGTTTTGCCATTTTGAGTCCGCAAAATGCGGTACTTTTACATTTATATAATGTTGATATATATTAAGTTTCAGGACTTTTTAATTAACGAATAATTTTATTTGGCAAACTTATATTATTATCAAATACTAATCGTTAAAAATAAAGTTAAAAACGATCTTATATACAAAGAAGGTAAATAGAAGGTATAAGTTTATTATCAATTAGTTAAGATAAACATACATGTAGTCAAGTAAATACTTTAGTATTAAATAAATATATCTTTCTTGGTTGAATTTATTCACAAACTAATTACAATAATGATAAAGTCTGTAATACAAAACATAATTAAAACTAGGTAAATATTTATACATCTCCCCCCAGATTTTATCTCCAAAGGAGATAAAACGATAAATTTATTTAGCGAAAAAAAATTATTTTAAAACACTTTGTTACAACTTAAACACATTTTAAGGTCTAAAATTTAACGTAATTAAATTCAAAAAGACAAAAACATTTTAAAAATTACTATTAACTTAGTTCACTATTAAATGATTTGTTAAAACAAACTACAACTTAAACTAACAAACTGTAACAAAAATTTTGACAATTAATCTTTACTTTTTTCACTCAGTGGCTGAATACAAGCCACTGAGTAGAGGTGCATTTGACTTATTCAGCATAATTTTGATGACTTTGATAAACTTTTTTACGGGACTTTATCCAGCATTGTTTACAGGCAGAACACTCAATGTACCTCATATTTTTACTGCTTAAACAAATTTATCAGTTTATTTATTACATATGCCACAAGTTATTTTAGCATTTGGTTTTTGTGTGGTTTTCTTTGAGGATTTGTATGAGAAAATTGAGGCTGAAACAGCAGGTTTCGACATTGCATCACGTGCCATATTTTCTTTCAATAAAACTGATTGTCTCATTGACATTTCTCTCATCTAGATTTTCAAATTCTAGCATCTCTTTACGGATGTCCTCATCCACTAAACCTGTTACCATGACATCTTTTAGGAATATGTCTGTAAAATCTATCATTTGATTACAGCCATCCTTTGGGCATTTACATGTTTACGAGCTTGTAATGGTTTTTTCCTTTAAATGGGCGGCAAATGATCTAGGATTTTCAGTCAAAACCTGTCTTGCACTAAGAAAGTCTGATCGTCGTAAAATAACTGAAAGCTGTTTGATCATCCTTAAAAGTTTTTATCACTTAAATATAATACATCTTTATGTCCCTTCAGAATAGCATTCCCTAGATCTTCCTCATAGCACTGGTACAGTTGACGGCGTTTTTAGACATCTGACATCTTTATGCTATCTTTAAAAATAGTCCACTTTTGTACAAATATGCTCCAACCCTCTTCATTGCAGTATGTCCCTACTCGAGGACGTTCCATTATTAGAGGCTTTGGTTTTGAAGAATTTGTACTAATGTGAACATTGTTGTGAAAGATAAGCAAACTACAGAAGCATCGACGTCTAGTGGTTCAGATGTGCAACTCTAAAGAAAGTATTTAATCACAGGCATTGTTCTTTCTTTTTGAATAAGACTTTATCATAAATAAATATATCTTTCTTTATTGATTTTATTCACAAACTAATTACAAGAATGATAAAGTCTGTAATACAAAACATAAATAAAACTAGGTAAATACTTTTACAAGTACAAGTTAGTATTTGCAACTATTTTAATTTTATATTGTTTTAAAGTTAATTAGTTTCAAACAACTTTAATTTTTAGGAAAGTAAATACAAATAATGATAGAAACTACTTGTCATTATATAAATAAGTATTAGAAATTGATTGTTTTGCAACTACCTTTAAATAACCTAATTATCTTAAACAAAAACAGAAAAAAATTATATAAAATACAAGTTTAAGCATAAGGCAATAAGTAAAAATAAAATTCAATAAACAATAAATTGTTCAATTCAAAATGTAATACCTAGAGTTAGAAAAAAAAAATAATATTCTTTATAACCTGTTCATTAAGTATAACAAAATAAGTTGAAAAAATAAGCTGACATATAAATAACATCTTCATAAGTTCATTAGAAAGTTTTAACGGCCTAACACAACTGAAAATTGATCCCTAACCTTAAAAATAGCAAAATTTGTATTAACTTTGTTTAGAAGGTGACAACTAGATATATTCTACTTTAGTTACTGAAATGCAAAATTAAAACTAGTTTCAAAATTCTCACAATTCAAATTTCTTAAGAATGTCTTATGTAAAAACTATTATTTTGAACTAGTACTTGTTAAAACTTATAGTCTAGTCTTCAGCATTTATCCGTCATGTTTTTTAGAAATTATTTGAAAACAGTTGAAAATACTTAAACAATTTTAAATAAACAGTATACTTTATTTATATTTTAGTATATTAAAAGTAATTAAAAGCCCACTTTATTAGATAATTATAAAAGTTATACAGTATGATGAACATTACTGAATTTATAACAAGTCGTTTGTAAACAAAATTTAATTTAAAAATAATAAGTTAACCAATAATTTTATAAATAATTTTAATTTTCTTAGTGAAGTTAAATTTTAAATTGTAAAAGTCAAAATAGCATTCTCACAAACACTCAACTTTAGTAGAAATGCTCTCAACTATCATTAAAAAAGCACTAGACTGCAACAAACGATTATCATAAACAATTCAGTTATTTAACTTTATAATCTTTAAAGACTTTTGATTTTGTTTCATATAAGTCTGGCTTCTTTGAATTAAATAATTAAGAAAATGTTTAGTTTTTAAATTTATATTTATGACTAATTATGCTAATAAAATATTAAATTATATAATTGTATTGTTTGTTAAAGTAAAATAATTACAACATACGTTTAAACTTTCAATCTCTTTATATTATTTTATAATGACTATTTAAAACGAAATTTAAGCCACTTTGTAAAGACTTTGTTTGTTTTAGAGGTTTATTATATGAAAGTTTTTTTTACATATAATTTAAACCACTTATAAGCAGTATAAATTTCGTAGATTAGAATTAAAAAAGATCAAAGAAATGAAATTAATTAAACTTTTATCATTTAAACTATATACAATTAGTAAAATAGTTTAAATTTGTTTTGGCATGTTAAACGATAGTATAAATTTATTTATAAGAACTTAAAAAAGCATATTAACACAAAAGCTCATAGACTTTATTTAAAATAATATTTTAATTTAAACTGTTGTTATACTTAATAAGTTAATATATTACTATTGAGTTTTGTTGCATTGTTGTTTGTTTTTAATATATGTTACATTCAAAATGTAAACTTATTAACAACTTTATAAAACTTCAATTCAAAGTAATTTTTTTTTCGCTATATTGATGTTATATTTATCTTATAATAAAAGCTTAATCATACAACTCCGATCAATAGACTACATACCTTAATAGACAGGTCAGTTAGACGACATACAAAATTCAACGCTTATTAAATCTAGACTTTTTCCGATGTTTTGTAAAAATTCTATCTTCAGACTTCAACATTTAGCTGAAGTTTTTTAATTTTTAAAGTGAAAAAATTTTTATTAGCTAGTTAAAAGGCTTTTAAAACATTTAATTTTAGAGTTAAGAGTATATTTAAATCTAAAGTCAGATTTTTAATTTTCATTAAACAAAAATCATAATTTAATTTTATTCTAATTTATCTAATCCCTTCTGGTTTAATAAACGTTTAGTTTAATAAAAAAATAACAATTTGTAAATTGCCCACTTTGAGAAACCCTAGTCTTAAGTTTCAGAACACTGCCTTTATAAACTTATTATTTTTTTTTTGGCTTTTTTCACCAACTCTAGAAAAATCTATAAGTAATTGCTCTATAGCCAACTTTACCCCCTCTTTTCAGCTTATGGACCACTAAGTTCCTGAAAAGGCTTAATTTTTCATAAGTATTGATGTTACATGTTTAGCAAGGTGTCAAATTTTTTTTTAAAACTAAGGTTTTAAACCCCTCTTCTAAAACTTATAATGAAATATATGATTAGTTATTATAAATCATATAATTAATACTCTTAGTTTACGCTGTTTTTTGTTCAAAATTGTTTATGAACAAATTAGTATACTTTGTGACCAAGTATTTTTATAATGATTTAACTAATTGTTACTATCTATGTTAGCTAATGTCTTTTAATAGCTTTAAAAATCTTAATTTAGCTACAAACAAAATGTAATCACTTTTAACTTATTTTTTGTTTAAATTTATCTTTTTTGTAAATAAATACTAGTTAAATTAAAAATTGTTTATCGTACAAAAGACCATAAAACAAATTTTGTTTTTAATTAAACCATTAACTTTAACTTTAAAAGTGAGAAACTTTTTATTAACTTAGTTGGAAAGATTTTAAAACATTTTATTTAGAGTTAAAAGTTTGTTTAAATATAAAGTTAGGTTTTTAATTTTCTTTAAACAAAAATCATAATTTAATTCTTTCTGTTTTATCTGGTATATTAGACATTTAGTTTAAGAAAAAAAATCATATTAGTATTTGAAAAGTCTTAAACGTTTTTTTTATATAATGTAATGAAAATACAACCTAAAATTAAATTTATGTGCTATAATTATAATTGATAAATATGTAGTTTAACTTTTAAAGCACTTAAACAATTAATTATTTATACAAAGATTTTTAAGTTTTAGTATTTTCCTATGTTTTGTAAAAATAAAACTCACAAACATTCTCCAAATAAAAATAAACATAATTTTGTGCACCTTTGAAATAACAGTGATCTTCTTAGGCATAAAGTTATGAAACTGCGTTATGCAGTTTATAAATACTAACAGAATTTTTTAACAAATTGTTAATTTACTTTCTTTTAAAAAATTTCTTAAACAGGCAATACAGCTAAAGTTAAACAGCCAGATACTTTTTCTAACAGATGTTGCTTTGTAGAACAGCTCAAAAATATCTGACTAAGAAGCTTTAAAGTTCATATAAGTTAAAATTATCTTATTTTAAGCCGTGACAAGCGATAAAATCAAACATATTAGCTTTTTACTGCAATTTTAAAGTATTTTAATGCAAATAAATACTTAAAGTATTTAGAATCTTCTCATATGAAAATTAAAAAAGTACTATAATTAGTATTTTGAACTATTCTTACTTTTTTCATAAATCTCTAAATAAAAACTTAAGTTTAACTTAGTTAAAGAGTTTTTTTTTCACATTTTATCAAAACAAGTTGTAGAAACTATATTTGTGCTATCTTTTTCTTCGTTTTGGATAAGTTTATTCATAAGTATTATTGACGAAATCACATTAGCTACTATTTATATAACATATTTATATAATTTTATTTGAAAAATTATGAAATGATAAAAAGACATTTATTTATAAGACTAAGCTAATTTAAAAATATAAGCTAATTTAAATCATATAATTGACGTTTATAAACCTTAAAACAGTATCCTATTGACCTTTGCAGAATAAAAAAAAGTAAAACAATAATGATAACTATAATCAATTTAACTTGACTTTGAAACCCAAATAATCTCATGTAACATAATTAAATCCAAAAATCAGATTACAGTTATAAAAAAGAATATGTTTCACGTTAAGAAACATCAAAGAAATTCTTATAATTAATTTTTAACTGTTTATTTTATAAGTTTATTGTTTTTTTCATGCAATTAAAAAAACAGCTTTGTACTTAAAAATTTATACTGATATGTTTCTATAAATTTACATAAAACTTCCCAATGCGTTTATTTTAGATAAGCATCACTTGTTGCGCGAAATTAAAAAGAGAAATTTTCATTTTAGAGAAAAGAGTAGTTTTATAAAGGTCAGTGTTCTTAGGTACGCTTTAATTACTTATTATTTAGCGATGTTCAAGGAGCATACTCAAAATGAGTATTGTTTAATGTTTAAGTATGTAGATATATATTAAGACGTTCTTACCGTATAAAACCTTTACTAATTTTAAAATTATTAAAACAACTAACTCAGAAACTATTCATACTTTATTCTTTTAAAAATAACACAAGTGAAATATAAATTTATTTTTTATTCTAATAATATCTAGAGTATAGTTATTTTAAGAGTGAATAAATCTGAAAGAATCATTTAAACTATATTGGTAGGTTATAAATAAATTTATTAACAACGTTGTTTTGAATTAATTTTAAAAATTTCCAAATATTACATATGTCTTCAATAGTTGCTAAATTTTTTGTTTACGTGGAAAGAAATAAAAAGGTATCCGAGAGGTGTGCGAAATGTAGATAAATAAACAGTTAGTTGTTAATTTTTATTTGTGTTATACTTACTTTAAACGGCCTAAATCGGCTAAAAACATAATTTAAAGAGTAAAAATAAGTTAAACCTTATAGGTCGTAGCTGTTAGAATTGAATATGCTTAATTAAAGTTAAAAAGTGTCAAACAGTCAAAATATATACAAATAGGATGGGATTAATTATTTCATTTGTTTGAAATTAAAAATTATAATTGTTTTATGTGTGCGTATAGTTACGCTTAGTTGTGTTAATTATGATTATTATTGATTCAATAGCTAAATTTAGACCAGGGGTCGGCAGGCAGTTGGTGCTCGCGGGCAATATTTCAAGTTTCAAAAGTCTTCGCGGGCCGCAATTTTAGTTTTAGTGATATTTTAACAATGTTTCAAATTTAGTCACATTAGATAAAATATTACTTTTATTCACCTAATTATTTTAATGACTTTAAGCTACACATTGAATGCCTATCTAAATTATCGAAATTTATTAGAATTAAATTTACAGTAACTAATTTACTTAAGTCTTAATAATCTATGTACCTTCTTAAGGACTAAATAAGTTAAATTTAATATGTTTATATATTTGCTTACAACCTAACTCTCTATAAAAACCGAGGTTGAAAAGTATTTGTTGGTCACTTTTAAATTTTTTTTATTTTTTTAATTCTTTTTTCATATTTCTCATAAAATTTATTATTAGAATTAAATTATTGCGTTTAAAACAGTTTATACTCATAAAAAATTCAGTAGTTAATTAATTAATAATAAATACTAAATATTAATACTAAATATATTAATTTTTTTTGTATATAAAAACAGTAGTTAAGTAAAACATAAATATTTTTTATAAGATGTAACGTTAAAAGGCGTTAAATCCTGGAGATCCTGATAATCTAAGCTTATCGGAATATATACTACAGATGTTCTTATGTTAAAACTTTATTTGAACTAACGGCGTTTCACTGCTCTCAAATAAATTTAAGAACAAATCTACGGAGTCTATAAAATATAACACACATTAAAAAAAAGCAGAAAAAGCATCTACAATTATGCATAGTGTTTATGAATAAAGGGACTATAAATGAACTTTATGGTTTAAAAACAAAGTTTTGAATAAAAGCATAAAATTATAAAACTGTCTCCAAAAAATACAAATTTAATAAAAATAAGCATTAACCTCAAAAGGCTCTAAGAGTAGGCAAGTTTTTAATATTCAAAATTAAATTGAGTTGTGCAGAAATGTTACGTCATAATAAATTTAACAATTTGGTCAATAGTTTATACAGCTTAAAAACATGAAGTATTAAACTTGCAAGTGATTGTAATGTGAGTGTTGTAAAATAAATTAGTACATAAGTAGACAGAGTTATTTAAAGTAGAATCGTCGGTTGTGGGGACAAATATTCGATATATCTTGCCGCTTATTCACAAGTAGGTCTTTTCTTCTGCTGCAATTACTGCTCTTTCTGTATTGCTAGTTGGGCAAATTCTACTTATTCCGTTGGATGCATGTTTGATCTTTGAAACAATACTCCACTCCATGTTTGGCCTTTCACCGTACCTGTAAAAAGAGCTCCAGACATAATCCGATAAACGCGTGCTTTGTTTTTTACTTATAATTTTAAAAATGCTAACCATAAACATACTTTTAAAAACATACCTACATAAACACTTTACATAATTATAAATGCTTTTTCTGCTTTTTTTCTAATGTGTGTTAATATTTTATAAACTTAGTAGATCTGTTCTTAAATTTATTTGAGAGCAGTGAAACGCCGTTAGTTCAAATAAGTTTAAACTTAAAAACATCTGTGGCAAATATTTATTATTAAATAATTTCAATAAAATTAAAACTAATTTGTACCTAAATATTAACATTTAATTAAATTGTCAAATATAAAACCAAAAAGATTTCGTTATATAGTCAGTTGTTTGATTTTAGTTGGTTTAGGCTATTGAAAATAGTTTATACACGTAATGTTTTATGTTCATGTTTAAATTTTTACTATGTAAGCTTCTTAAATATTATTAAATTTAAAATCAAAAAAACTAAAAAAAAAAACTTGCGTTTAAATAATGTTAACATAAAATATTCAGCCGGTTTAGGCTGTTGAAAATATGATATTTACGATATAGGCAAAGTTTAGTAATTTAGTTTTAATATAATCATATTTTACAAACAATCGTTTGTGGTATTCTGAATAAAACCATTTTATTTAAATTATTTCAAAGTATTTGTCTAAAAGTTAGAAACACACTTATAAAAGTTAATAAATAGGTAAAATAAAAAGCAAATGTTAGTAATGTTTACACAAAGCAAAAGGATAAGATTTAAAATAATAAGCCATCTTTGGTTTGGTTGTAAAAGACTTTATTGAAGTAGTTAAATTAGTTACTTAAGAAAAAATTTATGTTTACTTAGGAACTGAAAAATTTCATTGTAGACAATTGTAAAATGTTTAGTTTATTCCAAAAAACATGTTTAAATAGGTTTTGCATACCATTGATTAAAAAAATAAAGTTTTTCATTATAAAGAATTCGAGTTACTAAATTGATTTTTCTTTATTTATATATAGATATATACATATTTATACATATGTGTTTATATGATTTATTTGTGGATTAAAAAACATTGGTTTTATAAAATAGCTAAAAATATACTTCAAATACCATAAATTTACTAAAGTCTTAAAACAAAGTCTACTTATGTTTTTCTTACTTTTATGTATTAATCTAAAAAGCTAGAAATCTAAACTTTTAGTATATTTTTAGTGAAGAATTTGCTGTAAAATTAGTACATTATACTAAATGGTAAATGTTTAGACAAGCAACAAAAATAAAAACACAACTTAATAATCGTTGTTTTTTTAATTACTTAACTTTTTACCGAATTTTTTTTTTAATTTATACCTGGTTATTGACTACTCTTTTTTGAATTAAGCAACTTTTTTAAACTAGTGTAGTATCAATAACAAACTATCTTTTTTAGCTAATATAGAACATTCACTACTTTTGTTGTGATGAATTATTAAATAAAAAAAGTTAGGTTATGTAACATTAATTTATAATTCATTTAGCAATAGTTTTATAATATATTAGCTTAAAGTTTTGAAGGTGGGTTTGAAATAACTTTTGTTAAGTTCAATATTAACAAAGATATAAGTTGCTTAAAGTAATAAAACTGCAACTTTTTGAACTATAATGAATTTTATAAAGTCCGCACTTAAAATTAATATTAAAAGACAAGTTGAAAAATTTAATTTAATTAAGTATTTCATCTTTATTGAATCTTAATAAAGTATCAAAACTATAACGAGTGAATATCATCGATATATTATTAAAAAAATTTTAAACACAAAACTTAAACCATAATTTATTAATGCTTTGTTTTTTGAAACTATTGAAAATATGGTTTATTAAGTGCATGGTAAGATAAAAACTACGCAAATTTAATATAGATGTAATGTTTAAATCAATGGAATATCAATAATCACAAAAAAGGTATATATTTAAATCTAGCTTAACTATATAGTTTTAAACAACACTAAATAATATATTTAAACTATTTTATTTAAGTCTTTTTTAGTAGAATTACTTTTTTGATTTTAAGTATTTTTAGTTAAAATTCGGTGCTTAACTTAATAGATCTAGATAAAATACTAATTTGTAAGTTAGTCGTATAAGTCTTACATAAAACTAAAATACAATGACTTTTATCAGCTTTATATCACGTTCGTGGTAAAAATATTACTTCTCATCATAAAAGAAGTTTAACAGTAAAAATTTATGATAATATAATTTATAATAAAACTAGCGTTTCAGCTTCACAATTTACGCCATGACAACTTTACAACTTATTAATTAACAATTTCAAAACTGATAATAAACTTTTTTTATAACTTAGAACTTAAATACTGTTCTAATGCAACATTTAAATGAATAAAGCTTGTTTGTTTAATTTTGTTTTTCGTTAAAAACTTACATAAATATATTCACAGAAACAAATTAAAACAGTAAAACTGAAACAGGTTGTTGTCTAGAAGTTAACAAGCTGGATATAAAACAAAATAGTAAACAATAAAATGTTTGTCGAAGTCAAAATATTAGCTATTACTGATATAATTTTCACAATTTAATAAAAAAATAAAATTTAAATCTTCATAAATCATTACTTTACTTTACTTTTGATACATTGACCACAAGTTTTTCGTTAAACAGGTAAAAAACAATTCAAGTTCTGAAAATTAAAATTGCAAAAATCCGAATTCCCTAAAAAAATTAAGAGAAAGTGCCTAAAAAAATTATTTATTTAAATTAAATTAAATAAATATCTGCAAAGATATTACTAACATCTATATGTAGTTTTTAATTTATGTGAGATATTTTATGAGATGTATAAAAATGATAACTTCTTTAGCTATATCTAAAAATCATGAAAAGCTTTGCTAACCTAAATATATACATACAATAAAATCTAAAAAAGTGTTATTATAAGTCTTTTTTGTATAATATCAACTTTGTCAGCTTAAACTAGTTTATCGCAAAACTGTTGTATTTTTTTTATTATTGAATTAAATATGAGTACTCGCAAGTGTTGTATACTACATCACTAAATTATTAGTTTATTAAATAAGTTGATTATACGTTATCTAATTATTATTTTATGAAAGTTAACTTTTGTCAAAACATGCTTACATCCTAAATAAAAAAAAAGATAGTTTAAAGTTCAAATAGGTATAAAGCTTTTAAGTTGTTTTAAATATTGCCGCTATTTGTTTACATTTAATTTAAGAATAATTTTTTAGTTGCAAACTAAGGATGGTGAATTTATATAAATAAGTTTATTTAAAATTAATAAAGCTAATTGTGTTTTCCTTTCTTACTACGTCACAATGAAATTTAAAGAAAGAATACTTTTTTTAACAACTAATTTACATTTTATTCTTCCATATTTTTACTAAGATACATTTTTATCTAACTTAAATCCTAGTATGTTTTAGTTTTTATTTTAATGTTATTAAAACACAATGTCTATTATAGTCTTAACAGTACCACTCAGTTTTAGTAACGTGGAAATTCTCAGCGAAAATTTTAATTTTGTTCATGTTCACTTACTACGCATTTTTATTATTCTAGCTTTATTTATTATATTAATTAGCTTTTTTTATGACGGAAAAGCAAAAATTTGCATCAAATACGTTTTCAAATAAAAAATATTTGTCTAACATAATATAAACTTTTCGATGCGATACTTGTTTTATTATATTAAAAACCTAAATCAAAAACAATTAAAAAGCTTTTAAATGTAATAACGTTTCTTTGACTGCCTTAAAAATTAAGCGTAATTGAAAACGATTAACTTTAAACTCTCACAATAAAACATGTACCTAAAATAAAAATGATATAGGTTAGAATGACTTAAATATGAACAAATTTCATTATACATATTTTTTTCTAAAATCATTTGTCTTAACTAAAATAGAAAAATGCTTAAAAATTAAATAAAGAAGTAGGAATGACTAAGAGTTGTTTTTGGTCACTCAGGTTTTTTGTTTTGTTTTAAAGATAGCAATCCTATAGCTTTATGTTACTAGAATATTTATTTAATGTTGTTTAATAGGTAGAAAGTTCAATAGAAAATTCATCTGTAGTATTACACAACGCACAATTGGCTGTGTGGATGCGAACATAGTTTAGCTTTATTGTTTTTTCTTGCATATTGTTTGGTAGTGAGGATTCTTTGACAAAATCTGGTTTTAATAATTTAAGAAAAATTAATAAAAGAACTAGAAACCATGCTAAGTCGACAAGGCACGTCGGCAACATAGTATCATTTAACTTACTCGGCTAAAATTCTTTTTAAGCTCATTTAAGCAAAATCTACCAGAATAGTACAAATAAACACAATCAAGGAGTAATGAAAAACAGACAAATATTTCTAACTATAATGCTTTTCTGCAGACTCTAAGAAGTAGCTTTATAAGGGCGTAATGTAATAGAAGATTTTTTGAATCCTAGTAATTTTAGTATTTGTTTAAGTTTGCTAGCAAAATTGACACAGATCTTAAAATGAACTTTGAAACAAGTAAAGCATTTTCAGGAGTGCGCGCAACAATACAAAATTAAATTTTGCCTTGGAAATTTACAGGAAGGAAGTTATATCTCAAGTACGGCAGACAAACTTTGTAGCAGTAATTGAGGTCAAAACAGTGATGTGAGCGTGCAAAACCAAGTGTCTATAGTGATTAGATATATCAACAATGACAGTATCGTTGATAGGTTTCCGGGTTTTTTTAGCCTAAAAGAGTAAATGCAGCAGGTATTTCAGAGATTTTAAATGAGCTGGAGAAAATTCGCAGGGTGACAAAAAAAATTAATTGTTCAGACTTATGACGTTGCTTCGGTCATGTGGGGAAAAATAGGAAGGGTTCATGTGAAAGTAAAGGAAATGTATGAAAACGATTATTACGTACATTGTGCTGCTCATCAGCTAAATTTAGAGCTTTCAATGGCTGTTAATTGCAACCAAGAGGCAAAACGTTTTTGCTAAACTAGATTCCTACTTTTTTTCGAAGTCACTAGAAAGAAGACGTGTAGTTGAAGTAAATGTTCGTTCTTAATGCAAAACTAGGTAGAACTATAACTCAAAAACCGTTTGCAAAGTGCAGAAAGAAAAAAAAAAGAGTTACTTACAAGGTTTTAATATTTTGTTAGTACAATGCTTGTTCACTTATCCGGACACCTTGGGCAAAATTTTTCTGTATACTTGTCCGGATAACTAAAATTCCGGATAACTACAAAAAAGATATTTTCCATATAAAAATATAATTGCTGCATATAATACAATGCATAATAAAAGTGTTATGCTAACAACAAATACCTAGTAATTGGGAAAATATTTTAAACAAAGAAAAAAAAACTGACATAAAAAAAATTGACTAAGTTCAAAGTCAACTTAACGGAAACATATTACTCCTTACATACTATTTTTTTTTAGAAGTTTTATTAAAATACGAAAAAATAGACGTTTTTTATATAGTTTTATAGAATTACTTGTAATTTTCTTACAGCATGAAAGTTTAAATATTTGTATCATTCAAAAATGTTAGTCATTAATATCGAAAGTTTTTGAATTATCTTCTGACAAAAACTGTCCGGATAAGTGAATAAGCACTGTAACACCAAATGTACTAAATAGTAAAGATATATTGTCATTATCTTTTAATAAACTGTGAAATATGTGTTAACTTCTTTAAGTATTTTAGATATTCAGCTACAACATAAAAAAAAAGTATTGAAATAAATTATGCTAATAAATTTGGTGAAAAGCGCTTTTTCGGAATACAAAAAAATGTTTTGACGACCACTTTTTTGATTTTGATTAGGACTATTGAAGTTTCACATACGTTTACAACTAGCACTGCATATATAATCAATTAATATTTTTAAAGTTTTAAAATTCTTAATAAGATTATACTAAATAAATATTTTTTTTAATTAGTTTAAACAATTTTAAACAACAAATTTGAACGCATTTATTTAAATAATTTAGTTTGAAACACTAAGGTGTTTGATATTTAACAAACTAAAGTTGAGGTGAAATAAATCTATTGGTTGCTATATTAAGATACTAAACTACAAGTTTTCGAAAGTTTAAAACTTCTGTTTTTATTGATAATACAATAAATAAATAAAATAATATTATATTATACTAAAATTTTGACTATAAATTTATTAAATTAGTTTTTGAAATTGAAAAAATTAAGTTTAAGAAACATCATAGGTAAATTTTTTTTACTAAACAAGAAAAGTCAGACTATTTTTATAATGACATATTTAAAATTTACAAAAGAATATAACAATAGTTTAGACCCAGATTTTACAATAAATAATTATACCATTACTGAACTATTTATAATTCATTTTAGTTTCTGACCTCTGATTCAATCCTTAGTTTAAGTTCTCAGCTTTCATTACACAAGTGAAAATTTTAATAGTTGGATTCAGCATAACAATGTTTAATGATATATAATGTTATTTATTTTAGACTAGTAATGTTATACTTGTAAAAAGCAAAAGTTTTATTTTTTAAATTAGTTATATTATTCATATTTTATAAGCATCAACCAACATTATTCTTATCATTTAATTGTATTATAATAAAAATAAAAAAGAAAATAATTTAGTCTTCTTACGAAGTTACAAGGTTTCAAAGAAATAACGTCTTTGGGTTAACTTTTGGTTTCTTATAAAGTCACGGAGTTACAAGATTCAAAATGTTTCATTCTTATTGTTCTGTAACCAAACTATTTTAATTTTCATGTTTTAAGCATCGACTAGTTATTACTAGTTTAAGGAAGTGACGTCGCGATATATTTATAGTAAAACGTTCGTTTTAATTATTAATAATTCGTTTATAACAAATATTGGAACTTTTATAAAATCAATTAAAAATCAAAAAAAATATTATGTGGTATTAAATATTTAAAGGAAATATTTATTAATCTAAAAAAAGATTATTTTAAACTATTTTCGTATGTAAACTGTATAGAAAAATGTTATTACTTGAAGATTATATTATTGACTTAAATAAAATTAAACCTAAAGTTATTTTTTTTTATATTTAACATAAACAACTAAAATCACGTTAGCATAAACTTACCTGCTGTTAAAGATTTTTATAGATTTTTATAAATGTCTTATTACAAATATGTTTTAATTTAACTTAAAAATTACAATTTATACATAGCAATTAATAAGTTAGTATAGTATTAAAGTTTAGTGTTATTTAGATTTAGAAGCTTCACGTGATTAGTGATGCAAACTTACATTTTTAAAAGTAATGATATTTTTTTTAGCAATCAACTAGTTGAGATTATTTAAAAAAAAAAGATTCCAGAATTTTTTTTTTACTGCTTGCTAAGAAAGAATTTAACGAGAAAATTACAAATTTATATGATATTTATTTATTTAGACTTTTACATTATACAGTTTAAATTTACTTCCTTAAGTTAATTATTTACTTTATACAAACACTTAACAAGTACAATTAATCGTTTGCAATTATTTTATTTAGTCTAATAAATAAATTAAGCTTATCGAGTGTTCATTTGAGCTACAGTTTCGATTTTGTGATTATTTATAAAACAGTTTGAAAGTTTATTTAGTCTACATGTAGTTAATGACGAATACACGAGTTAAACGAGTAATAGCTATGACAAAAAAAATTATTATAGTTAGCTGGGTCAGGCTGTTTAAATAAGAGAAATTGAGACATACAAACAACATTATATATCTTAAGTTAAAAAAAATTTAACAAAGAATTTACAGAAATCAAATGAATTAATTATTACTATTACGATAATTTTAAAATTTATTCAATGAAAAGACAAGCTAGTGAAAAAAATATTGTTTAAAAACGTACAAAAATATCTGCTAATGTAACTAAATGTAAGTCGTATAAAACAGTAAATATATAAAAGACAATCTTTCAAAATACATTTGCACAATAATTTTAATCTATAGTAGTTTAAAAAACTGTATTTGCTTTAAGCTCAGTTACTTTGTTGACTGTTTACTTTTTTTTTTCGTTTTTTTTTTAATTGAAGTATGTAAACCAACTAAAACAAGTTGATCATAGTAATCAAATAAAACTTTGTTTGTGTTTTTATGTTATGTATATCATAATTTTCATTTTAATTTAAAAACAAACAAATTAGTTTACTATACAATTTATCACTGAAGACAAAGTAACAATATAGTGTAATATTAAAAAGTTTTTTTTTACTTAGAAGTACCTTGCGTGCTGCAGATTTTTAGTTTGTGGAGTTATTTAGCTTATTATAAAATAAAAAGTACAATCATGTACTCTTCTTAAACTTATTTAACATTGTAATTTTATGACAACTAATAGTTTTGTAAAAAGATTTTCAATTGTTAAAATAATAAGTTTGCTGGATACTAAATTATACTTATCGATTTATTTACTGAAGTAATCTAAAGTTTATTATCAAGTTTAGAATATTTTATACATTTAATTTTGTTGACTAAGTATGTTTATTCATCAGCTTGTTTCGGTTGCTTAAATATAAATATCTAGAACAAAAAACATGTTTTAAAAGTCTTATTATATATTTTAATGAACGATGAATAAATAATAGAGGCCTTTTTCTTTAACAACACTATACTTTTTACACTTAAATTAAAATGATTCAATAATTGTTTAAACTTTTTGTTACTTGTGTTAACACATAAGCTTTACCAGTTTACTTATTTTATATATAAAATAATATTTTAAATGTGGTTGCATAGTAAGCAATTTTAAATACTCCTTCTTATGATGACAACAGTTTCTAACTCTACCTTTGTTATTTAGCTCCCAAAAACCGAAGTTTATTAAAACGTAGAAACTTTGAACCTTTTTAAATTTGATATATTGTTATAACTATATAGTATTACAATATTTACCTAACTGTATAATAAGTAAGTCTTAACACTTAACTATATTTTGTTAACTTTAATTTATATATTTTGTTTACAAGAATCTGTTTAACTTTATTGTTCTTTAATTGAAATTTAAAATAACACAAAGTTGTTTAAAATAAAAATTTAGACAAAAACAGACATATATCAAAGCCTGGGCTATTATTTTGTTTGTTGAATTTGTTAAATAAAGAGGTCTCACTGTAAGAATCTACAAGGTTTTTTATTTTACAAACTAATATCTATACTAGGTCAAATTCACCACTAGTGTCTACATAAAAAGATTTCTCTTAACAATGTTTGCTTTATTAGTTTTTTTCACTAAAAAGTTAAAATTGATCAACAATTTTTACCAACGAACTTCTATGACTTATTCTTTAGAAAATTACCAATTCTGAAACAGAGTAAAATAAGAAAAGTAGTAAAAAAATTATATATATATGAACTCATTAAAAGAGTTATATAGTCACATGAAGATAATCGTAAAAGATGTTCATTTTTTGTACCAAAAATATTTTTATTTCTTTTGGTTCTTAAGTTATAACATATATTGGAAATGTATAATAACAATTGAAATATTTTATAAGCAAATTACTCGTCAAAGCTAACTAGTCCTACTAATTTAGTCACTGCATGTATATTAGTCCTAACTTCTAAATAATAAGTTTTTAACTTCTGTTTATATTTAGGTTTATGAGATCGTGTTTAAATTTTTTGTTCTTCAACTAATATTTATTAATGATCACATTACTGACAAACAATAAATAAATAAAACACCGCATTTCGCGGTCTCAAACTGTCCTTCGCTCGGTGATAACAGTTTTATATAAAAAAGATTTAATAAATACTAAAAATTTTATTACGTGTTTGTGGGTAGTCTAGTGTGGTACCTTACTTCAAAAATATCAGTTTGTTAGACGTCGAAGGAGATGGATACATTCATTTTAATACAGTTTTGTGTTTCTAGACTCGATTTCTTTATATACAATAAGTCAAGCATTTTAACAATCTAACTATTTAATTAAACTAAGCTTAAAAGATAGTCTAAGTTTAGTTCTCAATTCATTAAGTCGACTTAGCTAAGTCATATCTAAACATTTAAATAACATCACCGATATATTTCTATCGCGCTAAGATTCAGATAATAACCAGCATCGCAGGTATAAGTTACAATGAATTAATTCGGGATCGGAAAAAAATATATTTTTAAAATTAAAACTAATGTGTACCAAAATATTAACAGTTAATTAAATTATCACATTCAAAACTAAATATATTTCGTTATATAGTACAGTTGTTTGATTTTAGTTGGTTTAGGCTATTGAAAATAATTTATACACGTAAAGTTTCATGTTCATGTTTAATTTTTCACCGTATAAGATTCTTAAATATTACTTTATTAAAAATTAAAACAAACTAAAAAAGAAAAGCTAGCGTTTAAATATTTTTAACACAAAATATTCAGCCGGTTTAGGCTGCTAAAAATGTGAAATATACGATAGTAGCAAAGTTTAGTAATTTAATTTTTTTACATAATCATATTTTGCAAACAAACGTTTGTGGCATTCTGAATGAAAATATTTTATTTAAATCATTTCAAAATATTTGTCTAAAAGTTAAAAACACACCTATAAAAGTTAAAAAATAGGTAAATAAAAAGCATATATTACTGTTGTTTACACAAAGAAAAAGGATAAAACTAAAAATAATAAGCCATCTTTGGTTTGGTTTTAAAAGACTTGAATGAAGTACTTAAATTAATAACTTATGAAAATCTTTATGTTTATTTAGGAACTATAAAATTTCAGTGTATACATTTATAAAATGTCTAGTTTATTCTATAAAAAAAAAGTTTAAATAGGTTTCGCATACCATTGATTAAAAAAATATTTTTTTTATTGTAAAGAACATAAGTTACTAAGTTGATTTTTCTTTATTTATATATAGATATATACATATTTATATATATGGATATATATGATTTGTTTATGGATTTAAAAACATTGGTTTTATAAAATAGCTAAAATTATATTTAAAGTCTTAAAACAAAGTCTACTTATGTTGTTATTACTTTTATGTATTAATCTAAAAAGCTAGAAATCTAAAATTTCACTGAATTTTTAGTAAAAAACTTGCGCTGTAAAGTTAGTACTTTATACAAATTGATAAATGTTCGGACAAACAATAAAAATAAACACATCTTAATAATCGTTGTATATTTTATTACTTAACTTTTTACCGAATAACATTTTTTTTTACTTTATGCCTGGTTATTGAGTACTGGTTTTTAAATTAAGCAATTTTTTTAATTAGTATAGTATCGATAAACAACTAATTTTTTTTAACTAATATAGAAAATAAAATTTACTACTTTTATTGTGATAAATTATTAAATAAAAAAAAGTTTAGCTCATTTGAAAATTTTAAACATTTAAAATTAAAAAGAATGACAAACATTAGTTTTATATGAAAGTCTTTTCTCTATATCCAGTTTAATACGATTTTGGTTTATTGTATCTGTTCGTTAAAATGCCACGAGAAAAATACGTTCACCGATCTATCGTTTTTAATGTTATAGCGAAAAATCAAGCAAAATTAATAAATTTTTTAAATAGTTATTAATAATTTATGTTTATTATTATACATACTAATAATATGCTTATTATACTACATATACTATGCTGGCCAGACTTTTCTATCG
Source organism: Thalia democratica (assembly GCF_965202585.1). Lineage (NCBI taxonomy): Eukaryota > Metazoa > Chordata > Thaliacea > Salpida > Salpidae > Thalia > Thalia democratica. The sequence goes on from NC_139166.1 coordinate 82,740,016, forward strand.
CGAGCCGGTCATTTTCAATTGCGGGCCGGATTCCATTAACATTTTAAAACGGTCGGGGGCCGGTCATTTTAACTCAGCGGGCCGGATCTGGCCGCTGTTTGATTATCCCTATATTAACGTCTTAAAATTTTTAATTTGTGCAATTTTTATTATTCTTTCTTAATAATTTTATACTTTGTGCAACAACAAAAAGAATGTTTCCATCTTTCTGATTAGTTATTAACTAAGTTTTTAATGTTTAAAATTGTAAAAGTATTTCTAACATTTGTTTTTATTCCTAGTAACAAATGCTATAAAAATAAATTTTTATAGCTGATGTTTGTTATAAATAATTTGTATTGGTTTAAAAAAATTAAATTTTGTTTACGGCTTTAATAAAAATAAAGATAAAATTAAACAATTTTCTTATAATAAATATTTAGCTTGATTTTGTACTTGATATGATTTTGCTAAAAATACGCTGTTATCATTAAGATCTATTACGTATACTCTTTAACATATAAAACATATGTTAGCTAAAAGAACAACTTAATAATGAAAATACACCGGTTTTCAAAATGTTTTTCTGTATATTATAAAAACTATTAGACTGATTTTGTTAACTTTACCTGTGACGTCAATACAAAATAATTAAAAGTAGTTTAACCACAATAAACGATAATAGTTTAAATATAAGTGATACTTACATTTGTAACTATCAAACATTATTTGTAATATTGTTTTTACTTTTAAAAACTGATTCAAAGGGACAAAAAAAAATATATTTTTATTATTATTATTACTTCTTAGTTTTTAGGTTTTGCTTTATAATTGTGTTAATTTTTTTTTTATTATACTTTGTATGTCAAATAACATTTTAATAAAACTGTTAAATGCAATTCTTAACTATTTTATTCTAGTGTATAGTTTAAAATAAAAATTGTAACTTGTTTATTTGATAGACTGCATTACACGATTATAAACTTTCCTTGAATTCCTTGGCGAACGAAAAAAAGCAAAATTGATTATGAACAAAAATTATAAATGATTAGTGTTTAAAATATACGTGTGATGCAATCAAAACTTTTAGTAACAATAGTATTTACTAGTTAATTATTAAAATTTTAATTTGTTGTGGTATAAACGTATAATGATTTACATTACAGGAAATTGATAGTTGTTTAAAAATTCTAATCATACACAAAAATATTGATTATTTTTTTAGAATTTCTCTTCATTTTATGAAATCGGTTAACCTGTAAAACTCAAATAAATAGTGTGAGGTTTTTTTATATTTGTTTTGATTATAAAAATAATATAACCTCTGATAAGGTTTGAAGCAATTCACATTTTTTTTTGTCAATTATAAATTCGCATATGAATTCATTTTTTTAAGAATTAAGTTTTCAAACTAAGTTTCGGTCAAAGACCTCGTCAGTGCTTAAATAAATCTTATTCAAATAGAATAAATCTTAATATCTATTTTTATATTTATATTTTTTTTTTTTTGCATTATTATATCTCAAATATGTTAACAAAAATGTTCCGTGAGAAGTTTAAACATAACAAAGCTGTTGCATTTTAACTTGATTAAAAAAAAATAAATTATTGAAATATCACTGCGAATGCTTGCTTCTCTTCTAATTATATTAATAATGTTGTGTGAAAGGTTTGATGCAAATAAACTTCCTGAATGTGATTTGATTTTTTTTAAGTTGTGCAATACGGCTATATATACTTTAAAAAAAATTGAATTGCTACAAAATTAAAAGTGTTTTTATATTAAAAATAAAGTTATAATAATCACTTTAAATAAATTAAAAAAACTTGTAGATTGTCATACACTTTTAATAGAATTATGTATATAACTTTATTTACAAAAGTTATTAAATTCTCTTAAACTTAAAAAGCTATAAAATTAAACAGAAAAAAAATGAAAAAGAATAAACTATTTTAATACTACTACGTTTATAAACTTTTATTTAGTGTAAGTCATTTTAAATATATTTAGTAATTTTTTTCTAAATTTTTTGAATTGTTTAACCTACTTTAAGTTTAAAAATGAGAAGGCTCTACCTGTATCAGATATTCTTTTTTTTTTTTAGTTTAACGGCTTTTGTAAAACCTCTTCTTTTAACCAGACAAAATCTAATAATAAACTTCAGTAGATTGGAGTTTATTAACTTACTTGTTAAAATGGTACACTTTAAACAACTGTTACCTTCAACGAATTTTTAAAATGTATAAGGCTTACATAAAAATTTTAATGTTATTATTAGATATGTTAAATACAATGTTTTCTCGTTTATTATTAACAAATTTATTGAGAGTTATTTCTATTTGATAATAGTTGTTATCATTATTTTATTCTGCTTATTGTAATAATTTTTTTTATGCTAAGAAAACTTTTATGAATAGATAAACACAGTTACTTTTATATAAAATACGTTGTTTAATGGTTTATACCTTTGAAGTACAAAGACTAATTTTTCAATCATATATTAGCTTTACAGATGTTTTGAATACATAGAAAAATTATCGAAACATTTATTTAGAATGGAAGTGACGTAATTATATTTTTGAACATCTATTTCAATCCTTTATATACTTATAAACAAATAAAATAACTTCTTATTGGTCAACAACAAGTGCAAGGTGTTTTAACTGCTGTAACGCGGTTTATTCAAAACTGTATAGTTATTAATTAAAGGCCAGGTTCAGTGCTGAGTGAAAATTTAAAAGTTTAAAAATTATATAACTATTTGTATGCCTCAAAAATTGGTCGATTTACTGGAATTTAAAGAGCTTTTTTTAAAAATAATAAAAATGACCTCTTTTTCAATTATAATAAAATAGTGAACTCAGATAAAAATGAGGCAATTTTTAGAATATGCAACTTTTTAGTGCTGTTCAGGTTTTAATGCATCAATAAAGTTTCAAATAACATTAAAGGTAAGGAACATTGTAAACTGCATTACATTAGTGCATTAAATTAATTGAGTCTATATTTTTTGAATTAAAATGACAATTTTACACGCTTAATATAAAATGTTTAAAATTATATTCTTTTTATGTTTAGTTGAACGGTTCAATACGTTTTTAAACTTATTCAGTTTGCCGGCTACTATAAAGCATAAAAATGTAAATTGTTTTGATAAATTTGTTGTAGTTTAGGTTTATAGTTACTTTATGTAAAACTAAAAACTTGATATATCTTTAAATTAAATTTAAACTTTATATAAAAACTTTTGTTTTTTTTAGTTTGGTGCACACTAAACTTTTTTTTTATTGTTCTTTTTGAAGTTTAGCCTCGTAAAAATGAAAAATGAGAATTTACACTTTTACAGCTTAATTTTAATAATATTGTTCTTAATAAGTTTTAAATATCAAGTTAAAAACTGTTTATTATATATTTTTTAAGTCTAACGATATATGTAAATTGAGCTTTGGTTTATATCTAAAAATAATAAAATAAACAAATTTCTTATGTTGTTTTTATTAGGTAAAATGTTTACAAAAACTAGTACGTACTAATAAATTTAGTAAATTGTTTACTTTTAAACTTAATAGTTTGTTGTAAGAAGTTTTATATCATCATGCAGGGATGAAGCTAGCTCTAAAAAGTTACGAATCTGCAAAAAAAAAATCAAGAATAATGTGTGATAACGTCATAACGGGAATAGAGTAGTTTTAACTACCTTTAATTTAATATGAAAGTGTGCAGTTTTGTTTCAAGTTTAAAAAGTTCAAGTATATTGAATAACTGAATACAAGGCAAGTTGTACTGCTCTTGACCCCCTATAATTCTTTATGTGTTGAAACTTTTAAAAGCCTATAAAACCTTTCATTTACGATAAAAATATTAATTAAGAATTTAACTTTAATAGTATTACTGATAGGCCTAAAATATATAACTTTGAAAACAGTTTCCCACTCAGAAAATATTTGCAAAAATTGTCGCTTTTATTTAAAAAAAAATCATAAATTTTAGGAGTTGAATTAAAAACAAAAAAGATATAAAATAAAAAAAGTTCACAACATTACATAAAACTCAGATGTACAATTACTTTATTTTGTCAAAAATAAAATTTCAAGAATGGTCAGTTTTCAATTTTACAGAAAGTACAGAGAGTACGGAAATAGTTTAAACTAATATACTATTAAAAAACATAAATAATAATAACAATGACAGATTTAAAACTTAAATGTTTAACTATTTAATACTGCTATCTTATCAATTTTGTCTTAAGTAATAATTTTGATTCGATAATAAATTTTTAAAAAGAAACTCTAAACAAGTTACATCAAAAAAGTTAAAAACTACGATTGTGTTTCGCAATTTATTAAAGTTTTTATAAACTATAGGTTTTAGCGATAAACTTTTTAAAATACTCATATAAACTACACAAAGTACTTCTAACTTATCGTCTTACAAGTTATATTTATCAACATTATATATATTAGCTGAATACCACTTAAATATTTCTACTAAAACTCCGAAATATACTGAATAAAGTTTATAAAGCCTTTTGTAATTCAGAATCATAACTTGCTTGCAGGTTAGTCTAAAGTGTTAAAGCTTACTGAATATTTTTTTATATATTTTTAAATCAAGTCAACAATTATAGAATTAGCATTTATTTTAACTTTGATTTAAGAAGTATTAATACTTTTTGAAATTTCTATAAATACTTGTACTTCATTGCTATGTAAAGGTAGATAGTTCTTTACATTATTTTGTTTGTTTATTATATTTAAAGTCAAATAAATAAATTTTTTTATTAATAATTAATGATTACTAGTTTGTGAAACTATATTTCAAATCATAAATTTATACATTTTAAAGTAAAAAACTATCGCAAGCCATTTAGTAAATAAGGACATTGGTTTAATAAGCACTAAAATATCTATATTTATCAATTTAAACCAAACTCAAAATTAGTCTGAATGAAACTTAAGTTGTGTTCATTTATTTACTCAGAATGGCTGTTTGACCTGAAATCCTTGAAAACCTTTGAATTTGATAATTTTTGAAAAAACTAAAAAAATCTAAAAATTTAAGAACATTTTTAATGTAAAACAATGAGTTTTAAATATAATAAAAATTAACCATTAAATTTTATTTCATTAAAAAATTTTCTTTAAAGTATATTTAAAGTAGAGTAACAGGGTGCATCTGTTGCCCTGACCTCGAAATTTCACATTACATTGGCGTTGAAATTTTTGACGTTGGGGAATCACATGTTAAGAAACAAAAATAAAATTAGCATCCTAGCTTTAAGCCTATATGAACAAAATACTTATGAAAGTTTTGCCTTTTGGTTATATATTTAAAAAATAAAAAAAGGACTATTTCACTAAAAAAAAGTTTTAACTAAAAAGAAATGTAAAAGTTCAAAATATAATAAAGTATTAAAACTAATTTATTATACAGGTAGGTAAATAATGTAAAATCAAATAGTAATTATAATTTATTTAATTCACAAAACTTTAAAGTTATTATGTTTCAAAAATTTTGGTTTTAAGGAAGCTTAATATTAAATATATTGTTAGAAATTATTTTTTATTAATTAAAGGATTATTTTTAATTTCTTATTTTGCATACTTTTAAAATTGCCATTTTAATAAAAAGTACGTAAAAAAAAAGCTCTTGTGTTGTCAAGTATCGAAAAGTGTAAATACAATATAAAAAATATTGAAACATTAAAATTATAATTAAAAAAAGTATAGTATTGTAAAAAGTAAGATACCTTTATAATTCAGTTTTAATCAAAAAATAACAACACGATATTTAAGATTTATCAGTTTTATCCACTTAAATTTGAACAGTCTAAAGAAGCTGATGAAACACACTCACTCAGCAAAATTTTGTTTCGTTTTATTAATGAAATTAAATAAAGAAAATTTTTAGGGCTTAAGTTAATAAAATAATAACTTAAAAAATTATTAAAACACACTTATTATTTTGTTAAGAAGTGAATTCTATTGTAAAGCGATCACTTGTTCTAAAGAATTAATAAATTGAAATAAATGTAAGTAAGAGTCGGTATTTTGTATTTTACAATTTGGGATAGGCAAAGTAAACTGAGTTCTATAACACTCTTCTAAGGTTAAATAAATTATATTTTTACATTAAACTATAGTACAAGACTGTTCTTCACTAAAAAGTTGTACAGTGAACTATTTTATTTTTGTGTTGATTTTAAAATGATTATAACTGAATTATCATAAAAAAGTCACAAATAATATTTTGTTTTATTTTTATGACTTAACTGACTTTTAAGTTTATTGTCTTCAATAAATAAAAGTTAATGAATGGCAAAACAAAAATTAAACAAATTATTTAAAAACTAATAGTTTATTTATAGTAATTTAGTATGATTTTAGTTTAAATGCTTTGGTTCAGTACAAATATTTCTAAGACAAACTTTAAGTATAGTTTTCGTATAAAATTCTTAAGACTTATATATAAATTTATTTTGAAGCTATAAAAAAATCAGAGAAGAGTTTTTTAACAAAGTATTAACAAATTTTAATATTTTTCACATAAAGTGCTATTTTTGATACGTTTTAATAAAGCTTATTAACTATCATCAAAAAAAAATTATAAAAATAGATAAGTATATAATGAAAGTTTAAAATAGACTATTAAAACATACTATGAAACATATTAGATAAATTTTTTGTATTTACATAACTAAAGTTAAATTCCTTTTAATGTAACACTATGTTTTACTTTAAATAACATCAATGCTAAATATTTTTGAACTGTCATTTGTATATTATAGTTAAATAAACACTTGAATTACATTATCCATAAATTCATACAAATATTTTTTTTTTAAATAAACAATTTGATATTTATTACATACATTTACAGCAGTTTAATTTCGTAAACTTTATTTAAGTTTAATATAGTTTGTTATTAAACATAAATCTGAATTTTTGTTACTTAATTTTATATAGTTGTCTTAATTTTAAATGTTATTTTAGAAACTATTGTTTTTCTTTTACTTAAGCCGAATAAATTACTATACCTATAATGTTAATTATACTCTAGTAAACCAAAATTTTTTTATTTTCACCGTTGTTGCTTATTGGAGTTATTAATTCTTTGAACATGTTTTGTGAATTTTTTTAAAATAAATTTTAAAAATGTTTCTCAGTTTAAAAACTTAACACATTAGAAATAAAAGTTTTTGTTAATAATAGATCTTAGGACAAAAAAGTAATTCTGACATAAACTGTTTATGAACTATTTATAATACTTTATATACTTCGTTAATAAAAACACAAAAGTTAGCTTAAGTTAAATTTTTTTATTTTAACTGTTTTATTTAGCTGATCTGACATTACTTTTAAAAAACTTGATACCGAAAAAATGCGGATATAATTAAGTTTTACTTTTAACTTCAGATATTTTTTTTATTCAGCAATAAAGAAGAACATTAGTAACTAGATTATAATGATTATCGTATAAGTTCTGAAAACAACTACAATATTGTAACTTTACTATGTTTCTAATAAACCGATCTTGCGGTTAAAACACTCATTTATGTCTCATAAGTATTACTAAAGATATTTCGTAATAAATATTATAAGTACTTTAAACAAGTGTTTTTTTCAGGTTCAAAAAGTGACGTCACGACTACTTAAACAAACTAGTAGATCTATTTTTTTAACAAAATAATTTGTAATCTAGTGACAAAGAATAATGTGCCAATAAAACATTAAACTACATAAAGTATCTTTTATTATACTCTATATAAAAAAATTATCGAAATATCTTTACAGAACAACTTAAGTTGGTTATTAAAAAAATTTCAATTTTCACATAGACATTTATGAACTCTTAAACAATGTAAAAAGTATTTATTAGAAGTATTAAGCTGCATAAACAACAAAAGCACTATCATTTTAAAAAATAGTATAATTTTATATTAACCGCTTTATGATTGCGGTGAAAACTTTATGAATTAATCTCAGTTATTTACCAAAACTTGTATGCTATTTATATTAATACTAAAACTAAGCGTTTGTCGGATTAAAAAGTTAGATTCGATCATTAACTTTTCCAACTTAATAAATAAATAAAAGCAAGTTTATAAACTGTTCACTATGCTCTTTATAAACTGACCAAACATATTTCATTATATATCTTTATACGTTGAACTGAGGTCTTAAGGGAATAACTTGTACTATCTTGATATTTAAGACAAACCTGTTATACAAATATTAAACTTCAAAAACAATTAGAATGCATAGTTAGTATTTCCTATATAAGATACAGAAGTACAATAAATACTTAGTGTACTTCTCTATAGATATTTTGTTTATTAAAAATAGTAAAAATATTATTTCAACTAAGTTAAAAATTTATGTATTTTATATTTACACAAAAAAAAATGTGAAGAAATTGACAGCATACAATAAAAAGTCTACTGTTTAAACAAGTATCTTCTCCATTAATATAACAATGTAAGCTAAATATTACTTTTTAAACTCAAATTGTTTAGCTCCCATATCAACTTCATTTTATCATTAAAAAAATATTTAAAAGTTCTAGTTGTTTATTAAGTAAATATATATTATACTACTTAAGTTAAATATTAAATGTTGTTAGACTTATACTGTGTAGTTTCTAAGTAAACATTCAAATATAATAAAAATACTTTTTAAACTACAATACTGATGTTTTTTAAAACCCCAAATAACATGCTATTATTTTTAACAGTTTTTCAATACTTCTTAAATTGTTAATATTATACTTGACCAGTCAGTAAAAAAATTTTTAATAAATATATCTGCTTTTTTTGAAACTACTTTGTAATGAGCTTAAATTCTGTAACTTTTAATTTGAAACACCGTAAGGCAAGTTTATTTCCAAAACACAAATATAAAAACTAAAAAGTAAAAAGTTAAACTCTTTGTGTTAATCATATTTTTAATGTCGAAACTGATTAAAACGAAACAAAAAAAGTTTTGAATAAATTATCACTAAAATTTTTAAAAATAGTAGTGACGTTACTATCAATCTAAATAAATTGTTGCTATAGTTATTAGTTCAAATTAGAAACAATATGTCTAAAGTTAAATTGTGTAACAATTTCAAAAATTTTTACCGCTATTAAGCGGCTTACATCAATTTAAGACAAGTTTAGAAGTATAAACTTATTTAAGATGTACACAATTTTTTATCTGTTGTTTTAAAATAAGCAGACAGGTAGTCAAAATAATAATAGTTGATGTTTGTACATAATTACTTGTTTTACTTGAAAAAGTTTTTAATTTGAATGTTAAATTTAATTTAAATTTTTCAATTTAAAGTTACGTATATTTAGCTTATTCTTTGGTTACTAACAGATAAAAAAATATAGATACTTTGAATAAACACTTAAAAAAATATCTTACTTTGTCGTGTTTTGTTCTAAAAATATTATAAAATAATAAGCTTTTATTTTAAAAATAACTAAAAAACAAGCAAATAGTAATTGAAATTGGAAATAAAGCTTAACATAGATATAATTTAAAAGCTTAAAAGTATTTGATTTAAAATGTAAAAAGTATAGTGAAAGAAGTATATTTTTTTGCTATTTTGATTTGAATATAAATACTCTAAACAGTCTACATCGCAATTTAATATTAAAGTCCAACAATTTACAAAATCTGGAAAATACGTCAAAAGGTATCCAAGTGTGACTTGATACATGAAGGTTTTTTCGTGCATCATTTTCAGATCCTAGAACCAAATTGTTTTAGTGGTTTTATTTTAGTTGTTCTATAAACAATAATAACTACAAGTAGTTATACCTAAAAGTAAAGTAAGCACTTTATGATAACTTAAAGTGTATCAGCTTTAAACTGCTTACTAACTTTACAAAAACAACTTTAAATTTTACTACACTTGATATAGATAACTAATAACTATAAACAATGACTTATTTATACAAAAAATATTGTACTATAGTTTGACTAAAACTTAAACAAATAATAAAAGTTGTACAAAGATTATATTTTTATAAAATTTTATTCTTTTAACACCAATTAAGTTCTCACAACAAAATAAAAACATGTTTCTGATAATACTAAGATTAAGTGTGTAAAAAAAAATATCTCAAAAAATAAAACTTATTACTAGAAAACGCATTTATTTAATAGTTTGTTTCAATTTTTGTAACAGTAAATAAAACTTTAATTTTAAGATTTTCAAGTTACAACTTTAAACTGGAAAGGTTTAAGTTTTAGATTTGTAAATTAGTAATCTAAAATTTATATGTAAAGAAAAGAGTTTAAAAAGTACTAACTTATTTCAGTATTCTACTGCATTTCAGTCATAAAAAGTTCATTTTTACTTAAAACTTTTAATTTTATTAGTTTGCTTTTGGTTTTATTCTAACATGCTAGTGCAAGCTAATAAATTAATGTGTAATAACACGCTATTATATTTCTAAATTAACAAATTTCTAAACTTGAATAATAACTCAATCATTATAAGTTTTGCTTAATTTCGTAGTATATAGATATTCAAAAAGCTAAAGATATACTTGTTAACTAATTTAAATAAAATATTAAGCTATTAAATAATTTCAATACAAAAATATGAACCAGCTTAAGAAACTAATTCAAAAAAGTAGTTGATAAATATTAACTTACCAAACTAAGAAAATTCTAACTATTACAAATCTTTTATTAAATGTGATATTATTTTTAGCAACGTAGAATTTTACTAAGTAAAATTAAAATAAACATGAAATGTGTTTATGAATATGAATACTAAAATAATGTAATTGTTGTAGGATAGTAGTAGATAATTATAATGCATTGTTACAACTTGACACTAAAACAATTAAAGTATATAAAAATAATTGTATTTTCTGGTGTCAATAATATGTAAATTTTAGAGCAATTATGTCAAATGATTTTAATAAAATTAATAACTTATGTTAACTGACTTAAATTGTTTAAGTAGCTAAATACGGCTTAAAGTATCATTTAACTGAAATTTATTAACATATCGTAGTTGATTATGACTACTACTCGTTTATGATTTTTTTTTAAATATATAAAACAATAGAGAGAAATAAACTTATACAAACAATTTAATAATAAAAAAAACTTTTCTGCGTAGCGAAAGTAGCAGTTTTTATAGAGAAAGTGTTAAACAACAAAAAAAACGTAAATCAACATCTGCTTGATGAAGAATTTGGTTGAGTATACTAATTAAAAGTATTTTTTTACCAATTATTTTATTAAAATCACCGAACTTTTCTAAAATAAACTGTTTGCTTTTAATAACTTTTTGTAGACCACTCGTTATGGTTAAAACTAGCTAAAGAAAAGTAACGTGATTAATTTAATATTTGCTCACTAAAAATAAATAAAAAATTCATACGTTTGTGAAAATTAAATCTTTTTTTTTTAGTATTTTCACATTTTTTTATTAAAAATAGAACGTATTAAAAATATTCTCATTACTGTTTTAATTTTTTATTTATCCACTAAACCATTCTTTAAGTTAATATGTTAATATATTTTTTTTTAACTATTAGTAGTTTATTTTCTGTTGTTCTTATAAAAGTTGCATAATAAATAGTTATAATTATAAAAATTGTCAAATGAACTTGTTAAGTTTTACAAAGTTGTTTTGTAATCAGTTTCTTTGTTTAATTAAAACAATTTTTCAATTAGTGTTATGTTTTTTATGCAGATATAGTTTTAGATTTAGATTTATTTATAGTTTTTTAACGTACTTTCGATTTACTAATGTAAATAAAAGTTTACGAATGTTTAGTTAAGAAAGTTTAAATATGCAACAAACCCACCTTTTACAGTTTTTCTATATAGTAAAACGTGCTTTTACATTTTCGGTATCTTCTAGCTCTTAATTTTTAACCGCGTGGAGCGGCATATAAATTAAAAGATTTAAATATAAAATAGTTCTAAAGTTAGTTAATTCTTCCATTATGTTTAGATTTTGTTAATTACAACTCAATGGTATTTCAGATATAATAAAACTTCATTCCTAAATATTATCTGTGTTTTCTGTATTTATATGCTTCATTTATTTTGACATTCGATGGATAATTGGTATATTAAACTTTTATCTCATTGCAAACAAATATTAATACTTTGATAGAAAAATAAAAACTAATTTTAAAAATTATGTTAAATTCAGTCTTAAAAACTTTAATATTTCTATTGATTGGTTTACAGTTATACCACATTAAAAATTTTTAGGAAATGTAAGAATCCACTTAAAAATTGAACTATATTAAACATAATTTAAAGTATCGCATAAAGTATTTAGTTTATTTGTCACTGCTTATATAAACTATTTATATTGTTAAATTTGTAATTATTTGTATTGTAAAATAACTAATTATTTTTCAGGCGCTTTAGGTTAAATTTAGGTACTTTAGGTTAACTTAACTTCAATATTTTTTTTATTTCTCGCTTGAAGGGTTGTTTGTAAATGCATTAACTAGATTAAAACCGTTTGAATCACATAAAGTTCAAGACTTTTGCAAATATCTGCTTACGTTTCTATATTTTAATTAGTTTTTTTTTTGTAGAGTAAACCGTTTATTACATAGATTTTTGTTGTATACAATTACAAGAGCAAACGTTACAGAACAAGTTCAACTTTCAACTTTGTTAAGTATGTTTTAGTTTGTAACTTTTCCTTTGTACATTAAAAAAAGAACTCAGCCTTACAAAATATTTATGTGCAAAATTAAAAAAAAAAATCGTATAAAAATTGTATAGTCGATGATAAAGTGTTTGTATTACCTCAAAAAAAACTTCTACAATAGATCTTAATCGGTTTTTTGGATCAGTTTTTTTTACACATATTTATTTTGAACTGCAATGTACAGTAAATTCTACATGGAGTTAATTATAGGAAACTATATATAGCTAACGGACCAAATAGATTATTATAATTTGTTTAATAGCAGACCATAAATTGCGGTCCTAGGATTTTAAAAAGATCTTTAGAACGAAACTTCGAAATAAAAAATATATTCAAATTTGTATAAACAAATATAATTAAGTTTGTTAAAACTTGATCGATGTTTATTGAGCCCGCCATGAAACATGAAACATTAAACCATCTTACTTTTATTTAATTTTTTTGCTATTAGCAAAGTATAAAAATAATATTTTGCTTTTTTATGGTTTGTTTATTATAAAACTAAGTAAAAATTTAGAAGATAACAATCTAAATTTTAAGCAAAGCAAGAAAGCTTTGATATATTTCTTTTTATTTTTAGCGGTAGTGACGTAGTGCATGAAACACAAACACTGTTGCTTTTATAATAATTATAAATTACAAGCAAATTTAACTTAGTCCTTGAAGAAGCAAATTTTCAACGAAACTAAGCGGTTAAATAATTAAATCTATACAGGTAATAAAATAAAATAAAGTATCTTCACGTTCAACGGTATTCATGTGGTGTACGACTCGAAAACCAAAATTTTTTTTGTACACCATGATTTTAAGATTTTTATCGTTTAATAAAATTATATGTATAAATGCAAAGTTGTGCAATTTATAAAAAATGTAAGTAAAAAATGTTTATACATTACAAAACTAATTGTAACTACTTGAGCAATCATAAAAAAAGCAAAACAGTTATATAAATGTTGTATTAGAACAAAAACGAATAAAAAAAAGTTAAGTGTTTAATTAAAAAAAAAACTTTTTATTCTTATCTATCTAAAACACCCTACAAAAATAAAAACTACTACTCGCACCTTAAATTAAAATAAAATAAAATATATGATATCATAAAAGACTTACATACAACTATATTTGTTTTTAGTACACTGTAAGTTGGTAGTTTGTTGAACCTAACATTAAAATATTTATAAAACCTTGAAGTCTTATATAAGTTTTACAACCTAAAGTATGAAAAGATTAAATAGTTCTAACGACGCTATTCTATTTAATTTTTCACAGTTTTTTTTACAGTCGTGGTTAAATTTTGAATTTAAATGTAATTAAAAAAGTCTTTGGTTAAATTTTTACATCAAGTATATTAAATGTCTATTTTGTATTAAAGGCATTTAAAAATTTAAACAAATTTTATATGATAACAAAAACCGTTCTAACTTATTTTAAGGCTGAGAATAAGAAAACGCCATTACTCATTGGACAAACTTGTTTTATATTAGTAATTTTTTAAAATATGATATAGTCTTGTAAAGTACTGGTTTTAAAGTACCAGCTAGATTAACTAAATAACATGCAAAATACAAAAGTAAACACACAAAGATTAGATTACAATTTTCGTATATATTTAAAGTTTTTATCCAAATAATGTCTCATAAATCCGTTAGAAATTTTTAACTGCGATTAGCAGCAAACACTAAAATTGTTATAAAGAAAACAGAACTATATATAAAAAGACAAAATTAAAATACCAGAATGGTACAAAAAGAAATTTTTTATTAATTTCTGTAAATAGGTTTTCAATAACAATTAATAAGAAAAGTAAGATTTAAACAAAGTTTGTCAATTAAGTTTAATTTTTAAAACTGAATATGATACTAATGATTTTAAATTTAATCTTTAAAAAACCCTTCTAAAACGATTTAACTTACAATGCTTTGATTAATTGTCAATATTCATAAGTTACAGCAAAGCCTATTAAAAATTCAAAAATACTTACTTTACAGGCTAGACAATTGTTAACATAAATTAAAGTTTATTTAGAAAAGGGTTTGTCAGATTAATACCCATTTTCGAAGAATTATATAGATTAAATTGTTTAAAATAACGAATCAAAGTTTTATAAATAAGTAAATAACTTAACTTTAAATTAGACTATTTTCACAAAGATAAAATTATATTAATTTATAATAGTGTATTCAAAGATAAGCTTAACTATTTGGAAAACTTGTATTTCTAAAACATTTCTTTTTTCTAACTACCTAGTTATTTATCTATTTTTAAATTAAGTATAAAATACTATTTATTATACGTTCATATTTTGCATGGGATACTTGTAATTAAAAACTTTAAACTATGTTAATGACGAATTGTGAAAGTGTTATGATTTTTGTTAAGAAAAGTATTTTACCACATTACGCGGTATGAAGTTATGGTATAATATTTTTACTTAAAAAATTACCATCTTGTTTATTTATGAAAAAATGTTTGCAGCGAAGGTTCGTGACTTTTTAACAATATTTTTATTTATTTAAATTTGTGCCTGCAAAAATTACTTAACAATTTAAATTTTTTGAAATTTAGAAAACAATTTTATTTGAAGTTAAATAATAAAAGTAAGTTATATTAAATTGCAGGAAAATAATTTAACTTCCTATGAAAGTATAATGAAACTTCTAACTAGTTACTGTTAATTTCTCTTTTTTTTTTCAAAACCAGAAATAAAACTGTTTTCAATTTGCATTATAAACTTTCTTTTAGTGTTTGTAATGATTTTATATACTTTTATGTAGAGTTTATTTTCTTGAGATATTGCTCATGAATCTTTTTTGTAATAATTAAAAAATTCATGCATTTTGCTCTTTAAGATTTATTTATAACCGTTTTAATTTAATTACTAAGACTTTCTATAACTTGGGTTAGCAAAATTGAGTTATCGCAATGGAACTTTAAAATAAATTTTATAGATCTTAAAATAATAAATAATAGATGATAATATTAGAGTATTATTAATTATACTTTTAGTTGTAACTCATGTACAAAACAACGTCTGGGTATTTGATTTGTCCGCTTAGAAGTCTATATAAATTTTAAATTTAAATTGAAGATGTTAAGTATATTTAGTTATTTTTTAATTTATATACTATTTAATGTTTACCGCTTAATGCGTTTAAAACTCTTAGTGTAAAGACAAGTAATCGAAGTAAACTAGCTTATTAACTAAACAGATATTTTAAGCAAAGGTTTGTGAAATTCATTAGAATTTATTAACAACTATTAATTTTGTTTGAATATTGCGGTTGATGCTTTTGAAATACTTACAAAAATGACCGATATCAGTAAAAGTACTTAATTAAGTAAGTAATAGCAAATGAATTATTAAAGTACTTAGTTTATTTTAACCAAAAATTATCAAAAATTTTCATAAAACTAAATTGATTAACAATTATGTTTTTTAAGAGATTAGAGAACAATTTTAGAATTTTAATTTACACTTCATTTGTAGAAATTAACATTTTAATATTTAAAGTTCTATGTTGCTTAGATTTACATTTAATTGCCTTTTATTAACGCTCACAACTAAACTTGAAAATAATTTCATAAATCTATTTCTTTTTTTGTTAATTTTGTTATGCTGTGTTCAAAATTGAGTTTACAATCACATGCTATGATAACACTTAATATCATACAATACGGTATTTAGAATTTTAATAACTTTACAAATAAAAAACCTAAAAAAAACCTTTAAACTGAGTTTTAAATAATATTAATTAAAAAATATTATATCTATAAAGGTTAAATAAAGATTAAATTTAGAGTTTTAAAAAATCTATAAAATCATTTTGTGTTTAAAACAGTTTATGTTCAAATGACATAACTTTATTAGTTTTTAAATAAATAAAAAATTAACTGTTAAATAAAAATAAAGAGTTAATTGATTTAACTTCTTTCAAATCAGTTATTAAATTTACCACTAGGCTTTATAATAAAAATTTACTTAATCTATATTTCATAACTAGTTGTTTTTTTAATAATCATATTTAAAATCTTATAACGTTTGTTTTGATGTGTAAAATAAAAAACTTTTTTTACTTTAGCAATAATTTTCAAGTTCATTTTATACTGTAAGTAAATAATTATACAAAGGTTTGACAATTTTTTTGGTAGTAGATTAAGATATTTACTCCAAAATTATGTTAAAGTGTAGTAACGTTTTTCTCAAAAACACTTTCTTGCGATTGACTTGTTTTAATAAACTGTTGTATATGGTAGTGTTTTGAATTCAACATTTGAAATTTTGTAAGTCTGTTATTTAGTTTTATAAACATCATTGTCAGTTAAAAGGTTAAACTAAATTACAGTTTAAATAAAAAATATAAAACTCATTTCATATAATTTGCAAGATATCCAGTTTTATCAAATTTTAAGTAACAACAACAGTTTGTTTAACAACTTGCACATAACCATTTATTTAATAGATAAAATACTTTAATGTTTTCTGCTATATAAGATAACTGTTCAGACTAAAACATGTAATTTATTACTTTTTCTATCTTTTAAAACAAAGCTTAACTTTTAATTAATAGGAAAACCTGTTAAATTCAAATTTTGCAGAAATACTACAATAACGTACAACTAATTTCGATAAAAAACCTAAATTTAAAACTTTCAGAAAATTAATATAACATTGTTTCGTGTTGCATCAACTTATTAATATGTAATCATAGTTTATATCGATTCAAACGTTGTTTAGTAGTATAGAAAAAAAGAAATAAGAAAATATTATCTATAAAATTGAAAGAAACAAGGATTAACAATTTGCTATATATGTTAGTTATAAAAGATTATCACCTTTTATTTAAGTTTTTGTTGTTTTGCTTGTTAATAAAAAAAATAATTAGTTTTATATTACTGTTGCTGTAACTTAATTTAAAATCATTATTTAAAAATAAAAGCTTTAAATTTTTAAAATTACATAAATGTTACATAAAGTTATAAATTAGTGATAGAAAAAAACCTTAAAGTATTCTTTATATTTCTTCAAAGTTTATGGTTTAAGTTATTCAAACCTTTAAAAAAGTAGTTAGGTCTTTCGTTTTTTTATTATATAACAATAATATTATACAATTGATTATATAATATTCCGAAATGACGTCATTATCGACTCTACCAAATTGTTGCTTTCATAATAAATATAAAATAACCACAATATATTTCAATAAAGTTTTAGTTTGGATATTAAATTTTTTTACTGCAATTAAGCGGCTTACGTAAACCTTGAATAGTAAACTTGATAAGAATAAAACTAATATGCAATATGTATACAGTTACTCATAAGATTTCGTTTTAAGAAACATTAAAAAATACACGGAGACTTTAAAAAATCATACATGTACAAACCATACATTTTTTGAGAACAAGATTACTTTGGTTTAAGTTTTTCGGAGCTGAAATAAACGTAATTGTGTTATATTTATACTGGCATAGAAAAACACTTAGAACTTACTTATGAATTTGAATAAAATAACATAAAGTATTGTTTACACACATTCTTCAATTTATAACCAAGTGGTGTCTCCTATAAAAAATTTTTATTTCATTAAATTTTTTTCTGGAAAAATTTTTTAAAACCTTTTAATTAGAAATTGTAATAAGATACATATTTATCAATGTTTTATTCAAAAATTTCTTTAGTTTTCTATAGTTTATATTACTAAATATCTTTTCATTTTCAGTAGTGTAATATTATTCTGCTATTTTTTTTTGTTAATTTAATAAAGTTTTATTCCGGAATCACATTCAGAAAATCTGTTTTTTATTTTACTGAATTAAAAAAAAAAGAATATAATGTAAATCGCGAAGTAAATAGTAAATAAGATAAAATAGTTCTATACTTACATTTATATATGTTTAAGTTTTATCTTAAAGTTCTTAAAAAAATTCAGTTTTTTACGAACTACTTTATAACTGTTTAAAGTTTTTTTCGTAAATAAATTATTAACGTTTTTTATAACGTTAAATTTATTGATAAAGTGAAAGCAGCCTTTTTTATACGTATAAACATTATACCCTTTGATTTTTAAGTTGTTTGAGTACTTTACTTTATAACTTATAATAAAGTTAATAGACTTTATAATTAATAAATAAATTTTTTACAAGTTGCTTTAGTAATTAAAAATCAATATTTTTTTAATCCGCAAATAAATCTTTTAAGATGTACAACTACATTGAAACTTCTGAATGTAACTGAAAGTAATACTTTTTATAATTGTTACAAGATAACTGACTTAAACAATTTGTTTTAATTAAAAATTTAGCACTATTATTTACTAAAAAAACATCTTTAGTAATACCAGACAATCCATATTTTAATTATAACAAAGTTGCTTATGATGATTTTAAAGACTAATAATCTATAAACATATAACTAGTACAAAATTTTTACTGCTACAGTACAAAATTTAATTATTCAAATGGATATTTAACTTGATTTTTAAATAAAGGTTGTTTTGTTTTTCAACTCACATTTAGTTACATTAGCAGATGTTTAGAGTTTAAATCAACTATTTAGTTGATCTTTACTATTTAAATAAAATTAAGCTTAATTTATAATTAGAACAACTCACTACATTTCTATATAATATTTAAAATAATAAAAACTAGCTAAAACTATCAAAGCGACTACTGTTAATTAGCTGTTTGCAAACTACAAGTTGATTTTAAACAAAATCCAAGTTTTTTACTAACCAAAGTTTGAACTCAAAAGGTGCAAATAAGTCAAAATACTTATTTATTTTCTTATAAATATAATTACACACAATATTTATTCATAAACAAACATATATATTTCTTAAGAATAAGATTTTTTTACTGACAATTGACTAACATATTAACTTTATACTGCACTTATGCTTAAATGCCGGACTATTTCATTTAATCATTCTAGTAAGAAAACCCATCAAAGCTTTCTAAAAAAGTTTTAAATGATTTCTGAGTGCTTTTGATTGATTTTTTAACATAAACTAACTTATTAATTGAGAATTTTTATGAAGTGAACTTTTTATAGGTGAATATTTTTTCAGCTTAAAATAAATTTACTGAATCTTTTTAGTTTTATCAATATAAATATATCTTTATAAATATAAAATTATAAAAACCAGATTTTACAAGTTTGGAGAAAAGACCTATATTGTAACATTTTATAACAAAAACAAAAACTAGTTAAAAAAAAAAGTTATATCAAAAAAAATCAATAATCTCAAAGGTTTATCAAAATAATAAACTATTTATCATGATGAGTTCAATTTAGTAAAATTTGTAAAACACACAAACACCTGCTAACTAATTTTGTATAAATTAGTATTAATTTTTATCAGTTCGTTCTTTGTACATAGTATGTAAACTAAACTGTCTAATGCAGTAATTTATAAATATAAATTATTATTTAATTAAATTTTAGAAAAAGAGTTAATGTTAACGACCTGTATACAACATAAGTAAAACACTTTTATGATATTATAAAAAAATTACATTATGTTTTTAGCTAACATTGCTTGGTATGATTTATTTATATGAAACTAATCTTGTGTGGTTTCTTATTTATTATAATAAGTTAACCTACTTAATAACAACTTAAGCATTTAATTTATATTTTGTACTATTTTACATTCAGAGGGCTCTACAAAAAAATATTTAATTATTATGTTTTTATCTAAGATAGTTATTACTACTTTAGCAAACCTGGTTTACAGATGTTTACAAATGTAAAATCAATAAAAAAGACATATACTCAAACCCATAAAATTAATTATTTTTCAGTTTATAAAAAGAGGTTATGATCTGGTAATGAGATATTAAGATTATGTTATAGAATTTTTCTTTGTTTAAGAAATATAAAAACTTTAGTTAAAAGCTTAGGCAACTCAATATTTTTATTTTAGTACTTTTATTTGAATTCTAAAAACTACTTTAGAACGTATATCTTTATAAATACTTTTTTAGACTAGAAGCTTTAAAACATGTAGATTTTATCTATTATAAACAATAATTAACAAGTAAAGTTAAAATTCTGTAAATATATGACTGTTTTAAGATTTAATTTCATCAATTTTGGTTACCTCTATTATTTTCTAGTTTATGGTAAAGTTTAAAACTATTTTGGTTTTGAAAGTCTTATAGCATTCTAAAAGTTGAAGCCTCATTCCTTAGCTGATTTGAGTTCTTTCAACTACCTTTAACTCGAAAACTGTAAATATGTTTACATTTGAATTTTTGAAAAGTTAGTTTAAAAAAAAAAAACTTTTAGTTTCTGCATTTTATATTGTTTTTTCTTTTTTACTAGCTTTGAATTTTACCATAGCTTTTAATATATTAACAAAAGTTTTTTAATGTAGTTTCATCATTCTTTTACAGACCGCATTAAACGGTTAAAAATCCTTTCAAATACTCGCACTGAATAAACAAAAGTAAACTTAAATATAAATGTAACTAATATATGATAGTTCGTTGGAAAATACATTTAACGTATATTGTAACTATAATATGTTTTAAAAAACCTCTAATACTTTTTATAGTTGATTATTTAAAACTATAATAAACTAATATTTAAAAATTTTTACTGTTTAGTTTGCACAAAAGTTAAAACGATAGTTTAAGTTTAATTTCTTTGTATAAAAACTTTTAAATTGTATTATTTACAGAAATAATGTATTACAAAATATATAAAAAGTTTAATATAATAATTAACATTTCTAAAAAGTAATTATATCTTATTTACTATAACTATACAAAAATTTCAAAAACAAAGTTTTTAGTAGTGTCAAAAATGCCACAGATCAGTTTATAAAGTTTAATAGGTTTTTTTTTTATTAATGTAAACTATTAGTCATAAATATATAAAATATCTTTGTAGTTTACTTTAGTTATATGTGCTGTTTATGACCAATTATACTATCGTTATTATTTTTTTTGTAATAAATAACCACATTTTATGAAACAAAAATTTAACATATAAATTTCAGTTTATTTCAAGTTTTGCATAATGTCTTCTTGCGTGTTTATATTAAAAATTTACAGACTTTATTCAACTGATGATCTGGTTTAAAATACTAAAAATGATCAAAACATTGTTTTGCTTAAAAAATATATTTTAATTAAAGTTATCTGAATAAATAACTCTTTAATCTATTGTTTATTAATATAGTAAACTTATCAAACTACACTGATAATTAAGTTGACTTAAAAGTTTCTTTAATAATACTAAATAATTCAATGACAATTAAGTTAACTTAAAAGTTTTTTAAATAATATTAAGTTTTTTATAATGATAATGCGGAAAAAAATTATTCCTTCCAAATTATTATATTTAGTACTTATAATATTAGTGCATATTAAAAGGTTTATAATTAGCAAGTTTCGGTTGTAAAAAATACCGACCTTGTCTAAAATGATAAAATATTATCATATTTGATACTGCACTTGTACGTCGAACTTAATTAATTCCACATATAAACCTTGCTGACAAAATCACAAAAAATGATTTTTATAAAACATTATAAACGTTTATTTTTGTAACTAATGTAATCGAATAGCTGAAAGTTATTTGGCACTACTAATATGAACCTATTTCAATAAGATTTTTCTGAAGACTAAAGATGTTATATAGTACATTATATAGATTACTAACGGAATAAAATATTGAATTGTTTTTAGTTATCTGCAAAAATTAAATATAATTCATTTCGTTGTACTTACATCAGACGAGAATTTCTTAAGTATAACTTAAGTTGAATTAACATATAATAAATGCGGTATATAAAGCAAGTATTATTGTTAAAGTAATTACTTTTAGTATAAGCATTCAATGTTTTAAACTTTTTTTGTTATTTACCTAAATTAAGACACATTTTCATGTTTAAGTACAATAGTTGCAAAAGGTTTTGATATATTTCAACAAAAATTTAGTATTTGTATGTGACGAAATAAAGCGAAAAACATAAAATTTAAGTTTTACTTTTACATTATATATCTACTTATTTTAAACTTGTTTAACAAATTGTCAGCCCACAATACTTTATAAACTTGCACAGCAAGTTAAAATACAATCTGAAGCAAAGTAATACATTAAAATGTTTTTTTTATATCGTTTCCAACGCATATTTTGTAGGTTTAGTATGATGGATATTATAAAAACTTGTTTGTAATCTGTATAATAACTCACAGTCAAACATATTTTTTTTAAAGTTTACATAACCAATCAAAATTCAAAACTTTACTCCTTTAAGACTTTGAAATAAAAACTCGTAGTATGTTTTAGTTATTTTGTTTTTTTCTTATATTGAAATTCTTTCGAATTTTTTTATTAAGACAACTCAAATTGTCTTGCAAAGAAGAAAGAACTCAAAACCTACATAATAATTATACACACATATATATGTATATATATATATATATACGATGTAATGTTAAAAGGTGTTAAATCCTGGAGATCCTGATAAGCTAGGCTTATCGGAATATATACCACAGATGTTTTTGTGTTAAAAACTTTATTTCAACTAATTGTGTTGTCCCCACAACCGACGATTCTACTTTAAATAACTATATATACTTATGTACTAATTTTTTTCACAACACTCACTAACAATTACAAACACTTGCAAGTTTAATACTTCATGTTTTAAGCTGTATAAATTATTGACCAATTTGTTAAATTTATTATGACGTATCATTCTTGCACAACTCAATTAAATTTTTATTTTAAAAACTTTCCTATTCTTAGAGCTTTTTGAGGTTAGTTCCTACTTTTATTTAAATTTGTATTTTTTGTAGACAATTTTATATTTTTATATTTTTATCCCAAACTATGTTTTAAAACCATAAAGTTCATTTATAGTTGCTACCTACATAAACAATATACATAATTATACATACTTTTTCTGCTTTTTTTTTAATGTGTGTTAATATTCTATAGACTCTGTAGATCTGTTCTTAAATTTATTTGAGAGCAGTGAAACGCTGTTAGTTGAAATAAAGTTTTTAACACAAAAACATCTGTGGTGTATATATATATATAAATACTATTTAATAATTTTTAGTTGAAATAGTCAATTTTATAAGTAATACTTAAATGATATATTTTAAATTTTAAACTAAACTTTGACTTAAGACAAATTAAATCAAAAAAAATGATAAAAATTACAACAGTAATAATAAATGTTATTAAAGATACCACTCCACTAAGTTAAAAGATAAAGTTTGAAATTAACTCAATTAACTCGGCTATTTTAAATATCAAGTAATATTTATATAAATGTGCTCTGTTGCAGTAAAAATATTAACCATACATAGCAAGCTAGCGTTTTAAAAGTTTTTAAAGTAAATTATTTAATAGTTTAGCATCAGTTTTGTTGTAATTTGATAGTGACGTCACTATCAAATCTAATATAAACATTTATTCAAATTCTGAAATGACTATACTCAATCCTTTAGGATATAAAAGTTGATTTTTTGTAACTAAATAAGTCTAATCAATAGTCATATAAGGTCTTTTTAGATCAAAGAAAAATTTCATACACAACGAAAATTTTTTATCGTATCTAACTAATTTAAAACAAATATAATTATTGTTTGATTTAGATATTTTTACTTTAAAAGAAGAAAGATAAAACTAAACTTTAATTTTTTGTTATGTAAATGATTTTATTTACTTATGTTACTTTAAGAAAGTATTTTTATATACTAATCAACAAACTTTAAATTACAATTTAATCAAAATACTCAATCACGAACCTATATTATAAAATAAACGAAATTTGAATTCAAGTGTTTTAGAGTCTTTTAAAACAGTTTTCCAAAACAAAATATTGACAACCTTTAGACGTTTTTATTGTTTAAAATCATTATAATTTTATAATGATTATTTAACTTAAAATTTTTTTGTTGCTCTAGAACACTGGATGTTTTTTTATTGTTTATTTTAATATGTTATATAAGCTCTAATAAATTTAGTATTTACTATTATGACCATATAGCGTTTGTTAGTTACAAAAAGAAGATTAATGAATTTTTTTGTTTTATTTATAGTTAAAGATTTAAACTATTAACTTTGAAAAGTGTTAATTAGTAGTCTAAATTTTGTTTCGTGACTTGTATTAAACTTTAAATAAAATATTAAACCTAAACTTTCAATTTTTTTTTGTTCCCGTTTATTAGCCGGTTAGCTCGTTAAAAATATCACTAATTATGATAATGAAAAATTTAAAATTTAAGTTTTTATTAATTTAAATTTTGTAACGAATCGTTGAAGAGAATTTAAATGTATGTCAATTTATAATTACTTTCCAATGTATTTTATTTAAAATATATTAATTAATAATTACTTTCGTTGTACCATTTGTAAAATTCATTGGATCACATATCTTTTATCGGATCTTATATACTTTTAATTTTGTCATTATTTTTGTAACCACTTAATTTTTTTAAATTACAAAAAAAAGGATAATGTTAAGTTTATTTAAGAGCTAGTATTTTATCTGAATATAGAACTAATGTTGTTTTAGTTGAGTTTTTACTTAAAAACTGTTTAGCAAACTTTTTAATAAAAGTTAGTAAAAAACGGAATTTTAAACAAGAAAAAAAAGTCTTCATTTAATTTTTATTTTAATAAATATTTACTTTTCGTTTTTTAGCAAGTTTAAGCTGAAAAAATAACCGGATTATAAAATCAACGATATTTTATAATGAAGTATTTTCAACCGAATGCGCTAATCTTTAGTAAATTTAAAATGTTAAACAAAAAGTATCAGTTAAAAAGAATTGTACAAAGAAAAACTAGCCTTCAAATATACTAGAGTTTAATTACATACTTACTAGTTAAAAATACAATGTAAATATTAAAAATCATATATAAGTATTAAACATAGTTATACACATATGATAAAAACTAGAAACAATCAAAACAAAATTGTTTAAATTAATGAGGTTTTCCATTTTCATCTTTTTAGTAATTTTAAAACCCGTAGACTCGGGTATCAAAAGTTGAAATAAAAATTTATAAAATGTATATAAGTTTTAATCTAAGATTTATACATTTCTTTGTAAACTATAATAAAAATATTGAAAAAAAAGTTTGAGAAAGTATACAATGTTGTTAATTATTAGTTAAACAATTTATTAAAAATAAAATTTACTACACAGTTTTACTAAAAGTTTTTCTGTAACTCCAAAAACATTTACATTCAATTTATTATTACTATAATTTATCGGAACACCAACTTAAAGTTTAGGTGTTATTCTTATAAATATATGTTAAGTTTTTTCTGATACTAAAAACTAACTTTGTTTTAATCTTAATTTAAATAAGCATATACTTAAATACTTTGAGTGAATTATTGGGGTTATTTTTTAGATATGTAACAACCTATTTTAGCATTGTAGAAATCCGAGCTAGTTTTATTTATGATTCTTTATTGATATTATTTATTTTAAAACAAATTTGATGTTAATTAATTTTCATTAGCTTCTTTACTTAAAGCGTATACCCTTATAGTTGTAGACTAAATCAAACAAAATTTTTTTTTAACTATATTTAAAAAAAAATAAATCATTGTAATTAATATTTCTTAGTAAAAAATTAGTTAACTTATTTAAATGTTAATTTTATAAAAATATTTTGATTACATACAGAAACGGGACCATTTCACAGCATAAAGATCATTAAATGTTTGTTTAGTTTGGAAAGAATTTTTGGTGACTTGCTTTGACACTATGATACTTGAATAACCTTAAAAATTTGAAAACTTGTTTTCATTTTATCTTGTTAAATAACTTTATAAGTGTTCAAATCTTATATATCATTTAACTTTAAACAACAGTCATATCTAAAAATATAAACCGAACATAGTTTAAGTACTTTCTAACTTTTATATGATTTTTATGTATTTCTTATTTTTTTAGTTGTGTTCATAACTTTAAATTATTGTTTTATTCTTATTTAGTTCTAAGTTATGTAAAGTGACTTTGTCTATTTGTTATTTATTCTTGATGAAAAAAAAATCAATAAGTAGTGATAACACAAGGAAAACCTTTTTTAAACTTTGAAACCACATATTTTCTGTAAACTGTAATAACTGAAGATAAAATATAGTTGGAAAAAAATATCACCAGAACTAAAAATGATATTTTATAAAATAAAATGAAGATATTTTAAATTATTTCAAAGATATTTACTGAAAACATATGAACACTATTGCATTATTTACAATTAAAAATTTATAAAATTTACAATTAAAAATATATACAATATAAAATTTAATAAATTAAAAAAATATATTTTTTAAAAATATAAAAAGATAACCTAAAAAGTTATAGTAATAGTAGTTTAGAATCTTCAACCTGTAAAAACTACCTAAAAAATACATAAATAATGGTTTAGCTGAAATAACTTAAATTAAAAGGAATGCTGAAATGGCTGATAACCTAAAATAACATTTTGCGATATTATTTAAATATTAAGAATGTGTTCAGCATAACACAGTAATTAAAATTAAACTAATGCTAAGTATAACTTGACGAATAAAAATATGCTTATTTATACTGCATGAATTAAATTAGTAAAATGTTGTAAAGTAAAAAATTTTTTAAATCTAATTTTAAATGTAAGGCTAAGTTGTTACCCTTGAGCAGATATAATGCGTTATGAACTAACTGATTACACTAAAAGCAAAAAAAAAAACTGGTTGAAAGTAAACACTTAGTGACGTCATCAAAAATGCGACAAACGTTAGCATCAAAGATAGATTAATAAACAAATACAGATGGTAAATATTACAAAGTAAAAGTTATATTCGTGGTATGAGTAATTTTCAAACCGGAAATATCGGGTTACAAAACTAAACGAACATCTTATAAACTATTGTCTTTTTTTTTTAGTTTAAGAAAGGTTAGTTGAAACTTAAGCTTTTTAGTTATTAGCATTAATAAAAATAATTGCGACTAAAATCAAGCAAGGTAATCCAATTAAAAAAGATTTTAATTAAGTTGTTAACTTTAGTTAGTTAATAAATATTTATAGAGATTTTCAGCTCATGCAACTTTACAAGGTACTTCAAAGCTTTTTATAAATAAAAAGCTGTCAATTTTGCGACTCTTTTGTTCAAATTTTTTTACAAAAAGGTTCCTTGTGACGTATAAAAAAAAATAAATCACGAAGTTTCACGTTTCCATTAATTATATAAATGAAGAACATTTTGGATAAACGCTTATTTTGAAGTTGTGGTAACGTACTTGTGTAGAACGTTCGTTCCTGTTGAAAGCCTTTTTTAACAAGGCAAATAACTATTTTTAATCATTAAAAGTTTTATATTGATTTGTGCTAAAAACTGTGTATCACTCATGTTAGAAAAATATTTTTGAATACATAACTTCTTGTACCGCATAGAAGCAAGTACTACAATTTGTCGCATTATTCTTTGTGGTATATACTAAACCAATTGATAAATTGCAAATATCGTCCATGAATAAAATTTACATTTCGATAGTATTTTTAATGATACTAATAACTTTTTTATCTTTAATACTTGTATATATTGAAGTTTGATAATTAACAACATTCGAGTTGTTTAAATCTAATAAGAACTATTTCTAATTATTAAATATTAATTTAAATGATACTAATAAAGGGAACGGATCTAAGTTACATGAAGAGAAAATTGCACAGGAGCACAAAAATGCACAAGGGTTACAAATTTGAACGAAGACGATTTTGCACCTAGGGTCAATTTTGCAAGAGTTCAATTTTTGCGCGAGAGTAAAAAATACAGAAAAAAAAACAGGTTACTGACCGAAGCTAGGGGATAGGGGTAACAGTGGAAGTGAAAATAACTAAGAAAAATAAAATTAAATAAAAAAATCTATTAAAAAATATAAAATGCTACCGACCGTGGGTAAAGGTTAGGGGTAACAGTGATAAAAAAAAATTAATAAAAAAACTTAACCTGTGAAGAATTCTCTGCTTGTGCAAAAGTTTCTTCGTGAAATTCTTCATGCAATTTAGTAAACTCGTGCAATTTTATCTCCTCCTCCGAATTTGTACGCTCGCAAAATTTAGATCTAATAATAAAACATCTTCAATTTTTTTCTTTATAACTTTATTTGGTTTATAAATTCTGCTAAATACAAAAAATACTAAGAAAACAGTTTTTTAACTCAAGTAATTGTAACAAAATTCACATTAAAAAAAATGAACTATCTAAGCTTTAAACATAATTTTTTGATTTATAATTGTGTCGCATGTAAAAAAGTTATACTAGTGTTAAAAAAAAATTAGCGAAAAATTATTTTAAAATAAAAAAGATTAAAATGATATTATTCAAAAATAAATTTATAAAACTTTAATATTACCAACTATTAGCAAGTTTACAAAAACATAAATGAATACCACAAAACTAAAGCTTAATCTCTAAGAAACACGTTGGCGACTTTTTTAAAATGCACAATTATTGCTCACTTGTAATGATTTATATTCAATATATATATATATTGTTATATTGCTTAAGAAAAGAGAGTAAATAATTGTTTCTTTGTTTTGTCATTTAAATTTAAAACAAATTGCTTTAAAATTTACATTCTAATTAGTTAATATAACATAAAAAAGTTTACAACATACAACAAGTTTTAAAATTTATTTCTAGATTAAATTGTCATCAGCACATAATTCACTTTTTAAACAGTATATTTCAAAAAATAAAATTGAAACAAAGAATCTTAATCTATATCTATCTCATTAACATTTTTTAGTTTTTATATAGTAAGGTAATTTACAAAAATCACAAACCTTTCCTGGCGGAAATTGGAATAGAATGTTTAAAACAGATATTAAATTCAAAACAGTATTTGCTAGATTGAAAGGTTTTATATCTCAATTATTTTAACAAATGAATTATTTAAACTTTAGAGATCAAACATATTAACAGACCTGCTCTTAATAATTTACATTACATAGTTATGTAGTGACGTATTTTAGTAGTGTTATTTAATGTTTAGAGCTATATTTCCTCCTATAAAAATTGTCTTTGAATAAGTACCTAGGTAAATAATATGTAAATAAAAATCCATACTAATTAAATTGTTTTATATATTTGTCTTTTTTTTTTTCTTTTCTTTTTAGAAAAATAATTTTGTTTAACTGAAATTATAAATGTTATTATATACAAATTAAAAAAAAACTATCTGTGAATAACAATATTGATTTTTCATTGATCTTGAGTTTACTTTTTTATCAATTTTATTAAAGTTGCTCAAAAGTTGTTATAACATGCATGGTGTGAGCCTCAATGACCGAAAGGCTTTCTCCACACCAATCCATTGACCATAGTTGTAACGTTAACATTTTTCTCTCTTTCTTTCAAAAGCTCGCTTTGAGGTTTGTTCATAATTGAATTAATCATGTTAAAACCATTTAAAATACATAAAGTTTGAATTCCTAGCAAACACCTACTTACCATTTATTATTTACTTAAAATAAGTTTAATAAAGCAGCTAAATTTATGCGTCATATTTATGACAAAATTATTGCTATAGTTTATTACCTTTAACACAAACTTCTACAATTATTTTATATCAAACATTTTTTTTTTATAAAATTTCTTTGTTTATGTCTTGTTTTAATTGCAATGAACAGTTACACTTAGTAGACATAAAGAAATATTGAACTATAAAACTATGAATTTGTTTCCTCTTATATTTATAAAAAGACAAAAAACTGCTTAAATTAATTGGTCGTAGGATCTGGTGTAGAAAAAACGTTTCGGTTATCGAGTAGTAAACCAATTGTATACGGTTTAATGCGTGTTAAAAACATGTAAACGTACTAAAAATTAAATAATTCTGAATAATACGTTCTGAAAGCTGCTTTTTACAATGTCTAACAAATTATTTTGATTAAAATACTAATTTAAATTTTAAGTTGCTACTTTACTTAACAGAGAATATGATCTATTAGTATTATTAAACTTTAAAGGTTTTTCTAAAACTATACAATTTGAAACTTAAAAGAATTGGAATTTTATAGTACATGGTTTTCGACGAATTTCAAAATTTTTACTTTCAACACTTTTGAAAAAGAATATTAATAAGTTGTTTTGACGGCTTTAAACTTTAAAAAGCTTATCACATTTATCAACTTACTACTAAATGCAAAAATTGATTATGATTGAATGTTTTTAATAATATATATGAGACGTAACTAAAAATGATTTGATAGGTTTTTTTTTAAACTTTTGAGCTCGGAAAATATAGTGTGTAGTTTGATGCTCAGATCTAGTTCTATTTCCAGTACGTTTTCTAGCACAAATAAGTTCGAATAATTTCAATTAATTCTATATAGGTTAGGACCTGTAAAACTTGCAGCCTTGATAAAATTGAGATAGCACTTGCTTACAAAAACGAAATTTATATAAAAAACAAGAGCTCTTTTACACCGGCCCGAATTTTATGATATTCGTTTTTAAAACTTGGCGTTTTCGAAACTTTTAATGTTAATTTTTTGTTTTTTATTATACCCTTATTTGTTAAATGGCATTTTGTTTGTGTTGTTATAAGATAAACCAAGATTTGTATAAAACATATCAATAATTGTAAGTATATATGCTACTATTTAGAGTTTTTGTTTTTAACTTTTTCAAATTTAATTATTTAACAATAATACTATATTGACATAGTGATTTTAATTTTAATTTTAACTTGACTATACAGTTTTGCATTATTACATATGTTTTATTTATTCATCGTCTTATTCTTATTTTATTTTTAAGGCCTTTAGATCCCTTAGGGTTGAAACGTTGTTGGCCTTTGTGTAATCAAAAAAATTAAATATTAAATTCATTTTTATTAAAATTGAAATTTACACCGTGTGAAAAAAAACAATTATTCTCAAACAACCAAAATAAGTAATAAACAGTAATTTTAGTAACACAGCATAAAAATTATCTTAAGTAAAAGAAAAGCAGAATAATATAACATGACTGTTATTGACACGATACTTAGCTAGAAATAGGTAAAAAACTAGAACCTTTTACGGTTTCAACAAGAAAAAGTAAGCCTATGTATTAATATGCGAGTAAAACTTTTAAAGTAAGTTATTTTTATAACATAATAGTTTTCAACAAGTTTCAAAATGACGTAGTGAGCAAACAAAACACAAACATTCACTTTTAGTTATGCCAGCAATTATGCCAGCAATCAAAAGCAATTTGCTACAGCTAATGAAACATTCTTCTGCTCTACGCAGTAAACTTATAAACCTGAAGTTTTTCGGGTAAATAATACTTTGCAAACACTTAAAATAAGACTTTATCAGGTGTATAATAATTGAACTTAACAATAAACTGTAAATAAAACTTGGATAATATAATTTTTTTTAGTGTCGCATAAAAAATAGTTAATTTTTATAGCTTCGTTGGTCCAAAAGCGTTAAAGCAAATAAATGTAAAGTATCAAATATAAAGTTTTTTTTTTATAGATTGAGTTTGCGAAAAGTGGACAATCTAAAAAAATCAAACACTTTAAAACAATCTAAATGAAAATATTCATAAATTTTACTAAAAAAACAGAAACTTAAAAAAAAAATTAAATTAAAGAGAGTAAAAACTATATATTACTGAAAAAAAGCACATGTTAAAGAAAATTAAAAACTGATACGCGTGAAAAACAAAATAAAAATCTAATAAAAAACTTTGTGAGAAAAATGTTTATTGCAATTTGTTGTTAAGTAAAAATTATTTTGCAACAATGGTGACGTAATGAAATAGCAACACTCAAACAATCACTTGACCGTTGCACTATAAAGAAATCAAGTTTATTCTGGTAATTAAATCAATTATAATAATAATAGAAAAATTTTAAGATCCTATATAGCCAGGGAAAAATAAGTGAAACTTCAAAAGTATATAATATTAAATAATACCATTGAAACGAAATAAACTGTTTATCTTCTACAAAGTTATGCGAGTAAAAATTGTAATTAAAATATGTTTGCGACAAGTTTCATTTAGATTTAGTAAAATAAGATGGCAAAAATACTTGCATTAATATAATCAAAAACTATTTGATCACACCAAATTGATTTACTTGCTTTGTTGTACTTCTCAACATTCAAATTTTAAAATTTGTTTTAAGGTATTCTCTATCAAAATTAAATAGTATAAATACTACAAGTAAGACAAAAATAAATTAAAAATAACACACATAATGTTACATGTAACAAACTCGACCTTTATTATTAAAATATATTTTAGTTTATGGCCATTTTCGTTATTATTGGCGTTTAGTGTTTTTATTATTTATGGAGATATTGTTGATGTAATATTAACTAACTTTGTACATATACTTATAAATTTTTCTCTCATTACTGATAATAATTTAAATTAAGATAGATAAATATTTTGACACTTTTATTTAATTCTATTAAGCTTAGCTTTTTTATATAAAAGTAATCCCATTAATACAGGCTTAGGTTTAACTGACATAAGTTAAAGAAATATTTTGTTGAAATATGTAGTATAAACATAAGTAAATTTATGTAGTTAACTTAATTTCGATTTAAATTGTAAATTTTGTAACCCAAATCATGTTAGGTAAAATAACTAAAACCAATAAGTAAGAAATTAGTGTAAACACCAATGAAAAACTGACAGCTATAGTTTTTCTTAAACATTTGTGTATTTCATGTATCATAATTGTGAATTTTATGCATTTTAATAAATAATTTATTTGTTTTGTAGCCCAAAACTAATGCTAACGTGTTTTTATAAATACAGTTAGTCTTTTCGTAAGTTCGCATAGTCTAAGTAAGTATTACATTTTGTATGTTCTTTTAAATAAAAGCTTATGGTTAGAATACTTTTTTACAAAGTAAATTACGTTATTTTCAGCAATAACAAAGTGTGTACTAAAAATTAATATTACTGTACATGGCTAAAAGTCATGACTTCACTTTATTAATGTTTAAGTTTTATTTAATAAATAAACCTTGAATAATATTAAAATTAAGTACTATGTATTTTCTAGTTTAAAGTAACTTTTATAAAAGACGTATCAACGGTAAAATTATATAGAATTAAAAAGCGTGCATGTTGTCTTAAAATAACAAAATTTAGTAATTAGCATACTTATATAAAGTACTTTAATCTAAATACTACTTATTCAATTCAAGATAGTTTTAGATTTCTTAAAATAAAGACTTATGTAGATTTAAATTGAATAAAAAAATAAAGTTATTGTAATAACTTAATATTGAACTTTTTAGTGTTATATACCTATATTTTGATTTATCTATTAACATTAATAGCAATTTTGTATAAAATTAATTTTAAACAAACACATGAAACCCTGTTTTTAATTCATCATATGAAACCTACTGCTTTTAAAATAAGATTTTCAGACTAGCTTTTTCTAGCTAGTAAAAATTTATTAAAGCTTATGTGCACAAAAAATTGTTTAAAAATACTCACATTTTTATTAACAAACAAAAGTTCTGTTTAACCCAGTTTAACGCTATCTTTATAAAAGCTTTGATCTACGAAAAGAATTTAATATCAATATTTTTTTTTATTCTTTAAAATCAAAAATTATTTACACTAATTTATGACAAGCATTAAAAGTTTGAACAAGATATATTAAGTTATATCTAATAAGTTTTTAATAATTTTGGTAGTATAAGTTTGCGTTGATCGTTATAACACATGTTTTTTTTTTTGTTAAAAAAATTGTACTTAAGCAAATACGTTTAAAACACTAAGTTTCAGTATTAAAGTTTTCAAAACACTTTTTTGAGCAAAATAATGCATTTGTACATATATTGACGACATTAATACCACCGCAAATGATTGCTTCTCTGCTCATTATACTAATATGGTTTCTGTGAAAAGTTTAATGCACATAAACTTCCTTGAAAATGATTTATTATAAATTGCGCAATGCAGCTACTTATACTTTAAAAAAAAAAAGTTAAAATAGTTTTAAATTGTTTTCAAGTTTATAAATTTAATTTAAATAATAACTATCATAAATAGTAGAAATTGTAGATTGTCATACACTTAGACAGTAAAAAAACAACTACAACAAAAGTTAGTAAATAATAATTACTACTAATCGCATTTTGATTACTTATCAAACTATGTAAAACCTAAGCTCATATAAATTTTTATTATATAGTAGCTATCTTGATGTAAGCATTGCTTTTATTAACAATAAACTAAATTGTTAAGTCTGCAATAATTGTAAAATATTTATTTATCTAGCTAAGTGTGCCGTTACGTCTCCTTTTTCGAAAAATCTTAGAGAAGATGCATAAGTATTAACTAAGCTTTCATTATGTTTTGCTGTACAGATTTTAACAAATATAGTATTCTAAAACAAAAAAATGAAAGATAAAGCATGTTATAATTAAAAATGGTAAAAAGTAAAAAAAGAGCAGAATAATATTAAAAAACTGAAATTATCACCGTGTTTAGTAAAACATACAAAAGACTAAAGATTGTTGCAAATCACCCTAGAAAAAATTATTCGTAAAGTTATGCGAGTAAATTTTATTTTGAAATTACTTGATAAAATAAATTATTTTTGCAACAAGTTTTATAGTGACGTAATAAGCAAAAAAGACACAAGAAGCCACGTTAACTTTTTGCTATATGAACAAAATCAATTTGATGTGGATAATTAATAAATCTTTAAAGAAATATTTAAAATTTTTGAAACCCGAAGAAACTCGGGCAAATCAACTTAAACTTTAAGATTACTGAAAAAAAGTATTGTTAATTTAAATTTATACTTAATGTTTAAAAACATCCAGTATAACTGATAGCTAATATTAAACCTTTTCTTGGATAAATCTTATTGCATACTTCATGCAGTTTAAACCTAAAAAAGTAAAGCTAAATCATTTATTTATTGAAATATAAAATAATAAGTTTTAATTTGTAATCAAAATTATTTGCTAAAATCAGCTATTATTATTTAGATAATTACATACACTTTTTAGTTTTAACACACTTATTAGATTAAAGAAAAACTTATTAATTATATATGTTGCTTAATTGCCGTTATACAATTTACAAACAAAAGGGAAAAATCAAAAATTTCATGTTGTTAAAATAAAATCATTTTAGTTTGATTTTGTGAGACGTCAATACGTAAAGAGGTAATTAAGATTGTCTTATTTTTAATTTATGAACAATAACAAGTTTGAAGCAAAATATTATTTACGATTTATGGGTTTCAGTCGATTAAAGCTACTTATATGTGATTTGTTCATAAGCTGTTGAGTTTTATTTACACAGTTTTTTATTTAAACACGATTATTATGAAAGATTAACAATGAATTTTTCACTAAAAATCTTAAAACTTATCAGTTCTTAACACTTTTCACAATCGACTATAGTAATTTAGAGAGCTTTTAACAATATTTATCACTAATTTAAATAGTAAATGTCTGAAATTTAGTTTTATATTTGCTGCTTACTAAGTTTTGAATAAATTCGGTAAAAACTGTGCATTAGTATTAATACATAGTAAGGGTATTCCGATATGTGATTTTAACTGCATTTTTTTGTGTACATACTTATATAAATACAATTAAAACATAAACATTTTTAAGTAGAATTATTTAACTTTGAAAAATTTACAAAACACGGATAAAATTTTTTGAATACAAAAACTTTAAATAACCATAAATTTTTATTTGCCTTGTTAAAAAGGCTTTTAAAATACAAAAGGATGAAGCAACACTTTTTAAATCAGCATTTACCCGGAATGTTCTTTAATTATATATTAATTTAAAATGCGAGAGTTTGTGAATTTTTTTCTTACGTCACAAGGAACCTTTGCTTGTGACAAAAAAACTTGTTGCAAAGTTATAAGCCATTTATTGTCGGTTAGAAAAACTTTTATTAGTCTTATAGTGTAAAGTTGCATAAGTTAAAAATATCAATAAGTTTTTATAAACTTCATAGAGTAAACAATATATAATGTTCACAAATTAAATAAAAGTTTACTTAATACTTTTTACAAGTATTTCTACTCCAGCTAATGAAAATAAAGTTACTTAAAGGAAATATTATGTCATTAAAATAGAATAAATATAAAAATTGTCTTTGTATCTATTAAAAATTTATTTTAACAAACTAAAAATAATCAGTGAAGCTTCTTGATCAATTTTAAAAACTAAAATCTTAGCAATAAAATCAACATAACTTAACTATTAAAATATATTCAGTTTTCATAAAAAGTATTGCAAAGAATTTATTTAAAACAACTCTAATCAAATTAAATTAATGTTGCAAAAAATAATTTTTACATACATTTAATTTAAGTTTTATATCAAATTGTCGCATTTTATGATGACTATGAATACTTTTGTATACTTTTAGTTTCGTTGCTAAAATACATCGATTTAAAATTTTTTGAATAATACTTTTTTCACAGAAAATGTTTTTTTAACAACCAAGTATTGTACATATTTTTTGCTTCATTAGGTTTAAGAGAATTTATTTGTGAAATATAAAAAAATTAATTTTGGCAAATTTTCTTTATTATATAATACAATTTGAGGAGTTTATGTTTTCGCTTCTTTTAATAAAACACTTAAATTTGACACAATATTTTAGTTTTTGATATACGTTTCTATATTACACGAAAATTATCTTGTTTTTGATTAACTGAATACTGCAAACTATGCTTTATTTGTTTTACATTTATAAAATTTACCAACTTAACTTAGTGATACAATTGGTATAAACATTGTTTAGTTTTATTTAAGAAAAATAAAAAGGCGTATTCAAAAATCTAAAGTTTTATTTAAGCTGTCGTAAAAAAAATTCAAAGTTACAATAAATAGTGTTTTATAGCTTTAATGCAAAATTAAAAGTTTTGGAAAGACTTTTCCATATTATAAATTATTCAATTAAATTGGTGTTTATT
Organism: Thalia democratica; assembly: GCF_965202585.1. NCBI lineage: Eukaryota > Metazoa > Chordata > Thaliacea > Salpida > Salpidae > Thalia > Thalia democratica. The sequence goes on from NC_139166.1 coordinate 82,777,640, forward strand.
TTTCTCTCTAATTGTTTATTGTTTATTGAACTATTTTTCTGTTGCTTGTGTTGAATATCAATTGATTGCTTTAGGTATTTTTTATTTTGATTTTTATTCGCATAACTTATTGAGCTGCCTTGTATAAAACGTGCAGATTTAATTTACCTCGCATAAGTATCTTGAACGCTTTTTTTATATACAAGTTGTTGCAAAACTACATATAGTATTTATTTCAGTTCTAGCCACCTGTTTACAAAGTTACTTAATAAAGTTACTTAATTTTTACACTTTTTTTCAGATTTTTTTTTACTGATCGTACTAAATAACTAAATGGTATGCAAAAATTATTTTTTTTACTGATTTTCATAATGAATCTATTGAAAATGAACTTAAAAAAAACTATAACAAAATAGCTATAAAAAATATTTTTTACTCAAACTAAGTGTTCATCATTTTTACGCTTAAAACTTATTTTAGCGTATTATTTTTCTGATAGGAAAAACTGTCAAAAATGAAATAATAACAGATTTTTTTAAATCAAAAAAAAATTAAAATCTAAAATTTGTAGTGATATTTTAGGTAAAAAAATAAAATTTTTCTCGTAAGACTAAAGTTTTTTAATTAGCTAGTTGAATAATTTCCTAATGCAACTCAGCAATAAGCTACCATATAAGTTATTAGTAAACATTTCTTTCCTAACATCTTATACTGTCTACTAAATGTACATACAATCAAAGTTTTATAGTTAATGTTTGTAAACAAGTCGTAACTTTTTCGATTACCTCGCTTTATAAGATATTTAGATAAAACTTTAGTTTTAACTGCAGTTAATCATTTACCTATTTTTTATTAGTCTTGACAGTTTTGATTTATTATGTTCATGTTTTTAAAACTTTTTTATCAAACGTTTATACCAATTTTAAATTGTAAGTCCAATTTTATTAAAGTATTAGCGAAAATTATAGCAATTAACTTTAAGTATGAAACTGAATAAAAACAACTTTTCTGAAGTTCCATTAGTGAACTCTTTTAATAAAAACAGTAAAACTTCTAAAATTTAGTTATAATAATTACTAATAATCGTTTTCTAATAACTCACTAAAACAAAAAAATTTAAATATTTATTATATGGAAACTTTACTGATATTGGAATTGCTTTTATATAAAAAAATAATCACAATTTAAAATATAGAATGAAGAAGCTTTAACAAGGTAATATAGGCAATAAATATTAATTTGAAGGTTTTCATTCTTTCTTAAACATTACGTTGCAGAAAATCTATAAAATATTTACTGTATTATGCAGTTTTAAATCATCTTACTTTAATGTGGATTATAATTTAACAACTTAAAACTGGAATTCTTATATTTTTGATAATTAAACAAGATTTTGCGGTGTTACTGACGGTAACGCCAGTAAAAGATTTAAAAATTATATTTAACTGCATAAAATTCTTATAAAACTATATTATGTAAGTTTGTTATGTTAGCACAATTTTAAAAACTTTGATAACATAATTGATTGAAAGTTGATAATTAAAAGCTTTTAATACATATACAAAATATATTTAAAATTTCTATGTATGAGTTATACTTAAACAAAATTTAAAAATAAATTGAACTATAATAAAATAAATTTATTTCATTAATGTTACATTGCGTGTTTTTTTTTTTGTACTTATAAATACATAATAAAACATGTTTTTAGTAGTAAACTATTATTAATAATCAAAATGCCATTAACTATAAATAGTTTTAAACTCTATTTTTTTCTTATATTGCACAACAAAACTTTTTAATTTTAGTTAAGTTATTTAAAGTTTACATTTTAAACGACTGACCTTGCGTTTATCTCACTTTAAATGCAACGTTTTTTTGTCATTATAGCAATCGTTTTGATTCTAAGTTTAAGTAACGTAAGTAGTTTTTATTAACATAATTGAAGGCTCTTTTATATTAAATTAACTATATTTATTAATACAGAGTTTTATTTCATCACTATATCAATGTTTTTATTAACTTTAATTTAATAGAAGTTAAGAAATTAACTTAATAACTTTTTGAAAGTATATTTTGTCTGATAAAATTTTACACAACGGTTTTTTTTAGTAATCAGTAATTTTTTTTTGTAATGAAAATGTCATAAGGGGTATGCAAATATTTTGATAAACTATCTTGATTTCTGCATTTTTTTTAATGAATTGTTTAACTACAGTTTAAACATTAACCTAGAAAAATAATTAATAAGTTTGTAAATACATTGATAATTTTTTAAAAGCTTCGAATATCTCTAAAAAAATTGTTTTTGTACGAGTGAGATTCGATAGCAAGAATATTTGAATGTTAGTCTGATTTGCATATTCGTTAAGTCAGCAAAAATGCTCTTTTTATATATTTTGTTTATTTTTAGTTATTAAACTTCGTTTTTTATTTAAATTTTAATATTTTTTAGGTGGGTTATGGATAAGGGTTAAAAAAAAAGTAAAAAAAAAGCATTTAAAATTATGCTGACTCAGCAGAAATTCAAATTAGACTGATTGTTAAGTTAACTTTACAGTCCAATTAATTTAAAAGGTGACCGCATATTTCGGTTTTAAATATCAAGAAACGAAATAAAGTTGATGCTTATAACTTTCAGAGTGTTTTTTATTTTATGTTTTAAAATATTTAAACTGTTTGCGGTGTAACATATGTGAAGTCAATAAAAATTGTTGCAAAATAATAATGCAATATTTTTTGAAAGCTATTAGCTTTATTATCTTACAGGCTTTATAGAACAATTAGTTAAAGTTTTTTCATTAGAACAGTTTTTTTTTTTATATTTTAATCTTTTTTTGGTGTCTTAATATCCTAGTTGTATAATAAAAAACTTTTCAGTAAATTTGCAAAGTATTGTTATTTTTTGCATTTGCGAATTAAACAAAAGTTAAGTTTCATACTATTATGTTATTAATGTGTATTTTAATTCAGCTAAACCTTTTTAAAAATATTCATCAAAATTATACGATTAATACAACAATATATTTATTAAAGCCTTTTTATGGGTTAAAACCACTTTTCAAATTATAAATAATGAGTAAATGTCATTATCGCAAACTTTTGTATTAATTGACTACTTCAATTTATTAAAACTTAGCCTGAAGTCGTTAGGAAGAGTTTTTAGAGTTTCAATATTTATTGTAGTTTAAAACCTAGAAACAACTTGGTTTAATTTACTAAGTTTCAACCAAATTCTTTTATGCATAACTGTTTATCGGGAAAACTGTTTATATTATATTAGTTTATATAAGCATTGGATCAAGTTAAAATGTTTCGTTTTTTGAATAAAATCTGTCAAAATAGTGAGCAACAAAAGGTTAAACAATTATTAACACATAATTGTATAAAAAAATGTTAGATTTTTTTTGAAAGTTACGTTGGTTTTAAGACTAATTTATATTTCAATTTTAGTTTTGTTTTATACCTCAGTATACCAGAAATTATGTTAACAATAAGAGATTAAATTTAAATTCTGAAAGATTTATGACTTCTTTAGATAATGAAAGTATAATGAAATACTGAAATTTCAAAACATAGATTAACAATACAGCACTCTTGCCCTATACATGAATAAAGGAACACAAATTTTAATTCAGACACCAAACCATTTATTAATTGTAAACAAATGCTGAATTTTTAATTGTATTTGCTAAGTAGAATAGAATATAAATGTTAAGTATCATTTAAGTCATATTTAGATAAAGATAAAATCTACTTAACATAAAAATTAGTAAAATTTGTGTACAAGTATTTTTATTTTAAATAAATTTAAATCCTTTTTTTTGTATATGTATGTGCAAGGACTATTCCTTGGGCACAACAGGTCTCAACAATTTTAATTTCGGAGACAAAGTTAATATAAAATTTGTTTATTCACACTAAGGCAACAATGTTACCCCTAAGGGATCTTCAGGCCTTATTCAAGTAGAATATTTTTATATATGTATAGTTATATCTTTTGTTTTCATATTTATAAATAAAGTAAACAATTTTTTGAAAGTGGGAAAGTCCCCAGTCTGCTTTTAACTGGGAGCAACATCAAAGACAGCCAGAATTGTGAGTATATTAGTAATATCTCGTATCTTTACGATCTTACATATCTTTAGGCATTTTTTCTGTGGATACAATGTGCGTAAATAAGCGAGAGGTTACTGTAAATGAAAATGGGTAAAAAAAAAGCCATACAAATTATTGCGGTAGACAAGTTTTAAAGTTTACAAACACCGCGTTTCGCGATCTCAAATTGGAAAACAGGCCTCACGGATATTTTTATTAACAATCTACAATAAATAAACAAAAGTGTATAAATTATTTGTGAGAATGCTGGTGTTAATTAATATTCTACAATTAATGATTTACTAATAGGGCGTTGGGTGATTATTTTTACAGCTACTTTTGATTCTCAGGCTGTAAAACGTTTGGTGTTTAAAAAATATTATAAAAAACAATTTGCAAAGTTAAAGAAGATTTGAAGAAACTTTAATCTTGTTTTCGATTGGCATTTTTGGCTAATGTTTTCACTGTAACCAAAAAGCGGTATCCTTGCCTTAAACCATAATAAATGTCTTCAAGTATTAAATTCTAGTATTAACTAATTCATAATAGTATAAATAGAAATAGTTAATTTTAATAATTAAAAAAACCTAATTCACCTAAACTTTATGGTTAAACTACAGCTAAAAAAAGGAATCCTAAACCGAATAAATCCTAAAACTTGTATTTTTCTAACATAATGAAACTAAAGTAATTGTTTTGAAAAACACCTGTATTAAGTTTATATCAATTTTAAGTAAAACTCAATATTACAAATTGCATCAATAAAACTAAAAAAGTTTTACTTGAGAACATTTATTTAATATTATTTTGTACGTGAGACTAGGTTGTAGTTATAAATCTATTTGCAGATAAAAAATGTTTAAACACTTAATTTATAGTTTTTAATTATTTTAAAGATAATTGCTTACGACACATATAGTAGCTAGGTTAATTAAGTACTTCCTTATATTAGATTTAGAAAAACTTAAATACAATACAGAAATTAAAAAAAAAGAAAGTCATCACTATAAACGAAGTGCATCAAAAAAATATTTCTGCATCTCATTTATAGTGAAAGAACTTTCTTATAGATAATGAGTTTTAACTGCATTGAGTAGTAGATTTTCAATTTAGTGGATTGAAAATACCTATGAAATATAACAGAACATATCAAGTAGGGTTGTTTACTTTCAAGTTAAAAACTTTTAATCTTGCATTTTATAACAATCTCTTCTCCTAAACATTTTCAGTTGCTTATATGATTATTTAATTGATAGTTAAGTTTCTTAATTCATGGTAAATAATAATAATTTTATAATTTTTTTATTAGAAACGGAAGTTATGCTTTTTTAAACCAAAAAACTACTGTTTTTAAATTGGTCATAAACTACAAGAAGTTTTTAACTGCTTACTAGCTTTTCTGTGGCGCAAATTTTTCACCGCAAAAGAGCGGTTAACAAAATAATTTCTAAATTTATATTTTTTACCATATGAGAATAAACTATAAATAGAAAATTCTTTCTAGTAATAAAAACCTTCATCACTTCATCATAAAATTAAGAAATACTTCACTAAGTTAACTTTTATTTAGTTATATTATTTTATTATACAAAATTTTTAATTTGTCAACTTTAAAAATAATTTTTTGCAGAGCCAATAATATTTGTACTATAAGAAATATAAAATTGAATGTTTTTAAAGTTTAATCTAACCAAAATCGTTTATTATTAAATAAAAGAATAACTTTATTAATATATTTTACTAAAAATAAAGAAAAATTATGCTTAAAAGCATTAATTTTACTTGAATTTAGTTTAACTGTACAAGAGCTAAAACATTATATGATAGCACTTCATTTCTTACGTTTTAAAACAAATCATTTATAAAATATATTTATTTCTAGTTTTTAGTAAACATTTACTTAAATTTAGTGTACTTGTATGTAGTAAGTATGTATTTGATATCTTAATTTGTTTTCTGTAATAACTATAATAAGTTTTGCTCTCTACTTAGATTTTTAAATAATTAGTATTCACTAAGTAGAATTATTTCAATTAGATTTGTGTACTTTATTGTCAAAGAACTATGTAATTAGTGACGCAAATTAATAATAACACAAAAAAGAAAGTTTAACATTTTGTATATATTTTCAATTTATTGCCTGATTTAATAAGTATATTTCTGAAATTGATTTTTACCGCAAACAGCGGCAATAAATCAAAAACTATGATAAATTTAATATACATATATATTCATAACAGTAAAGGTTAGTTTCTTATACAGTAATTGCTTTATCTTCGAAATGTTACACAAATTTAAACTTCTCCTTCTCTTTGTAGATCCTTAAGATTATAAAAATAGATTAAAAACATTAGAGAAGAAACTAACAAACAATAAACATTTTGTTTATTTTTATAAAAAAAGACGAAAGTCTTATATAACATACCGAGTTTTTTATCAACTAAGCATGTAATTATAATTTCAGTTACGTAAAGCGAAATTTATTTAATAAAAAAACAACCACCTAAAAAATATAACAAAGTTGGAATAAAAATTTGCTATACAGTAACCTCTCGCTTATTTACGCACATTGTGTCCACAGAAAAAGTGCGTAAAGTTATGAGAGATCGTAAAGATACGAGAGGTACCAAATATAGTTAGTATAATGACTGTTTTTTTGATATTGCTTTTAGTTAAAAGCAGACTTGAGACTTTCGTATTTTTAACAATTTGTTTACTTTGTTTATAAATATTAAAACAAACGATAAAGCTATACATATATTAATAAAAAAAATAATTTAGATTTATTTAAAGTAATAATACTTGTTGAAAAGTTTTACTAATTTTTATTTGAAGTAAATTTTATCTTAATCTTTATTTAAATGTCACTTATTAGATACTGAACATTTATATTCTAGTCTACTTAGCAACTTCAATCTATAATTAAGTGTTTATTTACAACTAAGAAATGGTGTGGTGTCTATATTAAAATTTGTGTCGCTTTAAAAATATATAGGGCAAGAGTGCTGTATTATTTGTTTGTGTTTTAAACTCTCATTGTTTTAATATACTTTCATTATTTAACACAGTCATACTTCTTTCAGAATTTTAATTTAATTTCTTATTGTTAATATAATTTCTGATACACTGAAATATAAACAAATGTTTACTAATTAGTCAAGGAACATAAGTTTACAAAGTCTAAAGATATAGAGAGGTGAGATAGCGTTAAAAAACATATTTTAAAATAAAAATATACAAGTAACCTAATTTGTGCAATATTTAAAAAACTTAAATTTTTACTTTTTGAATTTTTTAGAATTCTAAAATGCGTAACTAAACGAGAGTGCGTAACGTCACGAGTGCGTAAAGATCCGAGAGGTTACTGTATATGTTATTTAGAAATATTATTCCCTTATCTTTAAATTTTCTAAAAATTATATTGGTTACAAAAGAAAAATAAAAATTCATTACTACTCCTTTAATTTAAATTACAATTCAATTTTTGTAAAAAAAAAATTTACTTCACAAAAAATTGTATCAGAATTATACATGGTAAAAATAAAAATTTAAAAAAGTCTTAATATTTCTTAAAAGATTATTAAATAAGTTATTTTAATCTTTAAAAAGAATAAAAACAAATTTGTTTTTCTGAAATCAAAGTTCTAAAAAATTATAAAAAAAATATTAAATTCCGTATTTAAGTCTTTACCGACAAAAACACATTGTTTCTTTTAGAATAAATGTAAATAAAACACAATATATGCTATTCCAGACATTTAATTTTTACCGCGATTAAGCGTCTCAATTAAACTCAGTACTTTAAAGTTAAAAATAAAACGAATTCGCAATATGCATACAGTTATTCATACTATGTCATTTTAAGAATCATTAACAAATACAACGACTCTATAGAAATAAACTGTGTACAAATTAGAAGTTTTATGATAAATAACATTACTTTAGTTTTAGTTTCTTCAATGTAACTGTATTCAATTAATACTCGCACAGATAAACACTTAAAACTTATTTATAAATTAAAATTAAATCTATGTAAAAAATTGTTTGTTTGACTAGGATTTTTTTAAAATGCTCAAACACAAAAAATTGAGTTATACAAAGCAAATATACTTGTTCGACTTTTTCAACAAAGTAGCATTTCATTTAAGACAAATTAACCTAACATACTATTTATATCAAACATATTTTTTTTAAACCTTTTAACTTTCATTGTACAAAACATTTAATGTTTGTATTCTATAACATGTTTTTTTTTTTTTTAAACTATACATGTATGCTGCGTTTATAATACCTTAACTATCACAACAGCCAAGCAATTAAAATTTAAATTTAACTGAGACAATTTAAAAATTAAGCAAAATAATAATACTTTACTGAAAATGGAACGGTATTTAGTAATAAAAATAAAATAAAACTAAAGAATGCATCGATTGAAACATGAATAAATAGTTATCTTATTATAAAAATATTTTATAATTCTAAAATTATAAAAAACTGGATTTATATTAGAAAATTTGACACAATTAGTTATCAATAAATCATGTTTTAATAATAATAAGATATTATGTTTATCAATGAAGTAAATTTAAACAACACTCAGAATATATTTATATTGATAGTTTTAATGTGACTAGCATAACCAAAATCATCATTTTGACGTTTATTTTGATTAATTAAAACAAAATAACTATACTTTAATTTCATAGTACTCGTGAATTGCAGATGTATTTAGTTATCGCCAAAGTAGTCTATATTTATCTATTATAAAGTGTTAAAAAACACAATAAAAAGAAAAGTATTTAGGTTTTGTTGTGATAAAGTTTGAGCTAATAGATAAAATTAGGAAACGCACAATGATGTTTTGGTAGTAACACTTAGTATCTTTGTTAGGGTGTTTAGAAGAGTTTATAAATATTTAAACTATGATTAATTTTTGATTTATAGAATTATGCGGTGAGACAAAAAAATAACAAGTACAACAAGTCGTTTTCAAACGGTTTTTATTTTTTCAAAGTTTACTATCATCTTGATAAAAATATTATAAGTTTTTATTTTAGATAGATTATCTGTTTAATTTTTCCATTATCTGTGATGCCAATTTTATTTAAAATTAATAGATTATCAATTATAAAACATGATGTCACACTAACATTCGTAAACTATTTAATTAATATTAATTACTGTAGTTTTTTTATAAAAAAGTTTGTTTTATCATTAATTTAACACATTTTGAATATTTTTTTGAACTGCGTTACCGAGTTTTTTTAGAAGGTATCTTACTTATTTATAAAAAATTAAACAAAAAAATTTTATTGTTAGCCAGTTTAAGCTGTAAAAACTTAAATGAAGCTTTTCACGTATTAAGATAATTTTAAATTTAATTTATACAGAAAAACAACTTTACAAGTTGGTAATAAGTTTTAATGATATCAGAGAATTTTATTTTGACTTTAATAGTTTATCTTTATCAGAGTTTGTTCGTTCTTTGGTTTTATTTTATTAAGTAATCACCGTTTAGAAACTAAAAAACTTGTCTTAATAAGTAAATCATAAATATTTATATGTTATTAAAACTAAGCTCCAATCTTGAAAATTGTTATTTATAAATTTTAAAACTTAACTACATAGTAAAAACAAAACAAAGAATTACAAAATTAATATTAGAGTAAAATTCTAATATTACTCAAAATTTATAAAGCCTCCACTTATATCAAAAAACTTTGTTACAACTAGTTATCAAATCAATCACAGTTTATTGATATATTAATAACGTTGTAGAACGAACAGTAATGTTTTGGTAATAACCAGTGATGACACTTATTATTTTTGTTTTGGGGTTAGGAAGAGCTTACAAGTATTTAAATAATGCCTAATTTATTATTTACAAAACTATGTAATGATATAAAAATATTCCAAATACAGCAAGTCGTTTGTAAACAATTTTTTAATTTTTAAAGTTTACTATCAGTTTTATAAAAATAAATTAAGTTTTTTTTTAATTGACCATCTATTTAATTTCTCCATTATCCGCGATGTCCATTTTATTTAAAATCAATAAATTATTAATTATAAAATATGGTGTCAGAATAGCATTCGTAAAAACTTTAATAAACATTTATCTACTGTAGCTTTTTCATAAAATAATACCTGCTTCAAATTCAGGACAGTTAAAAACCGAGAAATGCGGTAATTTAAATTTATATAATTTAAATAGTTTGTATGGTTTTTAATTGACTATATATTGTTACTGGCAAAATTTTTTATTGACACACATTTATTGTAAAACAAAAAAATTGAAGCGATCTCATAAAAATAATAGATTTAAAAATAAATTGATTAAGTAGACATTACTTAGTATAGATGTGTTTCAGTGAATAGTGTATTTTTAATTGGCTCTAACCACTTTTTTTATTTTATTAGATTTTAAACTAATTTAATAACCTATTTAATAACCTATTTTTTGTTCGAAACTAGTTGTTGTTATGTAAATAAGTAATGGAATTTTATTGTAAAAAGCTTATTAAATAAAATAATTTTCACATTTTATAACATAATGTTCTAATTTTAGCCACTGTAGGTAAAAGATATTATTTTCCGTTAAAAAACCTAAATTATTACTTAACCATTTCTTATATATATATTTTACTAGTTTTTTATAATAAAACTTACACTTAATTAGTTATTAAGATTTATACGTTCTATATTATAACACTAAATAGTTTTTTTAATGTCTATGAAATATTTTAAATCACACATAAGGTATTAAGAGTTAAGTAACTAAATACTAAACTGGTATAATCTACATGATTTTAATTTTTATTTAATACGAAAATCTAATAGTTAGTTTTATTGTCTTACAGTCTTGTATAAATCCTTGTTTTAATGCAACAGCTCGTTTAAATAATCAAAACGCTCAAACTTTTTAACACTATTAACTTATTAACAACAACACATATTAGCTTACTGCTTTTGTATAAGATGAAAGTATTTTATGACTTTAAATTAGGATCTATAAACCAAAATTTTTACCGCACTTAGCGGCTAAGTACAAATATAGATAAAGACACGAACTAAATTATTGAAAAATTAGAAATATTATTTCATGTTTGTTTTTCTAAATATCAAAGCACATAATAACATATAAGTTTAAAAAAAAAAGCAGTTTTTCTCTTCTTAGTTTGTATAGTCTATTACTTTAATAACATCATTCTATCTTTAGTAATCTTAAATGAACTTTTAGTTTTAAATACGAAGCTATACAACATTTAATTTATTTTTTACTTTGGATTCATTATAAGCCGGTTTGGGCCGTTAAAATTTTGGTCAAGTCTTAGAACATATAGTATTTACTGAAAATTTACTTAAATTGAAAATAAATCAAGTAATAAAAGATTTATAAATCTTACGTCAATACATGTTTTACATGCTAAACTATACCATTTAATCTTTGCTGAACTCTATCTAAACTTTATCTACCTGTTGCTGACTAATGATTAATTCTTTTTGATTTGTTTCATACAAGCTATTTTATAATCTATTTATCTTAATTTCCACAGTGTTCTAAGTTTAGTTTTCAGTTTGTACACGTAGCTTGGTACATTAATGTGAGATTGCAGCTAACTAAAAAAACTTAAAAAAAATTAGCAATTCAGTATTAATATACACTGAATTTTACACTACTGAGAGATTATTTTGAATAAAAATACTCTTTAACACATTTAATGCCTTAAAGTTCAAACTAATTAAAAAACCCTGGTTTATTAACAATTCGGTCAATTTCAGATTTCTGTACTAGAAAGCTTTGTATTGCAAAATTAATCTGAAATAGTTTTTTAGCTTTTTTTCTTTAAATTATAGAAAAAAAAAAGTACATACAAAGTAAGAGAGCTTTTTCTAGTATGAGCTCATTTAGAATCGACGTTACTAGAAATTTACTTAAGATTTTTGTCTATAAGAATTATAAACTTAGAGTATAACACGTATAAATTTTTATCAAAACCAGAATTATATGTATCAACACCGCATTTTACGGTATCAAATTTTTGAGTAGATCCAGATATGTTTTTAAACAAAATTACAATAAATGCAAAAGCTGTTATTAGGTGTTAGTAAGAATGCTATTGTGACGTCATACTTTATAATAATGATTTAACTACTAAGGGCGTCGCCTTGGATAGAGCATTAGAAATAGACGCCTATAAAAAATATTTTAACGTTATAACACTGTTAGAATCATTATTTTTGACTAAAATTTTGTTTACAAACGATTTGTTGTGTTTTTATTATATTTGTATCTCACACAACTTTTATACTTATGTAGTTGAGGGTAATTTTGAACATTTAAAAACACTGCTAAGTATATTTTTATTTAAAAAAAGTATTTAGTACAACTTAACTGCATGCAATCGATTTTCAAACAAATATAAGACAAGTACTACTTTTACAAACAAATAACAATCTGATTAAATAATAAGCATGTTAAAACTTATTCTAATATAGTATTTAAGTCACTAAAGTGGAATATATCTAATTTTCACCTTCTAAACAATGTTATACACAATTTTTATTATTTTAACTTAAATATACGTTTAGATGTTTAAACTTTTGACCTGACATTTTTTTTGTATAAGTTTCCATTTTCTATCGTTCAAGTGAAACATTTAGATGATAAAGTTTATTTTTAAACAAAATAACTTATTTTAGAATTTATATTAAATATTTCAATAGTTAATGAATTTTTTTTTTTCAATTTTTTTTAATTTGTTCTCTATTAAAGCTACATTAAACTTAGAAAATTAGGGTAGGTAACGGAACTGGCCGGATATTAAATTCAGAAATAGATCTGAAACCGGATACGGCCGGATCATTAATTTTTTTTTAATTTTTGTTAACTGTAATTTTTTATTTATTTTTTTTTTCTTTTTTCAATTTTAGTTATTGTTATCCTATTTTTATTCCTATCTAGCAAAAATATAGCATGTACAAAATTGACCCTGGCTACAAATTTTTCTTCATTCAGTTTAGTTCTCTCGTGCAATTTTGTGCCCTAGTACAAATTTTGCATCGTGAAAATTTTGTTTCGTGTATTTTGTTCAGTCGTGCAATTTATTCTCGTGCATTTTAGTTTCATCGTGCAATTATCTCTTCGTGCAAATTAAACCCGCTTCCTTTTTTTAGTTTGTCATTAATTTTTGATTGCTAATAATTATTTTTGAAAGTAATTAAGTTTAGATTAATTCATTTTTTATTTGTATTATTGTGCTTTATTAAAAGTTGTTATTAAAATACTAAAAGTCATTTAACATGTCTAACAATGCCTAAAAAAGCCACTAAGCAATTCACGCTGATAACGTCATTGTTTAATTTAATAAATACTAGCAAAAAGTGTTTCTTTATTTTATTACTAACTTCACTCAGCTTGATATTAATAGTTTTTTGAAGTTTTGACTGCAATTAGCGGCTAAGTCTTATTAACAAAGATAAAAATATTATGCAAGTGTAACATATGTTTTTCGATTTATTAACAGTTTAAGATGAGAACAAAAAGATTTAAAACCTATTTTGTTGTCAAACTTAATGGAAACTTAACAGTTTTCCAAAAACTGTAAAATTAATATTTTTTTAATTATGAATAGGTGGTGTTTACAGTTATCAGCTCTTTAAAAATAAAAACTACAACGACATTTTGTCATCCGTTTAAATTAAGCATCAGTATAGTTGCATGAACATAATAGCATGTCATTTATAAAATGCATTAAATTAACTCTACTTCGTTGTCAAAGTTGGTTTTATCAGTTTATCTTTAACCACATCTTGAGCAGAAAAAAGCTTGTAATAAGAAAAATTTATCTATATACAATTAACTAATTTCTTAATATAAGTTCAAAACAGGTTTAACAAAAGAATCAATTCAAGTGAATATGTTTACTTATTTTGAAAATACACGACTTTAATACTTTTATCAAATTTGTCCCAATACAAAAGTCTTATTCCTGATTCTTATAACTTTTATTATATATATGTTCTAGATTTTTATATTACAATTAACATTTGTATTTCTAAGGTACAAGGGTTTCTTATCGATAACGAACTTTAATCTAAACATTTTCATTTCTTTACATATAAATATTAAATAATTATGATATTTTAAGTTTATTGTTTTCTTATCATAAACTAAACCATTAGCTAAATTTTTATAATGAAATAAGTTTATAACAGTTTGTAATATTCTTAAGGTAATTTAGTTTTAAGCTTGAATTAAACTTGTTACATCTTTTCAGTTTTACTGATTAATGCTATATAAATATAAAAATTAAATACCGGGTTTCACACAGATTGTAGGAAAGACCTACAGAAATAGCGATTTAAAAATAAAGAAGTTTGTAACAAAATGCGTAATCTAAACTGTTGAACAAATTAATACTTTAATTCTCATAGCGACGTCATTATCGTAAAATTTGTGAAATTTCACAAACACCTGACAACTAATTCTCTTAAAATTAACTTTAGATTAGTATTAGTGACATTCGAGAAGACCTTATAACTTTGAGTGCAATAAGTAGCATGTAACTAAAATAAATTGTTCTAAATTATTAAACAAGTTTTAAGTGTTTTAAAAACAAATTTCACGAAAAATATAGACTAGACACTACAAAAAAGTCTTTAAAATTTACTTTAGATATTACGAGAATATATGAAATCTACACTAAATATTTTGAAGTTCATAAAAAAGAGCAAAATGATACAAGGTGTATGCTAAAGTAGTTTAAATAATTTTAAATAATTTAACTAGATATTACGAAAAATTTTTTAACTGTTAATTAAATATTAAAAGTTAATATCATACTTACATTAAAGTTTCTGGAGTTTATGATATATAGCAAAAAAATCCTATAAAATGGAAGGTTTGAAAATTAAACTAGAATTGAATAAAAGTATTTAAAAGTTACACCAGATATTACAATAAAATTTTAAACAAACACTATATATTCTGGAGTTTATAAACAAAAGCAAAATAATTGTTTTAGGTATATTCTAGGATAGTTTTGCAAGTTACAATGTATATAACGGGAAATTTTAGAGATTTACAGGATCCGAACGAAGTATTTTAAGACAAGGTTCGGATTCGGTTTCGACCATATACTTTTATTTTGATCCGGTAAATCACTACAAAATGTCTAATAGCTACTATTCTAAATAGCATAAGCTTACATTACCTCAGTAATTAAAATAGGATTATTGTTTTGTATAACACTTTAAAGTAATATTAAAAAACCTTAAATGGCATTTAATATGCACGCTGCATTTTTTTTTTTTAATAACTCATGTTAATATTAAGCTTCTAACTTTGTTTATGAAACTGCTTTTAATTTTATCGTTTTTAAGTATAACCTTAATTAGCTTAAAGCTACCATAGAAATAGAAACAGGTTATAAAAAATCCACACAAGCCTAATTGATACTAAAACACCGTATTTCACGATATAAATTACTCTTGCAACAGATCCAGATAGATTTATAAACATCAGTTACAATAAACGCTATAATTGTGATGAAGTGTTTGTAAGAATGGTATTGTGGCGTCATATTTTATAATTAATTATTTTAACTGGGCGTCGCCTATGTTGGAACTTTAGAACAGATGCTCAAACTAAGAAAACATATTATAAGGTTATGAAACTGTTAAAGATATTATTCACAAATAAGCTTTGGTTTACAAACAATTTGTTGTATTTTTAATATTTTTATATCTCATACAACTTTTACAATTATCAAACTAAAATGTAAACAATTCTTTCTATAAATAACTAAACAGTTATATTTTATACGTCCTATATTTTAATAATAATTTTGTTTTTGTTTGAAGGTAATGCCTTTCCTAATGCAGTTGTTTTCACCTAGTTTTTTGGAATTTTAAAAATTCGAAAAAGTTATATGATGCTTATGAACATTAAAACTGTTAAAAACTATATCAATTTAATATACACCGTTTATTAAAAAAATATTTGCCAAAAATTAAATTAAAAACAGTTCTTCATCAGTTTATATTAACCATGTTGTGAAGTATTTTGAAAATAACACAAACTTACTTTTACTAAATTAAAATAAATAAATATTGCTTTTTTAAATTTCCCTTGAATCCAGTTACGTGGTTTTTAAAGGCCTAAGCCGACTGAAAGATTTAAATTGAATAACGTAAAAGTTTTATATTTGGTGGCTAGCAGTCCATAAAAACAATCACAAAGTTAAGACAACCACAAAATATATATTCGATAAATTGATCATTGAATAACACAACAAAACTATGTCCTGGTATAAAGACTGCTTATCATTTGTAATCAACTACCACCTTATTTTTTAATTGGGCTGAATAGAATTTAACATAAACAAAACAAGATCAAAAAACTTTAGTAGAAAATTAAAATCTTTAGTAAATATAGATAAAGTGATACTAATGATTTTTAAAAACCTGTTCGTAAGTATGTAACAAACAAATTGAGTTTTAAAATATGACATTAATTAAATAATAGCAAAACAAAGGTAAATAAACTTTTTACAAGTTTATTAGCTATTAGATTCTGAAAATTTTATTTATAAATAAATAAACAATAATAACAATAATAATTTACAGTACTTAGTTTACAGATTATAATTCATGGAAAATTAAAAGTAAAAATAAATTTTTATATATGGTTAATAACCATAGTGTTTTGTTTATATTTCATTAGGTTATTCTAAAGCTTTAAGAGTCTCAAGTTAAAAATTCGAGTACAATATGTTAATAGCATACTATTACACTGTTATTAAAAAACGTACTTCAACATATTACTTTTAATATTTTAATCAATATACTTATATATGTTCTTTTTACTTGTTTTTAAAGTAGATATTATATAAAGACCCGAACATTTGTCTTTTGTCAAAATAAAAACCAGTAATAATTTTAATACTTACTTTTATAAAACAAAGTTTTCACAAAAGTTTTACGAAATATCATCTGTATCGAAATATTATCTGTACTAAGCTTCCTAAGAATCTAAGAATCAAAGTTTCTTTAAACTAAGAATTTTGAAATTTTATAAAATCAAATAAAGAGTAAAAGCTTAACTATACTACATCATTATTTCACGACATGAAAAAGTCTTGATAATTAGTTTTTAACTACTCTTTATCTTTTTGTTTATAAAATTGCTTATAGCTTTATCGAAACTTTATAACTAATATTAATTAACAAACGCAAAGTTAGCAAGAAAGTAAAAATAGTTTATAAAAGTAGCCATACAAACTTTATAAATATAAAATCTTTATAAATGTACAAAAACTGCATTTCGCGGTCTAAAACTATTTTTTACGTCAAGTGAGTGAATTCTATAAAAAATGCATTGATATATGCCAAAAAAAATGTTAAGGTTTTGTGAGAATGATAATGTGACGTTAATTTTGATTAAAATTAATTTAAAGTGTCGCGGGATGGAACACTTGAATCATTTTGTTTAATTTGATTTTTTTCTCGTTACTCATTTTACTCTAGCTACTTTTGCTTTTTTAAAACATGACGAGCTTATACTTAATGAATTATGGCAACACTGACCTCGGAATATTTAGACTACTTCTTCGACTGTAATTGCTTATGCAAAATTTGCTATCTGAAATTGCTTATCATGGTTTTTATTTTACTTTAAAGTTAAGCGAAAAAAACGTAAACAATAAATTCTATTACATAGTTTTGTCTTGTTTTTTAATGAAATATAACATAATATTGTACAAACGGCTTTTTTTGTTTATTTGTTCATTTTAAAAAAACGTTAGAAGTAAAATACTACGACTTAAAACTAGTTAAAAGTGCAGCTGCATATTTAATTAATGGCGTTACAAAATCTGTTATTAAAGTATCTTAGTACGAGTAGATTAAGTACTAGTACAATGATTTTTATTTATCAGTTCTATTACTGTTAATTGAATAAAAAACAGTCCATTATGTTAAGGTTAAACAAAGGTCACTAACTGCAGATACTAAAGTTTATGTTTTATGAAGTTGTTTTTCTTCATTTTTTAATTAAATCAGTATTTTTATGTAAGCCCTGTGAAATTTTATGATAAAAGTATTATTATCTAAAATAAAAGTTTATACAATAGTTAAATAAAACTAAACTTTAATAAATTTAGTTCTTGATTAACCACATTATACAGTTTAAATTTATTAGATTTAATATTTAGGTTCTAGTTTTGTTTAAAAGCTAGCAGGAAATGATAATTTGTAGTTAAAGTTTTAGTATTTTTTAAATTACATTTAACGTTGTTTAGTTTTCATTCTGAATTCGTAAATACTTAGTAACTGTATTTGTTTTTTGCACTTTTAAATAATTACTTTAGTACATATGTTATCGTGTTCTATACCATACTTAACATGATATTACCACTAGTTTTCTTAATATATTGTAATATAAGTTTATTTGTTTTTACGATAATATTAAAATTTTCTTCATTTCAAACTTAAAAAATCTCAATAATGATTATTAATTAAGTTTAAGTTACAAAATTTAAATTAGAACCATAATGAAAATATTAAAGAAGAAGTCAATAAAATTTAATTTGTAATGTTACTTACTTACAACGACTAACTCAGTTGGATATTTAAAAAATTACAAACAACTTTTATTGTTCAGCGAAACTATGTTTAAGCATTTTCATTAATTTTAGATAGACCGAGTTACACGGTTGTACATTCTGTCAATTTATGCATATAGAAAACAAAACAAAGCTAGAAATTAAAAAAAAAATTAAACTATTGGTTTTTAAAATATATATGTGACGTTATCAAAGTCTTTTAAGTTATAGTATTCAATACTGAAAAATTAATGTTTATTTTCAATTTTAGGTTTACCTGTGTGATTAATTTTGTTACACAAAAATGATAATTGCTTTTTATATATCTTTACTATTTATTAAACAGAAAAATTTAAATGCTCAAAATTTTTCGTTCTAGGACCTAGTGCACGAAAAAAATTTCAGTTATCAAGTCGAACACCTAATAACATCTTTCCAGGACTTTAACACTTATAAACATAATAATAATACTGATAAAATTTTATGTATTATGTCAGATTTGAAGTATATAATATAAAAATTTCTAACGAATAAAAAAAAATCACTAAATTATAATATTAGTGAGTATTTAACTAATGATAAGCAGTTTTTTTGAAATTGTCATATTTACTTATAAACTGTAAGACCTCAAAGTTTTTTTTTTTTGAATTTTTATAATAATATCAAATTAAAAAATCATAAGTAAACATGTGTTACTTTAATTTATGCTTTTAATTCAATGTAAAGTGAATAATTCATATTCAATCTTGAGCTCACTACTAATAACATAAAGTTTAAAAAAAAACAAAACAAAAAAGTATCTACAATCAACAACCTGTACCAAAATTTTGTGTTTAATGTTGTATGTAGCTACAGCGTTTACTAACAAAATAATTTTCATTTAAAATACCTTTACCCATAAATATGTATCAAACTAGAGATTAAAAAACGTTTCAGATATTTCTTAATAAATATACATGTAAAAATGTATACTTAAATCTTGTCGTTATAGGAAAGTTGAATTTAAAGCTAGTTTTTAGGTATGTAATTGTTATTAAACGGCTTGCTTAAGTCTTATTCAAAAATACTTTATTTTTTCCAACCGGTTAGATCGATAAAATAACATCATTATCTACCGCCGGAATATATTTATATGTACTTATTTTACCTTTGCAAATAAAGGTTTGTGTTGTTTACAAAAACGTCAGAATAGAAATATAACTGATAAAGAAAACAATAAGTTTCCATATAGATTCAGTTTGTAAAATCTTTTTACTTTCCTGACAAAATAAACTTGACAAAATTATGATACATTATATATTTTTAATTTATTTAACATGCTTATTTTTACTCTTTTAAAATTTTAAATCCAAAAATGTTTAAAAATTAACATAAAAAAAAATTGAAAAAAAAAATCTTTTTAAACTAAGAAGAGATTATTGTTAGTTTATACAAGTTTATAACCAACTCTCTTTATAATTAGTATGTTACATATTGAATTTTCTAAAAAAAAAAAAAAAAAAAATCTTACTCTTCATTAGCTTTAATAATCATGTTTTCTTTTAAGTTTAACATAATACGCTTAATTAACCCATTATTTGTTAAAAACATATAAAACTGTAACTCAGTAACATAATCAGTAACTTAATTATTAATTATTATTGAGATTTTTTAAGTTTGAAATGAAGAAAATTTTAATATTATCGTAAAAACAAATAAACTTATATTACAATATATTAAGAAAACTAATGGTAATATCATGTTAAGTATGGTATAGAACACGATAACGTATGTACTAAAGCAGGGTTTCCCAAACTCATTTACTAAATCGCCCCCTTTTCAGAATTTTGAAAAATAATCGCCCCCCACGATTTTGCAAAAAAGTTTTTCTCTTGAGTACAAACTTTTGAGCCAAAAAAGTTGCATTTGAAATGTAATTTAGTCTGGTATTTCTTATGCAAGCATTTTTGTGGCTGTTTTCAAAGTAGTTTACAGGGTTTGAGAAAATAAGTTTCAGGTGTTAACTTATATGCCTAGTAAAGTGTATTAAAATTAATAAATAAAATAAACTTAATTATTAAAAAGCCTTGTTTAATCTGTTTAAATCAATCATCTGTTTAAATATTAATTGTTTTAAAAGAAATGAAACTTTTAGGGTAGTTGTGGACAACTTTTGTAATCAGCAATTAATATTTACTAAAAAATCTTTTCTAGTTTCAACTCGTTAAAAAAATGTAATTGCGGGCTGCATAATTTAATAAAATAACATATACAAAATTCAAACAACTCGATCAAAATTGTAATAAAATGATTTAGTATTATTGTGATCTAGGAAAAACTTTTGTGAACTGAAAACCAAATTGAAAGTGTATTTCAAAATATTAAGTATCAAAAAACTTTCTTTTTTTGCACAAGTAGTTTTCAAGTTATTTAGTGGATCTAAATTTGATTGGATCTTAACCGTACGTTACCGATCTTAAATCTAAACTGAAACCTGACATTTTCATAATCTCTCATATAACGAATTTCAGACATTTAGAAGTTAATACTAAGTAACTTAATTAAGCCGTTAGTTATTAGCTTATAACAATTTACCAGAAGTAGTGAAAAACTAAAAGCTAGTATTGAACTATTAAAATAAACAACACATTTTAATTGTTAATTCATTAAAAATTAAGATAAAACAAAAGACAGTTGTATTAACAATTTAAAACTCCCTAATATATATACATTTTAACAATAATAAATCAAGTTAGAAAATAAAATTGAGTTTAAGAATCTTTTAGTTGGAAAATTTGAAGTCATTTTAAATATAGACTTCAAATCTATACTCTTTTAAAACAAAAAAAATTAGATAAAAACTTTAATGGTTATCAGGATTTTTTATTTTTACAGATTAAACAAGTAAAAACAAAAACATGCCAAATAAATTTCTTTCAAACAAATACTTTTATCACTACGCTATAAAAACTTTTATTGTAATATAAAACGACAAATATGAACTACAAAATTAAACAGGTCAAAATAAAACTATTAACAGATATAAAACATAAACCATTTAATAAATACAGTAGACTTCAATCGTCAGACAGTGAAAGCGCACTTTGAACAAAATAAAAAAGTGCAAACTCAAAAATTATTACCATTATTTTTACAAAATAATAAAATTAAATATGCTATATGCAATAACTTTTCGAAAAAACATGAAATCAACTAAAACATAAAACGAACATTCATTAAGAACAATAAATCTTTACAAGACATTAAATATTATGTTTTTTTTTTTATTAATGCTTAGTTAGTAATAGACTTTATTTAAATTAAATTTAAGAAAATGTAAATTTGCAGCTTTTTTGGGTAAAAAGTGCGAAATCAAGAAGAAGTCTACCGTAATTAATATTTATTAGGCATTATTCAAACCTGTTGTAGAATAAATAACTTAATAAATTTCTTATTAAAAAAATAGTTTTCAAATACATTACAAACCAGGTTAAAAAGAAGTATTTTAAAAGATCAAATAAAATAAAATAAAATTTCATAAAAAAATGTCTGCTACTGAAGTCTAATATAATGTGAAGGATGAGTTAACTACTTGCAAGTTTTTTTAAATCTGATTCTTAATCAGTAAAATAAAGCCTCCTTTACAAATGTTTAGATGAGATCTTTTGCTTAAGATGTTGACAATGAACTGAAAATTTTTTCAACAACTTAGCTAGAAGGAAAAACTATAAACAATATTCTAAATTCCTGTCAAATGATTGGATACTTTTGCCTTATTTTTTGTTGAGTTCAAAATCTTTTATATCGTTCTTTGGAAAAATTTACTTTAAAATCAAGGTTAAATTGTAAGTCTGAGAAGGTTTCCTGTAAGTCGTTTACTTCAAAAAGATCTGCCTCGAAGGGATCCATATTTTTATCTATATTATAGCTTTTTTGTGTCAAATCAAAATTTTACTATATAATATGTTTAAATTGTTAAAAATTCCAGATGTTTTAGTTTTTTTTTGCCTAAATTGTCAAATTCCTGGTTTTTCCAGGTTTTTTGGTAAATTGGTAACCCTGTATAGTATTATTTCCTTGTCTAACTTAGCGACTTTTCAAAAAACAATCGAAAAAATCAGGAGGTGATAATTGATAAAAGATAACATAGATTTTTACAAACCATTTATGATCCCAAATAACATATATGTCAGGTTATAAAGTGGTAAGAGGGATTCCGATCGTCTATTATCTATGTAATTGTCAAATAAAAAAACATATAAATGAAAATATGTAATTTACTTGAAAGTAGGAGTCATAAGTAATTGATTTTTTTTTCTATATTTTACATAAAAAAAACAACTTTATCGTTTAAGTTTTATCTCAGGGTCAAATATTCAATAGCAAGCAAAAATTAGTAACATAGCAAGATAAAAAGTAAAAATTTTATGACAGCCCAAAATTTTAAAATCGCCCCCTTTTCGCCCCCTTACTAGTTATCGCCCACCCTTTCGCCCCCTTACTAATTATCACCCCCCGACTTACTAAAATTGCCCCCAGGGGGGCAATAACGTAAAAGTACAAAAAACAAATACAGTTACTAAGTATTTACGAATTCAGAATGAAAACAAAACAACGTTAAATGTAATTTATAAAATACTAAAACTTTAACTACAAATTATCATTTCCTGCTAGCTTTTAAACAAAACTAGAACCTAAATATTAAATCTAATAAATTTAAACTGTATAATGTGGTTAATCAAGAACTAAATTTATTAAAATTTAGTTTCATTTAAGTATTGTATAAACTTTTATTTTAGATAATAATACTTTTATCATAAAATTTCGCAGGGCTTACACAAAAATACTGATTTAATTAAAAAATGAAGAAAAACAACTTCATAAAACATAAACTTTGTCATCTGCAGTTAGTGACCTTTGTTTAACCTTAACATAATAGACTGTTTTTTTTTTCAATTAACAGTAATAGAACTGATAAATAAAATTCATTGTACTAGTACTTAATCTACTCTTACTAAGATACTTTAATAACAGATTTTGTTATACAAATCATTAAATGTGCAGTTGTGTTTTTAACTAGTTTTAAGTCGTAGTATTTTACTTCTAACTTTTTTTTAAATAAAAAAAAAACAAAAAAAGCCTTTTTTACAATATTATGTTATATTTCATTAAAAACCAAGACAAAACTATATAATAGAATTTATTGTGAACATATATTTTCGCTTAACTTTAAAGTAAAATAAAAACTAGAGTAGCAATTTTCAATAGCAAATTTTTTATAAGCATTAACAGTCGAAGAAGTATAAATATTCCAAAGTCAGTGTTGCCATAGTTCGTTAACTATAAACTCGTCATGTTTAAAGAAAGCAAAAGTAGCTAGAGTAAAATGGGTAACGAGAAAAAAAAATAATTAAACAAAATGATTCAAGTGTTCCATCCCGCGACACCCTATTAATTAATCTATAATTATTAAAATTAACGTCACAGTAGCATTCTCACAAAACCTTAACATTTATTTTGGCATATATCAATGCATTTTTTATAGAATTCACTCACTTGACGTAAAAAATAGTTTTAGACCGCGAAATGCAGTTTTTGTACATTTATAAAGATTTTATATTTATAAAGTTTGTATGGCTACTTTTATAAACTATTTTTACTTTCTTGCTAACTCTGCGTTTGTTAATTAATAATAGTTATAAAGTTATGATAAAGCTATACGCTATTTTATAAACAAAAAGATAAAGAGTAGTTAAAAACTAATTATCGTGAAATAATGATGTAGTATAAATTAGCTTTTACTCTTTATTTGATTTTATAAAATTTCAAAATTCTTAGTTTAAAGAAACTTTGATTTTTAGATTCTTAGGAAGCTTAGTACAGATAATATTTCGATACAGATGATATTTCGTAAAACTTTTGTGAAAACTTTGTTTTATATAAGTAAGTATTAAAATTAGAACTGGTTTTTATTTTAACAAAAGACAAATGTTCGGGGTCTTTATATAATATCTACTTTAAAAACAAGTAAAAAGAACATATATGAGTATATTGATTGAAATATTAAAAGTAAGATGTTGAATACGTTTTTTAATAAAAGTGTAATAGTATGCTATTAACATGTTGTACTCGAATTTTTTTAATTGAGACTCTTAAAGCTTTAGAATAACCTAATGAAATATAAACAAAACACTATGGTTATTAACCATATATATAAATTGATGTTTACTTTTAATTTTCCATCAATCGTTTGTAAACCAAGGCTTATTTGAAAATAATATTTTTAACAGTTTCATAACCTTATAATATGTTTTCTTAGTTTGAGCATCTGTTCTAATGTTCCATCCTAGGCGACGCCCAGTTATAATTATTAATTATAAAATATGACACCACAATACCATTCTTAGAAACACTTAATCACAATTATTCGGTTTATTGTACCTGATGTTTATAAATCTATCTGGATCTGTTGCATGAATATTTTATATCGTGAAATACGGTGTTTAAGTATCAATTAAGCTTGTGTGGATTTTTTATCACTATCTTCTATTTCTAAGCTAGCTTTAAGTTAATTTAAGTAATAGTTGAAAAAAAATAAAATTAATAGCAGTTTCATAAACAATGTTATAAGCTTAATATAAAACATAAGTAATTTTAAAAAAATAACTTTGCAGCTTGCATCTTAAATGCCATTTAAGCTTTTTCAAAAAAATATTTTTAAGTGTTATACAAAATAATTTTCCTATTCTTTTTACTGAGTTAATGTAAGCTTATGCAGATTAGAATAGTAACTATTAGAAATTTTGTATTGATTTACTGGTTCAAAAAAAAAGTATCTGGCCGGAACCGAATCCGAACCTTGTCTTAAAATAACTTGTTCGGATCCTGTAAATCTGTAGAAATTCCTGTTATATACATTGTAACTTACAAATCTTTCCTAAAATATGACTAAAACTTTTTTGCTCTTTTTAATAAAATCCAGAATATATAGTGTTTGTATAATATTTTATTGTAATATATGGTGTAACTTTCAAATACTTTCATTTAATTCTAGTTTATTTTTTAAACTACCCTTTAAAAGACCTAAGATCTTTTTTGCTGTGTATCATGAATTCGATATCATTTTTAGTTTGATTTAGTGTAAGTTTTTTTTTTTAATAATATAATATTAAATTTAGAAAAGTTTACTGTAAAATCTATTTTAACTAATTAGACTACCTTAGCATACACATTTTATCTTTTTGAGAGTATTAAAATGTAAACTTTATCTTTTCTCGTTTTATCTAGTGTAAATTTTCAAGATTTTTTTGTAGTGTCTAGCCTGTATTTCAAAAATTTTATCGTAAATTTTGTTTTAAAAACGCTTAAAACTTGTTTTATAATAACAAATTATTATATATGTACACTACTTATCGCAGTTAAAATTACAAGGTTATCTCGACTGTCACATGTACTAATTTAAAGATAATATATACAAAATTAGTTGGCAAACGTCTGTTAGTTTCGCAAACTTCACTATAATGACGTCACTATGACAATTAATTTATTGTTTTTTTAAACAGCTTATATAACTTTTTTTTTTTTATAAACTTCTTTTCAAATCGTGATTTTGATTTTTGGTATTATTGGACTTTTCTAAAAACTTTGTGAAACCTGGTAATATTTTTTATACTTATATAGCATTAATCGGTAAACTGAAAATCACTTTTAACTAGTTTACCTTTAGAAAATTACAAACTATTATAAAACTAATTTCGTTAAAAAAATTCAAGCTAATGGTTCAGTTTGTGTTAAAAAGCAATAATTTTAAAATACTAAGAATGGATATAAAACTTATCTATAAAGATTTTGGAAATGTTTTCTTACTAGATTGATTAAATGACTTAATTAAGTAGTAGTTAATCAAAAAGTTAACTTTAAAGTTCGTTGTCGTTGAAAAACTCATGTATCTTTGAAAAATAAAGATTAATTGTAATATAAAATATAAAAGTTATAAGACACTGAACCAGGAATAAGACTTTTGGATGGGAACAAAATTGATAAATAAATTTAAAGTCGTGTATTTTCAAAAAAACAGGTTTTTAGAAAACCATTGTAAGTAATTTTTTTGTTACATTAAATATTTAAGTTAATTTTATCTTTAACAATTACCTACAATTAAAACTATTTTAAGTTAAGTAATTATAACATTTGTTTAAAGCAAAACAATTATTTATCAATACTTTAACTTTTCACTTGAATTGATTCTTTTGTTAAACCTGTTTTGATCTTATATTAATAAATTAGTTAAAAACATATAGATAAATGTTTCTTATTACAAGCTTTTTTCTACAAAAAAACAAACTAAACTTATATAAAATGTATAAATTAAAGCAAAAAAAAATATATTTAACCCATGCAAAATGTTTCCGTGCAAAACTGTCTGCTAATGCAAAAGTGTCTTCGTGCAATTTTTTTTCACTTGCGTAAATTTTCCCCTCGTGCAATTTCAAACTCTCAATTAAATTTGACAGCTTACACAAAATAAAACCTATATGAGCATTTATATTTATTTTCTAAAAACTAAAATTTTTACAAATAATATCGATATCAAATGAAGCTATAAAATGTTTTTTATATTTATCTATAAGTGTTGCTTACTATACCGTTTCGTATAGTTTTCTTTTATTAAAGAAACTACTGGTAAGATTTGTGCGTTATAAATTAATTTTAATATCTTAAATTGTATCAATTTGAATTTTTATAAACATTCGTTAATCATAAGACTTCTTTTTATAATGCTTTCATTCAAAGTTTGCTATTTTAAAGTTTAGGTCTTTTTGATTATCAATAATTGTAAATAAAACTATGTTATACTTTTGCAACTAGCAACATAGTAGCATATTAAGTAAAAATACATAATAAAACTAAAAATGAGAAAAATGATGCAGTATTTACTTATTCTCATTTAGCTTCTTTCAAAACATAATAAATTGTTTTGATTTGTTTTGATTTATTTAATTTAAAAATAAATTGTACATTTAAATAATTGTTTTCAATGACTTTTACATGTTCTTTATTATTTTTAACTATTTATTTATATATTATTGAGCATTTTGAGCGAAACTTTTTTTTTTTTAAACTTTTAAGAATATAAAATACAGAACTTTTAAATATTTTTGTTACACTTAAACATTTTACATAAGTATTTTCATAAAATTTAAAGTATTTTCATTATAGAAAGCTTTTCTATATCAAAAAAAAAATTGCAGGATGCTAAAACAAAATACTAAAAAAAAGGCCGAGTACAGATATTAATCTACTATCAAAGCAAAATGATTAAAAATTTAGTATGTTACATAGCTTCGAAATATATAGAAGGTTTAAAATATGTATTTTACAAAAGTCGTGTTTTAATGTTTTTAAGCTTGGTACAACTTGAATATTAAACGTAAAAAGTCTATTATTTTCAATTTAAAAAGGTTGTTTTATTGTATGGTTAATAAACACTGATTACCATCGGTTCAAACTACTTAAAAGTACTACGGCAAAAAACGTCTAGTTTATTTAAATGGGAGAAGTTTTTATAAACTGATATTTAAATACTTTTCTATTTAATTTTGATAAATGTATAATTACTGCTCTATGCAGTTCAATCTGATTCCACGAAAATAGCATCACAGTTTATTATATTTAAAAAAAATACTGGAAACAGTATTTTTAAAATTACACGTCACAAATGCAAATTTAATAAATTTGTAACACTTGAAAATTTATAAAGACTATGTTGGAAAAATTGCTGAAGTACAAAATAGTGTAGCAAAGTTGTATTAAAAATGTTATTTAAATGTTTTAAATTAAACAAGGTAAAACGATATTTAAATAAATAAACGTTTTGACTGAATTATTAAAACTATCGTTGGTTGTTTTTTTTTCTTTTAGGATAAACAATTTCAAAGTAAATTTTTGTTTAAGAACGACAAAATGTCAGCATATCAAAACTAAAACAAATATTTACGTTCATACACAACACGGTTAGTTATCGGATATTATATTAATGTGATAAACTTGTGATAAGCATGTAAAAATATTCTAAAACGATTTTTTTTTAATTTTTACCTCAAACGGTCGCCTCAGTACATCGTAAACAATAAAATAGTACATAATCAAAATCAGTACATAGGTAAACGTTAATTAAAAGATTTTTAGCATGTTTGTTTTAAATACTCAAAAAAAAATAGGGATTATAATTAAATCAAAAGTTGTAAAGTGGCATTTAAAAAAAATCTAATATTTGAATAGTTTAATTATTCTAAATAACACATTTAAACAAGTTTAAATATTTACCTTTGCAATACTTATTATTTGTATGAACTTATTTATAAAACCTAAATAAAGGTTTGTTAAAATAACAAGTTGTACATTTAATTTCAATGATTATTAATGATGAGGCTGTTGTTAGATTTAAATATTTTATATAATTCTAAACATTTATGTATGTTGTTATTTGGTTTTATAATTATGTTATAGTATTCATTAGAGTATTATGAGCTTATTTAAAAAGTTAAATTCTAAATGAAAAACAAAACTAAAGGTTGTTTTTGGCTATTTGGTTACTGTTTTTGACTTTTTATACAGATTATATCTAATTCGATTATCAGACCATAAGCCTTTAGATGACTGCATAGTTTTACGTCATACAAAAGTCTAGGCTATTGATATGATCTTGCCGATGTTTTGTTTTCAATTTGGATTCACTTAAGATCACTTAAACCTGGAAATATAGAAATACCGTATTTTGCGATCTCAAACTATAGTTAGGACAAACAAGCTAAAATTAATACAAAAGTTTATTTATTGAACCTTTATAAAATGCTACTGTGACTTTTTTAATAGTTTTATTAGTAATACTTTTCGGGTGTCAGACATTTACAAATTAAATAAGTTGTAAAAACTAGTTAGTAGTATGTTTTTTTTTACTATCTGTAAAACAACTTAGTTTCTAAATACTATTAACCAGTTTTTAACTTTGTTTCACTATCATATATATGTGGTCGTTTTTAACATAATTGTTTTAAAACTACTATTTATTTACGAAAACCAATTTAGGCTGAAAATAATAGAGGTAATAAAACAGCGATAATTTTTTACAACAATTAATTTTCGAATTGAAACACCGTATTTCACGGTCACAAACTAGTTGAATTTCCCTAAAGGTGTACTTAAGGGAAAATGCTATATTATGTACAAAAATATTTATTTAGTGTTTGTGAGGTGCTACTTTAACTTTTATTATTAATAATTTTTATTAGTTATTACTATTATGGCGTCAATTTGGAAGAAGATGCTCTACCAAGAACAATTAATAATTATTTTATTTTTTTTGCCGTTTGAAATATTTTTAAATTTTGTTTACAAACGACTTGTTGTAACTTTGGTACTTTTATCATTTTAGTACTTATACCATAAAAAATACTATATATTTATTTTTAATATCGAATAAAATGTATATAGATATACTTGTTAATTTGTTTAAATTTAATTTCGAAAGCTGAATGAGTTAAGGTAAATTAATTAAATTATTTAAAATACTATGAAGAAAGTTTTCAATGATTGTTAAAAAGTTGTTCGTGTTAACGAGCATAAAAACATAACTGATTGTCATTTTAATGTTAGTAATTATTACTTTCCTAGTTGAGTAGTTTAATTGTGTATTTCACCTTATCTACTTTAAAGTATACAATTTTACTATTAACATGTCTTGCAACTTAAACGCAATTTTTTATCTTTTCGTTTTAATAATCACTTGCTTAGATAGAAAAAAATAAAAACTTAACTAAGTTTCTGTATCAATTTATTACATATAATTAACTTTAAAAATTTATATTTAGAATTTTAGAGTTTTCAATGAGTAGTTATTATGAACATTATCGACGTTACAATAAATTCCCACAAAGTTAGACTTTAAAATACTTTATATAAATACTAACACATTTGAGTTGAGGTCAGCACTTGTTGTCAATTATTTCAACCGTGTTCAAACGGTAGGTAAAATTAATGTTTTTCTTAAAGGAATTTAAACGACCCTAAAGATAAGACAAAGTATGCAGAGATCTGTAAGAGTCACAGTAAACTTTTGTTCAAAACTTAAATTTAACTTAAGCAAACAGCATACAGTGATAAAATTATTTTAAAAAACAAAATATTTTTATAAAGTTAATGTGTGTAAATATGTTTTAATCTCTAGAATATAGAACATATGAATTTTATTTATTTATTATTTATATAACTATTTATGGCTAATAAAAGGTCGATTTCAATCTATATTTAAGTTTTTTTCATAATAAATACCAAAAAAATTAAGTGTATGCATAATTTTTAACAGTTACTGGCAAAGTTCATTATTTTAATCTTTTCATCTTTCAATAAATATTACAACTGTAAGTTTTAAACCTAAAACTCCTATTTTTGATGATACAAGTAGTATACAACAAAAACTGAACTAATTTCACTACCGCAAAAGAAATAACCATTTAAAGTCATTTATATAACGTTATTATTAGTATACTTAGTGTGCTTTAGTAAAAAAGGAAGTGTAATAACAAATGCATGAGATTTATATATTTGAAACGATTGACCAGTCCAGTTTACTATATATTCTTGTAAAACTGTTAGTTTATTATATGCTTCTTGAAATGAATTTCAAAATTTTAAGGTAAATAAAATATTTTTTCTTCAAAAGTTAAATTAGGTCGGAATAAAATTTATACTACTTGCAAGTAAAATATTTTTAAGAAATTTTTATTTCTAACAAATTATATCTTAATAATTCAGTAAAATGATTTATTTTAAAAAAATAACTATTTAAAAAATTATATGAAAAATCTTACCTAGTTTTTAGTTTTATATAGCTGTTTAAAACTTTAAAACTTTTTTTTGAATCAGTTTGTTGTTTTTTTTTTATCTACTTCAATTAGTTAAATCTACTTCAGTTTTGAATGCTGAACATATCTTTATGAAGCTAACTTTGATGTAATTATTTGCGAGTATTTCGAATGACGTCACTAAAAGATTATTTTGCAATTATTTTCGCGCGCATTATAAATAAATTTAACTGAAAGCTTTTCGCGGTTTTTGTGAAAAGTTTATATGAAGTATTTCGCTGTTAATAAAAATCAATGTTAATAATTAAATTATAAACAATTAGATTTTAAAATTAGATCTAATTTTGCCTAATTATACACTGATAAACTTGATTTTTTCTAATATGTAACATTTTAGTTTTTTGTTAAGATTTTTACGAATGAATGAGTTTTAAATAACGTTATAAATATGCAAAATTGTTATGTGCAGTTTACTTTTTTTACTTGAAGCGGTTGCATTTTTTTTCAGCGAAACCTGGTGTAAATAATATATTTAATTTACACATCTCTATTTATATGGATAAAAATTTAAATGTAACGTAAAAAAGTGTTAAAATATTATTAAGGATAGAGTATTTTTGTAAAGTTCATTTTTTATTTTAGACTAGTTTTAATTAGTTTTAATTAAAAGTGGCAACGATTTTAGTCTTCGTAAAAACCTACTTTTTCACGAAACGTGTCATTACATTTATTACAAGAGAATAACATAGTTATCCAGTTAATTTAACTACACTCTTTCGCTTTTAAGACAAACATCAGAATGTGCGAGTTTCATATTGTTTTCTTTCATAGATCGCAGTTTCACGACTCCTGATATAATGTATGTTCTGAGGTTTGGTCAATTAAAAGCTAGCGGACCCCAGTTTTACCTTTCTATAGCACAAAAGTGTATATAAATGAAAAAACTTAACTAAACGAGGGTTAGCAAGTATGCCTACTATATTGGATGTTTTCTTATAATACATTTAACTGAGAACAGTTTAGTGACTTTCTACCTACTTCTGAACACAAAAGTAGTTTTTATTTAAGTGGTAATTTGCTTAATAAAACATTTTAATTAGATACAAATATTTTAATTTCTACTATGTTTCTTGCCCACCTAAAGTTAAACTTTGCTTGCATGATATTAGATAAAAGACCTTTGTTGTAACCATGCAAGCAAAGTTTAATGCTTGGTGAGCAAAGAATATATTAACACATGCAGCTACTAAAAAAGTTCGTTAATTTATTTTAAAAACTAATTTTATTTAACCCTGAGCAATTTAATTTATACTCAAAACTAACCTAGAATCAATACTTTTATTTTCAAACAAATTCTTTAACAATAATGATTTTCTTTAGATTAAAATAATACTACGCATTAATTTACTTTAAATTAGACATTAAAATGTCTATAAATTATTTTACTATGAGAAGATGAATTATTTTCTTTTTTTGAAGATTATTTAAAACAGTACAATGAAAATGATCTATTAGAAATCTTTAGATATTAAACATTGTTAATTAAATAGAATTATCCATATAACTGCTGGTTGCAAACAGCTGCCCGTACTTTAATTCAAATTGTTTAGACTTCTTTTATAGTTAGCAACTCATATGATTTTGTCATTAATGATACTACTTGTATTTGTGTAAGTTTTAAAGTTTTATAAAATAGATTCTAACGCTGTATATTTCAAAAATTTTTTTGAAACTTCTCCGACTAAACCAGCTAATTAAAAATTTTTTGGTTTCAAATGCAAAGATTAAAAAAATAACAATAACATTTGCAAATAAAACGAAAACAGTTTTTTAAGAGTACAACATTACAAAAAAAAAAGACAATTTCTTAAGTAAATATGTTTGTTAGACTAAGTTATTATAATCAATTCATTTATTTTGCTATATTTAAACTGTGAAAAAACATTTAAAATAAGTTGTTCGAAGTAACAAGTAAGTTGTTGCGTTTGTTAAGCCTACTGAAAAAAAATATAATCTTAAAGTTTTTTTTTTGAATTATTTCGTAATTAATTACTCACTTTAGTTTAAGCGTTTTTAAATTGTATTCAAATGAACTAAAGGTAAAACTGTTGCATAGTAAATGACTTTAATATAAACTTACAAAAACGTGTTTAAAAAAAAGAAAATTATAATAAGTTGGTAGTAGAGTCAAAATTCTTAAACATACTTTAAAAATACAAAAATACTTTAAATTTATATATTTTTTTTCTTTTGTAACACATATAAAAAGGTAGAGTTTTTAAAAAATTTTTTGATAAATTTCAAAATTAAAAATATTTTAGATAGAAACATTTGACGTAGATGTCAGTATATATGATATGTTTATATATTGAAAGATATATGCGTGTATTGATTTTTTATTTAGATAAATATTTAATTTTAAATTAAATAATTTAAATTTCGACTGTAAAGCTTTTTTTTTTTGTAGCTCATTTTAATTTTGATTTAAGTCGGGTATGCAACTCGATGACCAAGAGGTCTTTTTGCGTATCCAGATCCTTGAACCAAAAAGTTTTGAGCAATTTAAATTTGAGCGTTTTTGTTCAAAAAACTACTATGTCTTTGGAAGTATACATTTCAGTATTAGTACAACAGTTCGTTTTTACTGATAAAAATGTTTAATTGTTCTGTTAGAAAAAACAGCTTATAAAGTAGTTTATTAAAATAGTATTCTAAAACATAAATATTGTTGTTTTTGAAACTAAGAAAAATTTAAAAAATTAAATATTAATAAATAACTGCTTAGAAAATAAAATAAAATCAACTGTTTTAACATTTATCTTAGTAAAACATAGTATTGTATACCAATAACTACTATTCGTATTAGAATGCCTTTATATTTCATCATATATATACCCTGTTTTCACAACCAAATATGTATTTTAGAGAACACAAAACACTAACCAATAATAAAAATGAGCAACAAAATAAAATCAAAAACAAGAAGAAACAAATAAAATTAAAACATAAGTTAACTTGTACTTAATTTAATTTTAAGATAAGCTAATAAAAATTATTCAATTTTGTTTGAAACGTCACCATGTGTTTTTTTTTTCTTTAAAATTTTGCCAAGTGTTTTTTATTGTTGTGATAAAAGTTTTACACGTTGAAACTTTTGTTAGAAATATGAACACTAGTTGTGTTTTTATATTAAAAAACGAACATATAAAAATATATAATTTATTCGAAAAATAGGATTTAAAAAAATTTGTTTTATAAAGCTTAACGCTTTAATCATCAGCTAGTTCTTGAAAAAAAACTTTATTGCATTACGAAATTACAAACTGCCTTCCTAACAATGCTTTGTAGTGCCATAAATGTTGTTAAATATATTTTTATAGCATTGGTATCACGTTTGTGAGTTAATTTAAGATGAAATGAATTAAGTTATTAACTATTTAAGATAAAACATTTTCAAGACTAACTTTTTTTTTTTATTAAATTAAGTATTTTTAACATTAACTGCTATTAAATTCCATAAGCTTGTTTAAAAATATTATTAAAATATCAAAGTGTTTAAGTTTTTAATCTAATTAAATAACATATTAGATAACGTTAACTTGATTACTTTTTATATAATAATTAAATTTAATGTAATTAATGATTAAATTAGCATTCATAATTTAAATGTTTTTGATCGCCCTTAATTCATTGAGGTTTTGTTTTTTTTATGTCTTATTTTAATATTGTTATTTTAATTTTTAGTTTTAATGTAAAGTTTTAATTAATTTTTTTATTTTTACCAATTTCGTTCATATTAAAATACTAAAGTAAGCAGTAAGTTACTGTAATCTAAGCAGTGAAAATTTGATTAAATATCAAATAAAAACGATAAGTAATGGTTTAAAATTTTCTTTTTTCAACACTTATTACTAAAGGTTTACCTTTAAACTATTATAACACTTGTTGAAATAACAGCTTTTTTTTAAGGTTTGCCATTTAAACACCTTGAGTATTCTAAACACAAATTTTATATAGAGTTTTTCTGAGAAATGTTTATTATGAAATAAAACAATATTTATTGAAAGTTTTTATTAAACTTAGACTTGTGTAAGTATAAATGTATTTTTTTATTTACGTAGTACTTAATACTTTGACTTTTTTTAACTCTTTAGTGCTGAATCCTGTGAACTGAAAAGTTAGTTGATTACTAATATTAAAACATGCTTTTTACAATTTTTTTAAAATCACAACTTTATTTTTTTAAAATAACAAGATTAGTTCACTATACAACTTATTAATGAAGGTAGTGTTGTATTATGATGTAATGTAGAATGTTTATTTTTAAATTTAAAAGCACCTCGCGTTTTGCAATGTTTTCCAAGCTTATCCTTAATTATAAATTACAAAATACGAACTCAGTCTTTCATTTTATAACTTAAAATTTTAAACTGTTAATAAAAAGTAATAGTTTAACAAAACATTATCTATGATTACGTAACAAGTTTGTCATAATTTGTCATTACTAACAGTTTCAATATTAAAAATAGTCTAATTACTAACTTTGTATAAGTACTTAAATTTTTAAAATTTTAGAGTTTGACCCAAATCAAGCGGTGAAATAATTGAAAATTAAAACATATAAAGAATTTGAACATCTTTTATTTTTTTCAATAATATCAACCAAAAATTGCTAAACTCAATATTAGTAGAAACTTTCTCAGATAAATTTACTAAAGAAAAACTGTGAAATTAGTTTCATGATATTCAAAAAATGGTTTAACTGATTAGTAAACAAACCCAAACTACGATGTTGGTACTTTTGCAGGAAACAAAATCATATTGATTTTAAACGACTGAAATCACTTATTCAAAAAAAAAGTTAAATTTCTGCCATAGTTTTTTTTTAATATTTTGAAAAAAGGCCTCAAAAGATCTTTAATATTCAAATCAAACATTTAAATACGAATTTAAAATGAATACGTAAGAAGAAAGGAAGTTTTTTTTTCTTTTGATATAAAATAAATAACATTTTTAAAGTTATGTGTATTCGGCAGTAGTAAGTGAAGGTGATGTACTTAAATATGATGCATTACAGACACGTTAAATTTAAGATGCTTTCTTGACTTAGTTCTAAGATACTCATTAGTATTCTATGATCATTTGTTTAACTGTAGTTTTAGTATAGTGTGATGTAGTTATATTATATCTTTGTGTATTTTACTTCATGTAAATAAAAGTTAGTTTTTTTCGTTTATTGTATTAATCTGCTATATTATTCTCTATTATCCGTAAAGAACTTCTCTTAACAAGATAATTATATCACAGCATAGTTTAACTAGAAACTTTAATTTTTATATTTTTGTGAATTTTCTGAAAAATAACTATTTATTGACGAAAAGGAAGGAATAGTGAACTTTCTGAAAAATAACTGTTTATTGACAAAAAGAAAGGAATAAACAAATTTCTAATAAGATAAAATGTTTAAATGTTTAAAAAGCATAAAAATACAAAAAAAATGTTTTTTGATGTCATTGCAACTTATTAACAAATTTAACAGTTAAATACCGTAAAGTGGATGTACATAAAACTATCACAAGGTGGTGTAATTGGTCTCCTTCTTTTTTTATTTACATTAACAACATTAATTCAAGCATTGACTTTAAAAGTGATATGAATTTAATGTGAAAATACAAAAAATTCTACTACGTCAAATATCTCTTTACAATCTACTTTAGATAATATCTACCAATGGCTAAAAACAAGAAAACTCGACTAAATCCTAACAATTGCAAAATTCGAAATATTAAGAAAAATAAATCGTTTGACCCGATTGACCTATTAATTCTTACGCTAAAATACAAACAGTTAAAGATTTTAGTTATTTAGTAAAATATACATTCTATTTTGTAAAATAACCTCATTTATTGTAAAACAAACTTAAAACTTTTCATTCCATTTCTAATACAGAACCACTTAGTATTAAATCTTTCTAATAGTTTTAATTGAGTTAATAAAATACTTTTTAAAAAATTTATAACTAAAATTAAGTTAAGAACTCTTCAAATGGAAAAACTTTTATTAAAAATTAAATAAAGTTTTTTTTCAATTGTGTAATTCCAACAAAACTTTAAACACCCTATTTCAAGCTAATAACATAGGATTACAGCTAAAATTTATTTATTTAAAATGCTGTTTGAACATATAATCTCTTGATGACGTTATATAAAATCACAATCATTCATATCTTAATAAAAAAATTCAGTTTGCAAATAACTATGAAATTGTAATTTTTTCCTTGTTTCGATAGTTTTTTAACCCGAATACTCGGACAATAAAACAAAAATTTTTTTTTTAACATAAGCATCAAAGTCTACTTTCAGAAGTTTTAAATCTAAAATGTTTTACCGTAACTATAGACATAAGGAAAGCGTCAAATATACATGAAGAAACTTTTACACGGAGATTAACTTTTGCAGAATGTAAAAAAGTAAATAATTTGCAAAAAAAAAACACAAAAAGTCCATTTAATAAAACCAAAGGAAACAAACAAGTTACCGATTTAGGGTAAGTGTTAGGTGTCACAGAAAAATAAAGAGAAGTAAAAAATAATTACAAAAATAAACTAAAAAATATTAAAAATAAAAGAAAAAAAAAGTAATTGTTTTGCTTATTGTTTTTTCCAGTAAAAAGTAATTAAGCATGTTTTAAGAATTTTTAAGCTTAAGATAAGTTATTTTAATAAAACTTTGAGCAACCTCTTTCAACTGAAAAGTTTGTAGCTAAACTTTGTTTACTTAAAAATTTTTAAACAGGTAAAAATTATAATTATATACTTTATACTAGTTATATTACTACATCGAACTAACCAATAAAATAACTTAAGTATGTTAAGTTTCAACAACGCTTTTTACTATTTGTAAATAATTTAGTTAATTTATATTTTTTTAAATATAAAACTAAACTTTAGCTAACATTTTTAACATAAAACGCTAATTACAAGTATAAAAGCAGTTTAGTGACTTTTCAAATAAAATTTGGTTAAAAGTTTAAATGTTCAGCATATAAAATAAAGGTAAAAAATAGTACATACAATAATTATACAATAGGACTACATTGCAATTTATTAATAGACAATTAGTTGTTTACAAATTTGGAATAATGATAAAAAATATTACAATTTTGAATAACCTATCGCTAATGGGGTGTTCTACTAATACAATGTTAAGGGCCTCGTTAATAACGCAAATATCGCTTTAACTTGTATAAAAGATGTCTCCAAAATAAAGCTTAAAATATAGTAAATAATAAACTAAGTTGACTTACTTACTGTTCACTAAAAGTTTAAAAAATAAGTTACTTATACTAATGTTAAATGTAATTCGAGTCAGTGATAATGAATATATTTACAAGGAAATTGCCAAAAAAAAAAGGTGATAAAAATACTAGACAACATTAAGCCAATGAATAGAGTTATTAATTCTTTTTAAAGATTATCATACATAAATCAAAGTAGCTGAAAAATAAGTGTTCATTTAAACTAAACTCATAAAGTGTTTTAAAAGCGAACTAAACTCGATAAACAAGATTTAAACCATTCACAACTAAGTGCAGCGAAAAACCGCCATGACTTAAAGTCAGTTGCTACGCAGCCAAAACTAAAAGCCTAGATCGAGCGTAGCGTTGCATATTAATACAAGATGCTCTCCCGAAAAGAAAAAAAACAATAGCATTACAAACCGTTGCTTATGTTCTAAATTAATGCACTGCATTTCACGGTCTCAAACTACATTGATTTCCTGCTCATTAAAATTTGTAGAAAAAAGCTGAAATAAATACAAAAATATTTTTAGAGTGTTTGAGAAAATATTCACGTAACATCAGCTATTTACTATCATAATCTATCAAGTTAACTATAACAAACTACTGATAATAAATAAGTTTTTATTAAAATTAGTATATTTAAACCATGGAGTAGTTGTTAAGACTAATAGTAAAGTACTTTATAATATCCTTTATAAACGAAAGTTGTTAAACCTTAAATATAAAAATTACACTTTTTCAAAAATTATGCCTAAATTTAAATATATTAAATGTTTAATTTAGTTATATTATGTTTAACTAAACACTAAGTAAAGAGTAAAGAGTAAAATATGACTTAAAATAAAATAAACTAAAAAAAATTACTAAATAACTTCTTTTCGGTACTAACTTTATATAAAAATTCGAGACAACAATTCATTTTGCAGTCTTTTTTATTTTTTCTGAACTAAAAATTTTTTAATCTACCCTTTTCAATAGTTTTTGTAGATAACTAAGAGATTTTTGTAAAATAGTAAAATTAATAAAATTGTAAGATTATGCGTCATAATAGGTAAATAAAATTACATGTACTATGCGATACTATTATTAAGTTGTTTAACACAATTTAAAGTATAAAGCTTAAGTACTAGAAATTTAAAGCATTAATAGCAATTTTAACAACAAGATGAAACTAACTTATTTAAACTTTCTTTAAAATAAAATTAAACAACAAAAACAAAACTTAGTAGCGAATTTACAACAATTTAAACAAATTAGAGTTATAAACAAATTTTTGTTTGCATAAACTTGGCTTATTAATTTCTATAAATATAGATTCTAAAACACTTAAATGATACATGTTACGTCCTTTACAAATAATTTAAAACATATTATCGTTATAGTTTTTTGCGCATTCTAAATTATTTAACGAATGTTTACCTCTATTGCCGATTGGCTTTTTATTGGCTTATCAGTCCCATAGATCATCCAGTTTCTAAAGGTGTTGGTCCCTTCTAATGTGGAATCGTTACGAAGTTCTCCCATTATACTCACTATAACAGTGGCATTTGTATTTACAGATTATATTGCATTTTTCTGGATCAGGAATGAAATCTTTAACAATTTAGTTAAGGGGTTTTCTGGTGGAATGAGTAATTCTTAAATTAACTTAATGCTTTTAATTTCTAGTACTTAAGCTTTATACTTTAAAATTTGTTAAAAAACTTTATAATAGTATCGCATAGTACATGTAATTTTATTTACCTATTATGACGAAGCCCGAATTTAATATAAGATGGTTGAAAATTTACTTAGAAAAAATTACAGAACTTGTAACTTAGAAAAAAAAGATCAATAGACAATGCACATTAACAGTAAATGAAGCCTCATAGAACCAAACTTATCCAAGTTTTAGATGTTTTATATATTTAAAAATGTAATTTAATTTTTAAATGAACAAGTTTAATAAATAATATGTAAGTATGTACTCCAACAGTTTACACTGCGAAAAAGTGATGATTTTAATAAATTTAACTAAACTTAAAAATTAAAGTTTAACTAAATTTTTTAAATTTTACACAAACTCAATAGTGTACTTTGCAATATTTAAAAATTGAATTTATTGTGTTTATAAAAGTAGTCTGAGTAATAAATAAAATATTTAGCAGTTTTATTATACATAAAATAACATAAGAACCTATTTTATACTCTACAAACCGTGTAATATTGGAAATTAAGAATTTTCAACAAACATGATCTTAATTTCACATAAGTTTAATATTTATATAAGGTTTTTACAATTTTATTTCTTAGCTAAAATTTAACAGTGTGTATACCATTGTATCACTAAATTAAGTTGATAAATTCTGTAAATATAAAGCATATAAAGCATAGTTTGCAGAATTCAGTTAATAAAAAACTAGATAATTTTCGTGTTAAGTATAAACGCGTAATAATATTAAGTCAAGTTTTAGTGTTTTATTAAATAAAGTGAAAAAATAAACTCGTCAATTTGTACATGTATTATAGGAATATCGCAAAACTTGAAAAATTTTATTTCACAAATGAAGTCTCTTAAATCTAATAAAGCAAATAATTATTACAATAATTTTGTTTTTAAAAAAACATTTTGTGTAAAAAAAAAATTATCATTCAAAAAATTAAAAGTCGGTGTATTTTAGCAACGAAACTTAAAGTAGTCAAAAATATTTATACTTAACTTTATTTCTACACTAACAATTTATAGTTACTAAACTTGTTTTAAATAATTTTTTATTACAAGTAATTTTATGTAAATTGAATACATTTTAATGGTTGGGTTATATTAATTTTACTGCTACACTTTAAGTTTTCGAAATTGAAAAAGTAGTTTCACTAATTATTTTTAGACTTTTTAAAATAAGATATTAAAATACAAAACAAAGATATTTTAATTATAAACAAAGTTTTATTAAACATACTTTATTGTTAATTTTTTAATGATAAATTTTTTCTTTTATATAACTTTATTTCATTAGTTGTATTAGAAAAAGATGTAAAAAGTATTAAGTAAATTATTTTTAAACTCGTGTACAATAAAAATTGATAACTTTAGTTAGTTAATTAAAATTTATTGATATTTTTAGCTCCTGCAACTTTACAAGGTAC
Organism: Thalia democratica; assembly: GCF_965202585.1. Classification (NCBI taxonomy): domain Eukaryota; kingdom Metazoa; phylum Chordata; class Thaliacea; order Salpida; family Salpidae; genus Thalia; species Thalia democratica. The sequence goes on from NC_139166.1 coordinate 82,819,593, forward strand.
TTAAGGGCTTTTCATAAATAAAAAGCTGTCAATTTTGAGACATTTTTGTTTAAATGCTTTAACAAAAAGGTTATTTGTGACGCATAAACAAATAAACCCTGAAGTGTCGCATTTCCATTAACTATATAAATAAAGAACATTTTGGGTAAATGTTAATTTTGTAGTTGTGGTAATTACGTTTGTTCCTTATGAAAATTGCATGAGAGCACAAAAATGCACAAGGGAAATAAATTTAATAAAGACGAATTTGCACCAAGGATCAATTTAGCATAAGTTCCAATTTTCCACGACAGTAAAAAATACAAAAAGAAAAATGAAAAAAAAAAGTTACTGACCGAGGCCAAGGGTTTGGGGTAACAGTGATAGTAAAAATGAATAAAAAAAAAATAAGTTTATTGAAAAACATAAAATGCTACCGACCGCGGGTTAGGGTAACAGCGATAGTAAAAAAAACTAAATTAAAAAAAAAAGATAATGAAAAAAATTTAAATAAGTTGAAAAAAAGGTAACCCGTGCAAAATTGTCTGATTGTGTTAAAAGTTTCTTCATGCAAAAGTATCTTTATACAATTTAGTAAACTCGTACAATTTTGTGTTCTCGTGCAATTTTGTACGCTCGGAAAACTAAGACAGCTATCCAATTATAAAACGTCGTCAAATATCCTCTATAACTTCGTTTGGTTTATAAATTTTTTTAGATAGATAAATCCTAAGAAAACTGTTTTTTAACTCTAGTAATTGTAACAATCTTCATATAGAAAAAAATAAAACATCTAAGCTTTAAACATCAGGTTTATAAATTATATTTGTGTTGCATGTAAAAAAATTATACTAGTTTTAAAAAATAGTTAGTGAAAAATGGTTTTAGAATAAAAATAGTATTGTGAAGTTATTCACAATTGATCTCATTAAAGTTTAAAACTACTAACTATTGGCAAAATTACAAAAACAAAAGTAATTACCACAAAAGTATATATTAATCCGAAGTATTAGTACTACAGCACTTTCATTAAATATGCTTAAATTAAAAGAAAACCAAGGAAGGATAGTTTACTAAATAAGTGAAATACTCAAAATGTAAAATAAAAGAAAAGAATTGTAAATTAATAAACAGAAATTTTATTAGTTTAAAGATAAAATTATGTGAGTAAAACTAAAACTGTTATTATTTTTCTCATTAAAGTATTTTTGCGACATGTTTCCTAGTGATATAAACAGCAAAAAGCAAAATTACATAAAGTTGCTTCAACGTTCGCGAAATAAACGAAATTAGTTTAAAGAACTTATTTAACGTTTAAAATAAATTTTATTTGTAAACTTTAAAACGCTAACACATCGGTTAAACTTATCAAAATAGTACGTATACAATAAATTGATTTGCATTAATGTTAAAGTTTGATTACTGTTATTAAAATATAAAAATAACTTATAATATTTAACTAAAAAAATACTTGTGTGTAATAACAAAATCAGTAAATTCAATCAACTTATATAAAATTTATAACAAAACTTTTTAACTGAACAACAATACCATAAACAAAAGTATTTGAAAATTAAGTTTTGTTTTCATACAACAGCAATTAATACTTGGTAGAACAATTGCAGTTTTTTGTTAGTTTTTAGAAAATAAAGATTTAAAATTTTTAATGCATCAAAAAAAACTAAGAAAAACTATTTGTATTTTGGTTATTTGATTTTTTTAAATTAAGTGTAAGTTAGTTTAAAACTATATTTTCACAAACGACAATTTTTTTTATTTAAAAATAATAGTTTTTACTTATTTCTAAAGTTTAAGTTATATATTCTGCCGGTTTAGGCGGTTTAAAGTAGAACTGATGAAAAGAAGCAAAGTATAAACATTATCTAAATTTTTTCATATATTGTAGCTAAAAGTTTGTGTTTATTACGAAATATGTAACGACAAAATAACTTTGTAACTAATACTACAAATATTTAATTACATTTAGAACTAAACTTTTTACCTTTAAACCTAAAGTGAAATAAATAAACTAGATTTTAATTCATTTTTATACTAATTACTAAAAATTAATTCTAAAGTTTATGGTTCAGATATATAAAACGACCTTTCGGTCATCGGGCCTCACGTAAAAATTAAAATAATTTCTAAAACTGATTGAAATAATGTACTTTTATGCCAAGTACAAATATGTTGTAAAATTATTTTTTAAATTTTGTACCAACCATAGTTTTTACTATTTTGTGTTTCCTTTTCGATTCTAGTAGAAACATAACTTTAACCATAGAATAATCCATAACTATATCTTTGAATTTTATAAAACCTGTTTTAAAGAGGTTTCTAAATGTCTTGTCATAGATAATGATAATTTTTCAAAACAGTCAAAATTTTTTTTATAGAAGTTATATTAGAGAGATCGTAGGTATGTTTCGATACTTAAAAAAACGAACGTATCAATATTTTGTTAATTAATCGAAGTGGATGGTTTCTGAACTGCAGTTGACCATAACCACGATACTATTAGTGATTTACTATACTGTAATGACTATAGTTATAGCCTGCATTACCTTGTGGATTAAAATATTGAAATTGCTGAATAGTTAACCATGGCTTGTTATCGCTGGATAGTTGTTGAAAGTTGGGTTGTAACTGTTAGCTTTGTCAGATAGCAAGTGTTTAGTAGTTTGTTGTATGTTTTGCTTGGATGTTAAGCGGCTTCTATGTTAGTTTAAAGAACTTTTATATCCTTAAAAAAAAAATAATTTATGAAATGTTTGAAATAGTTTTTAATTAAAGTTATTAAAGTTTAATGGTTTAAATGAAACATTTTTATTATAAGTTTTTAATTTTTTTATTAAGTTTTTGGACAAAAATTTTGTACCACATGTGTTAAACTTAAGTCTAAATATATTCATCGAAAAACTTTTAATCATTATATAAATTTTTATTATCTTTACAGTGCAATTGAAATTCTAGTAATAAATTATTAAGTTAACGTGGAATTTTTTTATTTTATAAATAAATATACTTTTTAAAGCATTTATAATCATCATGCTTAGCTAACATTTTTTTTTGTTTATTAGTTTTTTAAACTTATACATTTTAAAAAGAAATTGTTTAAAGTCTAATTTTTATTTAATTCTGAAATTTAAACCAGTTTTAAATTTCCTTATTAAGATGCTAATTATTTATAATTCCAGGATATGCAAACATATTTTTTTATTTATTGGTGGTCATTTGATTTGCTATACTACAGAACGTATTACATAGTTTTATTAATAAACACAAAATACTTGGATATAAGTTTTGTGGTAGAAATTGAAAAACAAAAGGTTTGTTTGTATCGTCGCAATATCGTGTCGGGAATATTTAACAATTTGAAGTGATTTAAATCTGACAAATTATATCAATTATTCTGCGTTAGAAAGCGAAGATAAAGTTAAATAGTAGGAAAGTAAATGAAATAATTTATAAATATGATAACGCTTAAACGTACGAGTTAACGAGCTAAATGAGTATATCAATTGTAGTTAAACTCTATTAATATTAGTCAAACTAAATATACTGAAGAATATATAAACTTCAGTATGGTTATATCACACACGGTAAACAAAACCTAGCTTTATTTTGTAAGCTAAATTTTTTAACTCAAATTAAATTTTTCACTAAAGAAAAAACTAAAAATTGAAATTTATTTTTTGGATTTACTAATTAACAATAATATCCAAAACTACTTACTGGTGAACATTATAAAATAAATTAGTTTTAAGTTTGTTTTGAAGATTAACTTACCTCAGTCGGTTTGGTGATAATAAAACAAGTTAAAATATTTCTATCTAACCATAATTTTATAATAACACCACCTATCACTTGTAAACATCGTTTACACTAATATTTTTAATCTAAATACTAATAAAACGTTTAGTATTGAGTAATACGGTCTTATAAGAGCTGAATATTTTAAACAAATTGATTAGTTGAGAAATGACCCTAATATATTTACATATAAAAAGGAGAGGATATTAAAACTGTTATTTTTTGAAATAATTTTAAAATTAAGTTTTAATTTTCCAAAGAAGCTTTTACATACTACTAGTCTTTTGGAGTAGGTTGAAAAATTTCAATTATAAAATTGGTTTTGCATTAGAAGTTATAAAAATGGATTTTCGATTTTTATACATAAAAGATAAATTTATTTACTTTATTTAATGGAAAATGAATAAAAAAATTTAGACAAAATTCTACACACAGACTAAACACGTTTATTGTTTGTTAGTTTTCTTAACTGGATTTGTTTTTATACGCATTTAAAAAAAAAAAAGGAATTTTACACATAAATAAATACAAGTTACCTTGTGTGCTAATAAAGTACTTTTATTATTAAACATTATGACTTTAAGTTTTATTCAAGTGATCATTATTGTTCTTTTCACAACTTCTAAACTAATTACTTTCAAATTGAGTTTGTTTATAAGTCGAAACTCGATGGGAGTGTTTGCGAATTTAAATTAAAGTCTGATGTAAAAGAAAAAAATAATTTCAGTAATTATTTTCTTATTTCATAAAAAAACTACTAAGTCTAATATATATTTTTAGATCATTTTTACGAGAGTTTGAGTTTAAATATGTTATCGAAAATCTGATGATATGTACAAAATGAGTTGTAGGTTGAATTTGTTACTATATCTAATTTAAGTGCGAACGTATGCGAGATTTTTCTAATGACGTCACTGAGTGTTAACTTGCAACAAGTTAACTTTTAATTTATAGGTTATAGTGAGTCAATTTTAAACATTTAGTATCTGCCAGTAGGTATAACTTAGCCTTACGTCAGAAGTAAATTTATTATAATTTTCTTAATTAAACTTTTTCCTTTATATTCATGTAGTTTAAATGAGCATTTTTGTTTTACTCATAGTTAATTTAATGGACTGGTGTTTGACTTTTTGAGTGGTGCTCCTTAAAAAAGAAATGTTAGATATTGTGTACCCAACTAATGTATAAGCAAAAATAAATTGATTTTCTTTAAATACTCTTCCTTTGTTGTGATTTAAATGATCGGCGTATTTTATTTTACAAATTCATAATGATTTAACAAATATGCCTTATTATAACTTGAACATGAAAGCCCTTATAATTATGAATTAATTTCTAAAAAAGCCATTCAAAATTTATAAGGGATTTCATTAACTACAAGTTTTGATTATTTTAGTAAAATTTGCACGGGTCAGGTCTTAAATAAAAGTAATTTAGATAAAATAAAGCTTGGACCATTTAAAATAGTCATAATTAAGTCTGTTTTTTTTTTTTGCTACATTAACAGTAAGAAAATTTAGGGTCTTTGATATTTACAATCGGGCATATTTGTAAAAATATTATGAATTTGAAATACGAAAACACCAAACTTTAAAAACACAGCAAAGTAAGAATATTAAATATATTTTATATATATTGGCTTAAATATCGGATGGAGTAACAATATTCAATAAACACTTATTAACGTTATTTTAAAAGTTATAAAGTTGTTCCATCGCATTTAGCTTGAATTTTATTTTTAAGTCGCAAAATTTTACTTGTTTTTTACATGAGTAAAATAAAAACGATGATAAGATATCATAATCAATAAGTATAATTTTAATATTAATGTGAATTAAAACAAGTATGAAATTATTTAACTGATTACAAGTAAACACTTATTGACGCCAAATCTCATAATTTTTTCATAGCACTTTGCTTTATTTTCACTTTACTTGTTTTTTAATTTTATCATGTGTTAAGACAGATTCAAAACCCCGAATACTCTGGAAAGAAAACATAAGTTACTTTTCGAACCTATTGCTTTATTAGACATTTTTAGAAAGTAAAAGTAGTAAAGACTAAGTTTTTTAATACTATATTAAAAAACTACTATATTTTTAAGACTTTGTGGAGTTGATTAGAGAACAAATAATATGTTATAGTTACCATGTTAATAAACAAAAACAGAAGAAAAACTTTACTAAATATATTGTTTCACTTTTGTAAGAAGCCTGAATTCAATACAACATGTCTAAAAATTAAAATTTACTAAGAAAAACTTACATAACTTGAGAAATATAGTAAAAATTAAAGAAGATCAATAAACAATGCACTTTTAAAGTAGCTTAAGCTTATTACATAAGGGAAATAAACTTTTTAAAGTTTTTATAAGTTTATTTTTTTAAATTCAAATTTTTATTTTTTGAACTGGGTAAAATTAGATGTTTCATATTTCAAAAAATGTAAATTTATCTTTTTGAAAATAAACTTAACAAATAACTTCTAAGTATATACTACAACAAATTATACTGGCAAAAAATGATGATTGTAACAAGTTTAGCTAACCTTGGAAATTAAAGGTTAACTAATTTTTTTTTTTAAAGTTTCGCAAACTTACGTAGTGCACTTTGAAAAATTTAATGATTAAACTTATGATGATTTTATTATTAGTCTGCCTAACAATTACACTATTTAGCAGATTTTTTTACTTAAAATAATAAAATACTTAGTTTTTATTATACACTACAAGCAGTCTAATATTGTGTGTTAAGAATTTTTTAACAGACATGATCTTAAGTGCACATGAGTTTAATACTTATTTAGATTTATTACAATTTATTTTTTTTAAATAAAGCTAAACAATGTTTATCCCAATTGTATAACTGAGTTAAGTTGATAAGTTTTATAAATATAAAACAAATAAAGCATAGTTTGCAGAATTCAGTTAATAAAAAACTAGATTTTTTTCGTGTAAAATAGAAACGTGTATCAAAAACTAAAATATTGTGTCAAATTTAAGTGTTTTATTATAAAAAGCGAATAAATAAACTCCTCAAATTGTATACATAATAAAGGAAATTTGCTAAACTTAACATTTTTTTTTCACAAATAAAGTCTCTTAAACCTAATGAAGCGAAAAATAAGTACAATACTTTGGTTGTTAAAAAAAACATTTTGTGTAATAAAAAAAAGTTATTATTCAAAAAATTTAAAAGCGATGTTTTTTAGAAACGAAACTAAAAGTAATCAAAAATGTTTATAGTTACGATAAAATGCGTCAAGTTGATATGAAACTTAAATTTTATGCATCGGAAAATTCTTTTTTGCAACATTAATTTATAGGGACTGAACTTGTTTTAAATATTTTTTTCGCAATACGTTTTATACAAGCTGAATTTATTTTAATAGTTGGGTTATGTTGATTTTATTGCTATGATTTTAGTTTTCAAAATTGATAAAGTAGCTTCACTTAGTATGTTTAAATAAATTATTAGTAGATACAAAAGTAGCCTTTTTTATTTATGCTACTTTAATGACAAGTTATTTCCTTTAATCAACTTTATTTGCATTAGCTGGAGTAGAAGTACTTGTAGAAAGTATTAATTAACATGTTATTAAATTTGTGTATAATATATATTATTAACTGTATAAAGTTAATTAAAACATAATGATATTTTCAACTCATGCAACTTTACACTATAAGACTAATAAAAGTTTTTCTAACCACCAATAAATGGCTTATAACTTTGCAACAAGTTTTTTTTGTCACAAGCAAAGGTTCCTTGTGACGTAAAAACGAAAAGTCACGAACTGTCGCACTTTAATAAAATATATAGTTAAAGAACATTTCGGTTAAATGCTGATTTAAAAAGTGTTGCTTCATTCTTTTATATCTTTTCAAAGCCTTTTTATAAAGCCAAATAAATTTTTATGGTTATTTAAAGTTTTTGTACTCAAAAATTTTATCCGTGTTTTGTAAATTTTTCAAAGTTAAATAATTCTACTTAAAAATGATTATGTTTTAACTGTATTTATATAAGTATGTATACAAAAAAATGTAGTAAAATCACATATTGGAATACCCTTACTATATATTAATACTAATATAATGAATTTTTGCATAGTTTTTATCGAGTTTATTTATAACTTAGTTAGCAGCAAATATAAAACTAAATTTCAGACATTTACTCTTTAAATTAGTGAAAATATTGTTAAAAGCTCTCTAAATTACTATAGTCGATTATGAAAATTGTTAATAACTAATTAACTTGAAGATTTTTTGTGAAAATTCCTTGTTAATCATTCATAATAATCGTTTTTAATTAAAAAACGGTTTAAATGAAACTCAGTAGCTCATCTATAAATCACATATAAGTAGCTTTAGTTGACTCAAACCCATAAATTGTAATTAACATTTTGCTATAAAGTTGTTATTGTTCTTACATCAAAAATAATAATAATCTTAATTACCTCTTGACGTATAATCATATTACTTTAAAAACTTATTGTTTTTTATTTTATTAGAAAAATTATTTAGCTTTACTTTTTTAGGTTCAAACTGCATGAAGTATGCAATTAGCTTTATCCAAGTAAAGGTTTAATATCAGCTATCAGTTTTATTGGATGTGTGTAAACATTAAGTATATATTTTAATTAATATCACTTCTTTTCAGTAATCTTAAATTTAAGTTAATTTGCCCGAATTTCTTCGGGCTCTAAAAATTCTAAACATTGCTTTAAAATAGTTTTAATTATCTACACTAAATTGATTTTGTATATATAGCAAAAAGTTAACGTGGCTTCTTGTGTGTTTTTTGCTTTTTACGTCACGATGAAACTTGTTGCAAAAATAATTTATTTTAACAAGTAATTTGGAAAACAAAATTACTCGCATAACTTTACGAAGATTTTTCTTCTTTGTTTTTATGCAACAATCTTTAGTCTTTTTATATGCTTTGCTAAACACGTTGTCAATTTCAATTGATTGATATTATTCTGCTCTCTTTTTACATTTACTTTTTAATATTTTTTAATTAAAACATTTTGCTTCATCTTTTGTTTTCTTGTTTTAGAATGCTGGTTTTGTTAAATCGCTTCCATTAAATAAATGTCAATCTTTATTTTCAATTAACTTGTAGCAAAATTACTTCAAGTTCATTTATTTTGATATTCATCAACCTACGGTAATATATACGATATTTTTTTTGTGCGATAAAACAAAAACAACGTTTTAATTTATTTTTAAACACTGAAAAAAAATGTCAAATCTCCTAAAGCAGATATATGAATTTATAATAGACAAAAATGTACTTTTTCTAGTGTGTATAAAACTAAAGCTTACATAAACATAACAACTTAAAACAAATACTTGTTTTATCAAATATACTAAATAACTTTCACACGAATAAAACTGCTGAAGTTTTAGGCTTTTCTTTTTGTAAAGCTAAAAACGCTTCTGTTAAAATCATCAAGAGCATTAATTCAAGAGAACTAAATCAATTCAGACTGACTAACTACAAAAAGTTTTTATAAAGCTAACACTTACAAAGATATAACAACTTTTCAGTTTTAAAGTAAAAATTAAGTTTTAAAATATAATTTTTTTTGGTTTTATATTAATAGAACAGCTTAAACTAAAGTCTTTTACTGTTGCAAAGCTATAACTGCTTCTGTTTAAATCATCAAGAACAACTAAATCAACTCAGGCTGACTAAGTACAAAACATACATAATTTACAACTTTTAAACTCTCTCGAGATAGAAGTTACGTTGATTATATCTTGACGAAAAAGTTTTATTTATATTAATGCAAGAAAAAAAAGTCTTTCTAAAAAGTAAAATTTCAATTAGAAAAAAAAATGAAGTAAATTAAAACAAGTTTTTTAGGTGATTATTTTTATTTATTTTTTAGTTCAAAAATAAAACAAATCAATTTTTTTGATTTCTTTAAAAATATAGTTAGAAAAACAAAGTTTTTAGTAAAAAAAATACTTTAAGAATTAGAGATACTTTCTTGATATGCTTAAATAAGAATGTGCTTGTATTTTAACAGTTAACAGCTACTAGTAAATGGAAATGAACAAGGGTATTATTAATTAAAAAAAAAAACAGTTTGAAGTTATTAAATTTATTGATTTAGTTACGTTGAAATATACTTGCTAAAGCGCACCTATTGATTTTAATTATTTATCAATAGATTAATTTTTGTTGTGTCAAATAAAGCCTTTAAGATTTTAAAAGTTAATTCAAAGCATAACAATTTTTAATTTATCAAAAATTGTATCAGATTTTAATTTATTTTATAAATGATTAATGCTTGTATATACAACCTCTACGTTTATTTAAATTTTTATTGTTTATAAACATTTTTTCATGATGTTTCAATATGAAAACAAAAGTTTAGCGTGCAATTTGATTCTTCAATTAGAAAAAATAGACAGTTTTAAACTTAAGTAAATTCAATAATATAAATAAGTTCAAAAGTATTTGCCTCGTATATGATTACTCATAGAACTTATAAAAAAAAGTATGATTTTAACAAATAACACATAAAAAACATCTAACCTAATTCAATACGTATTACTATTTTACGTAATGAAAAATTTATGTTTACAAAATTCAATAAGAAAATATTAAAATAATTTTGATTTAATAGTCAATGGTATTATGGACTAAACTTGTAAAAGAACTTAGTATAGTTAAAAATGGTAAATTATAAGCTGTAAAACATTTGTAATTTTCAAATGTTCTACTGGTATTATGTAAGCTTTTGTAACAAACACTGTGATATCATATAACAAATTAACTTGTCAAACTTGTGACATTTCAGGCTTTAATACTACATGCATACGTTAGACTGCTATTTAAACTAGAAATATAGAGCTTAATGTTTTGTTAACTTAAAAACAAATTTAATCTTTTAGCTGTATGAAAATCAATTGTTTTTGTAACTAAATGTTTTAAAAATATGAATGAAAGTATATATTTTCATTTTTTTATTATTCATACGTATTTAATAACCATTATATAGCTTTTGTTTTAGAATAATTTAGAAGTTTAAGAAAAAAAATTGAAAAGTATTTACAAATTAATATTTTGATGAAAGTTCATGTTTTTCAATATATTCAGCCTTAAATACTATTTTTTAACAAATACTTATTTTATACTAGTAACTAGACATTATTTAGGCTCTACTAAAAATACAAAATAAAACAGCACGTTCACTTTTTATTTCTCTAAGTTATACAAGTTGTTTTTATTGTTAAAGTTTTCTTAGTTTAAAAAAGCAGTGTCATAGTTTTAGTTAGTTTGCTAACCCCATATTTTTGTTGATATGTTAACATAATTTCTTTGGTGCTGCAAAAAAAAAACAAACAGCTTGCTTTTTAAACTTATAGCTGTAAAATATAAGAAAAGTATTCGATTAACTTAAAATTAAAAGTAAGTATCAAAAATAATGAAACAAATGTACTTTGTTTATAAAAAAATTAGAAAACTTTTTTTATAGTAATATGATAAATAGGAAGATGTATTACAAGTACTAAAAGAACAATAGTTTAATGTGAAGAACATTACTGTTTTTTTTTCTTTGTTTTATAACAACGTCTTTGTCATACGTATTAATTTTAAGACTTAGTTTTATATTTTAACACTATAGTATTTATTGTGATTAATATTTTAGTATGATATTCTCTAGTTAAGTTAAATATATAATTTACTTATCATTTTTTTGCAATATATGTTTAAAATGTATAGGTATGACACATTAAAAACACAAATTTTTGTTAAGCTTGGCTGTTGTAAAAAGTTTGAACAGTTAAATACTCAGCAGAAATAAAACATCTTAAGTTTTAGAATGTTTTTGTTATCTGTTGTTTGTTTGATTACATAAGCAATTTGTTATGAATTTATAGTGCTGTAGCCGCCAAGGTGTACACTTGTGCACACGAAAATTTTTTGTGGTACACGAAATTTTGGTACACGAAACTAATTCAAGGATGCACGAAATTTTAATGGTGTTTAAAATAGTTAAACTAAATGAATTTTTTATTAAAAGTTTTATTTGGTAATTTCGAGTGATATGTTCAACATTAAAATTAGATTTAGCCTTGATGCTATAATTTGAGTTTTGTTTATTTATTCTTCTACCAATTGACCATTTTAGTATTTTGAAGGCAGATATCAATTTAGTATAAAACATTTTTTTTTTGTACCGTATAAATTTATAGTAAGATTCACTTCTGAGTTACCTTTAGTTGAAAAAAAATTAATACTATTCATAAAAAAGTCGCTATAGAAACAAATTAATATTTAAATATATTTGGGTCTAGCATTAAAGATACTAAAGAATATTTTTGCTTTACAGTTTTTTTTTAGTATATAGTTTATTACTATTTACATTTATTTTATAAAATATTTTATTAAGCAAAAAAAAAATTAAAAAAAAAATGTTAATAATATTAACACATAAATTACACAATAGCGACTTCTTAAAAAACTAGAAAAAAATATTACATTTTATGAGATAACATTTTAAGGGTATACTGTTTTACAATATATATAAAATTAAATACACTCTAGATTAGAACTTATTTGACTAAGTTGTATAAAGTGTTTGTTGATTAAGTAATAAAAAATGTAGCTACTTTATTTTATTTCTTACTAGAACGTTTGTTAGTAAACATGTTTGGTCTATAATTTTAACGTTGTACAAATGTATAAAATCATAATAGATTGTTTAACAGTTAGTCAAAAAATTTAGTATCTATTGTATTAAGATAAATGATTTTGACTTAGAAGTACTACAATTAATAAACTTATAACAATTTAATTCAACTATTGTTTCACACTAGTAAATAAACGTAATACTTGTTTTGTAAGAAACTAATTTCTCTTTCACATATTCTAAAATAAAAAAAATAAAATGATTAATAAAATTATTTTATAGTTAATGTTCAGTTTTAAATAAAACTAGTTACTTTCAGTAGATGTCAAGTTAAGTAGAAGTAAGAAGATGTAAGTTGATGTGTTTTTTCATCTCAGCTGGTTTCAGCTGTACCAATTTTAAATGTCACATGAAAAGATATCATAAAAACTTAAAACGTTTTTTTAACGTTTTACTTAAAACCAAGTTATATGAAATATGAACTAATTACGTCTCTACATGTTTACACGCTAAATATTAAAAAAAAAGTTATTAACTTTTTTCAAGTATAAGCTGCAGTAAAGTTAAGGTTAACAATTAGATTTATAAAAGTTTAATAGCATGTAAGAAGTCGGTAATGTTACATTATTATTTATTTTCTGTATAATAACTTGGTCCCAAAACTCATTTATATGTTTTTAAATTTTTTTTTTTTATCTATTTTGTTTATAAGAACGCTTATGGCTTTATTTTTTTTCAACTAATATATTTTGATAAACCCAAAGTTGTCTAAACGATAAAAATTTATAATTAAAAAGCTATACAGAGTTACAACTATAAACATTTATTGATCATTAAAAATTATTTTTAATTGTCTAGAATTTTATAAGGACATATTGATATTAAATCATTAAATATAAAAGTTGATGTCACAGTAGCATAATCACAAACATTTCATTTATAATTTTTATATAAATTATAGCTTATTTGCAGTTAATTGTCTTTATTGTATAGGATAGTTTGATACCGCGAAAAGCGGTGTTTGCAAATTTATAAGACTTACAAACTTTAAGTTAGCACTTACATACTTTATAATTAAAAGTATGTATGGTATTTTAAATACTAATTTCTATTTTTTAGTCAACTTTATGTTGATTAATAAACATTAGTTGAAAATCAATGAAAGCGACTTTTGTTTGAATTTGCTAATATTTTTTATATAAGATTTGTTTTGTTGTGTTGCAAAAAAATATAATTTTATAAAAAAGTAAAATACTAAGTCTACAATAATAATAAAAAGTATTTTTTTTTTTAATTAATTATTTTCAAAACACCAATAGTTTACTTTTTTGTTTTCATTAACACTTAAATTAATTAATAAAATCATTGACGTAGTTTAAATTACTCGCAAATGTAAATTAATTTTATATTAAACAAAGTAGTGAGTATTTTTGTATGTGTCAAAACTAGTTGAACGGGTAATTTTAAGCATAAAGCTGCTTGAATTTAAACTAATTTAATATTTAATATGTGTAACATCCTGGAACAGACCTATATAATATATTATTTTTTCAATAAATAGAAAACCTTTAAGTGTACTTTTTTGACGACTTAAAATTTTGTCATTAAAACATTTATAATTTTTTGTGCACTAATAATTTAAAAGTTAGAATTTTCGATGATTTTAACCAAAAAAAAATTTTATTCGTTGTTTGAAACTTATAAATATTTTAGTGGTTATCATATTAGTTTTACAAATTATAGTCCTTTTTATTTTTTTTAGTACTAGTTTAAAAAAGTTTATAAGTCAAAAATATATTTTTTTAGTTTATATTAATTAGATTACGATTGTTAATTAAAATCGTTTTTTTTTTGTTTTAATAACAAATGAAGTCGTATTAATTTGCTGTAAATTAAATCATTAATTTTTTTTTTGAATTTTGTATAAATCGCTTTATTTCAGTAAAAAAGTTTTTGTTGTTTGCAGTTAATATTTCAAAATTTTAAATTTTTTAGCACTTTTTAAGAATGAATTTATTTATCCGACAAATTTTTAAAACCCCCTAAGAGGTTGAGAAACTCTGATATATGAAACGTTTTTATCCTATCTACATAGTTTTAAGTTTGTACACTGTTGCAAAAATCTATAATTACATGTGTGAATAAAGTTTTTGCGTTATTATTTTTTTAGTAGGCTGCATACAGTTTTAAATATCAAATACAATTCATGACAAACTGTTAAAAAATACAGTAAAAAATATTTGTATAGAAAATGTAACTTTTTGTTGAGTACATATTTTTTTAAAATTACATAAGTATGTTATTTATCTAAGTATAGTTTTTTATCGCAGTTTTACAGTTAACAATGTTAATAACTGACAATACTTTCTTTCCTTTGTTTCAAACGAAGTTTGTACTAATTTATATCCATATTTGGTTTGTATCCGTTTTTGTAGTTGTACGAAAATGTAACAACAAACAAAATATTATTTTTAAACAACTTTAAAATATATTTACAAAAATAACTATTTTTTTTTTTTTAAGTTTGAAAACTTATTCAAGTTTAGTTTAAATAATTAATAAATTAACTTATATATTTAAAAATAAAACTGATTGTACAAATTTATTGTAGACAAGATGTTTACATTTTATAGTTTTTTAAATGCATTTTTGCCATACTAATTACATGAATTAATGTTAACTAGTAACAAGCTTAAAGCATTACAACCTGTTTTTACATACGTTACATACTGTTAACGTTTTATTTACTATAAGGTTCCAAAAAAAATCATCATTTATATTTCAAAATAAACATTAACAATTGTTTTCGAAACAACTTAGGTTATTACATTTAATATTTTTGAACTCTATTTTACTTAACTTGCGTATTAGTTTGAAGTAGGATTGTTAAGTCTTATATCATTTTAAGTTTATGATTTTTTATCAGCTGGTTTAGCTCGAATTAATTGTAAGGAACAGATTAGCTGCTTTTAGCTAATTGTAGAAAGTTTTAAATTATTTAAGGATAATAAATTACAAAGCATTTATAATTTTACATCATTGCAGTAAATTAGTTGATTCTTTGTTTTTCAAATTAGAAAATAGTTTTAATAACAATTGACAAATGATAGAAAAATAACATTTAGCATATTTGTGTGAGATAGGTGATCAGGTGGCAATCAAGTTTGAAAACTGTAAAAACTATACGGTTTCTAATTATTTATTCAAACAAATTGTTAAACAATGCAAAACAGTTAAAGTTTAAACACATTTTCTACCAAATGTTCATCTGTAGAAAAGGGAAGAAATATCAGACTTGCGAATAATTTTTTAACTAGGAAAAAACATTACAAATAACTAATTCTCATTTCCACTATATTAAATTATAAAAAATAATTTTATAAATTCCATGCGTTTAAGAATTCAAGGAGGTTGAAAATACATCCTTTTTTAACTAACTAATTTACGTTAAATTTTAGTTTCACTATTTATCAAACTTTAAACTATATTTACTTCAATTTAATTTAATATTTTTACCGTATCTCTAAAATTGACAATGCATTGAACTAAGCTATATATTACATAAGTTTAATGTTTTAAAACATTTAATGTAATTACTTTTAAATAGTTATCGACTTAATGAAACATATGTAGAGTAGATCTTAAAGGATATACTACAGCTATAAATACTTCAGTGTTGAAGTGTGTAATAATGTTAAAAACGACTTTAATTTATATCATTCCTTATGAAACATATTATTTAAAATCATTATTAAAGCATTTTGTCTGAACTGGTAATATCTAAAATCTCTAAATCTGAAGTATTTAAGCTTTCTAATATTTTAAAAAAGAATAAAGTTTCTTATAAATTTATCAATTCCGTACGTATTTATGAAAAACACAACAGCTGTTGACATTTAAATGTATATTTTCAAGTATTTCTATTTTCTATATATTTTGTTTAAATGTAACAAGCGATAAAAAGAAACATTTTACTTTTTATGATGTATGATGAGGCTAAAATGCTTTAGTTTCTTTTTTTATCTTAAATTAGTAGAACTGTTGAAAAAATATGTAAAACTATTGTTATTACTTTCATAAATTTCCTAGATTGAATTAATAATGAAATTCATTGAAAAACTTCAAATTAATAATTTAGGACATATGTTTGTGGAAAAAATTTTTAAGTCTACGTAACTTGCTTTAGTTTTACATTTAAACTTGCGTTTATTCTATTAGTAAATTTAAAAACGAAATCAAATACTTATACTAGTATTTATAAAAGATGTTTATAATCTTTTAATTAATAATTATTTTAAATTGAAGTGCATGCAGTTGTTTGCAATCAGAAGTTATTTCAATAAATATATTTCAATAAAAAAAAAGTATAATTGTATTTATAAATTAATTACTAATTACATTTGTTGATGTTTTTATTACTTTATGGATTTTATAAAACTTTAAAAATAAAAGTTAAAGTAATCAAGCTAATTGTAAAATTTACAAGTAGTCTTAAGTTTAAAAAATAACGTTTAAAATAGCTTATGTTTAAAAATGATATATTTTTTTATATCGTAAGTTTAGTATTAATATTTTAAGTTAAGAGTCTGTTATTTAATTTTACGAAAATTATAAAACTCCTTAAAATTAACTCACCATCGAGTTTATTAATAATACTGTTATATTATTTGTATGAAAGTTTTAATGAAATCAATAGATTGGTTAGATAGATGAGCTTTGATTATAAATAGGGAAATATTTATTAAAGTAGTTGAAGTTGACCTAGAAGGCTACAACTAAGAATAAATAGACCTTTAGGACTTAAAGGTTTCGCAATCATCTCCAAGTGTGATTCATTGATCAAATATTAAATCGATTTGTTACTGGAGTGACGTAAGAAGTAAATGTTATTTACAATTTCTAGCTCCTTAAGAAATATAACCATATACAAAATAATTAAACATATACATCGTCTATTCATAATTTTAACGGCCAAAACCGGCTGAGAAACAATTATTAATCTAAATATCAAAATATAATACAACATCGAACTTAGAATAAGACGCTACTTTTAGTTAAATGTAAGGTAAAGTAGAGTTTCAAAACTTTTAAAGCGTAATGTTAATAATAGTAAAACTTTCAGAACATTATTTGTATTATGTTTTCTCAGAATTAAAGTTTTAAATTACTTTTGATTTTGTTCTAAAGATTTCAAAAGTAATTATCATTAACAAAATAGTCGTACAACATAATAATGCAGAACAGATAGTGCTGATTTTCAGATCATTATCAGATAAACTGATTTGTACATACATTATAAATATTTAATAAAAACCTATAAATTAAAAAAATTACCTCGTAATAGTAAACTACTAAACTAATCTTTTTTTTCAACCTGGGTTTAACGTCCTTTACACTTAGTATTTAAACACAGTGATAATTACTAGATGAAGTGTTATAATTTAGTTAATATCGAGGGATTAAAATATTAACTGTTAAAAGATCTTTAACTATAACATCTTTTAAAAAAGACCTTCAATTATGTCAGGTTAAAACTTTTTTGGTCTAAAATAAAATTATAGTATTGTAATATAAACCAATTTTTGGATTATTTGTAACTAATTCAATGTCGAACTAATTTTTCTATCTCAATTTAAAGAACAATAAATTAACTTAATATTTCTATTAACTTTATACATTTAATTAAAAAAACTATCATAATTGAGGATTTACCCAAATTTATTTATTGAGTAAAATATTCTTATAGAAATAGTTTATGATTCATTAAGTTTGTACTTTTAAAATTTTTAAACTGTGTTTCTAAACTATTTTGAAGTTTTGCTTGCAACTAATTTTTTGCAAAGTATGAATACATTTTTCAAATAAATACTTAAATTTAGTATAGATAATTCAATTTTATATTATAAAATCTAAGTTAAAAAATTAAGCTCATCAAAATTTTTCAATGTGTTCTTTTAATAATAGTTTATTTAATCGAATGCAGTTTTCAATTCTTTGAGAATTATATTCTGACTAAAAAAACTGATAAAATTAGTTTTTAACAAGTTTTAAATTTTCTAATAACTAAATTGTTTAAAGCAGATATAAGGAATTTTAAAATCAACTGCCACAAATATTTTATTTTGCCAATTCTCGTTTAGCGAAACATTTCTATTGTTTAAAGTTTTTATAATTACTTTTATTCACTTAAAAAACTTAAATGATTTTAAAATTCTTTACCGAATAGACCGCATTACACGGTTTTAAATATGGAAGAATATTCGTGCAACCTGATCATACTATTTCATTAACTTAAATATATATGTTCCAGCAAATATTTGTGCGCATAAAAATATGACGTATGTGTTTTTTAGAAAGTTTAATAACTAAGATAGTTCGAACTTACTAAGTTGATTAAAACGATTAAATCTTTGTTACATAATAGTTTTTTTGTTACCGTCATCATTGTTATATAGTCGTTTTATATGTTTAGCGTTTAAAACCTATGAAAATTAATTCGGGGTAAACATGTTTTCTATGTATGTTTAACTTTCTTTAATACTTTAGAAAAATATATTTTCAACTAGTTTAAACTTAAGTAAAATACAAAAAAAAATAGTTAACAAAACGACAAAAGTTATAAACACTAATGCCAAATTTCTACTTGCTAAAGTAATAAATTATACTTTAACATATTAACCTGATTAATAATTTAAGAATATCATATCGATGGTTGATTTTTTTATACCGATTGTTGCGGTTAAAACTACAAAGAAAATTTCATTTATCAATTATAAAGATACTTGCATTATACACTTTATATGTTAGTAGCTCTTTGTGTGATTAATATAACAATGTAGTACATTTACTAATTTTTATGATAAACTAGTTTTTATAAACTTAAAATTGTTGAAAGATTTTGTTAAGCAAGCTTCAGATTATTAAAAATTTGTATCTTAGTGTATATTTATTAAAATTTAGTTACTAAATGGTTGTTGTATTTTTGAAATACGTCACTACAATATGACTATTAAATGCATATAATTTAAAAAAAGTTTGTTATTGTTTTTACCGTGTTTAATTTTAAGTATTTTTTATAATTAAAAATTAAGAACTTAATCTTTCAATTATGTGTAGAAAATTTTGAAATTTACAACTTACCTAAATACTTCTATGTATGTTACCTACTTTAAATAAAAAATCATAGAAAGGTTTGATTTTAATACGAAAATTGAGTTTTTCACTTTTAATTTATAAACATCATAAATAAAAAAAAACTATTGTAACTAATTTAATATGTGTGAATTGAATAAGTATAAGCAACTAAGAATAGGAATTACATACTGGTTTTTTTTTTCTTTTTAGCTTTATTTTTGACATTATAACAAAATTTGTGTGGTAAAAATTTACACATAACTTTAAATTTTTATAAGTTTTTGGTTTATAACAAGTTTTCCATTGATCATAATAATATTAAACAAAAATTAAAACAATTTATAAAATCTTAAACTGTTATATTTTTGTTATTTACATTATATACTACGCATTAAAACATACTTAAAACAGTTAAAATATTATTGTAGAAATTATTAAACTAATGCAGAAAAAAGTTTTTATAAAATATATTTACTAACAAAAAGTTAAATCTTTTCACATATTTTAAAAAAGTATACCAATTACATATGTTGTATAGTTTTTTTGAAAGTAAAATTATTAATTTCAGATTTTTCTTTAGTTTCTTTAGTTGTAATCTAGGCACCAATTAAAACATAACAGCTTTATAAAAACAATCTATGCTAATCTGTTACTTAAGGATTTAATGATATAACTTTCTATCTAATATCTAATTTTAAGAAGTTTTAAAATATATTTAAATGATACATATTTACAATTTATATCTTATATCTACATTTTTGATTATTTTAAATTAATGTTAGTTATTTTAATATCAATTGATTAGATAAAAACAACCAAAAACAAACTGTAATTTATCATAGCTCACTTCAAAGTTAATAGATAAATGTTTGATTACATCAAAAGACCTTTTAGCTTTTAGTTGACTTAAACGCCAGTTTTCTTCTCATTGAAACTTGTCAGACATTCAATTAAGTAAATACAAAAACTGGATCTCAGTCTACCAAAGGCCTGTTGTCTGATGATATTTTATGTTCATCTTTATTTTTTATTGATAATCACCTATTTATTTTTCGAAGTTATCTCGAAGTTTAACAATGTTATCACTTCTCTATTATACTATAGAAAATTTGTTTCAATTTATCTAAGAAATACCTCAAACTGCTTTACTAATAAAAATTGTTTTTACCAAAAATAGATTTTCGTTAATACTTTTCTAAAAATTTATACTCAAAAAAAATTATTATTGATAAAATATGCAATACTCAATGTTTGATTGTACGCCTTTAATTTCATCATGTTTTTAAATTCTATTTTAAAGAAAAGGAGAAGTTCAAAGTTGTGTTATATTTTAAAGGTCAATCAATATAACAATAATAATATTTAAATTGTTTATTAAAAAATAAATATAGACTTTACTGTTCTCGAGTTTATTTGCTTTTTATATATTACAATAGTTTTTTTTCTACTATATTTTAGTTTTATATGTTTTCTTTACATGCCGCGTGTCGCACACTTTTCAGCAATTGAAATAAAAAAATATAATAAAAACATTAAACTTTTGTTTGTTATTTTTTTTTAACTTGCGTCTTTGTTATACGAAAGTTGATTGTTCCATAAACAAAAAACAAACACAAACTTACTTAAATTAGTATTTATGAAAAAATTTTTTTTTTTTAAACCTTTTTAGCATAAGCTACTATAGGTTTTACGTGAGCAAAGTAGTGTTTTTAAATATGGTTTTACTGTATTAATGTACAAATTTAATACAACATTCACTAAAGATAATTTTGAAGGTTCAATTTTTAATTCATTTTAAATTAAGTAAAATGTAAAAGGTATATATTTTAACAACTATTATGGTAAATATTGTTTTTAATAGAACATTTTACTGATAGTTTTTATTAAAAAGACAAAAAATATAAATAAATGCTATAATTTTTTAGTTCTTGTCCAAAAACATAACTTACAGTAAATTGAAAGTTTTAAAGCATCTAACAATTTGCAATTATTTAATTTAATTCAATGCTATCGTTATTAATCAATTAAAAATATTATAAAATATGGTTAAATTACTCATCAAAAATCTTTAATTTAAATTTTAAGTATTGTACAAGTTTTTTTTGATAAACGAAAATTTAATTTTTCTACCATGTGTATCATTGTTGCATAATAGAGCTATTAAGTTGAAGAGTAATTTGCTTAGAAAAGGTAGGTTAATTTTAATTTCTACTAAATAATTTTCGGCTTGTAGTATAATTTGCATAGCATATTGATATTAATGTATGGAATTTTATGTTAACCGTTTAGCTGCGGTAAAAATTGATATTTAAAATAATTGCTTTAAAATTAAAATAAATACTAAAAAAATGATTTGTAATAAATTATTTAAAAAAAACTAGTTTTTGGTTTAAAAAAATTTAGTTTCCATTTTCAATAAAATAATAATAAGTATTTTATTGTTTTCTTTGATTAAAAAATATTAAAAAAATTATGTTCTTAATGATGTTGTTAAAGTTCTTAAATTACTTTTATGTATCAAATCGTATAATATTTTTCAAAGAAAAACAGCACATAATAAAATGCAAGATTTTAGGTTAAAAAACATATTTTTTAAAACTATTAATTATATGTACTGTTAACTTTACATTGGTATTTTTTATCAACTAAATTGAGAATTTACTTTTCAGTGCAGTTTAAACTAATTATCTATAAAAAAATTAGCTAATAAAAAGTTATTTCATTGAAAGTGAGTTGCATATGCTCTGTTTAAGGAATTTTGTCTTTAGTGAGGGCTTACTTTTTTCAAATTCCTGTTTAATTTTAAAAAGATAGTGTGCACACTTCTAGCTTTGTTGCTGAAATAGTCAGGTCTAAAAAATTTTTTATGATGGATACACCTACCGCTTCACCAATTGAATTTATGATGTTTCAAAGACCTTATAAGATATTTAATCTTTTAGTTTCAAACTTTTGTTATTCGGATTTCTCATTTTATAGTAATACTGTGTTTATTTAAAAATATTTTGCTTAGATTTTGTGTGGTTATCAAACATTAAAAAAAAAACGTTGTTGGTTTTTGCTCAAACATTTTTACCACGTGAGGTAACAAATTAAAAAATTAGTTTCAATATATCTAAAATTTTAGATTATTTTGTAAATATTAGTTTTTTATTAAATT
Source organism: Thalia democratica (assembly GCF_965202585.1). Classification (NCBI taxonomy): domain Eukaryota; kingdom Metazoa; phylum Chordata; class Thaliacea; order Salpida; family Salpidae; genus Thalia; species Thalia democratica. The sequence goes on from NC_139166.1 coordinate 82,842,325, forward strand.
ACATTTGAATTTAATACCCAACGACTATTCTAAAAAACTTATTTGTTTAATAGATAAAAAAAAATATTTTTAATAAAGCTGTTTTAAATAGATATTTATTATTAACTGTAGTTAAGTCTAAAATAAGTTAACCTTAAATTACTACCTTACTTTATAAAGTAATAAAAGTTTGACTATTAATTCCGGTTAAAATTATTAACAAAATATCATACAATTTTACAATATTTATATCAAATATATAATAGAGTTTAAACCTAACGTTTGCGTTTTTAGTCACTTTTATAAAATGGAAAGTTAATATACTTTTTGTGTATATTATTTAGTTATTTCCAAAGCAACTTTTGGAATGATTTATAAAAGTTAATTTTGCAAATTTTTGTGCAAACTTTAAAAAGTTGTGCAAGTTTTTAAAAACATAATTTAACTAAGCTTGTATTTAAAGCTAAAACATGCATTTCATAATTTGACTTATCTAAATTAAAGTAGTTGAAAATACATCAGTAATTATTAACTTAAATACATTGTTTAATATTGAAAATAAAAAGTTAATGAAATAGTAAAAATATATATCATCTAAACAACGCTTATTACAAGTTTAGTATTTTAGTTTACTCTTATTTAGTTTTCCTAAATTAAAAAAGATAAAACATAAGACATATTAACTTATAAAAACATATTTGGTAAAAGTTCGTATTAGAAATGATTTATAAAAACTATTTTCACACTAAATTAAACACTTACGGTATGAAAGAGAAATAATGTAAATAAAATTTGACAAAGTTTTAATTATTATAAAGATAGTAATTTTGGTTTTTAATTCAAACCTATAAGTTATCATTTGAAAAATGACTAACTAGAAAGTACAAAGTTTTTTTTTTTAAATCTCAAAGTTTATACACCATCAAAAGGTATTTGATTTAGAGATAATATGTTTTAATTAATAATACTAGTTTAATTTAGTATTTTATTAAAAGAGTAAAACAAAAAATTCTATGAAAATTAGAGTTCAGTTATAGTATTTTATATTACAGTAGGTCTGATAAAGATTAAATTTCATCACTGCAAATAATGGTTTTTCTTCTTTATTCAACATACACAACATACTATTTATTGTTATCAAAAGCTAGTATGATTATAATATGCTTAAGATAAACTTTTATAGCGGGTATATACCATTTACGTATGTTATATTATTTAAATATCAATATTTTCAAAACAAAAGTACTAATAATCTTAAAAAAAAAAGATAAATAGATTTCATTGTTGTTATGATTAAATTTGATGTCAGTTAAGTTACTTTAACAATTTTTTATAGAACAGCCTAGAACCAAGATCTTAATTTTATTACTACTTTAAGTATTTTAGTGTTTAAAAAAAAAGCAAAACAACACAACTAGAGTTAATTAAAATTTTGTTAAATTTCAAGTTTGTTAAATTAGTTTCTACTGTGCAAAACACAAATTATTTATAACTAATATAGAACGATATGTTTATTTGTTTTTAAGTTCACAGGTTGTAGTTGTATAAAGTTGCACATGTAATTTTAATATTATTTAACATTACAACTTTGATTAACTTTATTCAAGCGCTTTTTAATATCAGTGAAATTAATATTACGAAAATCAGGAGGTATTGTATAAATATTGTAAGTTTATATTTTTAATATTAAAATAAGCGTTTTTCTTAAGAGATAAAACAAACTAGTTTAAAATTCAGTGACTTTAAATAATGTGCTAATTAAACATTCAAATGAATAAAGCTTTTTTTTGTTTTTATTTTTCGTTAAACAGTACCTGAATATATTTACAGAAACAACTTAAAACTAATACTGAAAAAAATTTAAAATTTAACATTAGTTGTTAATAAAATTTAAAAAATTCAAAGAATAGGTTTATTATAAGTATTTAGCTGCATTTATAACAAATATATAATTATTCTGAAATAATAATATTATTTTTTTGTTAACCTCTTCTTAGTTGCGGTAAAGTGTTAAACTCATAGAGCAATCGATAACAATAAAACTTGTATACTGTTTATACTAATACAAGCGTTAAGCATTTATCGGAGCCAAAGTTTGAGTTATTATTTATTAAATTTGTACTACTTAGTAGAAAAATGAAACCAAACTATTTCATTAATTGTTCACTTTCCTACTATTAAATTGACCAAACATGTTTAGTTTGTTTTATGTTGCTCTAAATTGACATAAAAGTAAGTAAATAAGTATTAATAACTCGTCTTCCTATTTTTTTCAGTCAATTTAATTTTTTCAAACAAGTATTTCGTAAACGTTTTGTATATATTTTAGTAATGAGTTAAATTTTAGTTCTTGCAGGTCTTGTACAATATCAATTTGAATTATTTTTCTAAAAAGAATTGATTATGTACCTAACTAAATATAACTTAATGTAAGTTAAACGTACCTATAATAAAACTGTTACCCTTAACAAAAACAAAGTTAGTAGTTAATTTATAGTTATACTAGCTACTAAACTTTATTAAATCAATACTTTTTATATAAAAATTAAAGTATTGTAATTTTAGATATTGCCGCCTACTTATATTTCACTTATTTTTTTATTTTAGTTGTAAACTTACGGCATAGTGAACTAAAGTTTGTATTTTTAAATCTTAGTTATTTTACATCAAGTACAATTAACTGTTTGTTATTTCTAATGAAGGATTTTATTTGTTTTTTAGTATATACGAATCGTGAAATCTATAAAACATTATTTGAGTTAAAACTTTTTATATAAGTATGTACTTTTACTTTCTTTCGCTTCAAAGCATTTTTTTATTTTCATCAATTAATATACTGCTAAAGTTTTAAATTTTTTTCTTTAAAACTAAAAAAAAATATTTATTTTATCGTAACAAACGAGTTCAAAGAAAAGGAAATTTTACCTAGTATCTACAAAGTAAATAGTTTATTTAAGCTCAGTTTAAACTAAAAAATTGATTAAAACTATTATAACGTTGTTATCTTAATTAGGTTGTATTAAACATGATTTATATTTATGATGATTATTCAGCCGGTTTAGGCTGTTAAAATTTGTGTAGGAAATTATTGGACATATTTACAAGTATTGAACTTGATAATATTTTGAGTGAAAACAAATAATAAAGGATTTTTACTCCTACGTCACTGCATTTAGCAAACGATTCTATATTTGTAGAATTTTAAATAAGCTTAATGCTTATTGTTTAAAACGTGGTTAATTTTGCATTGTTTTGTTTCGTAAACAAATGAAGTTATTATACATTATATTTATGGCCAGTTGTAAAAAATATTAAAAGTATAAACAGTTTTATGTCTTTTATAACAATTTGGATTCCAACCCAGTTTTTCTAGGATTATGTTTTAAAATATTGTGTTATGATAATGGTAAAAATAAATATAAGTCATAAGTTTTTTGTTGAGTCTGTTGTTTAAATAAACAAGAACCTACAATGTTTTATATTTTATCACCTATTAGCAAAATAATATATTTAAATTAATTAAGTATCATACACTCTATTTCGTACAAGATTAAAACTTAGCCCTAGTAAGCAAAAAATTAATGCAAAATTACTTGTGTACTATTTTTTCTTTTTTTTGTTAAGTTTTTTTTATAAAGTTTACGCAAAAATTATTTTTAACTTAAAGGTATATTAAATAAAGTTTTTCTTTATCATAAACAAACAAATAGTAACTGTTGTTTTTTATAACAAAAGTTTAAGATCAAACATATTAATGTACAAATTAAGTATCACTTCAAGAATGCTACTAAGAATGATCACAAAAAAGTTTGACATTAAGGAAATAATCAAACAAATATTTGTTAACAATATGTGTAGAAATAAATATAACACTTATCGTTTTCATTTAAACACAATGTGAGTTTATTTTCAACCGTGAAACGGTTTTTTAGCACAAATATATTCTTAAAAGTTTACTTTTAGTATTATCATAGTTATAAGTTTCACAATTTTAAATAGTTTGTTTATTTTCTATTGTGCTAAAATCTGCTTCAGTTTGTTTGATTTTTTTTTTAATTCAACTAAAAAATATTCTTAAAATTTCTAAATTATGATGTTTTAATTGAATTGAATAAATAGTTATAAAACAACCCTAAACTAACGTTCAGCGTATAACAAGTAGTGACGTCATAACTGAACCTCCAAACACTTACTTTCGGTTAGAATATTTAAAACAAGCAAGTTAGAGTTATTAGAATATTAGTAAAAAAGCAGTTTGAACCGCACAGAGCGGTTAGCATTTTAATTAATTCTCTAAAAAAAATCTACACATTTAATGAAGTTGTTTTAATTCAAAGTGTTAGAATTTTTTAGAAAAATGACTAATTGCCCTTAAAGAAACTTGGTACCTTAAATAAAACGTTTACAAAAAAAAAAAAGGAAACAAAGACAGTTTAAAATAATTTTACGCTATTTCTTCTCCGAGACTTTAAAGTATTTTAAATAATTGTTGGAAGAGATAAATTTCTAATTAAATTAATATCTTTCGTGGTTAAGTTTATTCATTTATATTTAAACGAATAATAAAATATGTACAACAAAAATAATGATAGCTAGGTAAATACTTATACATCTCCCCCAGATTATATATTCAAAGGAGATAAACGAGCTTAGTTAAAAGGTTATATGTTTTATTATTTTCTATATGAAGTGTGTTACAATTACTAGAGTTAAAAACTGTTTTTTTTTAATATTTATTGTATTTAAAAGAATAAAAACCATACGAAGTTATAGAAAATAATTTGAATACGTTTTATTAGTGGGTAGCTGTCTAAATTTCGCGAGCGTACAAAATTACACGAGGGGACAAAATTGCACGAGTTTTCTAAATTGCACGAAGTTTACGTATGCACGAGGGGATAATATTACACAAAGATAAAGTTGCATGAAGAAACTTTTACACGAGCAGACCATTTTGCACGGAGACAATTTTGCACGATTTAACTCTTTTAATTTACTTTTTTTTTTACTAACACTGTTACCCCTAACCCTTACCCTCGGTCGTTAATTAATTGTTTTTTAAATATATAATTTTTTATTTAAATTTTTTATTTAACTTTTCTTAGTTATTTTTACTATCGCTGTTACCCCTAACCCTTAGCCTCGGTCAGTAACTTTATTTTGATTTTTTTAATTATTTTTAATTTATTCGACTATTTATTTATTTTTTTTTGTTTTCTTTTTCTTGTTTTTTACTCCATGCGGTACACCCACATGTTTAAAATCTGCGGGTTATTGTAAGCCAGAACAATTTTTCTGATGTAAGGCTTGAGTTCTTTAAATTTCGTCCTCAAAAAGATCTGTGCAAGGGATAGTTTTCATACTGGATCAGGCGTAATTATTTGCGTAAGTAAAGCTAGTACCATTCTGCCATTATTTAGTACACCATTTGAACCTGTATTTCCATTACAAAATCTTTTGTGGCCTTACTTCTAATTCATCCCTACCCTTTAACACAGGTTGACATACACATACGATAGTGTATACCCTATTGTTTTAGAAAATTTTTGGTTACTTTTGCAAGACCTCCATCTGAAGGTAATTCAATTGAAACACCAAAAGTGACAAAAATACAACGCAAAGCTTTACATTACCCTCGTAAACATGATTTCAACATTGCACAATAATTAATAAAATAACAAAATAACTGAATTTTAAACTTTATATTTTTATTTGTTCTATAATTTTGCATATTGGTAATTAAACTTCCAGTTACCAAGTATAAAACTTAGATAGTTTTGATATATATTTTTCAGCCTGTTTAGGCGGTTAAAAATACAAAACACGGAGTTGACAAACTTTAGTAAATCAATATATACTTATCCTCATTTTGCAATAAAAAGTTTATGTGATTAATAAAATTAGTCATAACATGGTGAATATATAATAAATAATGATTACGAACTTATTAAAAACTATTTATTTTTTATTTTATTTATTTTATATTGACTAAAAAAATTGCTCAAAATATTTAGTCCTAAGACCTAAAACTTTTCGTATGTCGGGTTGGAACAACTTTTACGTCCAGAGCGTCCAGTCTAATAATGACAACATGATTTTACTTAAAAAAAGTTACAATAACTTCTAAAAAAAAAATTATTATGTATTCGAGTACTACAAAATATGGTAATTTTCTTATGAATAATTACATAGTTTAAATCTAATTGAAATCAAAAATTAAATTAAAATTTAATTTCAACGCCTTAGCACGCTAAAAACAATTTTAAAATGACATTCAGTAGTTAACAACGTATCTTTACTAATATATACAATTTATAAAGATTTACAAATGTCGTTTTTTATTTTGCCTGTATAAGTAGATATTTAATTTGCGTAATATTATTTAGAAGTTTAATGTGTAAAATATTGTTTTAGTTCTCTTACATTAAAACTTTAAATACACTAAAAGCGACTTATAAATAAACAAGCAGTGTAACAGAATTAAGATAAAAACAATTTAATCAAAAACTTACTTTTGTTGCTTTATTTGAGTTTATATATATTTTTCGTTTAGCCCAAACAGCATATAAAAACTAATGAAATTTTTATATTTTTAGTTAATATTTTTTTAGTTTTAGTTATAGTTTTTTAGTCTATTACTCAGTTTTGCATCTCAGTTAACGTTTTTGAGATATCGTAGTGGCCAGCTAAAGATTTAACTTCTGATATTTAGCTTCTGATAATTTACATTATGTCGACATATAATGTTGCCTACTTTTATTATTAGTAGTAATAAATATTAACAAAGATAGGCAAAGTAAGTAATAGTGCTAAAACTTTTAAACATTTAAGATATCTTGGTCTAGATCTTGATATAGAAGTTATATCAGGCAAGATCTAGATATTAGCAGAAATTCTAGATTTGGCTAATTTTTTTAATTTTTTTAATTATTACTAAGAATATCGGTTTAAAAATAATTACAAACTATTATTGAGTTTCATAGTTCAGTTCTAAATATAAATCTCAAGCAAACAATTGTTTTTAATCTAACAATTTATTACCAAAAATTCAGATTTTTGTTTATAAAACATTTAAGTACAGCTAAAGTTTATGAAATCATTAGTGAGGTAAAGTTTAAATATGACACAATTTTTGTTTAAATACTAAAAATATTAGCATAAGCTATTTATTGTAACAGCTTATGTTATTAGAAACATTTTCAAAGTATTTAAAAATTGGTTAACATAACAGTGATAAAAATGCTGCAAACTAAACTCCAATGGTAGAAGTTTTTATTTCATTGTTATTTGAAAATTACTCAGACTTTAAGCAGATTAATCAATGTTGCTTAAAAATTATTTTTAAATTTATACTTGCTGTATGCGTTTATTAAAAACTTTTCGATCAACTAGTTTAAACCAATATAGTTTCTGCAATAAATTTCTATTCTCATGCATTTAACATTAAAAGTCCTTAGTTTACTGTGTTTTGTTTTAACAGTGCTTCTAATAAATAATTTTACATTACTATATATCAAATTGTTTTTTGTATAGCTTGTTAATAAAAAAGTGGTACAACGAAAGTTGTCTTAAATATTTAATTGAATGAAAATTAAATTAATTGTTTAACATTACTTTATTTTTAAACAATATTCTAGAACATTGTCTTATATATGTTTTTGTTATATACAACGTTTATCTCTACTGATTTTTTAAAAAGGTTATGAATATGAAATTCATAAAATTTTGAGTAGTATGAAAATGTGTATAATGGAATTGTTTAAAATAATATATTCATATTTTTGTTTTGTTCAAAAATGTAACGCAACAATAAACTTGTAGAATTTATTTTAATTTACTTCAAAAAAAATATCAACAACTCCTTAAATATTAAAATCGATTTATTAAATATTAAAAAACTTTCATTAGTCTTATTTTTAAAATATTTTAGTATTGAACCAATTAAGCATTATGTATTTTTAACAAACATAACTGAAAAAGTAAACATTATACAACAAGTTTTTAAATATTATACACCAAAAATCAGTAAAAAAAAGTAAATAAGATACAGTAAAATAATAAGTAAACTTATAGTCCTTACGTTAGTATTTCAAAAACTAAAGTATTACAAGTAATACATTAACTCAATTTAGAACTATTATGCTTTACAAATACAAAATACCATATATATGTAGGAAAATTTTAAGAAAAATGAACAAAACAAGTAGAGATCTTTTTAGTATTAAAACCTTTTAAAAAATAAATAAATATAAAATCTTATTACTTACAGTAAATAAACTGTAGACTGTTTGAACAAGCATATCGTTTACATTTATTAAAATAACTTAAGCTTAAGACTAACTTGTAGACTAAAATTTTAAAGCTATTTAATAATACAAGAAAATCACTTACTTATTTATTTAACAACTGTACTGATGTCTTGTACAGTCTTAGAAATTTTTGCTTAATAGTGAACAACTTTATATACTTCCACTGTGTTATTACTAACATGTATATATTGATTATGATTTGTTAACAGTTGTTTATTGATTTGTTACAGAAAAAATTTCTTTTTCTTTTTCAATGTCTTTGACGTCATTTGATTTCCCAACAATAATAATAAATATACGAAAACCTCTTGATATGCTGTTGAACCACAAGCATTCAAGATTTTTACTGCAACAAAGCGGTTAATATTTAAAAAAATAGCGGTTTATAAAACATTAAAAATCAAAAAGCAACTTTTGGCAGAAACTGCAATCATGGGCTAACAAACTTAAATTTTCCTTTTTAGGCATATAAATTTAATTAAAGAACTTCAAAATAATAGACGAAATAAAAGTTTAATAGAACTAAATAATGATTCGTTGACTATACCTTTATTTCAAAACTAGATTTACGTAGAAGTATAACTACCAGTGCTCTTCAATCAAAATAAACTCGCAAATTCAAATCCAGAACAAATAGTATTATAAATACGATTAGAAGTACTATTACAATTATTTTAATTGGCAACTAGAATCAAAACAAAAATAAAAGATGACCAACTAACGTCATATAAACACCAAGTTTAAAGTTATATATGTATAAAATTGCTAAATGCTTTTATTTTACCTAAGTTGATAAAGCAACTTAAAATAGTGAAATACGGTATTTAGTACAAAATTTATTGATGCGAAGATTTTTTTTGTATTATAAGAACTTTTTATTTCTATATGTATATAAAAAAAAACATAAACAAAATACGTATTAGTTACTACTCTAAAAATTTTAGAGTGTTTTTTAGAGTATAAGTTAATTTTTCTGACCTGACATTAAATCTTTTTTTGAAATTTGTTTTTTATTATATACAAAATAGCTAAATAATATAAATTAACAAGATTAAAATCGTGTAATATTTTGTTTTACTCTTAATTTATTTATTTATGTCTTATAATAAAAATATATTTATATAAAAACTATTTGTCAACGCTAATTTTAATAAAATTAGTTTAATTATTACTATTATAAAATATAGCAAAATCTTATTGTAAACATAACAGCTGTAAATCTTAATATCAATTCAAAACTATTTTTGTTAAGTACTTGTGTTTAAAGTACAGGCAATTTATTTTAATTCATAAATCAAATGATACTAGTATCGTTTAATACATTAACCACTTCAAAAATTTTAATAGAAAATCGTTACTGTCTCATATAAGCAATTCCAATTTTTATAAAATCCGTATGTTTCACATTTTTATCATATGCTTAAACTTTTTAAAGTGTTATTGTTAAACTTTAACGTTTAAACTGTTAAATTTAACTTTTTAATAGACTAAAACACTTATTCACTAATTTGATTTTGGATATAAGTATTTTTTACCGCTTTGTTAATGTCATTTATTTTTCACACAAACTCCTGCTTACATAACTTATTCTAATAAGTGTCTCTTTTTCAATCATAACCAACTCCAGTATCTTCAATATTTAAACCGCATAAAGCGGTATATATAAAATACAATTTGATTTGATTTCAAATTATACTAAGTAATAAAGCAAAAAATAGTTTGTTTATAAATAATAATAGTAGAATTTAAAGTTTTTACAATTACAGAAGTTTTAGTTTTAAGTTGTACTTTGAAAAATTTAAACTTAATTTTTGTACAATGTTCAACAAAATTCTATTATATACCAGAATCGTTGCGTGATTGATCAAAAGTTCAAGTATTAACCTTATGGATATTACAGCATATATATAACAAAATAAATATATAGAATAAATATAACAAAATAAATATATATAACAAAATTAAACTAAAAATGTTTAGAAAAAAACCTTTCGGTTCTCATGTCGTAAACAAGTTTGATACATTTTTACGTCTTTTCCTGGATAAAGTAGAGATTGTAATATATATAATTTGATTTTTTTTGTCGTTAAAACAAAGTTGGTACAATTTCCCTTAATTAATTTTATAAGCCTAAATAAATCTTTTTCAGTTTTATAGGAAATAAAAAATTAATTAAGTGTGATTTTTATATAAGCTAATAACAATTTAAAAAATTTCATAAATCAAGTATTATTGTGTAAAATACATAATTACTTTCTGATTTTTAAGTGTTATTTACTTTTCGAGTTGTTTTATGAGTAATCGGTTTTGATAATGTATTTATAAGCTTAATTAATTTGCTTATATGTTTAAAGTTACTAATTGTTTTAGTTTGCCTAATTTAATAAGAATTAATAATTTTATAAAATATTATCAAGAAAGCTTAAAGTCATATAGTTAGCTTGACATGTTTTTTAAAGATGTTGCATTCGGACTTCTGTACGACAATCTTATTTAAATTGAATTTTAAATATTGTATACTTTTCATTATAACATAGTATTTTACTTTCTTAAATTTATATTCGGAAAAGAGTCAAAAAACGCGTATTAATTATGTATTGCGTCAAAATGTAACAAAATTTATATGATAACTTTAGACGAAAACTCGTTTAAAACTGGCAAAAAGTTAAACGTGAGAGAAACCAGTATATTATTATAGTGATTAAAATTGTTCTAAACTATTTGTATTCAAAGAAAAACACATTTGTAATAAACTTAAGAAAATTATACCTAACTTAACTTTGAAATTTTTGTGTTCAAAAATTTAAATTAGTAAATTTATTTAAATTATTTGACTAACGTCACATCTATCTTTTGAAAGTAAATCACTCACAACTGTTTTATAAATACGCATTTAGTCTGGTAAGCTTGTTAAGTGGGCAATCTTAAACATTTATGGCGCTAGTACGGCCTGTTAATGTTTTTGTTCGAAAAATATTAAGTTTAAGAATGTTTGAGTATCATTTTAAGTTTTAAAATCCATAAAAAAGAAAAGTTTGTTTATTTGAGTTTTTTAAAAATCTTCGATAAAAGCTGTGTATTTTCGAATTTCTAAATTTTTTTCGTAGAGTTGTTTAAAAAAGTTCAAAAAAAGTTATAATAATTGACTTTGTAGTCTAAAAGTTTATTACTACTGGCTTGCACAATACTTTTTTAAGTAGTAGGCTATTATTTTTCTACCTATTTATAAAAATTAATTTAGTAATGACGTAAATATTAATTCCGATAATATCTTAATTTTAGTACTATTATAAATAGCTAACACGTTTTTGTAAAAAATTGTGAAATTTTTCAGAAATTTTCACCGCAAACACAAACGTTTAATATAAAACTAAATGATTTTTTTAATATGGTTTATTTTTGATATTTATGCATATTTCTAGTAAATTGTTTTTTGTTTTTGAAAAGTTTATAAACAAACTATATAAAAAAGATTTTTTTAGTATTAGTAAACAGTGTTTTTATAAAAATAATTAGTTCAGTTCGAAATTAAACATAAATCTAAAAATAACAACACTGTATGCATTTCAACAAATTACATTTAATCAATATTTTGTAAACGAGCTTCAACAGTAATATGTGGTTTTTTAGTGTAAGTTTAATTAAGTTTTTTAAATATTTTTCTGTTAATTTTACTACTTTTAGTTTATTAGAACCATCATGACATAAGTTTTAAACCTGACAAACGCTTACTTCATAAAAAATAATTTTAACATACACGATTAGTTGTAGTAGTCTAATATTTGTAGGCTAGTATGTTAACTGCAACCAAATGCGGTAACATAAAAGAAAACTAACGTTGCAGCTGTATGTTTAACTCATTACGACCAACAATACATCTTATTAGAATAATCTGTTTACTTTGTTTCTGCGGCAACAGACCTGTTGTATTAGTCTTAACTGTGTAATGTTATCGTAAAAAACCTAAGAAAATAAGCTCGTTAAAAAATTATAGAAACTAAAGTAATTATTTAATAAAAACTAAAGTATTGTTAAAAAAATACCCTATTTAAAGTTAAACAAATTATATTTAAAGATAAATTCATTAAAATTGCAAAAATAAAACTTTTAAAGTTTTACGTGATAACACTATATTAAATATTACATTGATGTGAGACTAAACTGTAACCTTATTAGTAGATATAAAGTGTTTAAAATTTAATTATTTATTTAAAAACTTTTTGAAAATATTTCGTTACTTCACAAACAATAACTAGTGAATAAAAGTTCATTCTATAAAATATGCGAGGTGCTTATACTCAATAAATTTTTAAAATAAACTAATTATTTACAAAGAAAGCCGTCACTAATGACAAAATGATCTAAACAAACTTGACATTATGAGTAGAAAAAGTTTTATGATATAAAAATATAGTTATAATTGCAATAAGCAGTTAATTGTCATTTTAGTTGATTAATAAAAAAAAATTAAAATCAACAAATCATAAAGAATAATGGCTAATTGTTTTATATTTTAGAACTTTTCATCTTGCATTTTATAATAAGCAATTTTTTGTTTTAAAATGTCGAATACATATATAACTTATTACATCATAATTAACGAATCACAGAACAATATAATTTTAAAAAAGAAGGAAAACTGAATAAAACAAACAATTTAGTAAAGTTTTTTCAAAACCGACAAACTACTGAATTAAAAATGGCTATGAAGTAAAACTTATTTCTATCTGGTTGCTTGCATCGTTTGACTCAATTTTTACCGTATCTGAGCGGTTAGTATAAAACAGTTTACAACTATACCTGTATAATAATAATGTATATAATACAAATTAATAACTATCTTCTTTTAAATAAAAACACCTTAACATTTTTTATTAAACTTTATATATCTTGACTTTGTATATTTATTTTGTTAGTCTATTGTACAACAAAACGAAATTCTAAGTTTTTAACCTCAATTTTTTTTTTTGTATTTAATATACTTTACGAAAAATGTGAATTGAAGCTTTTTGAAATGTAATTTAGAGAAATTTATTTCTATTTTAAACAAATACTTAACTGAATAAATAAATTTCACTTTAAATATAAGAAAACTTCAAAGTGTTATAATTACTTTTTTTTATATATTGGAACTAAAATACTATATCACTAGAAAGCTAACTATTTGGAAAAGAAATCATTGTTAGTAAATATTTGTTTAACAAAAATAACTATTATCACAATAAAAATTATTACTATTTCACATTCTACAAAATTTAAAAGAAGTTAGAAGACTTTAACTAACCTTTTTTTTTGTCATAGTGAATATTGTGTGCAGTATGTTTTTTGAAAATTATATATATATAAATAGCACAACTTGCCTAAGGATTAACCAATAGTTATTTTACTTTAAATCACATTTTAATACTAATTAGTAATTTTAAAATAAAAATAATTCCAATAAGTATTTAATTTTTTCTTTTAAATAATTATGTACTTTAAAAATGGAAGTTAAAAAAAAACAAACACAAAGGTTAGGTTAAATATTTTCTTTTTTATTATTTTGTTTTTGCATTCATTTTTATGAAAACAGCAAAAATAATTTTTCAGATGATTCCGCAATAAGCGGCAGAGTAAATCAAAGTAACAATTCACACAATATGAAATATAAAAAATATGTTCAAAACTACTCAAGGAAGTTTAAATTTAATATTTTTTTTTTTTCGATTTTACTTTATCTGTAAAATTTAACAAAACTTTTAACTTCTCCTTTACTTTTTAAAATCCCTTGAATAAGGACTAAAAAGTTGAAAAACGAAACTAACAGAATTTTTTTTGTATATTTTACTTATAATATTTTGTCGTGTGCACAAGTTTTAATAAAAAGATGTCAACGAAAGTATGTTTAAAGTGTATATTTTTTGATAAGTAAGTTACCATAGGAGAGAATTTTAAAAAAATTTAAGTCACATTTTTTTAATAGATTGTCGTAAAGTAATAATATTAAGTTTAGAGGTTATTTTCTGAAACTTTGTGGATTGCTAAAAAGAAAAATTTAAAAAAAACATAATACTGATTTGAACATCACACAAGCTTTCAGTAGACTTTAACCTGAGTTTCGTTCTTACTTAATCCATTGACTAAAAAATTTCAGTAAGAACAAAACTTGCGTCAAATACTAACCAAAGTTTGTGTGATAATCGAAGTGGTATGATCCTTTATCTAGTAGCTATGCATCAAACAAAAACAATTCGCAATTTTTTTATATATTGTTATTAGTGATGTACTGGACTCGGATCCGGACTTTTTTTTCAAATTAGAATCCGGCCGGAACCGGATCCGGACTTTTTTTTCAAATTAGAATCCGGCCGGAACCGGATCCGGACTTTTTTTTCAAATTAGAATGGCCGGATCAGGATATCAGACAAAAATGGCAATATCCGGCCGGACCCGGACCCGGATAGTGAGTCCGGTACACCACTAGTATAAACTAGCCTGAGTCAAAATGAGGTTGCTAAAAACTGAAAAAAAAACTTTAATCTAATAATAAATAGAACAGCTAGCCTCAATTTTACAAATTTAGGTGTTATTTACAATTAAAAATCTGAAATTAAGTTCTTGAACAAAGTTAACTAGAAAATTAAAAAATATTAGAAACTGGATCAGCTCTAACTTATTCAAAATATAAAAGAAAACTAGCCTGAGCTTTTCAAAAAGTCTTAAAACTAGCCTGAGTTTTTATAAAAAACTAAACTAGCCTGAGGCAGTCGAAGATTTTATAAAATTCCCAAAAATTTTTAAACTATCATGGTTTCCACTGTTTAAGTCAATAAAACTAGCTAGAGTGAGTATAAACAAGCCTGAGTCAGGATGAGGTTTTTAAAAAATAAAAAAGTTATTTAATCTAATAATCAGTACAACAGCTAGCAAAATTTGACAATTTGGTAGTAAAGTTGTGGACTCATTGTGGTACACTTAACTTATTAATACTACCCATCATAACTAAACCCTACCTTATTTAATTAGTATCTAACAAATACTAAATTCTAACTGAGACTACTTTCTACAATCAGACTCGACAGTTTTGAGTCATGAATCTTTTATACAAAACACAACAAGAAATATTAGCATATACAAAATTATTAATTACTTTGGTAACACTTTGAAAACTGGAAGCTATTTAATCTATATCAAAAGACTTAAAACAATGAACTAAAAAATAAATTAAACTTTAAGTAAACAAGAAACTGTAAAATTTTTAATATACTACTAAACTATAAACCTGGCCTAAATATTTTAACAATTAAACACCAGTTGAAATATTAACTTTTAAAACAAAACACTACTTACAACAAGCATTCACAAAAAAATTCAATATATTTTGTTGCTTCAAGCTGCACATCAAATTAACTAACTGCTTACATATAAACTGCCTGTCATGTACTGGTGTTTTGTTGCATCAGTATTTAGTTTGAAACATTTCACCATATGATTTTGATTGGCTCGTACATTCAACCGTATTAACTCTAAATATTCTCTGAGCTAAACTTTAAACAATAAATAATGCAAGTATTCATTCCAAAATTTTCAACTTTACAACATATATAAAGAATTGCATCTCTTAAATGTTTATTTTATGGTTTAAATGTAAACAAATGTAAATAAGTCACGTGTACAAAATTAGCCAATCACGGTAGGTGTTTAATTTTAACTGACGAAAATGACTCTTTTTAATTTACACAGGGTTTGTTTTTAAAAAAAAACTTTTCAGTATTCTCTTTTTTACTAACTAGATCCGGGTCCGGCCAGATCTCTGTTAGGATCCGGCCGGACCCGGATACGGACTCTTTTTTATTTAAATTAGGATCCGGTCGGACCAGGATCCGGACATTTTTTTCAAATTAGAATCCGGCCGGAACCGGATCCGGACTGTTTTTTCGAATTAGAATCCGTCCGGATCCGGATATCAGGCAAAAATGGCAATATCCGGCCGGACCCTGACCCGGATAGTGATTCCGGTACATCACTAATTATTATCAGTGATGTACCGGAACCGGACTTTTTTTCAAATTAGAATCCGGTCGGAACCGGATCCGGACATTTTAGTGACATTTTAGATTTTAGTGAGTCCGGTACATCACTAGTTTTTATCATATGCTTGAACTTCGTAAAATGTTAATGTTAACGTTTAAAGTGTTGAATTTAACTTATTAATAGACTAAAACACTTATGCACTAATTTCATTTTGGATATAAGTATTTTCGGAACGGGTTACTTTTGCAAGAGCATCACTTTTGCACGAGGGACATTTTTGCACGGCGTCACTTTTTCACGGTCTTCACTTTTGCATGCAGTGTCATTTTTTGCCAGGCGAAATTTTTACACGTCAAAACTTTTGCACGACGTTACATTTGCGTTGCGACATTTTTGCAACGCGTTACTTTCGCACGGCGTTATATTTTTACGGATATACTTATAAACTACAAAAATTTTAAACAATCAGTCAATTTTGAACTGAACTTCACTTTTGCACGCTTCTAATTTATATTTTCTCAAATAATAATTTAAATAAATTATTATTTTCTCAAATAATAATTTAAATAGATTATTATTTTTTTCAACTTAAATAATATTCGCTTTTAAACGCAAGTTGTTTTAATTGAAAAAAATGTAGAAGTTTTTTAATGAACTTTTAATGTTAAGATTTTATGAATTGATTTTTGCAAAAAAATGTTTTATAAACTAAGTTTCGATCAAAGACCTCGTCAGTGCAATTTTTTTGATAAATTAGTTATACCGAGTTTGTCTTTTTACGTCACTACACTCTTTAGAATATTAAATTATCAATAAAATGTTTGTTGCAGTATATTTACACCCTCTGTTAAAACAAGTGCTTTGTATTTTAATAATATATTTAACTGGAAGGTAGTTGCAAAACACGCAAGCTTTAATACTTAATTATATAGTTACAAATAGCTTTTAATATTGACTATCTTAATCTATTTTAATTCATTTCGTTTAATTCACATTTGTTTGAAAAAAAAAACATTGTAGAGCTATATTTATATGTTGTATAATAAATACTTATTTACAAAATATCGTGGTTGAGTTAACTAATTATAGTGCTTTTTTTACTAACTTTATATTTACTCTGTGTTAACAACTTATTTGTAACTGCTTAACTTTAATTTATCTATTTTGTTTATGAGACTTCTCCTAGTTTTGTTGTTCTACATTTAATATTTATTTAAAACATAACGATGGGCAAAAACTAGCAAAATAAAATTATAAAAAATAATATAAACATTTAGTACCATTGAACTTAATGTTTTGTCGTTCAATATACATTAATAAATAGTAAAATATAACAGAAAAATAAAGTTTATTTTTTATATTGAAACACTGCAATTTCACGGTCTCAAACTAACTGAATTCTTCATCGGACCAATTAATAATAATATGCTATGATAAATACAAAAATATTCATTGAGTGTTTGTGAGGATGCTACTCGTTTATATTAAAGTTGTTCAAATATTTCTAAAGCATTTTCTTGCTCCCATAAACGGACTTTGTTTATGGGCCCAACAAATGTTTAATAACAGTATTAAAGTTTACATATTTAACCTATAGTTTACTTTTACATTTTTATTTAAACTATATTTAATGGTATGATTAAAAATAGTAAAAGTGAACCGCTATGTAACAAAGTAAAGTTAGCTAAGTGAAATAAAGTTTTTTATTTAATATTAAAATAAAACTTAATTTAATTAAATATTGATTCACACTTTGTCTTGTAAAACAAATTTAGTGTACTACGTAGGTATGTATCTAGTTCTTGTATTTAAAAAAAGTTCTTGTATATTTAAAGCGATAAACTTGAAATTTTTAATAAACTTAAGCTTAATGACTACTAAAGTTTATAGAAAAAAAAGTAACTCATATACCCTTTCAGTTTAAAAACTTCAAAAAAGTACTATGCATTGTTGCATTAACTTAAGTTATTATTAAACTCAAACCAGTGTTGAAGATTTAGTAGTAAGTTTGTAAATAAATTCACTTAAAATTTTATTAAAGTGTTTTAAGCTTATAAGCTAGTTTAAAGGCAGATCAAGTTGAAAAAAAAACAATATATTTTAATTAATTTTATACAACGAAGTTCAAAATTGGTTATAAGATATTTAAAGAGTTTAAAGTATTTAATATCTTTTACCTTTATACAGATGGTTTAGATTTAAAAGTGCAGTTTATAAATTTATAACGATTCGATGAAACTATGATTTGTTCCTAGTAAATAAATTTTAACCATTTGATATACAGATTAAAAGATTAATAAATACTTTCCTTTTGTTATTAGTTTAATAGCAGAGTTTACAAGTTTTTTGAAGTTATTTTTTACTGAACAGTTAAGTGTAATAAAAATGTCTTTTTGCTTTAAGTATATATTATTGGTGTCTAGTCGTGTTGAGATAATTGTTTCATCTCAGCCGATTTGGGCTGTATAAATTTTCGTTTGACCAACACAGATATATTTACATAACAGAATAGATTTATATGCATTAATGAAAAACAAAATGAATGAAAATTATACTTCTTACGTCATTTGCTGATTTTTTCATTTTATAATTTAATTTAAGCTCATTGCGTTTTCAGTTTTACTAAAATCTTGTCGATTATGTTTAATACAAGAATAAATATTTTAGAGTTTTCAAGTTATTATCGATACAAGTTCGAGCAACCGTACGTTTATTATTACGAAACAAACTTTTATGTAATCAGCCGGGTTAGGGAGTTTAAGTACAAGCTAAAAGTTATTAGTCTAGCTTAACTTTATTAAATTTATTATATAAAATTCTAAACAACTTTCTTATGAGAAACCTTATATTACGTTTATTTATTGTTAATATACATTGCTTATTACATGATTTGCTTATTTTAACAATAATGAAGTTTGTGATAATGTTTTGTAATTTATATAAAAATTAAAATTAAAAATATGTGCCAATATGGTAAATTGTGTTAGTCTAGTGTTTTTGATTATGTTAGCTAAAAGAAAATATACTTTAGAATTTACATGTTATTGGTAATACAAGTTTAAATAACTATAGTTTATTTTCAAGACACCAATTTTATAGCTAATAAGGTTAAGCCGTTCTTAATAAAGACCAACAGCAACTATACTTATTAAATTTTGCATTTTTTTATAAATTTGAGATGAGAAATAAAATTTTAACCACTTCATAGTTTATAACCAGTATTAACTATTGTTGTTTAAATAAAAAGCAAATTATTTAGAGAATTAGTAAATCTAAACTTCTAAATGGATTTGCGATGGAAAAAAAATAGTTTTAACAAGTAATATTTATTTATGTAAAAGGTTAGTTTTTATAAGTCGGGTTGACACTATTTTTTAATTCTTTAGTATTTCAACACTGTACTAAATATAAATGTTAAAATTTTACATGGTTTTCATAATATGTTATTTAACTAAAAATTAAAGTTTATTAATTTGTTTGTCAAACTTGTTAAAATGGACTTTTTTTAATTTCAAAGTTTTATTTATAACTAATTATATAGCTCTTACATATAAATAAGTTCATACTAATTTGATGAAAACGTAAAACTTTCAAAGTTTTTTTATGTAAGATAGTTTATTCTACCTTTTAAGACTATGTATAAACCATTGAAACAGCATAATAATAAGTTTTTTTTTATGGTAAAAAAACATCAGTCTCAAGCTCCACCCCTTGCAACAATAAACCCTTTAAAAAATTTAAAACTTTTTATTTGACAACTATTTAAGTACGTTTTCATTTTCTACAAACTAAATGAAAATAAAAATGATTGAAAATTCTATCAATATCAGTAAGTTTAATAAAACACAAAACATAACTTTTTAACATACTTTTATGCTGTGTATCACTTAGAATAGACTTTGTAGGGTATTTGAAATTTAAAATTCTTCAAATGTAAAGTTATGATAACGATTAAAAAAACCTACTTATTACATATATACATTTTTATTTATTTTTAATTTAGTTCATCTTACGTCACCTTACAATTCAAACGCTAAACTAATTGGTATCGACTTATTTCAGTTTTGTTTTTGTAAGATATAATAAATCTTATTAACACGTTTTAAACGTATCTTTATATGATTTAAATTATAAAATTAAATGTTTTATTCTGTTTATGTTGATACAGTTGCAAAGCAAAGT
The DNA here is from genome assembly GCF_965202585.1 of Thalia democratica. Classification (NCBI taxonomy): domain Eukaryota; kingdom Metazoa; phylum Chordata; class Thaliacea; order Salpida; family Salpidae; genus Thalia; species Thalia democratica. Next base: position 82,862,808 of record NC_139166.1, read on the forward strand.
TGTATTTAGTTTTCCCTAGCTTTGTTAATTGTAAAGAAAAGTACAAATATTATCTAGTAAAGTTTAGCTTCAAACCTTAAATAAATATTAAAAACTTATTAACACTAGTTAATGGAAAAAAGTTACTTCATATTTGATTATTACGTAGTTTAACACGGTTTATATTGATTGTTTATGATTTATAAACAATTAATATTTTCTATAAGAAATAATACATTTTACTTTCTATTTTAAAGCATATATGTGTGTTAGTATAAAAACTCATAACTAAAATTATCATTATTAACCTTTATGTTAAGCACATTTATTATTTTTTTAAAAAATTTTTATGACAATAATTAGATTTCAAAAAGGCATTAAAACACAATAGTTAAATCAATTCTGATGAAAATTATATAAATGCAAAAAAAAATTATGATCATTAAAGTTGAAAGCATAGCATTTAAAAAAAATATGTAATTAGTATTAAACCAAGTATAGACTATAACTCTGTAGCAGATATTGTGCGTTAAAGTTATTAAAGCTATTAAAGTTTATTAAAGCTAGCTTAACAATAGATTTGGTTTTAATCATGCTCTATTAGATATCGTTAAAGAAAGACACAATATTCTTATCAAAGTTTGCTTTAAAAACATACTCAATTGACGAGAAGCAACGAAATTGATTTGTTTTTTAATGAAAATAGTTTTTAAACCCGATCATTTGTGCGACTAAAAGGATTTACAGTGATTTTCTCTTAACTATGCACTTTAATTGTAATACTTTATAGTTTTGTTAAATACTACTTTATAAGCCTTTAAGTTTTAATTCAATGTAATTGAATTTAATGAGTTCTTTTTAAAAAATCTTTAAACACAAAAATGTCATTTCAAAAAATTAAAATTAGATTTTCATGTATAAAGTTTAACATCAATTAAATAACGTTTATTTAGGTTTTATCATTAGAAAACCACCTCTTTTATACAACCAAAAAAATAAATTGAAACATTACATGAGGATCTAATTGTGAGTTTATGCATATGATGTCGCTAAAATAAACTAGTATAATTGCATAACCTGTGATTTGTAAACTTTTATTTGATTAAAGTAAACATTGTAAAATTTCACTAATTCACTGGTTTATAGTTTAGAGTCGTGTAAAGCGGTCATTCTATATAAAAAAAATTTAACAATTTTGTAAGTTTATGTTAATTAAAAAAATACTGGTAGAACTAATATAAATGAGGTACTAAATAATGTATTTAAACGTTTAAAAATTATTTTTTTTTAATCTGATAGAATTTTATCTAGTATATTTGTACATATTGTAATTAAAATAGCTTACATTTACACTATTTTTACGATATTCGTATAATTAAGTTACAGAAATTAGTTATTTTGTGTAGAATAAATTTTATATTTTATTTTTAAACAACCAACGATAAACACAAATTGTCTGTTTTTAACTAAAATCTAATCACGGAAGTTTAGAACAGTATAATGCAAATTTAAACGATAAACTTCAAAGCATTTTATACTTTTAATAATTATTATACTGCTAAAATTTTAAATTTGTTATTTAAAACTAATAAAAAACAATTAGATTTCTTTTATCGTAATAAATAAATTCAAAGGAAATTGAAATTTTACCTAGTGTAAAGCTCTGCTTAAACTAAATAATTGATTAAAACTATTATAACGTAGTTACATTAAATAGGTAATATTCTTTATGATTTTAGATTTATGGTTATTTTTCAGCCGGTTCGGGCCGTTCAAATTTGGCAAAGAAAGTGATGGACATATTTACACGCTTCGAACTTTATAATAATTTGATGAAAACAAATAATAAAAAAATTGTACTTCTACGTCACTTATTTATCTAAACGATTCTATATTTGTAGAATTTTAACAAAGATTATCGCTAATTCGTTAATTCTGCATTGTTTTGTAAACAAATAAAGTTATCATATATTATATCTATTGCCAGTTGTAAAAATATAAACTGCTCTCTGTCCTTATACTTTTATAAAGATTCTAACTCAATTTTTCTAGCATTAAGTTTAACAAATATTGTATTATCTGAATGGTAAAAATTAATATAAGTTTTTTGTTGAGTCTGTTAATTAGATAAATTAAAGCCTACAATATTTGACATTTTTATCACTTAATAAAAAAATAAGATATTTAATTTAATAAAATATCAAACACTCTCCTTTGTACATTTTAAACTTAGTGTTAATAAGCTAAAATATAATAAAATATTACTTTTTCAGTGTTTTTTTATTGTAAATTTTTCTCTATAAAGTAAACTCTTAAACTTGATTATAACTTAAAACCACACTAAATAATATTTTTATCATCAGAAGCAAACAAAACAGTTACAGTTGTTTTTTATAAAAAAGTTTAAGTTTAAAGGTATTTATGTATAAATGAAAAATTAATTTAAGATTACTACTAAAATTGTTCATAAAAAAGTTTGACATCAAGTTAATAATCCAACAAAAATTGGTTTTACATATATGTATAAATAAAAATAACACTCATCGTTTTTATTTAAACACAACGTGTATTATTTCAACCGTGAAACAATAAAATAAACTATTAAAAAAATAATCTTAAAAATATATTTTTAGTATTATCAAGTATATAAGTTTTAGATTTCAAAACACTTTGTTTATTTTAAAATCTGTCTTAAAATCTAAATTATAATATAAAATAGAATCTCAAAATTTAAAAAAACTTAAAAAAAAATTACAGATAATTATTTTAAATATTCCTAAATTACGATGTTTTAATTGTATTGAATAAATACTTGTAAAAGAACTATAAAATAATGTTCTGCGTATAAGAAGTAGTGACGTCATTACTGAAGCCCGAAACACTTGGTTTCACTTATAATATTTGAAACAAGAAAGTTGAGACATTTTAATATAATAGTAAAAAAAAACAGCTTGAACCGCACAGCGCGGTTAGCATTTAAATTATTTTTTTAATAAAAAATTATTTACTTAACGAAGTTTTCTTAATTTAAAGTATTAGCATTTTTTTTAAATGACTAATTGCCCTTCAAGAAACATGATACCTCAAATAAGAAACAATAAGAAGTTTACAAAATAAAATGAAGCAAACAAAAAAAGTTTACATTCATTTTACGCTATTTATTTTTTGAGACACTATAATTAATTTAAAAAATTGTTGAAAGAGATAAAATACTAATTAAATCAATATCTTTCGTGGTTGAGTTTGTTCACGAAATTTTAAAAGAGTGATAAAATCTGTACAGTAAAAAATTATGAATGCTAGGTAAATGCTTATACATCTTCCCCAGATTTTATCTCCAAAGGAGTTAGTTAAACGACACATTTAGCTGGAAAAATAAATAATTTACGAAAATCGCAAGCTTAAAAACAGTTTTTAGTGCTAAAATTCACGTATAAACTCAAAAAGAACGTATACCACTAAAATGTTACAGTTAATTTGCTTCACAATTGAATAAAACTATTAATATAAATTGCGGTTTAAATAGATTTATATGTACCACTTTCGCCATCGTAAACAATTTTCTGGTTTCTTACACGTCCTGAACGACGTATTTTATTCTCTGGCGACACTCCATCGTCAACAAAATCTCATTCAGATAACCTATACTTATTATTAGCATCCAAATGAGACAACACAACATTTTACTGCTTTTTGGATGATTAGCTTTCATCCATGCAATTTGAGTCCGTTAGGAAGTTTTTGGGTTAAAAAACTTGCCAAATTTATCTCCAGCTTCAAAACATATTCCTTTATGGGAGCGCACAAAATCAAAGTTTTCCTTTGAATATCTTTACTCATTATTGCCAGAAAAGACAAACTTCTGTAGTGGTATGTTTGCTTTTCACAGATAAGGGATACTACTTCGAGATTTGCAACCAGGAACTTAAGTTTGTTTGAAACTTGCAATTTCGTACAGTTAAGCGACCTGATCCAACAATACTGATAACATATTGATGAAAGTCTTTTAGTTCCACCAATACTACACTTTTCCCCACTTGTTAGGAAAATTACCTGTTTGTTACACTTATTTTTTTATATTTAAACAAAGAGTTTGTTTTAGGTTTAATATAATATTTTAATAAAAAAGTTGTTAAAGTTGAAATAATTTAAATTTAATTATTATTTAGTCGAATATGTTATTTTTACTTCATTGTAAATAAATCGCTCATATTTTTTTATGAAAAACCTCTTTATTTAAATACATAGGATGTTTTATGATATTTAAAGCATGTAATATATGCTTTACTTCTTTTATATATATATTACATATTAAACTTTTATTATGAGACATGAGTAATTTAGAATATATTCGTACTTAAGCTTATATGATTACATAAACTAATTCCCTGTCATTTTTTTTTTAACTGAGATAAAAGTTTTACTAGATAAAACTAAGTAATTTGAGTCTAGACATTGTGATGAACTTAAATGTTTTTAATAATATAACTTATACATCAGCTGTTAAAGACAATTTTTAAAATTAAAGATCATTTGTTAAAATTATAATTAATACGAAAAGTATATTTCTATATCTTGTAAAAGTTTGGCTTAACTTTATTTATTTTTAAACTTTATTTTGGTTAAAAATACTTTGCAAGTCCATCGATGAGCCAGATTTTTTTCAACTATTTATATATATAGTAAAAGTGTTTAATTGTTCAAAATAGCTTTAACTTTGAGCATTTTTGCAAAAATTTATATTGTAACGTGTTAAATTTTGTTTTTTCACATTACACAGTTTCAAATTACGATGTTTCAAATGATAATGTACAAATGTAATGCTAAAATATATTTTATAAATATTTTTTTTTGTTTAATTCTGCAAGCTATAAGTATAACTGTTTAACTTAAACTCTTTTCAAAACAATGATTTTTATTTTTTTTTATATAAACAACACTTTTTAAAATTCTATAGTTAGATATTACCTATATATTAGTTATTTCATATGAAATCGCTAAAATTGCTAGTATTAAAAAAAAACTAGTTATTATTATATATAACAGGTTAATGATAAAATTCATTTTTGGTTAACTCCTATAATTATGAACGAACACTTGATAAAATTAACTTCGTAAAACTAAAAAATAGCTTTAAATTTCCATTTTGAGCACCTTCTTGTTTAAATATTAGTTTTTATTATTGCCGCTTTTTGCGGTGAAAAAATTCGAATGTACAATAACGTAACTTTATTTCTAGCATATTGATTATATACTAAAGCTGTAAGCTAAAAATTGTCAATTTTTCTAATACATCGGTGTTTAGGAAAACTCAATTAAAAAGTCTATTTATATATGTTTAGATATTTAAGTATTATTTAACAACTAAAGTAGTTACTATAAAAATAGTTCAATAGTAATACAAAGAATAAAACTAAAACTATTTTTGCCAGTTTAAAGTTATTATTTTACGCTCATTTTTAAATAAACATGTTATTCAAGTCGCAACCATAGCATCAATTTTAAATTTAATTAGCTTTAAAAAAACCATTAATACTTAACACTTGAGCAAAATATATATAATATATAATATGAGCAATAAATTATAATTTAGCTACTTTTGAGGTGTACAATACATTCTTAATATTTAAGCTTTTTGATTTATAAGTTATATAGTCAGAGTAAGAATCGGAATAAGTTTTTTAGTTTTAATTAACTAGCATTACAAAACTTTTAAATTTTTACATACATAAAAAATTAGAATCTATTTAAACTTAATAATTTTAGGGCTATTTCAGAGAGGTTCTTAGTTGATTTAGATTCTTAATAAATGATCATCTGTAATTGAAACCTAATCCATTCAAAGTTTTTATTTACAATTTTCTTATACTACTATAAAAAGCAGCAAAATATTTATATTTGTATTAAAAAACTTTAAAAATTTTAAAATGTTTCGTAAAACAAAGAATTTAAATACACTTCAAACAAAACATAAGTAGACTGATAAAATTTTTTAACTTATTAAGTTGTTGAAAAGGTTTAGATCTTGAAAGAAAGTATTACACGGTTCTAAACAATCATCCAATATCAAGTATTATATTAATAAACATTTTATTCGATAAGTGTTTATAAAATAAAACTTGTGAAGTTGTATACTTTGAAACTTAAATTACAACAACTTTTTAATATTTTGGAATGCTTATTGTTCAAATATAATCTGTTAATTTTAATTAGCTTTTTTCTAATAGAGTTTGTGCTTTTAATGAAGTTTAACAGATTATTAAGTATATAACTTGTAAACTTATGAAACAATGACGGAAAAAGACTTCTAATTATATTAAAAAATAACTAATTCTTTTACTGAAAAAAAAGGACTATCTTTTTTAAAATGCGTTATTGTTAAATGGAAATTTATAATATCTTACTACAAACTTTATATGTGAGTTTTTTGTTAAAGTGGTAAATGATAGTTTTTTGTTGAAATACTAATTGAAGACATTTGGCATGCAACATTTGACTGTATCATAATTGAAAGTTTGAAACAGCTGTAGAAGTAAAAAAATAATTAAAAATTTTTGTATAACAACATGTTTGTGTCTAACATAATCACTAAAATGCTATTAGAATTACTAAGTTTTTCCAAATAATATTAGAATAACTTTAAGCGTTTTGTTTAGCAAAAAACTTAATAGTTAAAGTTTTCAGAGTTTATATAATTAATTAAATGTCTTGATGATTTTTTTTACTTGTCGATTGTTTTCTATAAAAGTATGTAAGTATTGTATGTTGCCCGATAAAAAAGTGCTCAAAAGTTTAATCTAAGGACCTGGTGTACAAAAAACCCTGGTGAAAAGTTATAAAAAAAACTACAGAAAGTATGATAACTTATTAAAAAAACTATTTAATAGTTAAAATGAACAGTATAAAAAGTGAATTTTAATAAAACCAATTTATTGTGTTCAAAATGTTTCTTAATGACATTTATTTTCAGAAGTTGCATTTTCTCAGTGTACTAAACATAAAATGAACTAAGATCGTATTTAAAAAATCAGCTTTTTTAGATAAATTATCAGCTATGTCGTCAAATGCTAAAAAATGAAAAGTTTTGTTTGATAAATTTTTTACAAGTTTTAATTTTTATCTATTTCCAGTATTATATTTAAAAATTTATTAGTTTTGTTCTTGCTAAATCATTAAATTATTAAATAAGTTCATTAATTTTTGTTTTGACTGAATTTCAATTGAATGAGATTAGTAGGTAATTAAGTTCGAAAAATATTCTAAAAGAACTTGAATCAGAAGTTTAGATTAGCCTACTAGTTTTAAACTTTTTAAACCAAGCAAAAACTCTTATAAATAACTTTTTATAGAAACAAACTTCCATTCATTGTTTTCTACATTAGGTTTGTTCCAATTTTTAACCGTTAAGTACGGTCTTTTTAAATATTTTGCATATATCAGTTTATACTAAGTTCAGCACAAGATTTTTCTTTATTTTCTAGAAAATTTATAACAACTTAAGTTATAATATCTAAATTTATCTTTAATGTAAATTATTTATTGTTTTTTAAAGAAATATCATTAGACACATGAAAAAAACTTAATTTCAAGAGTATAAAGCAAATTAAATGTAATATTCAGTAAAAATATAAAAATTATAATTATTAAGGTATTGTATAACTCGTATTCATAGTATACTGATAACTTATTTAAAAGAAAACACTTTATACTTAGTTATAATTTGATAGCGAATAATAACATAAAAAAAATTTAAAAGTTACGAAAAATTTTAATGAAATTTTATTCGATTTTTTAAGTTTTATTTGACGCGTGAAATAAGATGCAAATAACTTTTTATCTATATACTTTAATAGTGCTTAAGTTATTTAATTAAGTCAAAATATTTGCTTTGTAATTTTAACGGCGTTAAGTAGCTGATATCCAATACTTATTTTGAGTTCAAGAAGATTTTTAACAGCGGTTATACAACTTTAACACTAAAATGTTTTTTTTTTAAATCAAACTTAATTTAAGATGTTTGATTATAGAAACCATTAATTAAAAAAGGGTGTTACATAGATGTTTAAAAGTAAATCAATTTAATTTGTTTAAGACTTAATATTTATGAAAATCATAGCTAAAATGATTTAAGCCACAAGTAAATAGATTTTTTTATCAAAATATTTAATTAACTCTTGAGAATGCATATTTCTGTTTAAAAAAAGTTTTATCAACTGAAGGCAAAATATTATGAGTAGTAGAAAAGTAACTAAAAAAAAAGAACTTATAAAGTAGTGATATCTTTATTATAATTCACATCTCAAAGTATTTTTTATTTATGAAAATACGCAATTAACAGTTTGTATGGTTTCTATATGACATCAGTAAACCAAATGTTATTGATATAAAAGTTAAACATTTTGTTCCCTTTAGTTTGATATCTAAGTTTTAAAATATGTTTATTTAAGTATTAGTACCTCAATACGTTCTTTAAATAATAAATAAAAAACTTCGTTTTAATTAAGTTAAAGAAAAAACTATCCTTTTATTTTTAAATTACTTTTTTTATTTTGTTTATGTGTAAAATTTATGAGTTTGTGATTTACAGTTTCATATTCATTCAAATTTATAAAATTAAAATTAATTTAAGTTTTTTCTATGTAGGGATTAAACATTTCTTTTATCTAAGTTTTCTTAAAAAACCTTTAAAAAGTGTTTCACTGCAAACTAAAGTAGTTATATAAAATTATAAAATAACATGTTTATAAAATAAACAAAACGTGTTGTGAAAACTGACATAAATGTCCTTAACTTCAAAGCCTTATATACCTTTTATGATCAAGGTGCTATAATTAAGTTTTAAGGATTTAATAAACTGTAATCGAGTAAAAATATGTGACCCATGAGGTAATTTTTGTATAAGAACATTTTTCTTTTTTAACTTATTTTGCCTGTATACAAAATTTACATAAATTAAGTCAATAATTATTTGAAATTAATTTTTAAAACAAGTAACTTTCAGTAGTTAGTTTTTAACATATGCTGTATAAATTAGGTGGTCAATAGTTTTTAATTTTTCATCCACAACTAATAAAGATAGGGACGCGTATTTAGAACACTTTTGTTAATAATCAGGTAGGTTACTGTTATTTTTATACGAGAATAGTTATATTTAACATTTCAAAAATTATTTCATTCAAGTATTTTTATTAAAATACAACTTACTCTGTTGTGCTCGTATGGTTTAAACAGTGTTCCGTTTAAGAAAAGTTTCTGATGTAATTTTTCTTTAAACGTTTTATTTAGAAGAATAAAACTTAATTATTAAATATTACAAAGGAAAGTGTGAATCACAAAAGTAAGTTATGTTTGTTTATTACTTAAAAATACTTAACTCCAAATCGTTTAACTAAAATGCGTCACAATATTTTTTAAGAAACCTCTGTTGAAACTAAATCACAAAACCAAAGCCTTTTTAGTTGTAAGTTCCCTTTTTCAACCATCGTTTATACTTAAAAGTATCTGTAACGTCCAAAAGCAGTGTTAAAATAATGTTATTGTTTGCAGTTTTTCTTGTATACGTTAATCGTTTTTGTAAGTTTAAAAAATTATTTAAGCAGCAATAAAACTTCTGTATGCTTCTTTAAGGTGTCTACTGTTAACAAAAATATAGAAAAATATGTTTTAAGTAGTGATGTACCGAACCTACAATTTCGGGTCCAGCCGGACCCGGATCCGGATTTTTTTTATTTCAAATTAGAATCCCTTCGGAACCGGATCCGGACTTTTTTTTCATATCAAGATCCGGCCGGATACGGATATCCGACGAAAATTGCAATATCCGGCCGGATCCGGACCCGGAAAGTGAGTCCGGTACGTCACTAGTTTTTACATAAAACGTAGAGCTCATATTTGTAGTTTCAAAATTTCATTTCTATAAAAGCTAAAATAAACTATGAATAACTTTAAATTTAGTATAAGGAAAATTGATAAAAAAGATAAAGTACATCACAGAAAAAATATCTGGTAGCTAAGATTAAAATCTATTAAATAAGATCAACTTGTAAAAATCAAGGACGATCCCCTTATAGCCTTACCAATCTAAAATCAATAAAAAACAAGTTCATGAAGAAAATTAACTAGAAAATTACAAAATATTGAAAACTGGATCAGCTTAACTTATTCAAAATCTAAAAGAAAACTAGCCTGAGTTTTTCAAAAAATCTTAAAACTAGCCTAACAACTTGGTAGTAAAGTCTTTAATCTTACAACATAGGTTAGGAGTTGCATTTCTAAAATGTTTATTTCATAGTTTAAATGTAAACAAATGTAAATTAGTCACAGGTTCAAATTAAGCCAATCACGGTAGGTGTTTAATTTTAACTTACGAAAATGTCTCTTTTTAATTTAGAAAGGGTTTGTTTTTAAAAAAATACTTTTCTGTATACTCATTTTTACTAACTAGATCCGAATCGGCCGGATCTCTGTTAGGATCCGGCCGGAACCGGATCCGGACTTTATTTTCAACTTAGGATCCGGCCGGACCCGGAACCGGACTTTTTTTTAAATTAGTATCCGGCCGGAACCGGATCCGGACTTTTTTTTTCAAATTAGGATCCGGCCGGAACCGGATCCGTACTTCCTTTTCAAATTAGAATCCCTTCGGAACCGGTTCCGGACTTTTTTTTCATATCAAGATCCGGCCGGATCCGGATATCAAACAAAAATGGCAATATCCGGCCGGATCTGGACCTGGATATTGAGTCCGTTACATCATTAATTTTAAGTTTAATCTGCTGTACATTATTTGTGACTTTTAAACTTCTAATGCTAAAGATTTTTTATACTATGTTTTTTGAATGCCGCTTATTGCAGTAAAAATCTGTAGAAGAGCTTGTAAGTTCGGATAGTGATATATAATTCAAATTCATACAAATATGAAAAACTAATGTTTGCGGGTGAATCTACGTTATTTATATCAATTTAAGTATAGTTTGTTTTTAAGTGAGGTACAAATGTCTGTTTTTAATTTTAACAAGTTAAACTATTAAGAGAAGTTTTAAACAATTTTAGAAAGTTAGTTTAAGATTTTTTAAAACTGTTGTGATTATTCATTAATATACTTAACGTGTAGCTAATAATATGATGAAATAAATTTAAACCTGCAGGCATAAATTTAAACAAATATCTTGATATGAATTATAAAAAATTAATAAAAGGTATATAAAACTTTAACAAATAAATATATATTGTAAAATATGTTGAAATTATAAAAGTATCATAATTGTGTCAAAGTAGCATTCTCACAAGTACTCAAATAAATAACTCTTACTTATTTTAGCTGGTTTAGAGAAGAATGTTTTAGTTTATGCAGTTAAAGACCGGAAAATGAGGTATTTCTAAAGTTTTTAGGGTTGTATGATCTTTTTACTAGCTTTATTTTATTTTGTGAGCTAACAATGTGTTTATTTAGGAAGTAATTGAGTAACAATAAGGTTTAAAGCGATTTCTCAAAAAAAGTATAAAAACAAAAGTTTTAAATATAAATAAGTATTAAAATTAATTAATCTTCTACTTAACTTTAAGAAACTAAGTTTTTATACAGGTTGTAATTGTTACTGTTAGATACTTCTTTCATTTTTTTTGATTTAAACTAAATATTAAGTTTTTACATTAGCTTTTACTTAAACGCTAATTTAATAAAAAATTAAATTATTTAATTAAACGCATGAACATATAGTGACGTAAGAAGTGTATACTTCTTATTATTAGTTTTTCATTAAAACATATAAACGAATTTGATTTATTAGACATAAAGTTGATTTGGAAATAAAATTTGTACAGCCTAAATAAGCTGATATAAAGTAACTATTCGATCATCACTAAGACATAATTAACATATGTTAAGAATAACATGTTATTTGTATAAAATCATAAATGTTTAGTATAACAGAAATTTTATTGTAGCTTTTAAACTAGTAACTAAGAAATTTATATTTAGAAAAAAAGCTTATTTTTGAAGGCAACAGATCGACCCTAAGTACATTTTTATAACATTGTTTCCTTATAAAATATTCACTAATCTTTAACATTTATGTAACGATAAAGTAAAAAACTACTCATATTGATATTTATAAGTATTATTTTTAATATGTTTATATGTAAATCAAATAGCTCTAAATCTTTTTGAAAATGTACTTTATTTTTGATAAATATCCAAGATTATATAAAATAGAAAAAACTATTTGAATTTTTATACTGATAGATTATAACAAAATAACATAATATAGTTTTAAGTTACTCTAAGAATTGCAGATTTTGTTAATATCTACTAAATAATTTTTGTAGTAAATTGGATAGCTTTAAAGCATCACATTTTTTGTTAGGAATAAGTCTATTGAAACATATCGTAAGTTTGTACATAAAATTACAGCTATATTTTTCAAACTACTTTAAAAAAAAGCCTTTTAAGATTAGATTGATTTTAAAAAATACGCACAGTTTACGACTCAAGTTATAGAAAATTTTAACTTTTATTAAGTCAGTATAACTATAAGATTCAAAAATAAAGAATTAATAGATATAAAAGTTTATCTAAAAGAGTAGAACGTTTGTTATGTTTTAATTATTTCTGCAGTATTAGTAAATTGATATGATAAGCAAAACGAGACAAATTGAGTTATAGATTTGAAAATTAATAACTGGCCTGTTTTTGTTTTAGTTAAAAGACTTTTGGAAACAAAACTTCGTTTTTATTTGTAAAGTAAACAGTAAAAGAAGGAAAGCTACGAAAAGAAAACTACAAAAAGAATACTTTTTTAATGTTAATTAAAACCGTTAACAATTTTTCAAGTTAAAAATTATTGAAATCTCAAAAAGTAGTGAAATATACCTCTGAATAAAAGAACTTTTCCATATAATAAAAATAAGTATAATAAAGTTAAATTGTAATTTTTGTAAAAGTCATAAATTATAAAACAACTAACTTATCCGTGAAGTTGTTTGTTGAATCAACTAACTTAAAGAAAACCTGTTTTATGTAAGCGAAATATTTTGAATATACTGTTTCGTTATTTTCGTGTTACTGTATCATTTTTTTTTCTTTTTTTTATGTTTCATTTTACTGTAGTTTAATTATAACGTAAGTAAACTTAAATGATTTTAATTGTTACTAATTGTTTTTATCTTTTATTAATTTCTTGATTACTTGATTACTTGGTTATTTTAAAGCTTGTAAAATTTTATTACTTATTAGCGTTGTACTCTACTAATGAAATTACTTGAAAATTATTTTTATATTGAAATTGTGTGTCTTGTTATCGTATTGTATACTTTTATAAGTTTAGCAAAATTTTTAAAACACCAAAGATGGAACCTCAAAGAGAAATCTTAAAACTACATTTAAAACAAGAGTATTTAATAAAGGAAGTGTCTATAAGTTTTTGAAAAATGTTGAGCGTATTAAGCTTATGATCAGGGAACTAACAAAAAAAGGTTTACAAAAGTATGTGTAAAATACTAGAGTTATAGGGTTAGGTTAGTCATGAAACTTTAGTCATGTTTCTTTATGACTTAATACTTGATCTTAAAATAAATTTTAACTAGTTTTTTACATATTTTATTTCTTAGTAAAATATTATAATAAAACTTTATATGTTTTTCTATAAAAAGTAAAATAACAATAATTAAAACTCCGTAAACTAGTTAGAAAAATTGTTTATTTACATTATTGGTTAACTACTTTTTATTAAGTTAGTTTTATGACTGATTTAAACTATATAAGCTTTCTACTGTTTTTTTTTGTTTAAATGTTTACCGACTAGATTGAGGAAAAACAACTCAATCAAATACTGCCAGCAAAAGGTAAGCAGAGGGTAGAATGAAAACGTTTTTTCAAAGGGGGAAGAAGAATAAGTGTAATAGAATGCTTCTTTCATATACTTTTACATTGTTTAAATGTTAATTAACTAAATACTAAATGTTTATTTCTACAAAACAAACTTAATCAATGAATAATTGCTTTAAAATATTCAAAGATTTACATGTTTAATTAGTAGTTTATCGAGTTGTATTTAGATACTTCTAATAATTTTTATTAGACCTTTTTTAAAAATATTGTATGTTGTTTGTTTTTGTATTTTTATTATTTAAGTATTAAGAGTTAATCTTTAAAAATACTTACTCGTTTTCAAGTTCTTTAAATAACTTATAGTTCACATTATTTAAAGTTTTGAAATATTTTTCACTTTAGCATAATATGTTATGAAGATTTATTTATTGCAAGTTATTTATAAACTTAGTTTATACTTCTAAAATAGTATTTTTGTAATAATGTTAGGTGTATCTTTCATACAATAGATAAATTTTTAAATGTGTCTATTTATATGAAGCAGACTTAAAAAACATCTAGTAGTTAAAGAAAATTAATTAAATAAGGCTGTCTTTCATTGTCCTGAGTAACACCAATAACTTAAGTGTATCTACATTCATACTTTTTATATCAGACATGTTATTATTCGATAAAAAGTTTTTTTATCGATAATATATTATTGTATTAAAATGAACTAGATGTATATAATTTTACAATTGTACATGTGTAAATTCTTAATTTATGCTAAAATAAATTTATGCACTGTATAAAAATTTGCACAGTTGTCAAAGTATGATAGAATTGTATCATACGAATTGTATCATATTTAACACGTTCTAATAATATGACGTCACACAGCTTTCACAACAAGCTCTAATTTCACAGCAAACCGACGCGTATATATACTAAGTTGGTCACAATACTTATTACATGTCTAGCTGTCTCTGTTCCTTATAGATTCTTGAAGAAACAAAACCTTATACATGCCTACAATTATCAATTATGTAAACAAGGCATAACTAAAATAACACATGTAGAAACATTATTAATATAAATATATGCCTCAATTAAATTTAGTTTAGCTTAAATATAAATATTTTAGATTTTACTGAAAACCATTTAAGTATTTAGATATAAAATTAACTAAAAGTGCAAACTTGTTTCATGTCTTAAAAATGTAAGTTGTTGCTGATGTTATTTTTATAAATAAATTTTATATAATTTTTTTATAATTTAACTTTTCTACGTTTTATTTATTAGTAAAAAGTACAATTAAAATAGTTTACAAGTTCAGTTTAGATTGTAAGTTGTAGTATTTATATGTGCATAATAAGTATGTATATTGTGTATTAGTAGTTTTAAATAAAAGGAAAGTTTGCTAAAATAGTTTTGGAAAACCTGTTATAATTTAATGTACAAATAGAGTCAATTTCAAAATAAATATAAATAAATCAAATTTTAATTGACTTTATTCTTTTCATTTTAAATCTTGTTATTTAATAAAACATTCAATAAAGGTAACTTTATAACATTTAAATGCTTTTTAAAGTATTCTAAAAACTCTTTATTTCTTAAATAATTTTAAAAAAAATCAAAGCTATTATTATAAGGATTATTTTTAAATCCGCTAATTTTTGCGAAAAAAATTACTAGTTAGTTTTTATGTACGTTAATGAAATTTTTATAAAAACTGTTTGTAAGTTAGTTTAACTATCTCACTTTGGACAAAAATAAATATTTTGTTAAAAAGAAATTAGTGTAGTTATTCTTACAACTTTATTTTATTAGATATAACCCAACAAACTTTGTTTTTTAAACCATGACATTCTATAACGAATTTAAATAGGTTAAGAATAGTTAAAAGAAAATTTAATCAAAATTATCTAAAAAATTACCAAAAGTATCAGATTATTTAGTATTTAGAGCATAAAAATATGTTCAAAGAAATTGTATAAGGAAGAGTTGGATAAATTTGAAAGTATTTATGAAGCTCATAGTTTTCCGGCATATATCATCAGAAATACATTTAACAATACGATTTCTAACTTGGAAAAACCTTTAAACTTGGTCAAGTAAATGCCCTATATTATTAAGACTGCCATGTTTAGGTTAGGAAGCATAAACGTTTGAAAAGAATTTCAAAAAAAAAACACTCAACTTTACTTTTAGATCTGTACAGCTAAGAATTAGTCAGTTAAAAAACCCTTAAATGGGATTTATAAGGATCTTACTGCCGATCTGGAAAAAAAGTAATTATAAGTTCAAATGCCACTGTGATAGTGTGTATATCGGCAAAACGTCCCAGAGTCTCCATATTTGAAGAGACCAACATATTTCAAATTACCTTAGAAGTTGGATGGACACGAATTTTAAAAACACATCTAACAGGTCATCGGCGATTACTGAACACTTGTTAAACAATTCTGATAGTGCAAAGAGTTAAAATGACCACTACCTTTTAATTTTAAGTTAAAAACGTAATGATTATCATCTAAATATTTTAGAATCTTTGTTTAGAAATATGTTTAAACCCAATTTATGCAAGCAACTATGCGTTAATAAATCTAATTTTCATAAGTTTTTATAGTTATTGCTCGTCACTTATTTTATTATACTTTTTTTTTTTTGGTTTTTATATCTATATGTCTGCTAACTTTAGTTAATTTTCTAATGATTATATTTATAATTATGTATATAGAAAATGTTTATCTATCTATATATTAATTGAATACTTTTTTATGAAACTTTTATGTGTTTATATACTTAAAATAAATTTTCAGAATTAGCTTCCTATAAAAGTAGTTTATAAGTTATAGCTGAAATCAATTTTAATTTGTTGCTTAAATAAAAAGGTTTTGAACTAATAATATTTCAAAATTCTTTTAAATATATGTAGTACAAAAAAGTTATAATAATTAAATGAAACTAAGAAGGTTAACTCAAAAGTATTTAGGTTTCGTGAACTTTAGATAATATAAAAATGACCAAACAAAAAATTCTATATATACTTCGCAAATTAACACCCACAAACATTGAAAAATGATAAAAAAATAAAGTTTAGCATAATTATGTTATATCGGTGAATGGTCCGGCAATGAAGTTTGAAACTGTGTGATGCAGTTTAATAAATCAAATAAAAGTTTTACATTTACTGATTATTTTGTTCAAACAAACTTGTTAAGCAATGTAAAACAGTTATAATTAGAGACTTTTACTTACAGATGTTCCTCTGTAGAACAGAAAAGAAATATCTGACTTGCGATTATTTTTTAGCTAGGAAAATACATCACAAATAACTAATTCTCCATTCCATTATAGTAAATTATAAAAACAATTGTATGAATTCGATGCTTTTAAAATTTCAAATAAATGGAAAATACTTACTATGTTAGCTTATTAGTTTATATTTAATTTTAGTTTAATTACTAATCAAACTTTAAACAAAATTTTCTTCAAGTTAGTTTAAATATTTCACCGTAGATCTAAAATTTTTAATCCATTGAACTAAACTACATATTACATAAGTTTAATGTTTCGAAATATTTTATTTAATTACTTTTTAATAGTAGTCAACTTAGTGATACATATGTAGAGTAGGGGAACGGGTCTAAATTGCGCGAAGACAAAAATGCACGAGTGTACAAAATTGCACGAAGAAACTTTTGCACGGAAGATAAATTTTGCACGACTGATATTTTTGCGAAGAGGGTCAATTATAAACAAAAAATAACTAACTTAAAATAACTAAATAAAAAACATATTAAACTCTTTATATTTTATATAAAAAAAGCATTTATTAGAGTAACTAATTTTAATTAATTAGGTTTATATTAGTTTTATAAATATTTTTATTTAATTTATTCAGCTTTTTTTTAATTAAATTAAATTATTTTGCTTAAAATTTAAAATAATTTGAAAAAGTTTTCAATAAAAATAAAACGAGATTTTTGATTTAATAAAATTTACCCTTAATAAAGAATAAACATGTATTGATGTAAACTTAATTTAAAATTGTACTAAACTTCAATTTAAATAAATTTAGATTAAAAAAAATTAAAACAAATTGTTTTTATATGGGTAAGTGTTAGAATTGCACGTGGGGACAAAATTGCACGAAAACACTAGTGCACAGAAAAAAACGAGCATGCAAAGTAGTGAAACAATTAGAAAAATTTAGAGAGGATAAAATCCGTCTATTGAAATTTTTATTGTTTATCGTATAGATAGTTCTGTTATGGTTGTGTACTCTATAGATTATACTTAAAAATGTTTTTTTTTGTTTTGTATAAAAATTTTAAACATAATTTTTGAATCACTATTTTCTTGGTGTCTAAATTTTATTTTGATTGCATAATTATTTGCACGCGTTATTTTAAAATTAGCTCTAAAGTTTTTCCTGCTCTGTTTTTTCTCTTTATCTACTCCAGACTTGCGAAAATGCATTGTCGGAAGCTATTTTCTTCTTAATATTTTAGAAGAAAAAACACATACAAGATTTTGACTAAAATAATTCAAATAAAATGATACAACAGCTACAATTATTTAATTTCTATTTTTAACATGAAAAACATATTTATTAACTTAAACAATTTTTTTTAGTATTTATATTTTAAGAACGGTAAGAATTTTGTTTTATTATCTAGTTTTTTAGTGTAATTATATAATTTTCTTTATATAACTGTTTAATTTAATCATTTTGACTTATTTAATCATTATTATTTCTTTTAAATTTATTAAGTTATTGATCTCATTTATTTTGACTTTTTTTATTATTTTATTAACTTTATGTTGGAGTTTTATTTAAAGTATACGTTATCTAAACTATTTAATTTTAATATTTATAAATCTTTTTTTTTTTAAGTTTTTTTTTAAATTCTGACTTTTTTTATTATTTGTATTAATATAATTATTTTTATATATTTTTTACTTCATTATATGTTTTAATATATTATTTTTTAATTCTTTATTTAGTTTTTTTTTTGTTTAATATTTGATTAGTTACTTTTTTATCAAAATTTTTTTATTATCATTTTAGTTTTTTTGAATTGTTATTTTTGATTTAACAATTTTTACTTATTTAATTTTATTTATTTAATATTTTTATTTTTTAGTAAATAAAATTTTTAAATCTAATTTTAATTTTTTTTTAATGTTATATAACTTTTTTTGTATTTTTTATTATTTAGTTATTAAGCTAGTTAATTCTGTTTTTTTTTTTTAATATTATATATATATACTTCGTATAAAAGAGTCTTTTCGTGCAATTTTTCCCCTCGTGCAAAAGTGTCTACGCGCAATTTTGAATCGTCCCTGTGAAGGGTACAAAATCCGTGTAAAATTAAACCTTCGTGCAAAAATGACCCTTTGGGCAAAAATGTCTGCGTGCAAAATTATCTGCTTGTGCAAAAATATACCCTCGTGCAAAAATGTCTTCTTGCAAAAGTGAACCTTCGTGCAATTTTGTCTACGTGCAATTTTATCTTCGGGCAATTTTGCGCTCTCGTGTAAATTAGTCTTCGTACAAAAGTATCTTCGTGCAGTTTTCTGTTTTCGTGCAATTTTGTCCCCTCGTGTATTTTTGTACGCTCGCGCAATTTAGACAACTACCCGTAGAGTAGATCTAAAAGGATAAACTATAATTTTAAATACTTTAGTGTTCATCAGTGTAATAATGCTTAAAATTGACCTAAATTTATATCAGTCCTTACAAAACATATGATTTAAAATCATTATTTAAGCACTATATCTAATCTGGTAATCTGGATAAATCTCTGAATCAAAAGTATTAAAGTTTTCTAAAAGTTTGAATTAAGAAACAGTTTTTTTAAGTTTTGTCAATTCAGTACGTTTTTATGAAACACAAACAGCTATTGACATTAAAATTCATATTTTCAAGTATTCAAATTTGCTACATTTATTGTTTAGGTATAACAAGCGGTAAAAAGAAACATGAAAATGTTTTATGATGCATAATAAAGCTTAAATGTTTTAGTGTATTCTTTTATGTAAAATTAGTAAAACTATAAAAAAAATATTTAAAACTGTTGTAACATTGTTACCTAAACTACCACTTAAACTAGTCTTCCTATCTTAAGTCAAGTTTCTAACAAATTTTCTAACTTTTGCGTAAAAGATTCTTTTAATTTTGTTGACAATCTACGTAATAACCCCTGTTTATCCGACCAAATGTGTTCTTTCGATATAAAAAGTCTTTTTACAAATGTACCTTTAGATGAAACCATAAACATATGTGTAAACGAGCTTTATAATTCAAATCTAAATCCACCAATGTTTCCAAAAGAGATATGCCAGAGTTTGCTTTACATGGCAGCTAAGAACGTAGAATTTAGGTTCAACAATTACATCTATAGACAAGTCGACGGTGTCGCGATGGGCAGCCCCCTGGGTCCTGTGTTAGCAAATATATTTGTTGGCTATTTTGAGTCCATTTTATTTACGAATATAGAAAAACCTCTTAATTACTTTAGATATGTTGACGATATTTTTATTTCTTACAAGACAGACTACAATGTTGATGATTTATTTGACCAAATCTCCAACTTACATCCTTCACTTAAGTTCACTCGTGAGCATGAAGCTGATGGCTCTTTACCTTTCCTTGATGTCTTAGTTCAAAGAACACCAACCTCTTTAAACACATCCATTTATAGAAAACCAACTTTCGTAGGCCAATATATTCCTTGGCAGTCTTTTTGTCCCACCTCACAAAAAACCAACTTAATATCGTGCTTAGTTTTTCGAGCACATAAAATATGTTCTAAGGTGAAACTAAGTGAAGAAATCAGTAACATTAAAAGTATTTTTGGCTCCTTAGGTTACCCTTTAGAAGTTATTGAAAAAACTATCAATAGGACTACTGCGAAGCTTGTCAGCCCTACAAAACACGGTCCAAATAAATGTGTAGTATATTTAAGACTTCCATATTTAGGAAAGGAAGCTAAGCTTTTTGAAAACCAAGTTTTAGAAACCGTAGAGAACACTTTTGGGGCAGTTA
Source organism: Thalia democratica (assembly GCF_965202585.1). Lineage (NCBI taxonomy): Eukaryota > Metazoa > Chordata > Thaliacea > Salpida > Salpidae > Thalia > Thalia democratica. The sequence continues at coordinate 82,883,651 of NC_139166.1, forward strand.
ATTTAAGAATTACCCATTCCACTAGAAAACCACTTAACGGAATTGTTAAAGATCTCACTCCTGATCCAGAAAAATGCAATATAATCTATAAATACAAATGCCACTGTGATAGTGAATATATTGGGAGAACTTCGCAACGATTTCACATAAGAAGGGACCAACACGTGACCAACGCATTGAGAAACTGGATGATCTATGGGACTAATAAGCCAATAAAAAGTCAATCGGCAATAGGTGAACATCTGTTAAATAATTTAGAATGCGCAAAAAACTATAACGATAATATGTTTTCAATTGTTTGTAGAGGACGTAACATGTATCATTTAAGTGTTTTAGAGTCTATATTTATTAAAACTAATAAGCCAAGTTTATGCAAACAAAAATTTGTTTATAACTCTAATTTGTTTAAATTATTGTAAATTCGCTACTAAGTTTTGTTTTTGTTGTTTAATTTTATTTTAAGAAAGTTTAAATAAGTCGGTTTCCTCTTATTAAAATTGCTATTAATACTTTCAATTTCTAGTACTTAAGCTTTATACTTTAAATTTTGTTAAACAACTTTATATTAGCATCGCCTAGTACATGTAATTTTATTTTCCTATTATGACGCATAATCTTACAATTTATTAATTTTACTATTTTAGAAAAATCTATTTAGTTTTCTACAAAAACTATTGAAAAGGGTTGATTGAAAAATTTTTAGTTAACAAAAATAAAATATACTGCAAAATGAATTGTTGTCTTAAATTTTTATATAAAGCTTAATTTAAAATTACAAACTTTTTCAAAAGTATACTTTTATTAGTTTAGTGAAATTCACAAAAACTAAACTATCAGTTAATTTATTATAGATTTAACTAATACAAATGAAAACAAGCTAAGTTTTTATCTAGCATCACACGACTAAGTAAAACAATAACCATCTGTAATTTATAATTTAGGAACAATTTTATTCCCCGATTGACCGAAGAATTGTTAATTTTCAAAATACTTTTAAAATCATATTGTAATTATTTTTTAATATATAAGTTTTTTCATGATAATCAGTTTTGATTTAGACTTTAATTAATTTATAGCTAGAAATTGGAATAGATTTAAACATTAAATAGTATTATTGTTTAACTTATATTATTTTAACAAAAAACTCGAATTTTCACACAATTATTACTTAATTTTGTTTATCTTAAGTATTTTTTTTTTGACTTTAAATTATTTATTCCAAACAAAATAATATTTCGTAAATCTTCTCAAAATTAATTATGAAAATACCATAAGTAATGTATGTATTTCGTTTACTTGTATAAAGAAATGCTTATAAATAACATATTAACTCTATTTTTCTTATGTGTTTGTTTGTGTATTCTATGTTACTCTAGTTATTTCTATTAGTTTTTAAAAAAATAAATATATGTGTTCAGTTAACGTTAAATACTTTAACAGTTTTTACTAAAACAAATAGATATGCAATTTATATTTATTGTAAGTAAAATTATCTCAACTTTTATTTTTTAAGTTAAGTTATACTTGAACTAAATCAGAATTATAGTTTGAGTTGTTTCCTTGAAATATACCTACTTATAGTATTAGTTTAAAAAATCAATTTTAAAGTAACATTTATTTTAAACAAACGCAGTAAACTGCATTTACATCTTAAAGTATAACCGTTTTATCCGGTCAACTAAAACAAAAATATAAACAAATTCATATCGATAGTTGAAGCAATTAGTTTTATTTTCAAAAACTTTAGCCTTAACCAGCTATTATAATGTTATAAATCAAAAGTTACAAAGATGTAAAATAACTTATTTTTATAGCATAAAGCTAGTAAAATTCTAACGCAAATACTAAGACTTTAAGTAAAATATGTTTTGTTAAGCTATGTTTCTATATTCATAACTGTCAATATCTAAAACTTGAACATAGAAGTTACGTTTGTAATTAGTTTTGTTTGTTATTTAATACTTTTAAGATCAAGGAAAAATAACTTCAACCAAAAACAAAATGAGACTTCATTGAAAATTAAACTAATTCTTGAGATGAAAAATATCAATTTATATAAATATCCATATAAAAAAAGTATTTAGATTCTTCGCATACTTATTTAACTATTTTTAGTAAAAAGATCAATTTGATTAGCATTAATGTTTACCCTTAAATGTGGCATATACCGAAAAGTGATATTGTTATATAATTAGTTCAAGTCATTTTTCGCTATGAAGTTTATTAAAAATAGTTGTTTTATTCTTAAAAGTTTTATCTAATGAAGGAATTAGTAAAATATATTAAAAAGAGTTTAGTTTGTGTCATTTGAGTGAATAAGTACTACATAAACATTATAACTGCAAAACCAAATGGACTAAAAAACTATATTCGAATTATTAATTTATTAATCACATAATTAGTTTTTTAATCATAGAGAGGATTAACAAATATAAAATGGGTTAAGGAAACAAAAAAATTTAAAATAAAAATTTATTTCGAACTTCTTCACTTTTTTTATGACTTTTTTTAAAAAGATTGAATAGATTTTCATTTTTGTTAAAACAAAGCTGACAATAAACTTTTTACTTATGCTGAGTTTTGAAACAATTGTTTATTCATGTATCTATATTTTTGAGTTCAAATGTGTTGTGACGTTATTTATTTATCCATCAAATATTCCCGTTCAGTTTTGATAATTAAAACAGCATATACAATAAATTGTCTAGAAACTAATTGAACGTAGTTTGAACTGCACAAGCGGTATTTATACGTTTATTGGTTTTCAGTAAGTTCAAATGTGAATAGATTAAAGTTCATATTTGTTTCGATAAGCTAACTAAAACTTGGAATATGACTTAGTATAAAAGCAGTCGTGATATATATCGTTATATTTAATTATTATTTCGTTTATGTTTGGTCGATAAAAAGGGAGTTTTTAACTTTTTTTGTTTAAAAAAGAATAAAACTTAAAACATATGTATTTTATGAAATAAGCAAACTGAAAATACTAAACATAATTTTTTTATCTGTAATAATATTTTGCAAAAATTATAAAACTATTTGGTTTGTAATAATCCTTTATTGGAGTTAAATCAATTAAAAGTAAAACTAAATAAACACGAGAAAAAAGATACTTAATCAAACTACAATAATAAAAATAAAAAAGTTATAGTAAGAATATTTTTTTTTTAATTTTGACAAATTACATTTTAACAAAAGACTAAATTTTGGCAGATATAAAATGTTTAAAACTAACTTACTAAACCAGTAAATTAAAATTATTTTTTTTGCAAGTAATCACTTAGTGACGTCATTAGAAAAATCCTGGAAACGTCCGCATTTAATTTATATATAAAAACAAATTCAACTTATAGCTTTTTGTGTACATGTCGTTAGACTCCTGTAAACATTTTTAAACTTAAACACTGGGGCAAACATTCTAAAAGTAAATATTTAAATCAATGGTAGTTTAATGATATTTAAAGAAATCGTGATTCAAAAAAGATTAAAGTTTTGTCAGACTCAAGTTTCAAACTCACATTTACTTGCATTAAGTTTTGGTTTTTTAACAAAATCAATCTGCAATTAAGTAGCTTCAAAGTTGTAACTATATACGTGATAAGTTCAATATTTTAAAAATTTAACCTCTTTTATAATAAAATTTTCTATTAGTATGTAAGATAGCATAAAAATTAATTGTGTGTAAATTATTTCGTGCATACAAAAACTTCATTCCTATTTTATGCATACAAAATTCCGGTTAAAGTTTAAGTTCTTAAAAGAGCTAAATAGAAATTTTTTGACTTATTTTTCTGAGATATGTTGATTTTAAATTGATATCATTTCTTGTTTGTGCTTTAATTTAAAATTAAGCATTCACAAATTTTATATGTATTACTTTTTGAATATTTAATTTTTTATTTTAAAAACCTAATTCAATAGCTCTCAATAGTTAATTTAATAAACCTAAAAATAGTTCATTTTCTTAGCTTTTTTTATTATTTTCTAATTTTTGAATAAAGTAAAATACTTAAAAATCCTTTTTTAATGTTTTTATATTACTGTAGTACATTAGTGACGTCCTTATCTAAAGTCGCAGATGTAGTCCACAACTTTCGTATACTTTTCAAGAACGTTTTGTATTTTTTTAGAAGTCTATTGACTATTTTTTACTGCAATAAGCGGTAACTAAGAATATTTAGAACAATTAAGATTAAAAAATGTCTATGACAAAGAATTCCCGAAGAAGCTTTAGAGTTACTAAAAAATATTAAAAATAGTTTTGACCATTTAAAGTAATCAAAAAATTGAAAATGCTCAAAATTTTGATGTTATGATAAATTTGAAAAATATTTTACATACAAATTAAAAGTACACTTAAACTTTAATATTATTTCTTTTTTGATTTCATAGACTTGACCAAAAAGCCCAAGTGAAGTGTTTTTTACTTAGTTAAGCTTAAAGAAAAGAAAGATATATATATTTTTGAAATACAGTAACATCTCGCTTATTTACGCACATTGTGTCTACAGGAAAAGTGCGAAAAGACACGAGAGATCGTAAAGATACTAGAGAAACCAAATATACTTACTATGATGACTGTTTTTTGATATCGCTTCTAGTTAAAAGCAGACTTAGTGCTTTCCCAGTTTTAACAACTTGTTTGCTTTATTTATAAATATAAAAACAAAAGATAAAACTTTACACCTACAAAAAATGAATTTAAATTTATATAAAATAATAATACTTGTAGAAAAATGTGACTTATTTGATACTTAACATTTATATTCTATTGTATTAAGCAAATTCAAATTATAATTCATCATTTGTTTATAATTAAGAAATGATGTGATATCTATATTAAAATTTGTTTGTATAGTCTTTTACAAAAAATGAACTTAGTCCTATAATGGATTTCTTCTTTTGAAAAAAAAAATAATAAGTTATTACAAAAATGTTTAATAAAAGTTGTTTATCTTACTACAACTTTATTTAATTTTACCTTTGCCAACATAAGGGTAAACTTAAATTTAATCTCTTATTATTAACGTATTTCTTATATACTGTTGTATAACTAAATATTCATCAATTAGTCAAGGAACATAAGTTTACAAAGTCTAAAAATATAGAAAGTTGAGTTAGCATTTAAAAACATTTTTAAAATTAAAAACATACAATAAACCTAATTTGTGCAATATTAAAAAATTAAAGTTTTTTTTAAATTAAATGAAATTTTTATTTTTTAAATTTTTAGAATTCTAAAATGCATAACTAAACGAGAGTGCCTAACGTCACGACTGCGTAAAGATGCGAGAGGTTACTATAAAATGTCTGCGTTTTATAAATAAAAGTTTAAATAAAATCATATAACTAACCGGTATAAAATTATAAACTCTTTGGTGAGCTTTGATTTCACAATAAAGAAATGATTCTACGAAAATGATTTTATTTGTCAAGAAATAAATATTTAAGTTTATATTACTTGATCCAAGCTAGCTCATAAAGTAGTTTTATAAATAGCTTTTAAAATTAATATAAAAGAAAGCGTTGAAGTACATAATAATAATGAAAACAAATAAATAAATGGTTTTAAGATCTCAATTAGTTTTTAAATTAAAGTATTCAATATTCTCATGATATTATTTCAGAATTAAGAATTTACAAAACTGAATTAAGCATACTTTTATTTTCTGCACTTTCCTAAGCACTTTAAAACAAAAATCCTAGTTTTACTTTAGTAGCTAGTAGTTTTAGATAACTTTGCAATAAAATAAACTACATGCTATTTAGAAAATTCAGTAGACTTTTTAGTCATTAACTTTAAAATTAGCTCTAAAAGTATATTTGACTATTTAGTTAACTTGATTCAATTTTTATCATTTCAAACCAAAATATGTTTAATTAAAAAAACTGTTTAGACAGATCTTAGTTGTTTAAACGGCCTACACAAGTCAAAACAGTAAAATCATACATAGTAAAAAAATTTAATACCTTATAATGACATATAAATTTTTATAAATAGCAAATATATAGTGAAATAAAAAAGTGTTCTAAGATAAGTTTAAAAAAAAAAAAATTAAGTTTTTTGGAATTTCATCATATTAAATTATCACTTATCTTTTTATATCCAAAACTTTTAGTACAAATATGAATTAGTTATAAAATACATTTATTTTAATTATCTAATAAAGAGTTCTTTATTTAAAATACATATTTCTAAGTACAAATACGGGAGATAACCTAAAAAGCTCTGTTAAAATCAAAACAAAATATTTTATACTAATTTTTTACACATAAACTTTTAATTATTTTTTTTTGTTTTATAAGAATAACAATTGAGAAAAAAATTAAAGCCGAGGTTCGTATATATGATAAAAGTAGAACATATCAATATTAATTTAAAGATGTACAAGACGCTCTTAAATATATGTAAATTAGGATGTCATAATTTGTTTTGGTAGTTTAGCATAACATTTTTAATTTATGAGAAAGTAAGTTTTTAAAGTCTATAAGATGTTATTTTTAAACGTTCTTTGAAGAGTTTATTTTAACTAAATTAATTTAACTAATAATATATTCAACTTAATAAAAGTTAAAAAAGCTTTTCTTGTTTTTATTATTGGTTTTGAGTATTAAACCCAGAAATTTGCAACATTTTTCTAAGTATCAGAATTAAAATATTTAGTATTTTAGTTATATTGGTTTTAATCTTTAGTGATCAATCGGATCCAAGACCATAATTTTTCCTGTTGGATCCTAAGTTTAAAAAAAAAATCAGATCCGACCGGACCTTACTTGAGATTTGACCGGAGCCAGATCCAGTTAATTTTGAAAGACTTTTTTCTGCAATAAGCTTTTTTCTGTTTTTTAAACTGAGATATTTATGCTTTGAATATTTAATATATATAATATTAGTCGAGCGAAACAGTCTAATTAAAGTTTATTTAATTCAATTATTTTTTGGAAGCATGTAGGTACATTTATCAATTAGAGTAAATTCTAACCTTGGTAGTCTTATAATCTAAAATTGAAATACGTTTGCATTTAATTTATATATAAAAACAAATTCAACTTATAGCTTTTTGTGTACATGTCGTTAGACTCCTGTAAACATTTTTAAACTTAAACACTGGGGCAAACATTCTAAAAGTAAATATTTAAATCAATGGTAGTTTAATGATATTTAAAGAAATCGTGATTCAAAAAAGATTAAAGTTTTGTCAGACTCAAGTTTCAAACTCACATTTACTTGCATTAAGTTTTGGTTTTTTAACAAAATCAATCTGCAATTAAGTAGCTTCAAAGTTGTAACTATATACGTGATAAGTTCAATATTTTAAAAATTTAACTTCTTTTATAATAAAAATTTTCTATTAGTATGTAAGATAGCATAAAAATTAATTGTGTGTAAATTATTTCGTGCATACAAAAACTTCATTCCTATTTTATGCATAAAAAATTCCGGTTAAAGTTTAAGTTCTTAAAAGAGCTAAATAGAAATTTTTTGACTTATTTTTCTGAGATATGTTGATTTTAAATTGATATCATTTCTTGTTTGTGCTTTAATTTAAAATTAAGCATTCACAAATTTTATATGTATTACTTTTTGAATATTTAATTTTTTATTTTAAAAACCTAATTCAATAGCTCTCAATAGTTAATTTAATAAACCTAAAAATAGTTCATTTTCTTAGCTTTTTTTATTATTTTCTAATTTTTGAATAAAGTAAAATACTTTAAAAATCCTTTTTTAATGTTTTTATATTACTGTAGTACATTAGTGACGTCCTTATCTAAAGTCGCAGATGTAGTCCACAACTTTCGTATACTTTTCAAGAACGTTTTGTATTTTTTTAGAAGTCTATTGACTATTTTTTACTGCAATAAGCGGTAACTAAGAATATTTAGAACAATTAAGATTAAAAAATGTCTATGACAAAGAATTCCCGAAGAAGCTTTAGAGTTACTAAAAAATATTAAAAATAGTTTTGACCATTTAAAGTAATCAAAAAATTGAAAATGCTCAAAATTTTGATGTTATGATAAATTTGAAAAATATTTTACATACAAATTAAAAGTACACTTAAACTTTAATATTATTTCTTTTTTGATTTCATAGACTTGACCAAAAAGCCCAAGTGAAGTGTTTTTTACTTAGTTAAGCTTAAAGAAAAGAAAGATATATATATTTTTGAAATACAGTAACATCTCGCTTATTTACGCACATTGTGTCTACAGGAAAAGTGCGAAAAGACACGAGAGATCGTAAAGATACTAGAGAAACCAAATATACTTACTATGATGACTGTTTTTTGATATCGCTTCTAGTTAAAAGCAGACTTAGTGCTTTCCCAGTTTTAACAATTTGTTTGCTTTATTTATAAATATAAAAACAAAAGATAAAACTTTACACCTACAAAAAATGAATTTAAATTTATATAAAATAATAATACTTGTAGAAAAATGTGACTTATTTGATACTTAACATTTATATTCTATTGTATTAAGCAAATTCAAATTATAATTCATCATTTGTTTATAATTAAGAAATGGTGTGATATCTATATTAAAACTTGTTTGTATAGTCTTTTACAAAAATAATTTTAGTCCTAAAATGGATTTCTTCTTTTGAAAAAAAAAAAAAAAGATATTAGAAAAATGTTTAATAAAAGTTGTTTATCTTACTACAACTTTATTTAATTTTACCTTTGCCAACATAAGGGTAAACTTAAATTTAATCTTTTATTATTAACGTATTTCTTATATACTGTTGTATAACTAAATGTTCATCAATTAGTCAAGGAACATAAGTTTACATAGTCTAAAAATATAGAAAGTTAAGTTAGCATTTAAAAACATTTTTTAAATTAAAAACATACAATAAACCTAATTTGTGCAATATTAAAAATATAGTTTTTTTAATTAAAAGAAATTTTTATTTTTAAAATTTTTAAAAATCTGAAATGCGTAACTAAACGACAATGCGTAACGTCACAAGTGCGTAAAGATGCGAGAGGTTACTATAAAATATCTGCGTTTTATAAATAAAAGTTTAAATAAAATCATATAACTAACCGGTATAAAATTATAAACTCTTTGGTGAGCTTTAATTTCACAATAAAGAAATGATTCTACAAAAATGATTTTATATGTCAAAAAATAAATATTTAAGTTTATATTACTTGATCTAAGCTAGCTCTTAAATTAGTTTTGTAAATACCTTTTAAAATTAATTTAAAAGAAAGCGTTGAAGTACATAATAATAATGAAAACAAATAAATAAATGGTTTTAAGATCTCAATTAGTTTATAATCTAAAGTATTCAATATTCTCATGATATTATTTCAGAATTAAGAATTTGCAAAACTGAATTAAGCATACTTTTATTTTCTGCACTTTCCAAACATTTTAAAACAAGAATTCTAGTTTTACTTTAGTAATTAGTAGCTTTTAGATAACTTTGCAATAAAACAAACTACATGCTATTTCGAAAATTCAGTAGATTGTTTTAGTCATTAACTACAAAATTAGCTCTAGAAATATATTTGACTATTTAATTAACTTGATTTAATTGTTATCATTTCAAACAAAAATATGTTATATTAAAAAAAAATGTTTAGTCAGATCTCAGTAGTTTAAACGGCCTACACAAGTCGAAACAGTATAATCATACATAGTAAATAAAGTTAATACCTTATAATGACATATAAATTTTTATAAATAGCAAATATATAGTGAAATAATAAAGTGTTCTAAGATAAGTTAAAAAAAAAATTTTTTAATTTTTTTGGATTTTCATCATATTAAATTATCAGTTATCTTTTTATATCCAAAACTTTTAGTACAAATATGAATTACTTATATAATACATTTATTTTAATTACTTATAAAGATTTCTTTATTTAAAATACATATTTCTAAATACAAATACGGGAGATAACCTAAAAAGCTCTGTTAAAATTCAAAACAAAATATTTCATACTAATTTTTTTACACATAAATTTTTAATTAATTTTTTTGGCTTATAAGAATAAAAATTGAGTAAAAAATTAAAGCCGAGGTGTGTATATATGATAAAAGTAGAAAATATCAATATTAATTTAAAGATGTACAAGACGCTGTTGAATATATGTAAATTAGGATGTCATAATTTGTTTTGGTAGTTTAGCATAACATTTTTAATTTATGAGAAAGTAAGTTTTTAAAGTCTATAAGATGTTATTTTAAACGTTCTTTAAAGAGTTTATTTAAACTAAATTAGTTTAACTAATAATGCATTTCAACTAAACAAAAGTTAAAAAAAGCTTTAATAGTTTTTATTATTGGTTTTGAGAATTAAACCCAGAAATTTGCAACATTTTTCTAAGTATCAGAATTAAAATATTTAGTATTTAATTTATATTGGTTTTAATCTTTAGTGATCAATCGGATCCAATACCATAATTTTTCCTGTTGGATCCTAAGTTTAAAAAAAAATCAGATCCGACCGGACCTTACTTGTGATTTGACCGGAGCCAGATCCAGTTAATTTTGAAAGACTTTTTTCTACAGTAACCTTTTCCTGTTTTTTAAACTGAGATATTTATGCTTTGAATATTTAATATATTTAATATTAAACGAGCGAAACAGTCTAATTAAAGTTTATTTAATTCAATTATTTTTTGGAAGCATGTAGGTACATTTATCAATTAGAGTAAATTCTAACCTTGGTAGTCTTATAATCTAAAATTGAATACTTAAAACTTTGATAAAGAAGATTAACTAATGAACTGTATTAAGATACATTTACCTACGACGTATGGATTTTGGTACACTTGTTTTATTAGTACTATCCATTTTAACTAATTCCTACCTTATTTAATTGTTATCTTAAAAACACTAAATTCCACTTGAGACTACTTTTTATAATCAGACAAGACAATTTGGATTGATGAATCTTATACTAACTTAATAACCTATAAACAATACAAGCAATAAAATAAATATTAATATGATAAACAGTTCAAGAACTGGTAGCTATTTGAATCTATATCAAAAGACTTAAACAATAAACAAAAATTATATAAAACTTTAAGTAAGCATTAAACTGTAGAAATTTTAATAAACTATTAATCATGTAAATCTGGCTTAAATATTTGAGCAATTAAACACCAGTTGAAATATTAACTTTTTAAACAAACAATACTTACAATAAAAACATACAATAAGTTCAAGATAAGATCTTATCTTGAGGTCTGTCACACAGCTGCACACAAAACTAACTATTTTTAGAACAAGCTGTTTTTTGTCTGGCTCGTGCATTCGACCGTATCAAGCTCTAAATACTCTATTGAGCTCACGTTCAAACAATGACAATGCAAGGAATTTTGCAGCAGCTCATGACGTACCGGTAAATGTTTAATTTTAGATGCAAGTTAAATGCTTTTAACGATTTTCATGTTAAATATCTGAAGTGAAATATATTATTTCATAAAATTTATTTAAATTGTTTATTATAAGTCCACCAAATAGTATAAAAACGTTTAGAAATAACAGTCTAACTAGCTTTTATTAATGAATTTTTTATTATTAGTTAGAACAAAAGTTTTCTAAAGTAACTCGATTAAGCTAATAATTTAGATCACTTTAGTTTTAAAATCAGCAAAAAAATATTTTTAAATTATTTAAAACTGGCACTAGTCATCACATTCAACTTAAGATATAAATAAGAACACTTTGAACAAAGCTTTATTACTTCTATCTACATAGAACTTCTTTTTATACTTTAATATGCCCTTTTTAACTAGACTAATAAATTATTTTGCTTCACACTCGGTCGCTAACTTTACTTTTATTTTGTTTTATATTTTTACCATTTTTATTTTTTTTACTCTCATACAAAAATGTCCCTTTGTGCAAAAGTTGATTCTCAGTGTAAAAGTTTCTTCGTGCATATTTTAGACGTACTGGCTTGAATAGCTAAAATGTATAGCATACAGTTATATTATACAGAAACAAGAACACAGAAGCAATCGTTCAATAATGAATCAAATAATAACTTAATTCATATAAAATTTAGCAAAAAAAATTTTGAAATAGATGCTTACAAAGACTGCAAAATACAAATCTTTTTTATTATCAACTTTGATTTATAACTAATAAAGTGAATAAAAACAGTAATAATTTTTATTGTTTTTTATTTTTGCTAGTTATCTACAGATAAACAAAATTTTAAACTCTATGAAGTTTAAAACAAGTTGCATTAAGAAAATCTTTATAACTATGTTGACTTTTTACACATAATTTTAAAAAATACTTAATTTATTTTAAGAGTTAAACTATTAAAATTATACATAAAATTTCATAGAGAATTACATATGACAAATAACTCAAGTTTTTATCTTTAATTTTTCATTACCTTAGCAACTCAACATAATAACTAGCATTTAGAAACAAATGTTTGATTTTAAGAAATTAAATTAAATTGTGATTAACGTTTGTTTGATAAATAGTAACAATTTGATAACAATCCAACTTACATATTTTAAAATAAGTTTTCTTGTGACGTAGTATGTGAAAACCCCAAACTGTCGCATCAACTTTTAGAAAAAAAAATCAGTTTGATTTAATGACTAAACGCTAAATTAATAAAATTTACCAATTTTAAACCCGTACAAATTCGGGTTACACAACTGCAATCTTTATTAAGAACAATACTTTACAGAGACTAGAATTGATTGTATAAAATTGTTAAAAGCTTATAAAGACTAATATTATAGCAGCTAATATTTGTTTATAGTAAAATGAATAAAAAAATTAAAATGAAAAATAAGTAAAAAAATAATTGTTAAACTTAAAGTCTATCAAATCTTATTCGCAGATCTTTTTTCATTATCATTAACAAATACAAATGATATATACTTAGAAAAAATAATTAAAGCTTATCATACTGTTTTTTGTTTAATTTAAAATTATCTATCTGAAAATATTTAAAAGAATTCGAACAACCTTTTTGTTGTTATTACTTGTTTTATTAATTTATGCATGTATAAAGTATGTTTGTCAAAGTAATTTAACATTATTATACCACAACTAATACGAAATACCTGTAGAGTTTTTATTGTGGTCAAAATAAAAATCTTAGTTATTATTAATCTACAAAGTTTATAGCAGAAAAAAGAATTGTCAATTAGTAATCACAACTTTTTAAAAAAAATAAACAATAAATATTTTTAAATTTAGTTGTATAATAGAATATATAACTTATTTATTTTTAAAAGATAGTTATGTTACTTTTGACTTATAAAAACATATAATTTTTAATGATATTACTCTTATTTTTCTTCATATTAACTTTTTTTTTTTGTGCAATTTTTAGTCTAAAAAAAAAGTAAATTATTAAAATTTTTAATAAGATATTTAAATAAAATGCTCTGTATGTCTTTTTTAAGTCGTAACAAATAAATGCAAATAGTTTATATAATATGCATGTTTACATGGTAGTTTGAGATTATAACCTTAAAACTAAGTTTTATCTTGAAGTCAGAAGTTTAATGCTTTACACTACCCGACTAAAACTTAAACAACTTGATTGAAAAAGATGGTCTTAGTGAAAAAATTAAACTTAAAAATATTCAAAATAAACCAAGTGTTTATGAAATTGATTGCGACAATTTAGATTGAGTTATTGATTTTTGTTTTACACGAATACTCAATCAACAAAATCAAAAGTAATTTTTTTATGAAACTGCTATAAATTTTAATAATTCACTTTTTTTTTTGTTTAAATTTATCTTATTTTTAAGTCTAACAGTCTCTTAAATTTTGTTTAGCCTTGTTTTTACTAATAGTTTACTGAAAAACACAATAATTGAAATATTTTATTTCAATTTATAATTTTAAACAATAGTTTTGAGTAGTAGTTTTTATGTTAAGTTGCCCGAAATTTCGGGTTATAAGATTGTTACTGAACGTGTTTCAACAATAATTGTAGTAAAATATTACAAATTGATAATGTTTATAAAGTTTAATTTATTGCAAATGTATTTAAGTTTTGTTTTTAGTCACTTAATGAGTATAGGCAACCAGTTCTGCGTGCGTTTTTAATAAAGTAATTTAGTCAATTTTTAAGGTGTAATAGGTTTCATTAGTGTTATTTTAAACAAATAATTTTGAGCTAAATAATTTTTTAAGCATATTTAACTACTTTTTATTGCTAATTTAAAGAAAAAACGCACAAACTAAACTTATTTACTGAGAAAAAATGTCATTAATTTTCATCTTAAAGTAGTAATTTTAGTTTTTTTTTCCTGAAACTTCAGGTTCAAAAAATCAAGTAGAGATGGTTATTCAGGATAAGTCTTTAAAATTGAGAATGTTTATAAAGCGAACTTTGCTGCAAACGTTTGTGTGATTTCTAATAACGTCACTGAGAGAATTTATGAAATCAGTTTTGTTCGCATTTCAAATACATCAACGATTAGCTGTAACTAATAATTTTTTAAATTTGCTTGCATTAAGTTTTTGTTTTAATAACACAACGGCCAAAACTGTAATGAGTTTTGAACAAAGATTTATACGTCAAAAAATTAAAAAAATTAGTCATCGTTTTAAATTAATTTCTAGAATGTAAAAACTTACAAAGTTAGTATATACATGAAATCAGTTTACATAATATTGTAAGCTTTTGCTTGTTGTTGCTTATTGTTAATAGTTTATATCAATTGAATGTTTGATCACAAATGTAATGAAAAGTTTAATTTTTTACGTTTGAAAAGTAAACGTTTTTTTACTGATATTATATATACTTTAATTGACTAAATAATACTTTTAAAAAATATGTAGTATGATTTTAATTTCACAATGCATCAATCGCTTTATTTAAGTTCTAACGTCATAAATGACTCAGATTAATATAAAAGAAAACATATTCAAAGCAAAAGTATTTAACTTTTAAATATAAACTTGTAAAATATTGACAAATGTTTAATTAAATAAGTTGTTTGGGTATCTCAGTACTTTTTGTTTTGATTTAACAACTTTAAATTTACCTCTGATTTTTTTGTTCTGTTGTTAATTTTTTTAAGTTAAATAATTCTATTTTCGAAATTAATCTATATGTGAAAATAAAAGATAGTTTTTTTTTGTAAAATCTTCTTAACTTTTTGAATAAATAATATCAATTTCAAAAGTGGTTGACATACAGATTTTCTTTTTTAATTGAAAATAAATAAAGAGAAAAGTTAAGTATCTAAAAATATTCATTATTTTGCCTTAAAAAAGTAATTACAATTGAAATAAAAAATTAAAAAACATAAACAATTTCTTAAAGTTTAAAACTAAGTTAACATATAAATTTAAAAATAGATAGCATTAATTATTCAGGTAAGTTTTGTCGTAAAAATATAATGCTGAACCTATTTTAATAAAAGTCTGTCTCTATAAGTTGTTATTAATCATTTAATTTACTTTAAAATTTAATTACGAGTAAGTTTTGATATTTTAAATAAATAAGTATTCGTTCTTTTTATCAAATTTTAGTGAATATAAGTTTTTGTAATGTTTAAAAATTTAGTTTAAAGATCTAGTCACTTGCTAAATACTTTAATAATATGTACTTTATTTATAAAATTTTCTATTTTAAGTACTACTAAAGATGTTTTTACTAAGGATATAAATTTTTAAAACGGGATTACAATTGAAAATTTAAAGTTTTTAAATATAACAAAATTAATTAAAATGCTTGCTTTCAATGAAAGGTTTAATTAAATTTTTTGAAATGTGATGCATTTCGTTTATTTCTAGGTTTTTTAGCGAGATTTTTAAACACCAGAGTTTTATAATTGTAACAAATTTTATAAAAGCATTTAAGACATTTGAAGTTTTAGCAATTAAATTTAAACTTTTATCAATAATTTTTTTTTAATTAGTTTTTCAACATTATGCATTATATATCCACCATGTTGTCACAAATTTAAAACACAAAAGTTTCAATACAAAATGAGAATAATTATATATTGGTTACTAAAGTTTGTCTTTTCCACTATTGGGTTTTTTAACGGCCTAAACAGGCTGAAATTTTTTATTCAATACTATATAAGTTTTATACTTGGTTACTGAAAGTTTTTAACCAATGTACAAAATTAAAGATTTAAAAACTTATTTCGAAAAGAATTATTTAAAAAATAAACTAAGTAAGTTATAGTCTAAAAAAAATTATAGTTTTGATATAAATACTAATATTAATACTTTTTTAATTTAACTAATAGAAGCTGTATAAAAATGAACATAAACAGAATACGTGGATTGTATACTACGTTCTAGATAAATACTTTATTTTATAAACACATAACCAGTTGTTTGAAAATTCTTATATTAAACAAAACCAGCTAGAAAATTATAATTCTTAATAACAATATAATCGTAGTGACGTCATTATTTCCAAAAAGTTTTAAAATCCAGAATCTCATGCTTACCATCTTTGCATAATTTTGCTACAAATACTGTTTTAAATGTGTTTTTAGATGCTTGATTATAATTTAAATCGTGATAAGCGGTATATATAAAAATCAAAAGTTATTTATTAAAAAAAGAGTAATCAATTATAGGTTGTAACCATAATGTAGAATTGAGTTAACATACATTTAGATTTAAAAAATATAAAGTAATTGAATTATAAACAAATAGCACAGAACAATATTTTTGCAAATTTTTTAAACAGTAATTATAATTGTTTTTTGCGTCTATTTATACGTTTAGTTATGTTAATTAAACTTAGTTGACTTTGGATGATTTTCAATAGTAACTAAATCTAGTTATTAGTTTTCTATGTTAGTTAGATTTTTAGTAAAATGAGTTATTAAACAACTAGAAAATTCTTATTTTAAAATAAATGCATAGTTTAAGGGGAGTTTTTGTAAAATTATTGATAAGTTAAGTAATATTTTTCAAATTTATGTTTTGTTAATGATTTAATTTAAAATAATTAAAAATTATCTATTTAAGATACTTTAATGTCTACCTAAATGACTAAGAAGTAGTGAAACACTAATATCATTTGATCATATTTATAGCCCTAAAATATGAAAAATTTTCATAAAAATTACTATTTGTTTTTTAAAAAATACCTATAGGTATGGTTGAGCCATATTGATACACAAAAACATCACGGTTTATGTGTGTAAGACTTCCTATTTTTAAATAAATGATTAATCTATATTTCAAAGGATTCAATTGTATCACTCGGTTATTTTAGTTTTTATTTATATCATTGAGTTGTTTTACACAGGAAACAATAACTACATTACAATGACAATCATGAATATTGTTGAATAAGTTAAATGATATGTAGAAAATACTTTTTAGCTTATTTTTACAAATAATAATCATTTTAATGTAAGCTTCACGTTTCTTTATAACTAAAATCAATATTATTTGACATATCAAGCAAAATTATGGATATAGTAGTTAAACTTAATTCTTAGCTAAATGATATTCAGTCAAAGTTTTATTTAAATATTTTGTATATTCTTCCTCAGGTTGCTCATTATACAGTTATATAATTTTATAATATTTAAATACTTTTTCATTAGTTTCATATAATTCTGAACTTATGCAATAAAATTATAAAGAATATAATTACCTTTAGTTATTAATGGAATGTATTTTTTAAAGATTTATTATGCCAAATACATAACAAAATATAAAAGTTTGATATATGTTTAAATAGACTTAATAGTAATGAAGATTAAACATTGAATTTTTTATAATTAATATTATGTTTCTTTCAAATGCTATACTACATTTAAAAAATTGTATTAAACTACTTTTTCTATATTTAATTTATTATAGCTTTTTTACTTCGTTTAATCTAAATGTATGATATAAAACCGCTTTTTTGCAGTACAAACTTCGAGGAAATGATCTGTGGAATAAAAAAGATTTTTTTTTCATTATATTTTATTCACTTAGACTTTATATTGTGGTATTTCAATGCATAGTTTTAATTAAGTTATATACTTGTTTTAATAAATGAAACATAGTATAAACTTATTTATATCGGCTAAATAATAAAATGTTAAAAAACAAATTATAGATTTATTTTCAATGATTGTTAAAGGTTAGGTTGTTTTTAGACTGAAATATTTTATACATCCAAACATTAATGTTTGTCGTTATTGGTTATTAATCTTGTTATAGTATTTTTAAATATATTATGAACTTATTTAAAAACTCTAAATGAATATAGAAAATATTAAAAAAAAAAATTGCGCTATATATTTTTTCGTCATACGAGAGTCTAGGCTTGTACTACGATATTTGCTTATGTTTTGTTTTCTATTTGGAATCACTTAAGCTAGTTTAGTAATTAAAGTAAAAACAAAAAAAAAACTGGTTTATATACTAAATATATATAACAAATTTTTTGATCATGATTATTCAAATTGTGTTCGAATTAAAAACTAGTTTAGGGTTTTTATATTTAACTTTTTTTTAATTACTTTAATTCTTTAAGACTTTTAAACGGAAAAAATGTTAAAAAAATTTTAAGCTAATAAATTTCAATTATACTTGAAAGAAGTATAACGATGAGTATACATATTGAAAAAGTAATTTTGATATTGAATTAAATGTCTTCGTTTTTATGTTGTTTTAAAACTTTAACAATGTTTATTAGTACTATCTTTTAACTAAAACAAGTATAAAATTTATAATAGAAAGGCAATATAATTTTTGTAGAGAAATTCGTTTATGCTAGTTTAATAAGAACTTGCTATTTCTAGTGCTTTGTTATAAAATTAAAATAATGTTATCTATTATTATAAAGTGTTTAACCAATACTTTTACATATTTGTCTTCATATGTATACACAAATGAGTGAAAATTTTACTAAGTTTTAAAGAATGTTATACTAAGTTAAACTAATTAAACAAAACATTTCGGTAGATATGTTTCTTTTAACAATAAAAATGTTTGTAATAAAATAGAGAGTTGTACATAAATTCACATTTGTTCATATAAAAATTCTTAAATAATGCTAGAAAAAATTTTAAGCACAAAACAAAACTCAATAAAGGTGTGAAAATATGAGAGAATTTTATCATCAGAATTGCATCATAAATAACGCGCTGTAATATTATTAAGTCACAGAGTTTTCAAAATAAGCTCTAATTTCACAGATAGCAGGCTCTGTACCTGACAACTGGTGTTTAAAGGTGCAAAATCTGTTACATGTTAACCACATTCATCAATTATATTTGAAAAAAAAAACTAATAAAATCAAATTTGTTATTTAGTGTAGGAAAAGCTAAAAGTTTTAATCAGATAGTTGATAAATCTCATAATTGTTTTGAAAAAATGTATATTAAGTACTATCAAAAATAAACATTTGTTCAAGAATACATAAAAAGGATATACATATAAAAGTTATCTCATAATTTTAGATTAGTTAACAAAAAATTATTAAATATTATTATTTTTTTTTATTAACATGTGTTGTTTAGTAATATTTTATTTAGGTTTTATATAAAGTTTAGAATTCAAGTTGACAGAAAATTATGACTTTTATTATTATACTTTAAATTTATAAAAATATATTTTTTAATTTAAATGTTTTATGAAGTTTTTGAGTTCTTTATTATGTGATCTATAGTAATAAGTAACTTAGTTTAAAAAGTTGTATGTTTTAGATCAGGTAACGAGGATCTGCGACTTTCGGGCAATGCGACCTGTAAGCGTGTTTCCGAAAATAAAAGATGGAGTTTACACTAGATATTCTAATGTCCGAAGTGAAAAGCAAACTAAAAGGTGTTCGAAAGACTTTTACGAAGATTTAAATCTTTAACTGGATTTTATGTTGATAAATGAATATAGAGGTTTTAATTTTTGAAAAATAAACCCGACCACCAAACGATCGACCCTTGATCTAGTATTAAACATTTACTACATACTGTAACACCAGACTTAGTAATATCATAGTATTTTAGCTCAAATTTTCTGTATTAGGGTTTAAACTATTATGTCAACTACTATAAATCTTACTGCCTTTGATTTTTAAACACGTAACACATTAATTTTTATTAGTTATGTGCTGCATATATAAACAAGGAACTTTCTTAAACTTAATTTTTGCAAACACTTTTACTCATTTTCTCTTTTTAGTGACTTTTTTATCATTAATTACCTGTAATATTATAAACTAGACACAAATAAAGTTAATCGTCAAGAAAATATAGTGAAACATAGTTTATTTCATTAATTATATCAAAATTAGTATAACTTTAAATTCAAAATTTTTAAAATTGTTTTAGATGATTCGAATATTTGTTAAGTTATTCTGTATAGTATATTGAATAAGAATTAAGCTTAATATTTTGTTAGGAGTAACTAAAAATTTACAAGTAATTTTAAATACTATACAGATGCTACTAAAATTACAACAAGTTATTTGTAAACAATAGAATAATTAAAAATAATTTCAACATTACTTAGAGTTTTAACTTAAAATTATTAATTTCAAAAGTCACAGATGCATCCTAACAAACACTTAATGATAACATATGCATATGTTATAGCTTATTTGTAATAATTTAAAACATGGGGAAGTTGAGGTAGTTTAAGACCAAGAAATGCGGTATTTCAATATAAAACATAAACTTTCTTTTTGTATTCTATTTTATTATTTATTAATGTGTATTGAAAAACAAAACTTTAAGTTCAATTAATGTACACGTCTGTATGAATTTTTACCTTTCTATTTTATTTATCATTCTATTTTTTGTCCATTGTTTTGTATTAATGAAATATTAAAGTAAGAACATCAAACTTAGAAAATATCTTATAAACAAAATAGAAAAAAAAAAATTAAAAAGTTTTATATAAGTTGTTAAAACTAAGTTATTATACAGTTACTTACTTATATAATACTAACTAGTTCAAAGAAAACTATTTGAAATAAAACAAGCTTGCTAAACTTTGTTCTTTAATAAACGAAAAAAAATTATTATGTTTTTATAATTGCTTTTACAAAATATTGATGAAATGTCGAAAAAAACCGTTTAAAGAATTTGCAATTGATATAAAATACACACCGTAACTGGAAATAAGCAGCATAAATTGTTATGATATTTATGTAGCTGTTATAATAAATATGTGCGTTTAAATATTTTAATTAAGTATGAATTAAAACAAATAGTTTTTTAATCTTTTATCAGCTTAAAATAATCAATGTTACTATATTTTACAGTGCGGTCTACAACCACTCACTCTTACAAAAAACTTAATGCAACTGTTGGCTCTTGATCTAGTGCATGCTTTTATTGAAAGAATTGAAAAAAAACTTGTTACAAGAAACAATTTTTGTACTTTTTAACTTATAGGAACTTGATATTTTTTTTAATAGTAAAGTAAATGTAGCTTATTTTTATAACTTAAGTTTTAGTTTTGTACGTTTTTAAAACATCTTACTCAACAAATTTATTAAAATTTTTTTAATTTTTACATTGTACACCGCATTATATGTAATTTATATTAACAAATATCCGATAAAACAAAATTGTAAATAAATATTTAGGTTAATGTCCATTTAAAGTAGACAATTTTCTTTAAGTTAATAAAGTATAGTTCCACATTGAAAATATAGTTAGATATTTTTGTCTGCTGATAAATTTGAAATAACAGTTTGTTAAAAAAATAAATTACATCATCATTTTCATGTTATAATCTTTAAATTTATTAGTATACTGAAAACTCATAAAACAAGCTACTAAAATAATAAGTTTTTTTATAAAATATAAAGGGCTTAAATTAAGACAAATTTTTGACGTATAAAGATATGAAAACCAAAACTAAAATGAAAAGTCTATTAAAAACAATTTTATCGTAATAGTAGATTTTTGTAATTTTAAAACGGCTCCTCACAGCTTTTTTTCATAGGTTTAGTTTATATTTTCATCAAGTTTTTATAAGCTTTTATATAACTAATTAAAAAAATTATTCATATATAGTTTAATTGTGTTTTTTTTAGTAAACTTTCGAATCAAACGTCTACTTACATGAGTTTAAAAATATGTAATGTATATAATGTTAGTAACTTTAAACAAGATTTCAACTTTTGTTTACAATTTATTTTCATATATACGTATATTAAAATACTTTCTCTAAAATATTTTTTAAGTTGTCTAAGTTTTATAATTTGTATTTAACTTACAATACAAAAATTCAACTTTTTTAAACATAATATTTATTTTTTAGCCGGTTTAGGCCATTAGAGTTCGAAAAAAAGAAAAATTTGTCAATTATAATAACTTAGTATTAATTTATTCGAAATTCGGAACCATAAGTTTATGATATTTACAAATTTATCACTACATGAAAATTATGTATTGCATATAAAATGGAAAGTTTATTAATATTTGTACTTTTTTTATTTTCAATAAATAATTTTGGTAAAAAAAACTAGATATTAAAACATTTTATCTAATAAAAAATTTTTTGAAATTAATACTTTCAAATATTTAATATCTTTGATAAACTAGGTGATTAAATATTTCAAAATAGAATTCGATTCTAAAGCACAACACGTGTTTCAGTTTTTCACTTTACCTTGTATAAAACAAAAATTATTATTAAACTTAATCATTAATTAACTAATTTTATATCAATTTTTAGTTTAAAATGGATTTTTTTCATTTGATTGTTACAATTAATTGTTCACTGCTGCTCGTAAAAGACATTATTTTACAGTGCGGTTTGTGATAGTAATTTTTTTAATAAGCTTGGTTTTAATAAACTAAGACTTATAACCTAGTGTTTTTTGTTATTGTAATGAAGGTACTAAGTTTGTAACGACACACTATATTTTTTACTTTCCTACGTTTAGAAACTTTGTATACATTTTTTTTTACCTTTAAGTTATGATAATTTTCGATATTATTCTTATATGTATTCTCGACAGTAATTAAGTTTTTATTTTCTTGCATTATAGAGGATTTAAATTTGTAGTTAAATATAAACAATAAAAAAATTAAAGAAAACATAATAATTTTGAGGTTACTTCAGATAGTTTGTTGGTATATTGTGATGTTAAACTAAATATAAAATTATATGTTTTCTATATATTATTAAAAAACAGTTAAATTAAAACCTAACATAAATTTTAAAATAGATAAATATTTTTATAACACTAACACTGAATACACTATAGTTTCTAACAAATGAAAAAAACTAAAAGTTGAAAAAATTTCAAAAAACTATCTATTTTAGTACTACTGCAACAAAATCTAAATATATTAGCTTGATTTCTCGTTTTATTAAGTTGTTAAAATGTTTAGACTTTTGAAGACCGCATTACACGGTTTTAAACTGCCGTCCTTGTAAATAAATCAATCATAATAACATACTTTTTTTAATATAAATCTTTACAAGCCATATGTTGTTGGGTTACATATAATACGCAAATTCAACTTTTTTTCAATAACAAAAATTATTTTACCATTATATATATAAAGTTATTTTTGTCAAATATGTTTGTTTTTTAGACATTTCAAATACTAGCTGTTTGAATGACTAATAGAAATGTAGAAAACGGTAGAACGAACTCTTTTAATTGTGCTATTATTTAAAAAAAAATCTAAAAATTAGTAAAAGTAAAAAGAACGAAAGATTTAGTATTAGTTTAAAAAATTTATTAACTGAATATTTACTGTTATAATAGTTATCAGTTATTTATATCATATTAATAAGGCTTAATTAGTTTTATGCTAACATAAGCTTTATTGAATAACATCTATTGTACTTGACCATGATTTTTTATTAAATAAAATACATCATGATGTTTTTTACTAAAACATATTTTATTAAAAGTGGATAGTTAGTAAAACAAAGTATTTTGTTGCTTTTCAACATTTGTTAAAACACTGCTTAAACTTAAATTTTATTTTACCTAATTACTTACACATTTGTAAACAAGTAATGCAATGACATAAATTATTGTAACAAAAATAATGATGCAACTTCAGGAAATAAATATAACGATTTGTTGTGATGTATCAATTAAATATTTATTTACATTTATTAGCGAAATTTAGTTAAAAATTTAATTAAATACAAGAATAAATCACAGAGATGTATTGAAACTCGGATTAGAACTAAGTTTTAGCTCTTATTTGTAATAGTTTTATAGGTTTTCCTTAAGTTTTGTACTATTTTCTTAAGGATTTGATAATAAAAAGCATTTAAATTTTTCTCTAGTTTAAAATAATAGTAGTTATTAATCATACAAACAACTATTTGATTAAAACTTTTTAGGAAGTTTCGTAGTGATATATCTTGAAAGCCCGACAAACACTAGCTTTTTATTTAGTTTCATATTTAAACTACACTACACGTAAGTCGACTTTCCATTCGATATGATTTTTATTTATAAACAGCAGCACTTTCAAATTTAGTCTTTAATTAAGGAACAAGCCCGTGAAAACACAAATTTAAAAAAAAATTAAAAAAAAATACATTTTTTCTTTTTTGAACGGCTTATACAGGCTGAATTTAAGAAAAAATATCCTTTATAACAAAAATCTTAACTGTTAGAACTTGCATCACTAATAATATTAAAATGAACATTATGTAAAATATTTTCTGTTAGTTTTTTAAATTAAGTGTCAAATAAATCTAGTTTTTATTTATTCAAATATGTTATTTTTAGTTTTAATTATTGAAGTCTATCATTTTTTTTTATATTTCTTATTGATATTCATTCAGTTTGTAAAATGTTTTTCGACTTAGATATGTTTAAACTTTTAAATCAAAATGAAATGTTATTTAAATATATGTTATAAATTAAGTTTAAATACGTTGTTTAAATATTTTTTTAAATCGAAACGATTTGTCTCGTAAAAAAAAACTTTTTTAAAAGCATCAATGAGTTTTAAGTTGAATTTCTTAAAAAAATTATATAACCCAAAAAAAAAAGTAATAATCTTTGTAAATTGTAGCAAAACTAAACGGAGCTATAAAAAAAAACTTAAATTGTTTTACAATTGTGAAAGCATTTCCTTTTGCAAACTCGTCATAAGTTTAAATCATAAAATGTTTTAAATTTTTCATCTTAAGTACCTATTGTTAGTTTTAATTAAAAATAGAATATTGAAACGTTAAAAATTGACTAAACTAGAAGTAGAATATTGATTAAATTTAAAAAATTCAAATAAAAAACAAGTTTGCTAATAGGAAAAAAAAAGAAATTTATAAGAGATTCGACTTACTTCATATGCATATTCGCACAACAATTAATTTACAGTTTGAATTTATATATATTAGCACAAACTGTTAGAACTCCTAACATAGTCATTCTAATAACTAAGTTAGCTAATGTGATTTTGTATTAGACTAAAAGCTACTTACTACTAAAAAAACTTTAAACAAAATTAAAAGTAAACACTTCTGTTTATTTACTATTAAGTATAACACAATTATAACATTTAAATTTTATTAACAATACAATGTTTCACTCGCTTGAAACTAGTCAAACGAGATCTTCAGTTGAATAAAATCTGTAAAATTTTATTATGGTAACATGCAGGAAGACATTAAGCTAAACTTAAAATAAAAGAAACTTAATAAAATAAAAATTAAAACAAAACAACTGAATAAAGTTTAAATAAAACTTATATTTTAAAGATACTAATACATGAAAATCATAATTTGATTAGGTTAGTTTGTTTTATACATTTTTAAATGTAAGCTACTTAATAATTTTCTAATATTAAAACTCAAAAACATAAACAAAAAAGTAATTGCACTAAAATTTAGTAGCCTTGCAAAAAAAAAACAATTAATATGTTCATGTGTACATTTTAAAAAGCTTTATGTTAAAACTTAAGAACAGTTGGAATAGTGCATTACTATTTTAACTTGTAAAAGCAAATACTTAAAGAAACATATAATTAAATCAAAATACAATAGTTAGAATTTTTAAACAAGTAATTTTATCATAATGCTTTAGTTAAAAAGTTGTATACTTTGTTAGTTGTTTAAAGGTTTCGCAAGGCTGCTAAATGTTAGTGTTCTTACTTTTTTATTTATTTAACACATATAGACAATAATTTATATATTAAAACTATTATTGTTTTTTATATATTCTTTTATTTATTTAACTATTTTCATTAATGATAAGTTTTGAAGTTTATAAACTTTTTTCGATTGATATGATTTTGTTAAGTTCACTTTTTAAAGTAGCCCTAAATAAATTGAAATTAAAGGGTGCAGGTGTTTTAGATATAAAGTTCAAATATAAGAGTTTTAGATTTTGCGATCCAAAAAATTGATCTTTTAATTTGAATAGGAAAATCGTTCTGAATTTGAAAGTATAACTTTTTTAATTTAATAACGTTACTAAACGACAATAGAAATCATTTAAATCAAATTCTCGTACTTCTATGTTTGTATTTAGCTACTTACATACTACTTTTGAAATAAAGTTAAGCTCTCAGAGCAGTCTTTAAATAAAGCGTCAAAAATTCTTAAAATAAACAATTTTGAAGGTTTAAATTTAGTAGGATTAAAATTTAAATGATTTTGTAAAGTATAATATGTTCTAATTCAAAACCGCGCAATGTATTCTGTCACTAATATTAGAACTAAGTGTAATATGTTTTAGTTTTTTTACTAATTATTATTCTAGTAGAGACATTTTTAAAGTAAAGAAAAACGAGTTTCTCTGGTTTAAAAGAAAAAATCGTAAACTATTGTAAAAATTACTTCTACATTTGTTTAGTATTTTAATTTGGTTGAAATAACGTTTAAGTCTAAAAGAGAATAATGTATTATGGCATTTCAAAAATGTGTAATGTTATTTCTAAACATTTTTTATTTTTGCACGGGTAATTGACAAATACTTTGAATATAGAAAATAAACCTAATAGAACTTATCAATTGTTAAAAGCTTATAAGTGTTTTCATTTTTTTGTACATTTATTTGGTTTATGGCAAAATAAAAAATAAAGCTTAATTAACTTACACTGAGCTACTTATTAAAAAAAAAGTGTTTGTGCTAGTTTCTAACATAATATAACAACTTTTTGTCTTAAATTTTAGATTTGCTTCTTTTTGTAAAACTTATAATTTAAAACTGCTCTGAGCAGTACAAACTTTGAGACTTTGATCTGTAGAACAAATAATAAGTCCTTTTCATTATAATTTTAATTACTCATAGTATATATTGTGGTAAACATGTTTTAAAAATCAGACGGTTGTTTGAATTTTGTTAGACAAAGTTAATATTTTTTTAAATTCAGTTAAACCACAGTCAGTATTTAAAAGTAAAACCAGTATTATAACTTAATAAATTCTAAACCAAAACAACAAGTCTTAGAAACAAAGAATTATTTTGTCTAGCACTCAAATACTCCGTTCTTAAAGTCAAAGTTTTATAGTAAAAATTGTGTTTAAAATTTAGGTATTATTAACTATTACTATTAAAGTATAGTGAAAATTCGATATTTTTAAACGTATAAACAATTATTTGAAAACAAGTATAATTTTAACTATGTGTTTTTACATAAAAATCGCTATTTTTCTACACGAATCGCTAATTCTTGTTTAACTTATTTTGCTCAGCTTATAGTAAGATCAGCTAGTTTTAGTTTTTTTTATGAAACTAAGACAATAAAGAGTTATTTTAAGTGGATAAATTGGAAAAAAGTTCATAACTACTTTGCCTTTTAAAATGTTAAAAAGTTTTTATTTAATAAACTTAATATACAAAATACGGTTCTATTAACTTATATAGAAACAACAAAGATATAACGTGAGTTCAAACTAAATAGTTTAATTTTACAACATTAATTGTCAAAATCTCTTGGGATAAATTTTAAAATAAAAAAGTATCATTTAAAATTCTAAACTCACGCTAAAAAAAAAATTTTGTGAAATGATACGTCTAAATGATTTAAATTTAAAAAAGAGTTATATTGAAATAGGTAAGTCTTTCCAACTTACTTAGGATTTTATTTAAAATAGCAAAAATTAGTTTTTCAATGTATTCAGTTATAAAATAATAAGTAATAGAATAAGACCCCAATAAATTTGTATAATTAGACATTTAAAAATGTTATTTTATTTTGAACTGGTAGGCAACTGCTGAGTTGAATTTTAACTGTTCAAAATATAATATATAGACTTTTTTTCCAAACAAGTAACAAATGCAAAATCAAATAAGCTGTAAGTGGACAGATTTCAGCACTCAAATTCAAATAAAGGATTTGTGTCCTAACAAGTTACAAAATCAAATAAGCTTAAGTTGAATGATACAAACATTCAAATTCAAATAAAGGATTAGTGTTCAAACTAGTAAAAAATCCAAATAAGCTATAAGTGGAATGATACCAACACTCAAATCCAAATATCAAACTGTGTCCGAACAACACAGAAGTTGCTGTAAGCCAGTAATATAAAATGTGTTTGTGTTTGATATTGGATATTGGATATCTTTAGGTATTGGAGCATATGTTGCTTATAAGTTTAAATAAGATATAAATCCAATTAAACTTAAATTATTTTTATAAAATTATATTAATTCTTGAAAAAATTTTAGTAATAGTTATATATTACTTGGGTTTAAGTTATGTATTAAAAATACCGAAGCTTATAAAATATTAAAATTTGAAACCTAAATTTTTGGAAAAATTTAATAAAAATACTTTATACAGCCTTTTTAACCTTTTTTTTACAAAAATGAACATAAGCTTTATCGAAGTGACGTTCCTAGTAATACGAGTGTTGTCGATTAGAAAAAAAAATTATATTTGCTTTAATAAAACTATAGTTTTTTTTTAGTACTACATATATTACACAGATATATAAGAAATAGTTTGTTCAAAAACACTTTTATTTAAACAAAGAAGTAAAAAAAAAAAATTCAGCTGACTTTTATCAACTACTTTTGTTAGCAACTATATTTAAAATAAATTTTAAGTAAATAAACAGTTAGAGGTTACATTAGATAGTACTCAGTTAACACCTATTATCATTATTAATGAAAGCTAATTAAAATGAGTTAAACCAAAAACACGTTTGTAATTATAATTAGTTGTTATGATTGCTGTTCGTCACTTATGTTATTTTATTTATTTTTTTTTATGTCGTTTCTAAATTTATACGTTTCGTTATCTTAGTTAGTTACTATTTTTTTAGTTTAATTTTATAATTATTTATTTAATAATAACTTATTTATTGTATTTTATAAAATCTTAAATATTTTTACCTTTGTGCAATAGAATCCAAAAAAAATTGAGTTTTTTTTTTTATATCTTATATATGGATTAAATAAAATACCAATAAATAAAACAATTTAAGTTTTGAAACAGAAGTTAGCGAAAATCTTTAAACTAAATATTTTTTTTGAATCTTAATACACTGATATTTGTTAACTGATAGATTAAGATTTAATATACTAATAAACTACTAAATTTCAAATGAAATAAAGTAAAATAAAACCAATAGATTAATCATTTAAATAAATTAAGAATACAGTTTGATAATATCTTTTATACCCTTCGATTGTTAATAATAGTATTTAGAACTAATGAAAAAGTCGTGTTACTTAAGATAAATTTTTGTTTGATTATATCTAACAAAGCTGCTAAAGCTTGCAGTTAAAATTTTAAATGTATGAATTCTTAATAGCTTAAATGTATTTCTCGTTAAATAGAGAGACTATAGTTGTACGTTTGTGAATAATTAAAAATCTATCATGCAAAGTTTTATAATTTATTGTCCATTATAATATAAAACAAAAGAAAACCTAATGTTTTTTTATTTTAAAGCTGAACTTTTTAGTTATTATTTTATATAATTTCTGTCTTTTTTCAAATATATTTCAAGTAAGTAAGTTTATATTTAAAAATTTTAGTATTTAAGTATGAATTACTTTTATAGCGCTTGTTAATATAGATACACATTATTAAACTATTTTCAGTTTTTGAAAGTATTAGGAATCGTATTAGGAAAGTATTAGGAAAGTATTAGGAAAGTATTAGTTTAATAATGTGTATCTATATTAACAAGCGCTATAAAAGTAATTCATACTTAAATACTAAGAATTCATACTTCAATACTTCAAATAACATACTTCATACTTAAATACTAAGAAGATTTAATAGCTCAAAGGGGCATTTTTGCACGGAGACACATTTGCACGAGGAACTTTCGCATTGCATCACCTTTGCACTAAGGGTCGATTTATTTATTATCACTGTTACCCTTAATAGCTACCCTACTGTCGGTGATAGCTCTTTTTTTTTGATTTCTTAGCCATTTATATATTTTAATTATCACAGTTACAAATGTTTAGTTATTATAAATATTTTTTTTGTAATTAAAATGATTGGAACAAATCTCTCTCTGACGTATTAATAAAAACCCACAAATCGTAGCATCTAATACAACAGTATATACAAACGTAGCTTTTAAAAATTTCATCTAAAACTTATCATTTCAACTCAAATTTTTAAACTCGAAATTACGGGCAGCATTAGCCAGTAATTGACAAACAAGTCTATAAAGTTAAAAATTTTCTTATATAAGTTTAAAATAGTATGTTATTAGTTGTTCTAAAGCCTCATCCCAGGCGACGCCTATTTAAAGTAACTAATTATAAAATATGACGCTACAGCACCATTCTTACAAACACTAATTAACAATCAAAGCATTTATTGTAACTGATGTTTAAAAATCTATCTGTATGTTTTGCAAGAATATTTAATATCGTGAAATGCGATGTTTAAGTATAAATTAAGCTTGTGTGGATTTTTTATAACCTGTTTCTATTACTAAGCTAGCCTCAAGTTTATTTAGGTAATATCTAAAAACAATACAATTAAAAAGTAGATTCATAAACAAAGTTATTTGCTTAATATAAAATATGAGTAATAAAACAAAATAAAAAACAAAATTTTGCAGCGTTCATCTTAAATTGCCATTTAATTTTTCGAAAATATTTTTTTTAAGTGTTATACAAATCAATTTTCCTATTATTTTTACTGAGGTAATGTAAGCTTATGCTACTAGGAATAGAAGCTATTAGAAATTTTTTAATGATTATGCAGATCAAAATAAAAGTATCTAGCCGGAACCGAATCCGAACCTTGTCTTAAAATTACTCTTTCGGATCCTGTAAATCTCTAAAATTTACCGTTATATACATTGTAACTTGCAAAACTATCCTAGAATACGCCTAAAAGAGTTGTTTTGCTCTTTTTTATAAACTCCCGAATATATAGTGTTTGTTTAATATTTTATTGTAATATCTTGTGTAACTTTTAAATACTTCTAGTTTAATTTTCAAAACTTCCATTTAATAGACTTTTTTACTGTATATCATAAACCTTAGAACATTTAGTATAAGTTTCATATTTTTTAAAAATATTTAATTAACAATTTAAAAATTTTCTAAAATATCTAGTTAAGTTATTTAAACTACTATAGCATACACCTTGAGCTTTTTTGCTGTTTTTTATGAACTTGATAATATTTAGTGTAAATTTTAAAGAGTTTTTTGTAGTCTCTAGTCAATATTTAATTTTTTTTTGTGAAGTTTGTTTTTAAAACACTTAAAACTTATCTAATAATTTAGAACAATTTATTTTAGTTATTAATTTTTGTTATTTTAATTATTCATTTTAGAGTATTAAAATGTAAACTTTATGTTTTCTTGTTTTATGTACTGTAAATAATTAAGAATCTTTCGTAGTGTCTATTCTGTATTTTAAAGTTTTTCTCGTGAAGTTTTAAAAACGCCTGAAATTCCTTTAATAACTTCGAACAAATTAAGATACATGCTACTTATTGCAGCTAAAATTACAAGGTCTTCTCGAATGTAACTAATACTATTCTAAAGTTACTATAAAGAAAATTAGTTGGCAGGTGTTTGTGAGTTTCGCAAATTTTACGATAATGACGTCACTATAAGAATTAAAGTATTGATTTGTTCAACAGTTTAGATTGCTTATTTTGTTATAAACTTTTTTTTTTTAAATCGTCAATTTTGTAGGTCTTTCCTACAAATTGTGTGAAACCCGGTGTTTAATTTTTATATTTATATAGCATTAATCGGTAAAACTGAATAGATGTAATAAGTTTAACTCAAGCTTAAAACTAGTTTACCTTTAGAAAATTACAAACTGTTATAAACTAATTTCATTGTAAAAATTTAAGCTAATGGTTTAGTTTACGATAAAAAAAATAAACTTAAAACACTCATAACTCATTTAAAACTTATCAAGAAAGAAATTAGAAAGATCGTCTTACTAGATTGATTGAATGACATAATTAAGTAGTAAATAAGCACATAGTTTAGTTAGTTTAAAGTTCGTTATCGGTCAAAACCCTTGCACCTTTGAAATAAAAAGGTTAATTGTAATATAAAAATCTAAAAGTTGTATGTATTGAA
This sequence comes from Thalia democratica, assembly GCF_965202585.1. Classification (NCBI taxonomy): domain Eukaryota; kingdom Metazoa; phylum Chordata; class Thaliacea; order Salpida; family Salpidae; genus Thalia; species Thalia democratica. The sequence continues at coordinate 82,916,055 of NC_139166.1, forward strand.
AGTTAAAATACACTGAATTAGGAACAAGAACATTTGATGGGGACAAACTTGATAAAAAAATTAAAGTCGTGTATTTTCAAAATACAGTTTTCTACGAAACCACAGCAAGTAAACATTAGCTGCTATGATATTTTTAATTAGTTTTTATCAAGTTAAACATTATTTAAGAATGTAGTGAGTTTTCTGCAACTACAAACTAAAGTTTTTTTTTTCTTAAACAATTACTTGAAACTAAAACTATGTTAAGTAAAGTAATCATAACACCTTTTCAAAACCAACCGGTTCTTTATCAATACTTTAATTTTTCACTTGAATTGATTGTTTTGTTAAACCTGTTTTAAACATATATAAATAAATTATTAATATATAGATAAATGTTTCTTATTAAAAGTTTTTTTCTGCTCAAGATGTGGTTTAAGATAAACTGATAAAACCAACTTTTGACAGCGAAGTAGAGTTAGTTTAATGCATTTTATAAATGACATGCTATTATGTTCATGCAACTATACTTATTTTAAACGGATGACAAAATGTCGTCGTAGTTTTTTTTAAGAGCTTATAACTGTAAACACTACCTATTCATAACCTATTGAAATATCATCATTATAAAAAAGTACACAATATGTAAGAAGACAAGAACGAAAAATTCAATTAGTAAACTACATTATGGTTGTAAAAACTATTCTGAGAATTCAAAATGTTTAAAATAAAAGTTTCACACACACAACTGAGTCTTAAAAAATGTCTTAAACAGGTTTAACCTAGTCTGTATTCTTAAAACTTTGAAACTAGCCTGCTTGTTTGGCAACCCTGTTTAAAAGAAAGTTCACAAAATATTAATTAGTGAATTTATTATTAACAGTGAATTAAATATAAATCAAAGAAAAGTATTATAAGTCAGTTCAATGGACAATTACGGTTTATTAAACACTTTTAAGAAAGTATAAAAGCTTATTAAGCCTTTAATGAAGACAAATAACTAATTTTTTATTAAGAATTATAGCACTTCTTTATCTGCAATAAAAATTTTGCAGTTGAAAAGAGTAAATGGGAAATATAATACCAGCTATAAGCATTGAAAAACGTTATTTAGGAGTTATTAGAAGAAACGAATAAAAAGCAAATCGCTTAAGTCAGCTCCAACAAAGCACATGATTATCTTCAGTACCTACAGACTGATTAAAGAAAAAGTTAAGGCAAGTTATAAAGTAGCAAAACTAATTAGTAAAAAGAAGATACCGTTTAGAATTTTAATTTTCTTAAATAATTTATGTTGATGTTAGTATAAGATTTTTGTTTATTTCTTTACTGACAACAAAAGTCGTGTTTTAGAAATGCCTCAAGATTATAAAGCAGAAATCAAGTTAGGACTTTAATCAATCTGTTAAGATGAGAGCACTTATAAAACATATATTGTTATCTGAGAAATTTTATTTGATTTGTTTTTACTAATTTTGAAACTATAGAAGAATTTCTAGGTTTAGTTCCAATACAAAGCACAGCAATAAGTAAATAGATTTTAAAAGCAAAGGTGCAATGCACCAATATAAAGTTTGTGAAAGTACAATTTTTTCTTCTGTTTTCAGTATAAAATTAAACTAAAGGTAAAAAAAAAATCTTTTAAACATAATATCAATTTTAAAAAGATGCTCTTAAGCTACTTTCAATGTGGTTTTTAATAAAAATATTTGTATGGTAAATTTTTGTTTGGAATCAAAATTTCAATACTTAACATGTAAAAATTTTTTGAAATCCCAGGTTTTTCAAAAATTCTCAAATTCAAACTTTTTTCAGATTATTTAAGCATAAACTTTCAGATTCCAAGATTTACCGGGACTCAAGTTTTTTGGCAACACTGATTATTCACACTTATATACAGTAGTACAAACAGTATTTTAAATTGTATCAGCTGCAAGATTTAAAATTTAACATATATTACAAATTCAAAACAACACTGTGTATTGACCAAAACATACATCATAAATTTAATTTGCCACTCTTTAAAGAAAAAAAGCCAGCCTTAGTGACAAAAATCTAGCCTGATATTTTCGTATACAAAAAGCAATTCAAGTAAATAACTGAAAAAAAGACTAAATTGGCCTGAGATTTATAATCTTCAAATGGTCTTAGTCTGAGTTTGTAGCAATGTTTAGTTATTTATAAACTTGAATTTGAGCTTATTTTATTCACAATGTACAAACTTTTTGTAATGTCATATATATTGTTTTAAATGTTTCTGAACACACTTAGAAATTACATTTAGAAACAATAATGTTAGACATTTATGCATAAACTAAATTTAATCTAACTTAAGCAGTAAATAAAAAGTGGTTTAAAATATGAGTATACTATATGAGTATACACTTGTGTGCATTTGAATTAATTTTAAGTGAAAAAAATACTAAAAAATCGAAACACGTTAAAACCAAAATCAAATAAACCTTATTTCTTATTAAAATGTTATATTAAATGTATTTGTGTACACTTAAATAAAATATTTAGTAATAATACATCTGAAAAAAAAAACTAAGGTATATAATAATTTGAAATGAAAACCTAAACTGTAAAGAAATAAATTTTATTTAATTACTGTGCATTATTGTTGTGCAAAATAAAAAACGTTTGCATTTGGTTTATTTACTAAGTAGCTATTATATAACTGACTTAATAAATCTAAGCACTCTTTACACTCTTTTGTCAAATAATTACTTACTGTTGTGAGAAGAAAGCTATTATGAAAATGAGAAAATATCCTGTTAGAAAGCTAATCTGTTTTTTTTTCACATTTATAAGCTAATACAGTAAATTCTATTTATTATTTAAAAATGTTATAAATGAACTTAAAACGAAATAAAACAAAACCAAATTACCAGTAAAAATTTAACTTGAAACATATTGTTGCTCAGCGGGCCATATTAACATGCTCGCGGGCCACAAAAATTTCTTTCGCGGGCCGCAATCCATTCAAAAAAAAAAAAAACGTGCTCGCGGGCCGCAGATTTACCCTTCGAGGGCCGCAATTGGCCCGCGGGCCGCAGTTTGCCGACCCCTGGTTTAGACTTTAGATGTTCATGTTAGAGTATAGGTCAATATTCGCAATTTTTATTTTACTGCTTTTCGTTGTAAAATACTTTCAGTTGTTTAGCTAAGATGGACCGTTTTGTAAATTTATCTTATTTAAAACGTATAATTAGTAACATTTGACAGATGAAAGTAACAGATGAAAGTTTTTGTTTGAAGCTTTAATATTGCGAACAGTTTTGAAATTAAGTTTTGATAAAAAACAAATTCGTTTTTAACAAATAATCACCAAGTAATAACTGATTGATCAAATTAAATTACTTTCTTAAAGTATTAGTGCAGTTAAATTTATTAAACTTTTAGAAATCTTCTCATAAATGTTTAAGTAAATAAAAATTATATATAATGTAAATAACTCTATACTGTTGTGCATATATATATACTATACACAATCATTATGTTATATTGTTTTTGGTTTGAGAAAATAAGCAATTTATTTTTCTATTACTTAGCAATATAGCTTCACTTTAAAATATTATCTAATCTATAAAATATAATGTAAATAATTGTTTAAAAAAGTTAAACGTGTAAAATCATATTATTAATCTGAAAAACTTTTAATTCAATATTAACTAAGAAAAATTAAATATAAACAATAGAAATTTAAGTATCTTAAGTTCCCTCTCAAAGTAAAACCTAATAAGGTAACATTAAAGCATTTAATTAAAAATTTCTGATCTTTAATTAATGAGGATATTTTAGATTAATTCTACAATAAATATTAAAAAACTGCGTCCGAAGTATTTTTTAAATTTTAAACTTAAATAATTTTTTTCTAATCATTCAAAATAGTTTCAAAACATTTTAAATTTGAGATTAATTTTGTTTTCCGCATTTCTTCGTGTTAATAAGTTTTACTAAAAGTTACTACATCTCTTACAAAATTTATGAAAAAAAATTTTAATTCAAGCTGTCAATTAAGAAACAATTTTAACTTTTGTAAAAAACTCCAATCTATTAACTTATTTCCAGCTAATCGAAATAATTTTAAAAGTGTTTAAAACTTTTAGAGGACTGAAAAATCAATAAAAAGCTGTTTATTTATTAATTATGTTAGTTTCATTTCTACTTCTATAAACCATTACAAATAATATCAGCTAAAAATTTTCAATTAAGTATTAATTACCTGTGAAAGTTTTTATTGATAATCAAAATAATTAAAAACGCAGCAAAAAAAACAATTAGTTTCTCTATTCAATGAATTAGTTTGATTTTAACTTATAGAAAAATTACAACAATGATTACCTAAAGGACAATGTCAACTGTTTTCTTACTTACAATCATGACAACTATTAAAAAAATCTCATTTGAAATAAAAAATGATCAGGAGAATTTTCCTCGATGCTGGCGCGTCTCACGGTCTTAACAAGCAAATGCTGTGAAATCACTTCCCTGACTGTAAAATCCAGTGTAGGACCAATGTGTCGTTTCTAACTTTTGACACGGTTACAGAAGCTTACAACCTTCTTCAGCTTGGCAACAAAGTAAAAATAAATGGAACATTTATCGACATGAATCGGGAAAAAGGCAGCTACGATCCTGAAATGCTGCCGGGACAACTCGAGCGGGAAAAAAAGAAGACGGAGAGAGAACATGCCCAGCGAAAAACTTCTCAAGGTGGTCTACAACCACAGAACGCTTCACTTGGGGCAGCCGTACCAGTTGGACCAGTACCGTTGCAACCAGTCACCGGGCAGTATGTATCTATGCAGCCCCAATCTACCGGTATTTACACTAATGTTAGTTACCAGGGTTGCTATGAACCCACAAATCAGCTTGTGAGTCAAGTTATGCAACAGCCTGTCCCTATTGTAAACTTCGGGCAGAACCCAGCACAGAACTCAGTTCCAGTTGTTGTACCCACAACATTGGTCCCAAAATCAGCTATATTACCTTACAATAGCACTTACCTTCCTAATAGCCAGTTTAGACAACAACCAGGTCTGCTGACTGGTCCAAATATCCAAACTGTTCAACTAATAAGTGGAGTTCCTGGTTATATCCAGCCAAACGTTGGCCAACAAATTGGACCCTCTCCTGGTCAGATGATAGCCCCATATGCACCACAGAGGCAGTTCTTAGGTCAACATACTGGTCAAAATTTACCTCAAATGCAGTTTTTTATTCCACAGACTGGTCAAAATGTAGCTCAAATGCAATATTTTGGTCAACAGACTGGTCAAAATGGTCCTGGCGGTGGTCGGCAGTAAAGTTTGAGACTTCATCTTGCCTGCCTTGGTATCATTTATCCAGTTAAAAATTGAGAGGAAATTCAACTAATTTTGCTTTGAAAACACTTATTAAAGTTTTTAAAAATCATACAATGCCATATTTGTTTTATCTAAAGTTTATAAATTATATGTTTTTATAATAAGATAATTAATAAACTGATTATTATCAAAGTATTTTAATGATTTTATAAAGGTTAAATTATGTGTTTTGTTAAATTGACATGTGTTTTAAATGTCAGTTAATGACAGTGGTGTATACCAGTTAAATGTTTTTTGTATTTCTGTTTCAATAAACTGTTATGTATTTTAATTGTGTTCATTACCTAACTTATCATAACTTAATATGTAGTTTATTATTAAAGAAAAAAAACAAAGCTTTAGTTAAAAATTGCAGAAAACCAACTATATTGTTTATTAATATTTAATTTGATAAAATCAAATAAATCTATAACAACTATTGTTGACTTGTTATACTTGTGTGAAAACCTGTAATACGACTTTGACCAAATTTGTCCGTAACAAATATTCTGATGATGCAATCCTAACAATAGGTTCCATTCCTGTTATTTTTTCTTATGAGTTTAATTGAATACATTTTTTTCCAATGGTTGAACTCATAGGTATAAGATTTTTTCACAGATAACTAATTTTTTACTTAAGTTTATGCTACAGTTATGCTTAATTACTTACTATATTTTATATCAATCTAGTATGGTAATCGTTCTAAATTGTTCTGAAATAATTGATATTGAACAAAGGTTGTAAATTTATCGTTCTCAACAAAAATGAAACCATTAAATTTTTTTAATTTAATAGAGTTTGTAATTTTTTATAGGTAAACTAACTTTAAGATTAAAACAAAATAACTGAAACAAAACTGTTTTATAAATATATGCTGTAAAGATATAAATAAAGATTACCCGATTTTACAATCGGTAGTAAATACTAAAATTTGTTAGCAACATAACGATCAAACTAACAGTGTATATCAAGAAAATAGATAATTTGAACTGTTTAACAGAGTAATACAATAAATATTATAGGGATGTCATTTACTATAATTTGCGAAACCCACATAAACCTGTCAACTATTTATATTAGTATTTAATTTCATTTATGTTATATTTAAGCACAGGTTGTAGTTTTATCTGCAGTAAGGAGCACAAAAAAAAGTTCTAAGTTATAAAAACATAGATAAACAAAAATATTAATCTTAATGAGCAGTATAAATTATGTTAAACTTTCGAATTGAAAAAAAAAACATAGGTAACAAGTAATTTCTAATACATGTATAACACTCCTGATAAAAAGACAAATATGTTGATGTATATGTAAAAAACAATTTTAGTTCGAAAATTATAATTTGGCTTAAACAATGACAGTGCAAAGGTAGGCTAAAAGATTAGTTTTAAATTTTAATTGGTTTAAGTGAAAAAAAAGTATTTTAGACTAGAAATATAAATATTTATTATAGAGTTCATAATTTAACAAAAAAAAAATAAACAAAATATTTTGTACCACTAAACATAGATGATATGAAAGTTTTATTAAAGTTAGTTTACATAATACAGTATAAATATGCTCTGAGAAAAGCCTTTTGTACAAAGCATTATTTAAAAAAAAATTGTTAAGCTATTATATATTTAAATCAGTGAACAAAGTTAAGTTAAAATTTTTTATAGTCATTAGACTATTAAACTGTTTTTGATTATGAATGACGTAAAAAATGCGAAAGAAAAAGTATACTTTTATTTCGATATACTTTTTTAATTAGTTGTTAAAAAATATAATAAACGTTTTCATAGAAATATAAACATTTTTACTTTTAGTTAAATAACTTAAGACTAAAAAACTTGATTTTAAAAGTATGACATATAAAGCTAAAACTCATCTAATTTTTTATTTCAATTAACTTATAGATCCTATTTTTTTTTTAAATTTTACTTTGATAATAATGCAACTAAACTTTTAGAAAATTAGTTTATAGTTTTATACATTTTATACATTTATATATAGTTAATTGTTTCCAGCTAGTTTTATTTCATTTAATGAACGTTTTTTTAAATAGTAAAAGTTGTTTAAAATAAATTTTCACTTTATTATACTACTCCGACACTTTTAGGTTTATTTTTAAGCGTTAAAAAATTATTACAAATTTTTTTTTTAAACTTTAAATATCAAGTAGTGCTTACATAAAATATAAGTATTAAATTGGTATTTTACTTTACATTTGTTGAAACTAGTGATATACCGGACTCACTCTCCGGGTCCGAGTCCGGCCGGATATTGCCATTTTTGTCTGATATCCGGATGTCCATAAATTGTGGGTCCGGTACATCACTAGTTGAAACATACTAGTGTAAAGTTTAAGTGTAAAACTTAAAAACATTTAAAAAAAATCATTAAAATACCCAATTGATTCATTGATGCAAAAGTTTAATAGCAACTTAAAACTAACAGCTTTTATTTAATGTTAGTGAACATTTAGCTGTTTTTTAATTAGTTATTATCTTATTGATAATTCTATTTTTGTTAAGTTATATTTCGTGAAATAACTTTGGTTTAAGATTTAGATAGTAGTCAAGAATGATTAAAATTTATTTAACGACAATATAATGATTTTATTTGTATTTTAAAAGTCAAAAAAACAATTTTTTGACGTTTGTAAACAATAACTATGTTATTTTCAATTTATAATTGTCTTACTTTTAGTATTAATAACATTTTAGTTACCTGAACTTCATCGGGTTATAAAGTTTAGAAACAATAAAAACGTGAAAAGCAACATGCATGTTATCAAATTTTATTTGATTATTTATCAAAAGTATACGCGACTGTTTGTGTGTTGTTATATCACTACGTCACAATAAACATTGTTGCAAAAATTCTTTTATGTAGCTTGCAATTTACACATCAGTTTTACTCGCATAAATATAACTATTTTTATGCAATTCTAATAAATTTTAGGCCTTTTTTTTAAATTTTTCAATCGTAATTTAAAAGGTAAAATAATTAAAATACATTTGATAGTTCACATTTAAAGCAAAAACTAACATATAATCAATGTCTAATGCTTCGAAAATCCTTTTTATGCATGAAAACGAAAAACTGTTTGGTTTGACTTAATTTATTGCTAAATTTTTTTGTTTTAACTTATTAAAGTAAATTTATAAGATTATAAGATTATTAAATATTTGTTAAAGTTATTAATAAAAAAGAAAAAAAGTTTTGAACACATATTTTACTTCATTTACTAATTTTTTGATTTTTTATTTTCTTTAATTAGTTATATATTTTCATTAGTAAAATTAGGTTTTAAGAATTCTAAATTAAGATCTTATATCATTTATGCATTACAATGAAAAATTGTTTATGTTAGCTTTAATTTAAAATCTCATACAAGCTATTCAAACTTTTCAGTATATTTATTAATTTACGCAACTTTAGTTTATGTTTACAACAAGGTTTTCTAAGCATCAAAAAATGGGTATCAATTTTGCATCACTTTTACCTTCTTATTTAAAAATAAAACTCTTTTGCGGCATATAAACAAGAACTGTCGCATTAAATTTTATAAGTTATTTTTACAGTAATATCATCAAAACAATAATAACATAATAAATAATACTTTAACAATTTGATGTACTACACTACTACATTTAACCATTTGTGTAAGTATTCTAAAATCTTATTTATCAAGTTTTAGACATATATTAAATAAATAAATTTTTTATTTATAATAATTATTATTATTTCTCAATCAAAAATTAACAACTAAGTTTGTTTTATGCGACGAAACGTCGTGATATTTTAGAAACAGGTTTTAATTAAACTTATAAAATTATATATATTGTTTTTATATTGTTTATAAATTCTATTTAGTGTAAAATAAATACAACAGTTTTTTATAATCGACTAATTTTATAAAAACTATAGTTATAACAAAACATTATCGTTTAAATTTTTAGCATTTGGCTTTTCCAATATGTTGTGTTGCATATATATATATATATATATCAACTTTTATAAACTTGAAGGTATAAAAATTAATAGTAACAGAAATATTATATTAAACTAATAATAAAGTTATGTATTCTTCTGACGTGTTTAACCAACATCAAAACATATTTTTTAACATAAATGTATATATGTATTCACTTATAAGTAAGAAATTTATTAAATATAAATTTTTTTATACTTCAGTTGAAATGTTTGTACTTATTCAAATAAATTTCGATAAATTTATTTTTTATGAATAATCACTGCTTGTACTAAAACTAAATAGATGTTTATAAATTAACATTTGTACATATATAAATCTTAAACTATGCTTAAAATAAACTATGCACAATACAAAACTCAACACAAATGTCTAAATATAAGTGAATTATACAATAAGAATTGCATCACAATTAACGCGCTGTAAGATTATGAAGTCAAATAGTCTTAAAAACAAGCTCTAATTTTACAGCGAACCCACGCGTTTATATACTAAGTTGGTCACAATACCTTTTGCATGTCTAGCTGACTGTGTTCCTCATATGTGATGCTTGAAGAAACGGAACCCTATACATGCAGATTGTTACGAACTATATATACATGTTGAAACAAAATAATAGAAAGTTGAGCAACTTAGTCTAGTTTGTTTGGTTTTAAAAAGTGATTTCAAAAATGAGCACCTGAGTACGTTGGTGTGCATGGGAAATAATTTATAGTACATAGAAAGCTAATAAAAATAAAAATTTGTCAACACCAAAATGAAATAAACCTTATTTCTTGTAGTTATACTGTTTTAAATGTTTTTTTTTTGATATATTAAGAGATATAAGAGGTATAAATTATATGTTAAACAAAATACCTAAACTCTAAATAAATGTCATTTTTGTTAATGACTAATCATTAATTTTACACATGATGGAACATATTTCCAGTTAGTTTATTAATAAAAAACTTACTGGTTCTATGTACTTTTGACAATTTTTTTAGATTATAAGTTGCTATAGTAAAAAGAAAATTATTATGTAACTCAGATAACACTACTCAAATTGTATTCTTTCTTTTTCATTTTTTTTAAGGCAAAAAAGCTAAGTTTTGTTATTCTCTAAAAAAGGTAAATACGTACTTAAAAGGAAATTAATTAAATTAAACCAATTTACCAAAAAAAACTTAAAATACATTTTTGCTCAGCGGGTCATATTTGCGTGCTCAAGGGCCGCAGATTTTTTATCGCAGGCTGCAGATTTACCTTTCGAGGGCCGCAAATAGTCTGAGGTCTTAAGTTTGTTGACCATTGATGTACAATATATTTATATACATTATATAATGTTATACCGACACTAAAACAAATTTGAATAGGTTAGAAATTTGTTTGCGTTATTTCTATTAGTATGATTCTTAGCAGATAACAATAAAGTGCTAAATAAATATTTTCCTTTGAATTTTATTTAAAATAAATAATAACACCACATTTAAGTTATATATTTTAGCATTAATGAACTATTGTAAAAAAATATATGAAATTTGTTACATTAATTAATTTTAAATTGCTTTTTCGCAATAAAAAGAACTTTTTTGCTTAATATTACCTGCGTTTTTATTGAAATTCTATAAAAAGCTGCTTATTATTAATTTTATTATATGGCTTTTCATAATATAGTTTACTAGTTACTTATAAAATTTTAAAACTTTTATCATATTTATTTTATTTTTATCACTTAAATGATTAAAAGTAAATGTTTCATAAAGTAAAAACTAAATTTATTTGTAATGATTATATATTAAATAAATGACATACTATTTACTTTATAAAGATTAAATTTTAAAACAGTTTTGAATACAATTTAATTTGAATTATAAACTACTGCCCGATTATCGGGTTTTAAAAATTGGAGTAAACAACTCGAAAAATTTATATCGTATTTAAATGGATTTCGTATATAGCTTATTTAAATGCGACAACTTGCGGGTTGTGATCATTACGTCACCGGAAGATTAAAATAACGTCGCAATAAGTTTATATTGAAGCTACACGTGAGTTTTATGTGACAAAATTATATTTATAAAGAAATATTGTCGCATTGTCACGGTATAAAAAGGACATTTCATAACATTTCAGTTATTTGCTTCTTTACAATATTTTAAACAGTTAATAGGTATTTTGAGACAAAATTTATTAAAATAACTTAGCGTAGCACTAGAACCTTTTTATGTAAAAAAACTATCGCATTAACTAGCGATAAAACAAAGCAACTAGTTAAATAATTACCAATTTGTTCATTTTTAACGCTTTTGGTTAACTTGAATTCCTAATAAAATACTGCTAATAGAGCACTTTTTTTTTGTATCCTTTTTAATGGCATAAAAGCTTTTAAATACCAAAGTTCTAATTAAAAATGAAAATGTTTTTAAAATAACATAGAATTAATAAAACTACTTAATAAAAAATGGTTTTTTTATAAGCAAAATATATATAACATAATTTTGTCTAGAATAAAAATAATGTAGTAGTATGTTTATTACTACATTTATAAAAAAACATAATATTTACTCATTGTGGAAAGAAATAAAATAAATGTTATTAAGTATTTAAACTAAAACAACTTAAAACTACACGACTGTTAATACTTCCGATATTTAGTAAAAAAAATTTGAGTGAAAATGTTTTTTTTGTAATACACTATTCAAATTAAAATATTTGTCTACTGATAATTACCCGAACTTTATCAGGTTTTAAAGTTTAAAAACGTATTCAAGCTAACAAGCACCTAGTTTGCTACAAGAAGTTGTACTTGTTTATTAATTAAAATTATATGCGACTGTTTGTGTTTTGTAAGCTCATTTCGTCACGAAGAACAAAGTTGTAAAATTTTATTTAGCAATAAACTCACAGTATGAGTTTTACTCGCAAAACTATAACTATTTTCTTAATGCAATCGTTATTACTTTAAGACGTTTTGTTTTAGTTTTTCAATCGTTTTTTTTTATGTCTTGCTTTGATATCGTTTAAGTTAAAAGTTATGAAATATTATTCTGCATTAATCTTTTTCAACATAATTTCATTCTATAATTGATATTATAGTAATGTTTAAATTTATATTTTGACTGTGTTATTTTGTAGTTTTAAAGTATCCGTTTTTTTTAATATTCTTGGCAATTTTCATTCTTTTTAAGTAATAATTGATAATTTAAATTTGTTAATTTTAGTACTTTGAACCTACACAATTAAAAACATTAACTTTTATTTTATTATAAACGGCACAAAATAAAAATTGAAAGCTTATTTAAAAAAAAACTCATTAGTTTTATTACGACTAAAAATTTACTAATATTGTAAGATTGAAACATTTGTTAGGTGTTTAATTTGTGATTAATAAATTTCTATGAATTAATAAATCCGTTAACAAAATTTGATAATGTTTGGAAAAAAAAAGAAAGGCTTATTGATGATTTGTATAAAAAAATCATAAGAAGTATAAAAAATTGTGATTACAGTAACCTCTCGGATCTTTACGCACTCGTGACGTTACGCACTCTCGTTTAGTTACGCATTTCAGAATTCTATGAAAATCAGAAAATAAATGTTAATAAAAATAAAAATAATTTTAAATGTCACGTCATTACAAAACTTTTTCTTTAACAGCAAAGAACTGACCACTAACAGTTTCAAAATAAAAATGTTAGTTATAAAGACTATTTATATTTATTTGTCAACGTTTGTAAAGTAAAAAAATATAGTGAGTATGTTTTCTAATTTCTCAAATGTTCATAAATAACATCTAATTTAGCTGTCGAGTACAAAGCATAGTTCTTCAATTCTCGATTATAGTTGTTTAGTTAAATACATCTAAACAAAAATATGTTTATGCTTTCTTTAAGTTTATGAAATAAAAAATGTAGTAGTTTTGCTAAGTTGTTAAACTGTATTTTGTACTACAATTTAAATTTAATTTACCTATCGAGTACAAAAGTGAAGTTGTTCCATACCGGTTTAGGCCGTTGGTAAGAAAAAGAGCCTAATTATTTTAATAAATTAGTTTTTATATAATTAGATTTTCAAACATGCGTTTATCAAGTTGACATGACATATAAAGTTTAAAATATAAGATAATTTTAACGGTTTTTGCCCTAAATTTAGAAATATACTAATAACATTTACTGTTAAAAATTAGGATAAAAATGTATAAAAAAGATACTTAATTTTTTAGACATATTTAATGTCTAGATCAAACAAGAATACAATCGGACAGAAATCAATTTTATATTTTTCATTTGTGTAAAGAAATATTTGTTGTACCGTTTAAACTTCTTTAAATATTGTTTTTGCTCAAAAATGAGTACTCAGTAAGTAATGCTTAACTAAAAAGTTGTACTAAACGTAAGGTTTATTGCAAATTTGTAGAATTGAACTAGAAATAAATTCCATTATAAAAAGAAAAGTTTGATTTTTTAGATGCAAGAAATAACTATTTAATTTGTATAAGTTAAAAATTAATAAGTGTCTATCAGTTATGCTTTTACGTTTGTTAACATGAACGACTTTTTATCAAGCATTAGCAGTTCTATTTATATTTATTTTATATGTTTTACTTAAATCACCCGAGATTATTCGGGTTTTAAAATTTTAAGACCAGTAACTTCGCTAAAAGATAGTATTAGCTATTTAACTTATATTGTTTATATATCTAAATTGAATGCAAGTACTTGTGTCTAGTTTGTTCACTACGTCACGTTGAAATTTGTTGCAAAAAAATTTTAGTTTAACAAATAGTCTGCGAAACAGTTCTGTTAATGTAACATAGGATAAGTATTTATTCTTGTTTTAGTTGTAGTAGTCTTAAGTTCAATTTTATTATACTTTGTTTAGTACTGTGTCCAGTAATACATGTAAAATTGATTTGCTCTCTTTTATCTTTGAACCTAGTTTTTTATTTATAATTACTATGTTATTTGGTATTAGTAATTTTTTTTTCTTTTAATTCTGTTTGCTTAAAGTTTTCTTTTTAAAGTTTGTCAACTTTACATCAATATTAATCCATAAAAAAAGTTAATGTAATATTTAATAACCATAACTTTACAATTAGTTTTTAAATACAATGAACCTTCATAAGCTTAAATATTGACTTTTATTTTATATTATTCAACAAAAAATAAATCGAAAAGTTATGTAAAAAATAGAACATGTTAACAATATACAACTTTACTTTTATTAAAAGTATTAGATAAAGAAAGTTTTTATATATATAGACAATTTTTGTGTTTTTGTAAAAATAAATTTTTGATAACTTTTGCAAATTATCTGTGAAAAACATCAGATAGCAAAAAATTCTGGTGTATTGTTTAAAAGTTTACTTTGCTTATATAAAATTTGTGAGTTTTTTTTTACAAAAACATTTGAGTAGAAATATACTTCTTAAACAAGGAAAATGCAGATCTGTTAGCGAGATATTGGTATTTAGGAAACAACTGTAAAAAATAATATAGATTAATAATTAATGAGTAAGAGTAATTAAACCTTAACTTTTTTTTATTATTTTCAAATAATGAACGAAGAACTAAAATAGTTTCTTTCTTTTTACAAACACTAATGTTTTAAAATAAATTTATATAATTTTTAAGGATTATTAAATGGTAAGGTTTTTAATTTAACTAAAGCTTATTTGTTAATAATTTGTTTAGCATAAGTTGCACTATTTTTTTTATAACAAAAGTTAATATAACCAGCAATTAAATATATGGATTAAGCTTAGAACTTGTACTTAAATCTCACTTAGTCATATTATACTGAAGCTATGTTTATTTTGAAAATATAACAAAATTAAAAAGAAATTTAGTAAAAAATATTAATAATATCAGTTTTTGTTTTTATATACATATTATACTATCGCTTTAATTAATGCGTGTATATTTAGACTAAGAATTTTTGTTTGTATAAGTTGAAAAAAGTAACTTCAACTAATACTACATAATCATAAGAACCAACATGTTTATATAGTTTATATTTACAGTCTATTTAACTATCAAGCTTTCAAAATACTTGCTATTACAAAATATTAAAACCAAAAGTTCAAAAATAAAACTAAAAATTTTCGTGTCATTTACCATTTTTGCGTCCTTATATTGAATATTTGGCAAGATATTTTTTTGTTTTTGATAATTTAGAACAAAACAATTTACTTTACTGGAGTATTGAAATACGTTACGTATAAAATAACTACAATAACAAAATGTTCAATTTGTTTTATCAACACTGCAAAAACAATTAGTTATATTGGAAATTATCGTAGTAAATTCATCAATTAATTTTTTTGACATATAAATATAAATATATAAATTAAAATTTTGAACTTAAATAAATATGAAGAGAGGTAGATTTTTTTAAGTTTTATCTTTTGTGGAAATATTAATGTATCTTAAGAAAAAATGAATTGTTTTGTTTAACACGTTAAAGTTGTACACTACAAGTTTATAAGAATTAAAACTAAAAATATATGAGAAAATAATGAATATTGAGTTTAAAATAAACTACTAAGTTTAACTTGAACGTTAAGTGAACATTAATTTGATCTGTACATGTATTTTAAAAAATCAAGAAAACAAACTAATTGTCTAAGTAGATAATGTTAATATCTACTGCTTAAAAAACGAATTATGTTAAAAAACTTTATATTTTTAACTCAATTTTTTAAGTAAAACTAAGTAAAAAAATATTATATTATTATTTTATGATCAAACTGTTTAATTAGTAGTTACATTGTTCACTATCATCATTGATATTATACTGAACCACACGACCATAAACAAAAATCGATGTTAAAGTTTATGAACAGGTTTCATTCTCATTATATTTAGTCTTATAGTCATGATCTATATGTGCATATTTTATTGGAATTAACATAAAATTAATTAGCTAATTGTTGATAAAAACTGCGTGTAGTATATTTTGCAATTTATTGTAAGATCAACACGACAGTAAAGATATTTTATGTCTTACAACTAAGAAAAACTAAATATAATCGAGTAAATATTTAAACTACTCTTGTAAAGTTCATAAGAGTTCGTAAAACTTCGACTTGCGTTTTAAGTTTTCAGCAATTTTTATTGGTTAAAAAAATAATATTAATAGCTCTTTATTTAATTTAATTTATGTTATTTTGTATAAAAAATTTTTATTATTAAATCATACAACTTTTTTAAATAAATGCGACCTTAAACAATATTTTATAAGAAAAATAGTCTGTTTAAAATAAAAATCTACCGAACCTTGAATAAATTTTTTGTTAAAACATACAATCAAGTTTTTATTAAAGTCTATGTCTTATTTTCAGCTGCCTAACTTTGAGCATTCCAATCCAGATAATAAAATAAACTCGATCAGAAAATTGCATTTAGCTTTATTTGTGACGTTAAAATATAGTTTCATGTCACTTTAGTCAATGAATCAATTATTCTTAAATAAATTTGCAGACTTATAATTTTAATTATTAAACAGAAAGCTTCATAGAACAATCACTGTGCTACAGAACTAGAGTCCTAATTTAAGTAAATGTTAGAATTACTAAATTTGTGTTTAAAATTCCGGATAAACCAAAAATTGACAAACTGCACCAACAATCTGCTTCTGAGGTAAAATAAGTATTTCTACATTTATTTTTTCAGTAGACTATAATACAGCATTAACTCTTTTTGAAAAGTACACTTTTTTTGTTTAAGGTTTATTATGGTCATTATTTGAAAAACAGAAAAACCGAAAGTTAATTTTGTTTAATTTTAAAGTTTAAGTATTTCTACAGATTACAGGTTTTACCTACAAAATTAAAACTTTTTGGAAAAAAACATTAAAAGTAAGGTAACTGTCAGTAAAAGACCGTCAAAAAAATTATTAAAATTCTAAGTAAAACTACATAGTACTAATAAAAGATTTTCATAAGAACACCATAAATTAAACTAAAAAAAATACATACGATTTCTAAACATTTTAAAAATCTAAAATATAAATGTTGGCGTATTTGTTACTTATTTTTATAAATAATAAAAATTGTTTATGTTATAGACCAAAATATTGATATTAAAATTATTTATTTAAAAAGCAAATCATTACAATCGAGTATGTGATGAAAACTAAACAAGAAAATATATTTATGTACATATTTTAATATTGATGCAAATTAATTTTAAAAAATTGTACAGGAAATTTATTTAGTTTTTTTTTTTCTTAGATCAATTAATACTTAATAAACTGTATTACTTATATTAATTAATAGTTAAGCTAGTTACGTTAATATTAATGTTGATAAATGCTTATTTTAACAATTTATAATCATAAAATAAAATAAAAAAAGCTTTTGACAGGTTGGGTTATTTACTAGAAATTTCAGTTTGATAATTCGGCGACCAAACTTTGCAAATGTCTAAATTTATTAAAAAACACTTTTTAAATTAAAAATTTTATAAATAAAAAAAAAATTAATCGAATAAAATTAAAAAGTTTTATGATAGTACTTGAGTAGACGCAACAGTATATAATTACAACTTTTTTAATTAAAAAGGTGTGTAATTCTATTTTCTAGTATACTAGTTAGGTAACACTTATATATCCTTGTATAAATGCTTGTTTTTATTTTCTTTAATATATCTATTTATACCTATCCAGGTTAAACTTATTAAAGCAGTAACTTTTTAAAACAATTAGTTATAGATAAAAAAAAATCAAGTTTAAAATCACTAAATTCCAGAATTTCTTTAAACATTATAATGCAATTTGCAAACGAAAATAATGAAAACAATGTTAAGTTCTACAGTATATTTTAAAAAAATTATAAAAGTAGGCAATATGTAAGCAAGTTTGTACAGTTTTTAAACAAAAACTTCAATTTTTTTATTTAAATAAAAAATTTCAGTCCTAGTCAGTTATTAAAATCATTTGATATGAAAAGTCATCTATGAACTGTATTACTTTTCTATAAGTTTTTATTTCTATAGTTGACGTAATGTAAATATTCCAAACAAGCTCTTACTTACTATAAAAAGTATATTTCAAACTAGTATAATAAAATGATGACCAATTTCGTATAAATTATTTTGAACCGGTAATAATCGGCCATGCAAAAATAAAAAAAGTTTTCTTAATTGAAAATAACAGACTTTTTCTGATTGTTACAAGCTGTAGGAAGACTAAAAATAAATTAAACCACATAATTATTTACTTTATATCATACTAAAATTTTAGTCATATAGCTTCATATCCGTACTTGGCCTTTTTATAGTCTATTGTTTAAGCCTCTTACAATTATATATATAAATATTCTTTACTGAAAAAATTAAAACTTGTCTAAAAGAACTAATTTAAATTGTTTAATTGTTTCAAAAAATTTAAATATTTTGTGTTTAATATTCTTAATACAAAATTCTTTATATAAAATTATAATCCTGCAATAATATTTTTTATATAAAAATACTATAATATTACTTAATATCAGATATATTTTTATATAATAAATATAAATCTGATGAAAAACTCAAATTTGTATAAAAGAACTTAGATAAATTGTTACATTGTTTTAAAACATTTTAAAAGTTATGTATTTTAAACATTTAAAATTTGTTTAACATACTATGTTTTGCTTAAAGAGGTCATAAATTGGTTTATTAAATAGTTTATTATAGATAAGAACATGTAAAAGTCATAGAAAACAATTATTTAAATGTACAAATAGTTGTACTCAAAAAAAAAACTGACAACAAGTTATAACAAAAAAAATATCGTTGTTAGAAAGATGCTATATAAAAATTAAGTAATTTATATAACTCAAATTAAAATAAATACATCTTAATTATAAATATATAATGGTTTTGCTAAAATAAAACAAAATAAAATAAAGATCTAAAACATTATTCTAAATCGTCATAATTTAAACTAAGAAGTTGTAACTTTTTTAGTAAGTATAAATAACATAAAGATATTGTAGAAAATTAAGTTTATAGAAATTTTGTTTTTTAATTGTTTTGCATGTAACATAAATATTATACTACAAGTTCAAATAAAGCAATTAAATTTGAGTTAAGAATCAAAAGAGTTTAAATATAAAATAATAATAAAATATTTTTTACAAATTCTATCAAGACGTAAGTTTAGTGGTAGTTGTTTTTTTAATGTAGTAATAAAATGTAGTAGTATGTTTTAATGTAGTAAATTCAAATGTATAAATTTTTTGAAATATCACGTCTTTTATTATTATTAAAACTAATAATTTAATTATTTATATTTAACAGTGTAACTTTTTTATAAGATATTAGTTGTGCCATTACGAGGAATAGAATTTATACAACGTGTTGACTACTAACTCATGTCTTCTTTAGTTAGAACTAATATAATAAAAGTTTAAAAGTTTAAATTTATTAAAAATACCTTAGGTAAATAATAAACGCATTACTTGTGAAACTTGTATATAAAAAAATTTCAAAATAAAATAATATTTTGATGTTTTAGCGATTCTTTAAATAAAAATATTTGAAAATCTTTTTAGGTTTTAAACATTTTAACTTAATTTATAAAAATTGTTGTATCAAAGCAATATTTACTTATACTTATCTACTCAGTTGTTTTAAGCTTGTTATTTCTAAATAAAACTTATGATTTAGTTTATCATATTCAATTCAAAATCTGACCTTATAAAGCAATTTTCTTTAGATATATAATTGTAAAATACAGAAATAACTTAGGTTAGGTACACTTATAATATTGTTTGTACATTTTATATCATTTGTGTTAAAGTTCGTATTTTTTAGCTATATTACTTTAAGTAACAAATTAATTTATATAATTTTTTTGTTGTCCTCATTTTGATTCCGATGCAAATACTAGTAATTTAAACTTTTAGGGTTGCATGATGCAGTGTAGGTTAATATAAATAAAATCAAAACTAACGTTTGTCAGATTCAAAACTTATGTTTTACTGTATGATTTACTGTATGTGACTTAAGGTTGTTTGGTTCTTAGATCGTAAGCAAGAGGATGTTCTTTTACCAATTGATGTTCAATGTAATTTTGACAAAACAAAATTTTCTAAATAATAAGTGTGCTTTTTATTGTTTTAAAACCAATAATTAAAAATTATTTTAATTTTATAAACGAAAAAAAAAAATTTACCAAATGTTTTTAATTCAACGAAATTCTTAAAGGAAACGTTTATTAGTATACTAACTGGATTGCCAACGTACAGTCCGTTAACATATTTTTTGGCGTGTTTTAAGTTTTATAAAATATTTCTCCAAGACTAATAAAACTGAGCTTCTAATAAAAAATGAAATTTGCTCTTTTTTACTTTTAAAAAGAGATTTATATTTGTTTCATAATCGACAAATTCCTCGGCGAAAATCTGCAGAGTAGAAGCCTTGAATTCCGTGTGCCGTGAGAAAAGCTCAAGTTTAACAAAAAAGTTGATCTAAATGCTGAATTCAGTATGAAAATGGCAGTTATTAATATAGTAAAATTTTTAAGTCTAAAATTTTTGTAATTGGCTTCTAAAGTCTTTATTTGATACAATTAAATGTTAAATTACGTACAAAAAACATGTAGATTTTTAGTGGTTTGTAGAATAGAACTTGAAACATCTAAATTTGACTTCAGTATACAGTTGTTAGAAAAACTAAGTATTTGTTTAACAAAATCTCTTTATCTCTAATATCATTGGTTTTATATTTTATTTATAAACTATATAAGCGTAAATTAAGCTGTTCTTGTAATTAATCTTAAAATAATTTTAAGTGCTCTATTCAATATTTGTATAGATTTAATTATTTGCTTGATAAATACTAGCTGCATTGTTGCTGATTTATCGATTTTTTTTTTGAACTTGAATAGTTTATATATTTTTTTTCGTTTTTCTAGTAATACGTAAAAACTTAAAAAAAGATAGTTTAATTAACAGTGTATTCCCGATTTACGTTTGCTAAAGTATAAATTAAATTTTAATTATTTAGAGTAGATAATACTTTTCTTTAATAAACTGAAAAAGAATCTACTGTAAGTAAAAAAAATCGTTAAAAAAATTAAAGTTTTGTAGGAAAGTATTTCCGACACAAACTTTTTTTTGTTGACCCATGTCAAATAAAGTTGCTAAAAACTTAAAAAGAAAGGATGATTAGTACTAATGCATAACAACGTCATAAAATACTGATCAAAGTTAACAAGCAAGATCTAGTTTAAGAATTTTTAATAGTAATTAACAACTATAATTAAGCATAAACCACAAATATTTTCATTTTATTAAAAATCACTTTTGTAAAAATTTTTACAGATTAGAAATAGAATTTTATGTTCCTTAAATAATTTAGGCTTTTAGTTTTTCAGAAATAAACGCTTCGAAGTATTTAAGCGATGTAAAAATATATTTTATAAATTTTACAACTACCGAAGTATTTTTTTTGTAAATAACTCTATCTAGCTAAAACTCAAAAAATAGTCATTGTGGTGTGAAAAGAAAAATTGTCATCTTTAATGAGGTTTTATTCTTTTGAAAATCAATACTTTATGATTTTGTGAGCTATATGTTGCTAAAAATAACATAAAATACTTAGGATTTTTAGACACGTACTTTTATATTTTGTTTCCATTTTTTAGCTTACTAAATGACAAACATTTGATTAATTACTACTAAGAAGAATTTTAATAAAAACGCAATTAATTGTTATACAAAAGTAATACTTTTATGTCAAAATAAAATTAAATTTAAGCTTGTATAAAACTAAAGATTTAGTAAATACCACTTCATGTGGTACTTTTTTTCTTTTTGTACTTCTGTTTTACATACTTTGCACAAATTTTTTACATTTACCAAATTTTTTTAGTAAAAGTATACCAATACAAAAAAAAAGACAAAACTACTTTGATTTCTATAAGATACAATATTAACAACTTTAACATAGCAGAATGGTTTGAGAGTATGATAACAGTATTTTTAACATATAATAACTTTTTTACAATCTAAGCTAATCAGCTGGTGATATGTGTAAGATTTCAGTTATTTTACCCGACTTTAAACGGGTTTTAAAATTCCAAAAAACACAACAGTTTTTGATCTTACAATCCTAAATTTAATTTTATTCGAATGCGTTAATTTAATGCGACAGATTATCGTTATTTACGTACTACGTCAATAGAAAACTTGCTTAATAATATTTAAATAGGAATGTTTCAAAATGCGACAATTTTATCAAATACGCATTAATAATATTTTAGAGTTTAAGATACGCATTCAGAAAAAAAAACAAAATAGTTTGTTTGTAAATATATTATATATAATTTATACGTATTGGTAAAGCAACAATTTGTTGAGAATAGTTATGATGTCACTACTACTTTTGATAAACTGTGATGATATGTTACTCCATTCAAAATTATAGTTGTTTGGTTTTAGTTGGTTTAGACTATAAAAATTGAGACAAACAAAAAAAAAACAACTTTTAATAATATAGTTTGTATAAAAAAAAACATAATGTATTCACTATATACACTGTGTGTTCCTACTTTGCAATTAGTTTTATGTTGTATTTCAAGTTAGAAGCTAAATATTTTAAGGTAATTACAACATATTTTGATTAAAAGTAGAAAATATTGATATATAAGGTAAGTTCATAGGCAACTTTATAAAGTTTAACTTAAAAAACTTCAGTACTTTATGCCAGTTAAAAAAACATGGCAAAGTTTTTCTATTAATAAAATTAATATAATTTTTTTAATCGTAAATGAATTTTTTACTTTTCTTTCTTTTCATTTCAAATTATATTCTAATATATGCCGCTCCATGCGGTTCAAACTTTACAGAAAACCTATTGTAGGAAAGTTCAATAATATCCAAGTGTTTTATAAAGTTAAATAAGCAAATGTTTGTGTTAAATAGAAGGGGGTAATAAAAGTATAAAGTTAAAAGTTAAAGTGCATAAAGTTACTTTGATTCTAAATAATACAAAAAACTTTATGTAAAATTATAGTCTATACTTACGACGTTTTAACTTATTTATAAGAAACTATAAACATATATATATACTATAACTTAATATAATTTTAAAGATAAAACAACGGTTTTTATCGAAAATTTTGCAGTAAAAATGTTTTCAGATATTTAATTTAAGGTTTAATTCAAATAAATTAGCTGTATTCTATACAAAAGTACTCAAAAAATTAATAAATATGTTTGATAATTACATGATAATTAGAAAAAACTAAAAACATTCTTTTATATAGAAACTTAAAACCTTTTTTATCATTTAAACAAAAACTAAATGGATTGTTAGAAATTTCACTTAGTTAAAAACAACCTAAACATTTATACAAGTATTTGTTAACTGGTATAAAACTATTGTATCATGTTATTATAAACTAAAATGTAACTAATCGTTTTGTATTGAATGACCATATCACACGGTCTAAAAATCGCAAATCGGTAAAAGTCTAAACAGAAAGCAATCAGTTTTCATATAAAAACAAAAGAATAAAAAACACGTTAGTAAAATTCTTCACATGACGTTAGTAGTGCAATTTTTTAATTAAAATATAACATTAAATTTTTATAAAACTTTATACTTCGTTTTCTCTAAATTTTAAAACATTTCTTTAAAGTCATCATTTAAGTTTTTTAATCAATTAAAAAAGTAGTAAGATAATCCAAGTGAGTAAAACCTTGCTAAAATCACGTCGAAACTAATTTATATAAAAAAGTACAAAATGAAACATGTTTTTATGCAAATTCAAAATTATTTTTACTTATTAAGATGCTATTAAACTAGATTGTAAATTTAGGTTTCTTTGTTATATCAGTATTTTTTTTATTACAGTTAACTTTAGAAACTTGTTTAATTTTATTAAGTTTTTTTGTTTGACTTTTTTTAATCATTTGAAACACTTTTTTTAACATTTTTATTCAGTTTTAGTCAGAACAATTTATTTTATTTATTTTACTTAATAACTTATTCATTATTGACAATAAAGTTGAAATCTAATTTACACTGCTAAAAATTTACTCTTTTAAAATGTTTGTAAGAGAAAAAAACCTTGAGAACAAAGTTTTAAAACATCTTAAAAAAATATTTCAATGTTAACTTTTTTATTTTTCAATTTTACAAAACTCCAATACATAAAACACTCAAACATTTCAAATGTTTTCATAACAATTATTTTAATCAATAGCAGGTGTTAACGGCTCCCAGATCACTTAATTAACTACGGATCACTTAGATAAATAATATTTTATATATAAATATCGGTAGACTGTGCTTCTCGTTTTGTTCATATTGAAACTTATTAGTCAATAAATTGAATACGAACAAAACTTGGGACTTAGCTTAAAAACTTCTCGTCAGGTGATCGAATTTAGTTTATTTGTGAGAAAAAGTTTATTTGTGATATTTAACATATTAGATTTGGAGCAAAATATTTTTTTTAATTGGAATAAAGGAGTTGTATAGGAATTAAATGTTCTAGTTGTTTTTATTATATAATAAATCATAAGGGAACGGTTCAAAACTGCACGAAGACAAAATTGCAAGAGGTTACTAAATTGCACAAGGGGACTAATATACACAAGAACAAAAATTCAAAAAAATAGTTTTGCTTTAGAGCAAAAAATTGCACTAAGACAATTTTGCACAAAAAGACGAAAAATAAAATTAAACAAAATCAGAAAAAAACTAAAAGATAAATTAATAAAAAACAATAATAAAAAAAAAGTTACTGACCGAGGGTAATGGTTAAGGGTGACAGTAATAGTAAAAAAAAATTAAAAAAAAAAAATAAAAATTATTATAAGAAATAGCTAAATAGAAAAGAGTACAAAATAACTTTAAAAAAGCTATTGACCGAGGGTAAGGGTTAAGGTCAAAAACTTCGTCACTACCACAAAATGAAAAAAAATATATAAAGTTTTGTTGTTTTGCTAAAATAGAAATAAAAGTCAAATCATTTTGTCCTAAACGCTTGTCTATAATCTTGTAAACAAAATATCATATACATTTTATACTTTATTTAAATAAAAAAATAAAAAAATACTATGATTTTTTCATGTAGCTCCAAGTGGGCTCAGTAAAGATTGATTAAGTTAGTTAGCTTTATATTATTTTAATTATGCATATGTTCATGATTGTTATTTAGTTTTAGGTTTCTTTCAAAATGAATTTCAGTACCCAAGATCCTAGGACCAATTACTTTGACCACGTTTTTGTCTTTGTATTATAACATTATAAAATGTCTGTAAACTTGTTTTATATTAAATCTTACTTTTTTTAACATTAACCAACCTATCTCGTAAAAGTGTATAAAATGATTGTTTTTAATTCAATTTTGTATGGAATAGCTGCAAATTTTTGAGAACTTTTTAGTACCTGCACTGTTTTATTAAATGGTATTTATTAATCGAACCAGCCAGAAAATTTTAATGTGTTATTTGAGTTTTAACAATGAAAAACTGGATAAGCTTCAGATTATTTTCTAGATTAATATTTCAAAACCCTTTTTTTAGTGTTTCATTTTTTTTTAATAAATGTTATTTTGGTTTACTTGACATTTATAATTAAAAAAAAAAAAAACAAACAAAATAAGTTTCAATATTATTATATTCTAAACACATCGTATTAATTTAAGATTGTTACATGATTCTTTGAAGTAAATGAAATTATGGAAATTAATATCTTCTTAAGCTGTTAAATATAGTTTTCTAAATAAGTGCTAATTAGCTTAATTAATAGTTCTAATTAAAATATTTTTTTACTACTTTTTTTCAAAAGACATGTATTTAAGAGTAAAAATTAGTTTGATATTTATATATAATAATAAATCTTTCACAGAAAGCAAATCAAAATGTTATTAATAATGAAGACACTGAATAAAACTTGCACAAAATCTATTTACAATAAATATACAAAGTAAAATTAAAACACACGATATACAGCATAAGCACTGTTTGCAGACCTTGACAATCAGATAAAGAAAAAACATAATAAAATAAACGAAATTATTTGTTTCAAATTCTTTCTGTTTAAACTGAAACAATAAATGATGATTTGTCCCAAAATGATTCTTAAGTATTAAATAATTTTTTAAGTACTTTAATTTTTTTTAATGTTTACTTTATTATAAATTTGTCTCTGTTGAAGAAAGTGTACGTCAGTTTTTGTTTAACTAACTGTTTATGCTTCTTACAATTTTTCAAATCAAAGTTTCTAAAATTGGGCATTTTAGCCAAATTTAGAGGTGATTTTGGCTTAAACGGCCGTCATACGGGGATCAATTAAGGAGACAGCAAAAAATCCAAAAGATAGTAATCTAATTGTTAAGGGTACTTAAAAAGTAGAGGCACTTTTTTTTTTGGGTTGTTTTTAATAATCAGTTCTGAAAAACGTGTTTTAAATGTATAGACAATCACAAAAGGTTCAAAAATTATCATAAAAATTATCTTTTTTTTCTCTTCTTTTTTATCTTTTTGTTTTAAAAAAGAGTATCTCCGGACAGCAAACCATAAAACCTAGATTGAAAAAGATTTAGATCAAGTTAACTTTTTGTTTTTAGATACAAAATGATTTAAAATTCAAGTATTGTGAAAAAAATAATGGTTTTTGTAAATAATAGTTAGATGATTAAAAAATTGGTCATATTATTTTTCTTCTTCCTTAGTGATTTTTTTATCATCTAAGAAATTCAGACCACAATATAAAGCCTTGTTTTTCTTTTCCGTCTTTTTATAACTAAATGATTATTTGTATACCAACTGTTAAGAACTTGTTACTAACGGACTAGCAAAGTTAATATAGCCAAGATTATACTTATTTTACTAGTATATTTAATCTTTATCTTTTATTACTTTTACTTTTTAAACTTTTATACTATACTCCTACAATTTGAAAAATTTAATCAAAGGATATGTTTTATTACCAAAATTAACAATTGTTATTAAAATTAAGAAAGTCTTTAAACTATCTTATTTAATATTTTAACTTTTATTTAAAAAGAAACCCCGATATGTCAAATAAATAAAAAATCTGTTTAAGTGCATTTTGTAACCTTATTTGATTAAAGTTTTAACACATAATGAATCTTTTTAATTATCATCAAAAGATCTGTTAACAATTAAATAGAAAATATAGTTATTAACTTATTTATGTAGTAGATTAGTAAAAGTTAAGTTGTTTTTTAATCATATTTAAAGAAAATTCAAAGTTTTACAAGTTCCGAAATACGATAAACAACCTAGAAAGCTCTGTTAAAATTGTAAACAAAATTTCCTGAACAATCAAACATCTTAAAAAACCTTTTTAATTTTAAAGTTAACATGATATTATTGTTTTTAACAAAAAATTTGTAATAAAAAAATATCTTATATCAATTTTCTTTACTTATATGTCACAAAACTAAACCTAAAAATTGAATATAAGTAGCAATGTTTTTCATGTGCCCTGAATTTAAATGTATTCGTATTAAAAACAGTACTGAATTTTTAACTTTTGTTCATAAAAGTGTAGTAGTTTACAAACCCTTAGTCTTTTTTAATTTATATTCTAAAAAAAGTCAATTCTGTTCTTAAATTTCAAACAATTAAAAGTATCCGAATTTAATATTGGTTTTAGTGAAGTTTAGTAGCCAATTTTTTAAATTTGTGTTTTTTTTTGTCATAAAAAAAAATAAATAATCATCGTAGACGTCACGTGTAAATTAAACTAAACTATATATGTTTTTTTTTTTTATAACAAAAAAAATAAAAATTTCTCCTCGAATAATTTATAATTTTTTTATTCGGTTTTAAGCGGTATGCACATTGCGCATTTAAGTACATTTTTTTAAAACTAATATTTTGAATTAAAAAAATCTAAACATATTTAAATCATTTTTATAAAAACATAATTAATAGAAATTGTTACAAAACTTATTTAAGGTGTTTTTACCTTTTATTTTAGTTAAGTATGATGTTGTTTAAAACTACAAACAAAACTATTACACGAGCATCTTTTTTGAAGAACTACTATAATGGTTTAACTAAAATTCCACGCAATCATCAAATAAGTTTGAGAGAAAAATTAAAAGTTAATTTCCTAACATTGAAGTAGTTAATTACGCTAATAAATAGTATGCATACAAACTAATTTGACAAAACTTTACAACTTGACACTGAGAGGCATTAAAAAAATTAGATTAAAAGAATATTAAGCTTTTAACGCACTTAATATGACTTTATTATTATAAATTTAGATAATTTCTAAAATTCTAAAGTATCAAAAACTTTTTACGACTAACAAGACAAACTACTTGTGCTTATTTTTCCTTGTTTCATCAACGATTTGCTTGGAGATGAAATTTTCCTGTTATGCTACAAAATAATGTTTATCAAGTTATATTTGTATTTAATATTACTTTTTTTTTAATTGTTTCTTTTTAAATATTATATCGTTTAAAGTTTAATCTGAATCATTTTATATATATATATATAATTTTAATGTATATGCTAAGCAACACTTAGTGTAAAATTAATTTTGTTTATTCATCGTATAAAATTTTAAAACTTATTAAGGTAATAAGCAATTTATATGTTTAATAATATGATTTTGCAAATCTTCTTTAAATAAAAATTATTATTACTGAGTAAAGTAAGTATTATTGAGCAGGTATTAACAAATTTATGTTTATATTTTATTTTATAGTTTGAGTAAAATAAAATAATATCTTATGAGTTTGAGTAAAAGAAATGATATTTTTTTTTAGTCTCCTTAATAAATGTGTTTAAACGTGTTACAATTGATATTAATATATAATAAATATATGTTATATATTAATAATATAATTTATAATATATAATAATGTTATAATATAATATATGTTATAATAAATATAATATATGTTATAATTGATATTAATATAAATGTTCTTAATAAATGTGTTTTAACTTTATTTTATACTAACTGTCAATAATTTGCATAGTTTGGCTTTAATAGAATTTTTATAGAAGTTTTTTTTATTTTATGAGTATAAGTTCATAATTCATAAAAAAAAACCAAATTAAGGCAAAATTGTACAAAATAATGACAGTTAGTAAAAAAACACTATAGCCTTTTATACACATATTATTAAGAAGATTTTTAAAAATTTATTATTATTTCTCAAATTCATAAAATAAAACGATTTATGATAAAACCCATTTTTTCTAAGGAACCCCAATCCAATGGATTTTTTATAGTTTTTAGACAAAAGACCGTTCTCTATAATAAAAAAGTTTTTAACTAGCTATTAAGATAAGGAAAATTACTAGATCAAAAGTTTGGACATTTAAAAAAAAAGTTTTCAAGCTAACCTTTAAGTGGTGTTGATTTCACTGCTCTAGTTTTAGTTTTTAAAATTGACCAAGTAGCTTCACTAATAATTTTTAGTTTTTCTAAGTTAAATATTAATAGATACAAACATAGTTTTATTATACATTATTTTATTGTTGCTATTTTAATGACATATTGTTTCTTTTACATATCGTTGCTATTTTCATTAGTTGTAGTAGAAATAGTTGTAAAAAAATTGTTAATTTAAATCTTATTAAAATATGTAAATATAAAATTGATTACTTTAGTTAGTTATTTAAGGTTTATTTATATTTTCAGCTCATGCACCTTACAAGATGCTTAAAAGTTTTTATTAATAAATAAAAAGTTGTCAATTTCGCGACTTTTTTTTTCAGAAACTTTTACAAAGCTTTTCAAAAAGTCTCTTTGTGACGTATAAACAAAATAAATCTTGAACTGTCGCAATTCCATTAACTACAAAAATAAAGAACATTTTTATACACACTTATCTGAAAGTTCTGGTAATTACGTTGATTACTTTTAAAAGCCTTTTTTAACAAGGCAAATAATCATCTACAATTCATCAAGATTTTGTATTGATTTATGCTAAAAACTAAGCATCACTTGTGTTAGAAAAATATTTTTGTATACAAAACTACTTGTATCTCATAAACAAAAAATATTACAAGTTGTCGCATTATTCTTTGTGGTATACACAAAACAAATTAATAAGTTGCAAATATCGTCCAAGAATGAAATTTACATTTTGAAAGTACTTTTAATGATACTAATAAAGGGAACAGGTCTAAGTTTCACGAAGGCAAAATTGCACGAGAGCACAAAAATGCACAGGGAACAAAATTGCACGAAGAAGATTTTGCACCAAGGGTCAATTATGCATTAGTTCCATTATTGCACGAGAGTATAAAGTACAGAAAAAGAAAATAAAAATAAATAAATACTAAAAAAAAAAGTTACTGACCGAGGCTAATGGTTAGGGGTAACAGTGATAGTTAAAATAACTAAGAAAATTAAAAAGAAAAATTAACAAAAAAATTTATTGAAAAATAAAAAGTTGCTACCAACCGTGGGTAAGGGTTAGGGGTAACAGTGATAGTAAAAAAAAACTAAATTAGAAAAAACATAATCAAATTAAAAAAAAAATAATAATTTAAAGAAAGTTAACTTGTGCATAATCACCTCCGTGAAAAATTGTCTGCTCGTGCAAAAGTATCTTCATGTAATTTTATCTGTGTTTAATTTTGTACGCTTGCAAAATTTAGACAGCTATCCACTAAAAAAACGTCTTCAAATTTCTCTCTATAACTTCGTTTGGTTTATAAATTCTTTTAAACACAATAAATACTTAGAAAATAGTTTTTTATACTCTAATTTATTTATTTACTCTAATTTATTTCATATAGCACACTTTTTATAGTAAACATTAGCTTTCTGATTTATACTTGTATCGCATGTAAAAAATTATACTAGAGTTAAAAAAACAGTTAGAAAAAAAAAATTGAATGAAAGTAGTATAGTGATATTATGCAAAATTAGTTTTTTTAAACTGTAAAACTACTAGCAAGTTTACAACAACATAAATAAATACCACAAACGTAAATCTTTATCCGAAGTATTAGTACTTCAGCATTTATAATATATAATTTTAATATAAAAGAAAGCAGAAAAAGGATAATTCACTAAATAAGTCAGATACTTTATATATAAATTAAAACAAAAGAATTGTAAATTAATAAACTAAACTTTTACTAGTTTCAAGATAAAACTATGCAACTAAAACTTGAACTGTAATTGTTTTTCCCAACACAATATTTTTGCGACATGTTTCCTAGTGATATAAAAGTAAAAGTGATGAACATAAAGTTTCTTCAACGTTCGCGTAATAAACGAGATTTGTTTAAAGAAACTTATGTAACATTATTTGTAACAAATGAGTCTGATTTTTCTACTTAAAAACCTTAACACGTCGGTTAAATTAATCAATATACAATAAACTGATTTGCATCAATGCTAAACTTTGATTATTGTTATTAAAGTATAAAAACAACTTATAATATTTAACTTATAAAAATCTTTGTCTGCAATAACAAAGTCAATCAATTCATATAAAATATATCACAACACTTCTAACTAAATAACAATAGCATAAAAAAGTATATTTGATTTTTTTTTTTCATTTAACAGTAATTAAAAAAACAGCAGTAAATTGCCTTTATTTAATTATTGTATAAATAATAGTCCTCTAAATATTTTAAACGCATAACTAAGTAAAAGAATGAAAAATTTTCTATGTTTTGGTTATTTGTTTTGATAAATTGCATTTTAGTTAAAAACATAGCAAGGCTACGACGTACGATTTAAAGTTATGTATCTCACCTGGTTTTGGCCGTTTAGATTAAGAACGCTGAAAAAGCAAACTTTACAACTTATTTAAATTTATTCACATACTGCAGGTAAAAGTTTGTGTTTTTTAAAATTTGTAACAACACAATAACTATGTAACTTATATTACAATTGTATAATAATGTATTCAAATACATTTAGAACTAAACTCATTACCTTTAAACCTAAAGTAAAATACTATAACTTAGTTTTAATTTATTTTTATACATATTACTAAAAAATAAACGCTAAAGTATTCTGGTTCGGATGTATAAAACGACCTATCGGTCAACGGGCCTCACGTAAGAAATTAAAATAATTGTTATAACTGATTTAAATAATCTTTTTTCACGCTAAGTACAAATGTTTCTAATTTTTGTACTAACCACGGTTTTTAATTTTTTCTGTTTCCTTTTCGGTTTTAGTTAAAATATAATTTTTACCATAAAATAATCCATAGCTATATCTTAGAATTTTATTAAACCTGTTTTAAACAGAGTTTTAAAATGTCTTGTTATAGATAATGATAAATTTTCAAAACAATCAAAGTTTATATAAAAGAGGTTAAATAAGAGAGACTGTTTCGATATTTAAAAAACAACCATATCAATACTTTGTTAATAAATCCATGTGGATGGTATATGAACAGCAATTGACTATAACCACGAGACTATTTGCGATTTTCTATATTTTTATGACCATAGTAATGGCTTATATTATCTTGTTGATTAAAAATTTGAAATTTCTGAATAGGATGACGATTGCTTGTTATCGCTGGATGGTTGTTGAAAGTTAGGTGGTTACTTTTAGCTTTGTCAGATAGCAGGTATTTTGTATTTGTTGTATGTTTTGCTTGGATGAGTGGTTTCGTTAGCGGCTCCTATGTTAGTTTAAAGAAGTTTTATATCCGGTTTTTAAAAATAATATACAAAATGCTTTTAAATAAAATAAAAAAAAGTTTTATTATTAGTTTTTCTTTTAGTTTTTATTGAGTTTATGGATAAAAATTTTATAGCACATGTATCAAATTCAAGTCTTAATACATTCATTGAAAAGCATTTTATCATTGTTTAATTTTATTTTATCTTTACAGTACAATTAAAATTCTAGCAATAAATTATTAAGTTATTGCAGAAAATTTTAATTAAGAATTTTAAAGCACTTATAATCACCATGCTAAGCTTAAAATTTTATTTTTCTTGTTTTTTTATTAATTTTTTAAACCTATACATTTAAAAAAAAAGTTGTTTAAAGTCTACTTTTTTTTTAATTCTAAATTTAAACTAGTTTGTAAATTCGATATTAAAAATGGTTATTATTTATAATTCTAGGATAAAAAAACAATTTTTTTTCTATATATAGTATAAGCTTATCTTTTTAATCTTATTATTAAAACTTCTGTTTGAGTTTGTTTAAACTAATAACTTTCTTTTATACTGCTTATCACAGTTAAAATAAAACAAATGTTTAAAGACTAACTGAAATTAAGATTGGTACCAATATTATTTAAAGATAAGCAGGTGTTTGCGAACTTTAAAACTAAAAAATAATGACATTGCTATGACAACTATATTGTTCTTAATAACTGAACACTTTTAGCTGTTCTAGTTTAGTATAATAATTTTTTAATTCAATACTTGTATTGTTAAAAAAATAAGAGTCTATAAAGAAGATAGTGTAAAACCTGTGTAAATCTCATGTTTATTATGTTATGTTTACAACCTATTTTTTTTCGTCCAGTGGTTATATGATTATAATATGTAGCGTTTATTAAAAACCTACTATACAACCTATGTAAAGTTTTGTATTTAATTGAAAAAAAAAAACTATAATAAGTATATATATATCAAAACTTTTAATTTGTTTAGATTTTAGTTTACATAATATAACAACAACTTTTTTCACGAAATATGTCTTAAATTCTTTAAATTTTACGTAATGGTATTGAAATTTAAAATACTAAATCTAAAACTTAGCTAGTATCCAATAAAAATCTTTCAGCATACTTTGGAAGTTAACCAATTGAATTAATGAAAAACTTCTATCTATTTATACTCATTTTGAAACAAAAAGTTGTGTTTTTTGCAAATTCCGTCACAACAAGGTGAGTATATAATGCATAATGGTAAAAATCTAAAAAAAAAAATTTTGAAAGCAGTATATATGCACTTGCTAAAACTTCCAATTTCTTAAATACTTTAATGAACTTTATAGCATTAAATAACCTTTGTACTTATGATAGGTAAAAAACTACATAAATCAAAGATTTGCATCACATTTTTAATAAAACTATTTTAATTTTAGTTTACACTTATAAGCAGTGTAGATTACTACTGAACAGTTTATAATAAAAACAGCTATGTACATTTTAAGAATATAGTAGTCTAAGATCTAAAATTTACTTATAATTTTTTTTTTTTATAATTTTTTTGTTTATATCGATAGAATTTTAATAAGATTAAGAAAAAAAGTCAAATTTATAAAGCTATCAATTTATAGCCTAAAAAGCTATCAATTTATTTATAAAAACATTATTGCATTCACTAAACTATTTATTAGTTGTAAACCGTGATTATATTATTAATATTAAGTTTTTAAACAAGTCTAACTCAATTTTGGTTTAGTTTTATTATGCATTTCCCGTTACAGATATGTTATTAAGGTAATAGGAGATAGTAAAGTAGATTAGTACAACAATCAAAACAACACTTTTATTTTATTTACATAAACTAAACAACATAAAGATACAACTACATCACTTTATACTAGAACTACATTTAAACACGAATGATAATACAGTTATAATAAGTATCTTATAACTTAATCAAGAAAGAATTTTAAACTTAACATGTTTGAAATGCATCTTAACTTAAAGCACACCAATAAATGCCGAATGCTCTGCCGAAACTGCTTATATATGCATTAAAAACGCATCAGTTCTCTCAAATAAATAATTTTATTGTGGGAAAGCTTATCAAAATGAATTATTTTTACAAAATATTCCCACACCCTAAAATCATAAAACATTTATTACTTATGATTCCCGTTTTAAATAGATTATTTTTAAGAGTTTCCACACCATCGGTACATGTATAAACGCTAATTTAAAATCAAATTAAGGAATAAAGAATTTTATTTTAATTCTCAATAGACCTTAAGTTGATAAAAGTTTTAATATTTTAAATTTAGACATTGTATAAATGTATAAAGTAATTATGGATTGATCAACATTCTGTCAATTAGTTTAAATTTGAGTTAGTCTTGCTTTAGAATAGTTGTTTTTGATTCACAAGAAGTACACTCTATATATTTCTCAAGAAAAAATGAAATTATTATTTTAAACTAGTAAATAAACTTTAGACTTGTTTTCAAGTGAAAGAATTTCTTTACCACTAGTTCAATTGCTAAATTTTTAATTTTTGTTGAATTTATGTTTAAGCCAACGTTAAAGTTTATACAAAACTAGCGCGTTAATTTACAGAAATATATTTTATTAAAGAAATAGATTTCAGACAGTACAAGTTTATTGCAAACTGTGGTTTAATATAAAATATAAATTTGATAGATATGATAAACAACGTATAATTATAAGTATGAATAATTTAGTATTTATTAAGACTTTATTAGTTGAACATTAACAAAACTAAAACTTATGCTGAGTAAATAAGCATGACTAAAACTTTACTGTTCAGGTAATTTTAAATATAAAAACTTTAAAGAATATTAGGTTAAAAACATGAATAAAAGTACTTTTAAAAATCTGAGTAATTTCTTTAATGATTAAAAGTAAAAACTATATTGAGTAAAGCTGCAGGACTAAGACTAAAAAAACTATAAGTAAAATTGCATGACTAAAGTTAATCAAGTAAAACACTATGTTTAAAACTAAAGAAACGCTGATTAAATTAACCTTAGTAAAAATTAATAAATGGTCTGCAAAAAGTCATCATAACTGAAATAATGAAAAGAAAGAAAACAATAATTAAACTAATTAAAATATATATAAGTTTATATATAGTTTAAATGAGTATTAGTGCATCAAGTATTAGTTTTATCCAATAAGCCTTTAATACTTTTGCTTCAGTAATATCAACTAAATTACAATAGTCAGTAAATATTTAAATTTTAAACAATTTAGCCGGCGGCTATAAAATGTTCAACTTTTAATAAGCTTAATATTTGAGCTTTTTGCAAGATAAAAGTAATTTTTTGTTGTTGTTAGTTAAGATGTGTTGTGAATTTTTTTGCATCTATATTTCGTCTAAATGAAACTAATGGAGTAAAATTAATTTGTAATTCTCAGACTTGTACGCGCTGTATTTTTTATTAGGAATGTAAGTATCGAAATACATTTAATTCTTTATGTTTATTTTTTAAAGTTACATAAGTAAAATTCATTGAAAATTATAACAAAAAAATATTAACTCTATTTGAAGAATATAACCTACATTATTTATTTTTCAAACTTATAAAATATAATTGAATATTTCTTTGTTTGAAATAGTTTATAGTTTTATGGAACCAAAAATTACTTGACATCAAACTTATTTGAAGTAAACATTAGTAGTAACAAAAAATGAAAGTATATTAGTCTTATACATAGTAAATATCGTTTTTTTAGATATCTATGAAAATCAAACTAAGATTTTCTTATAGTTTTTAGGTGAATGATAATAAAAGCTAAATTTAAAATAAAGTTTGTTCATAGTTACAGAAAAAACGTGATTTGAATTAAAATAATTTTCAAAACGGTAAACTAAGTTTTATTTTCTGAAAAAGTATTTAATCATCGACCAACGACATTGTTTCTACTTTTTTTCTTTGTGTTTTCAATATGTTTATGTTATATAACTAAGAAATATATAATGCTTAAATTGTAAAAGTTATAAATAACACTATTAACCAGTTGTATGTAAGCTTTTTAGTTATTATCTGTTACCAGAGCCTACGGGTTTTGAAATTACTAACAAGATGAATATGGAAACTGTTATATAAAATAGAAAATGTTATTTAAAAAGATATTTTATTTAGATAGCGAAACTCTATTTGACGATTTGTGGATTATTCTAACTACGTCATAAAGTACTAATACTTGCAATTATATTGTACAATTTGTACAAAAGTTGTAAATATGTTATTATAGGTTCTAAAGTTTTAATAACTAATTTTTTCGTAATTTTAGCAAACAATACATTTGAAATTTTTTATATTGAATGTTTAAACTAATATAACTAACGTTTTCTTAAATTAAATTCGATTCTTTTTCGATTACTTTTAATTTCTACTACATGTTTGTATTAAATACTTTTATTAGCTGTTTAATTACTTTACAGGTTATTTTAAACTGGTAAGTGTGTAGTTAAACTTCCTTCTACTTTGTAAATTAAGCTTTGTAAATTTGCCCTGTACAGTTTTTTTTTTAAGTATTTCTTTGACCTTTTATTTTACTTAAGCATAGCGCTTAGGTTGTATTTTACCATATTTGTTGTTTGAAGTTAGGTTTTTATTTTTAGTGTTCACTTACTTGTGAAATGATGTAAGCTTTTTACTGTTTTTAATGTTTTTTTTTCTGATTATTTTTTTATCTAAGCAACAGTGCTTACTGAAAAAAATTGTAAGAAGGTTCAGTTAATAATTCTCAAACTATCCTAATATTTTATCAAATAAGATTTTAACTTGGATATTAAAAAGCTATAAAAATACAGTTAGAAAAATTATACATTCGTTTACAACCATTGAACTTAATTTTTGTTTTTCAATAAACATTAATAAGTAACAAAATAGAATGCAAAAAGACAAATTAATATTTTGAAATGAAACACCGCATTTCACGGTCTTAAACTACTTTAACATCCACATGGCTATCATTTTGATAAATAAGATAAAATAAATACATAAACATTCATTGAGTGTTTGTGAGGATAATACTGTGACTTTTAAAAATAATAATTTTTAGTTACAACTTTAAATAATGTTAAAATTAAATTATGATTTTTCTTATTAACAATCATTTTGTCGTAACTTAAGTATCTTTTACATATTAAAAATATTATGCCAAGTTACCTCCTAGCAAAATATGTATTCAATGTACTTCAATATACTATACAGAATAACTTAGCAAATATTTAAACCATATAAAACGGTTACATAAATTTGAAAAAAAAACTATATTTTTTTTGATTTAGTTTCATAACTCTATCGATAGCTCTTTTAACTTTATTTAGTGATTAATACTTATAAACATGAAAATATAACTAAAAATATTTAGAGCTAAATGATTAATATATTTATATATATATTAAAGGTTTTATACAAAGTTTTGATCGATAGTGCTCGACAAATCAAATTGGAGCTTAATACTTATTTCATTATATAAAAACTATAATTTAAACAGCTGTTTCACACATTGAAATGTAAAATTTCATGTGATCGTCAGTAAGTTACAGTTTATTATAACAGTGAACAGAAATTTCGATTTTAGAATTTTTATAATAATTGTGACGAAGTAATGGTACAGTTTATTGTATGATTAGCTGAATTTGAAATACGCTGTGAACGTTATTTTATGCTTTTTAGGAAAGTTTAAAAAGGTTATTGTGGAAAAATGTTTTAAACTATTAGAAAAATTTTTAAGGCTGTTTGGAAAAATGTTATAAAATGCTATAAAATACTCGTGTTTGCCGCTTCGATTTTATTTTGTTTTAATATTTAGTTGGTTTTAATTTTGTTAAAAAAATATTTTTGATAATGGATGCATATGTTTTGTCTTTCGCTTTTCTTGTTTAGTGTTACGTTCTTATCTGATTTTTCGATTTCTACTTTTTCTAAGTTACAAAGTTTGCAGCCGAATTTAGTATTGATTTTCAATTTTTTCCTGTTTAATAATTCCCATTTAATTTTATAGTCTTAATTATTATCTTTTAAATTCCATATGTAAATCGCTAGTTCTGTTGTGTGTCTTTTGAATGTTAACAGAAATTATTACGTTAAGTTAGTATGTATTTTTTATCACTATATAAAATTTATTTTAATAGTATGGATGTTTAAGTTGCTACTTATTTAGCAAAGTTTCCGTTCAAACACAGTTTTAAAAGATAAAACAAACATCTGAACAATTAAATAAAACCTATTAAATGTAATATAATTACAGAATCAAATATACATTAGACTTTCTATGACAAACTAGTTAATTTTTTTAGCCGGTTTAGGCAGAAAAAGGGGGAAATGGATAAGAACAAAATAATTATCATAGTAATAATAAAAATATAGTATTTGTTTATTCACTTTTCGCAAAAATAAATTCGTGGTGTTTCAAAAACATATAGTTAGTTTTTTTATAGTTTAAAACAGAAATGTATGGCTTTCGGATAATACGGAAGTGCTTCTTATTTTTTACCAGAATTTCTATTTTTATAACCGAGTAATTGACTTAATACTAATTAAAAACTAATTAAAGTTTTTGTATATTTTAAACGCTAGTTTGTTTGAGTAATATAACAAAAACGTTTTGAATACATTACTAATGTTTTAGATATCATATAAGTGAAACATTATTACAGCTTTAACTACTATATAAATAAAAAATAAAATACTATTTTCATGAAGAACTTACTCTCTACAAATACTAATTGGTTCCTTCTGTTAAAATATTTTGTATATTTTAAGACATTGTAACAATACATATTTTACACTAA
This sequence comes from Thalia democratica, assembly GCF_965202585.1. Taxonomy (NCBI): domain Eukaryota; kingdom Metazoa; phylum Chordata; class Thaliacea; order Salpida; family Salpidae; genus Thalia; species Thalia democratica. The sequence goes on from NC_139166.1 coordinate 82,955,770, forward strand.
TACCGCACTATTTTTTATCGAAATACTAATGGATAACAAGTTCTGTATAAAAATGCTGCATTAACGTAACATGAATTTTCACTGTAAAAAATGCTAGTTAGTTTAATAGTTAAAGACATACGAAAGAGTAGATACAATTTTTATTATATAGTAGTTTAAATGGCCTTAACCGGCTGATAACAGCAAAAATTAACTCGTATTAAAAGATAATTTATCTATTTCGAAGCATAAGTTATATCAAATTTGAAAAAATGAAAACATGTTTTAATTGTTTTCTGTATGGTTAAATTCAACTAAAATTACACAAACTTACGTTGCTGCTGAACAATAAAATGTTTTTAGTTTTATATAATTATTTTTTAATTCTTTTAATTTACTAGTATCAAAATATTTGAAGTATTTTTAGTTTAAAATTATTTTAACACGTTGAAACTGGAAAATAAAAGACTTCAACATTTTTGTAGGAAAAGATAAATTAAAATTTATAAGTATGTTTTAAGTTCTGTTTAGCGACTAAGTATGAATTAATTATAAATTACTCTCTTTAAAAACTAAAATAATTTGATACATTATAAGTTTTTAAGTTTTCAATAACTTTTTAAAACAAACTGCAATTATCATAGGTTTTTAATTAATCTTTTTTACAGTAAAAATAAGAAAAAGAAAATTTAAAAAAATAAGAGTTAAAATATTGTTCAGTATATTTTTAATATTTATACTGTGTTTATATTGAATTAAATAGTGTATATTTATTGATAAAAACTATTTGTAATTTTTTATATTTTAGATTAGGAACTTAAATACAATGCACATATTTTATTTTCTGGTTTTAACAAACATTGAGCCATTTTGCTTCATACAGTGAAGTAAAGAATATATTTTTTCATATTTTGTTTTTCGTTCAGAATATAAACTTTATGGAAATACTATCCGTATATTTAGTAATAATCTTGCCTACTGAAGAAAAAAATTGAAAGTACTTTAGGTAATATAACGAATACATTTAAATTTGTAGAATTTTTTGTGAAATAAAAAAAAAATATTTAAATCGTAGTAATAATCTTTAAATTTGAACAGCCTTAATTGGTTGAAAAATTATAAACAAAAAACCATAAAAAAGCTATTTGACATTTTAAATATAACGTTCGGTTATAATCAAATTAAATACTTAGTAAAACAGCGCTTCAGTATAATTTTCAAGTCCTCTTTTAACAAATAAGAAAAAAGAGAGTTAAGAAATTTTGCTGCTTTGACTTAAAAGTGTGAAAAAGATAGAGTAACATTCTAGTAGTGTTTTTCTGAGTTTCAAAATAACTTTCTTCTTACTGTAGCAACTTATGATCTAAAAAAGGAATGTTAAAAGTACTAGGATCCAGTAAATTATTTATATTACACCTTTATAGTTAATATATTAAAAGCAAATGTTTTCCATCACGTGCAAAAATAATGCTTAGTCATTAACCAAAAAGAAATTTTTTTAGGGTTTAGGTATTTTGTTTAACATATAGTTTATACCTCTTTTATTTCTTAATAAATCTGTTAAAGATGATTCATCACTATATGTTATGGTTGAGTGTATACAAAAAGATTAAAAATAATATAATAAGAAGAAATAAGATTTTTTTTTTACTTTTGTTTTGTTTATTGGTTTTCATGCACTTTGAATCATTTCTTATGCACACCAATGTACTCATATGCTCATTTTTAAAACCACTTTTATGTTTAATACTTTAATTAGACTAAGTTTATTTAAGGCATAATTTTTTATTGATATTGTTTTCACATGAGATATGTAATTGTGTACCAATTGTCTTCTGACATCAATTATGATGAAAAGAGCCAAACAATTTAAGACCAACTTAGTATATATAAGCATCGGTTTGTTAGTTAGTCTTGCTTTAGAATAGTTGTTTTTGATTCACAAGAAGTACACTCTATATATTTCTCAAGAAAAAATGAAATTATTATTTTAAACTAGTAAATAAACTTTAGACTTGTTTTCAGTGAAAGAATTTCTTTACCACTAGTTCAATTGCTAAATTTTTAATTTTTGTTGAATTTATGTTTAAGCCAACGTTAAAGTTTATACAAAACTAGCGCGTTAATTTACAGAAATATATTTTATTAAAGAAATAGATTTCAGACAGTACAAGTTTATTGCAAACTGTGGTTTAATATAAAATATAAATTTGATAGATATGATAAACAACGTATAATTATAAGTATGAATAATTTAGTATTTATTAAGACTTTATTAGTTGAACATTAACAAAACTAAAACTTATGCTGAGTAAATAAGCATGACTAAAACTTTACTGTTCAGGTAATTTTAAATATAAAAACTTTAAAGAATATTAGGTTAAAAACATGAATAAAAGTACTTTTAAAAACCTGAGTAATTTCTTTAATGATTAAAAGTAAAAACTATATTGAGTAAAGCTGCAGGACTAAGACTAAAAAAACTATAAGTAAAATTGCATGACTAAAGTTAATCAAGTAAAACACTATGTTTAAAACTAAAGAAACGCTGATTAAATTAACCTTAGTAAAAATTAATAAATGGTCTGCAAAAAGTCATCATAACTGAAATAATGAAAAGAAAGAAAACAATAATTAAACTAATTAAAATATATATAAGTTTATATATAGTTTAAATGAGTATTAGTGCATCAAGTATTAGTTTTATCCAATAAGCCTTTAATACTTTTGCTTCAGTAATATCAACTAAATTACAATAGTCAGTAAATATTTAAATTTTAAACAATTTAGCCGGCGGCTATAAAATGTTCAACTTTTAATAAGCTTAATATTTGAGCTTTTTGCAAGATAAAAGTAATTTTTTGTTGTTGTTAGTTAAGATGTGTTGTGAATTTTTTTGCATCTATATTTCGTCTAAATGAAACTAATGGAGTAAAATTAATTTGTAATTCTCAGACTTGTACGCGCTGTATTTTTTATTAGGAATGTAAGTATCGAAATACATTTAATTCTTTATGTTTATTTTTTAAAGTTACATAAGTAAAATTCATTGAAAATTATAACAAAAAAATATTAACTCTATTTGAAGAATATAACCTACATTATTTATTTTTCAAACTTATAAAATATAATTGAATATTTCTTTGTTTGAAATAGTTTATAGTTTTATGGAACCAAAAATTACTTGACATCAAACTTATTTGAAGTAAACATTAGTAGTAACAAAAAATGAAAGTATATTAGTCTTATACATAGTAAATATCGTTTTTTTAGATATCTATGAAAATCAAACTAAGATTTTCTTATAGTTTTTAGGTGAATGATAATAAAAGCTAAATTTAAAATAAAGTTTGTTCATAGTTACAGAAAAAACGTGATTTGAATTAAAATAATTTTCAAAACGGTAAACTAAGTTTTATTTTCTGAAAAAGTATTTAATCATCGACCAACGACATTGTTTCTACTTTTTTTCTTTGTGTTTTCAATATGTTTATGTTATATAACTAAGAAATATATAATGCTTAAATTGTAAAAGTTATAAATAACACTATTAACCAGTTGTATGTAAGCTTTTTAGTTATTATCTGTTACCAGAGCCTACGGGTTTTGAAATTACTAACAAGATGAATATGGAAACTGTTATATAAAATAGAAAATGTTATTTAAAAAGATATTTTATTTAGATAGCGAAACTCTATTTGACGATTTGTGGATTATTCTAACTACGTCATAAAGTACTAATACTTGCAATTATATTGTACAATTTGTACAAAAGTTGTAAATATGTTATTATAGGTTCTAAAGTTTTAATAACTAATTTTTTCGTAATTTTAGCAAACAATACATTTGAAATTTTTTATATTGAATGTTTAAACTAATATAACTAACGTTTTCTTAAATTAAATTCGATTCTTTTTCGATTACTTTTAATTTCTACTACATGTTTGTATTAAATACTTTTATTAGCTGTTTAATTACTTTACAGGTTATTTTAAACTGGTAAGTGTGTAGTTAAACTTCCTTCTACTTTGTAAATTAAGCTTTTTAAATTTGCCCTGTACAGTTTTTTTTTTAAGTATTTCTTTGACCTTTTATTTTACTTAAGCATAGCGCTTAGGTTGTATTTTACCATATTTGTTGTTTGAAGTTAGGTTTTTATTTTTAGTGTTCACTTACTTGTGAAATGATGTAAGCTTTTTACTGTTTTTAATGTTTTTTTTTCTGATTATTTTTTTATCTAAGCAACAGTGCTTACTGAAAAAAATTGTAAGAAGGTTCAGTTAATAATTCTCAAACTATCCTAATATTTTATCAAATAAGATTTTAACTTGGATATTAAAAAGCTATAAAAATACAGTTAGAAAAATTATACATTCGTTTACAACCATTGAACTTAATTTTTGTTTTTCAATAAACATTAATAAGTAACAAAATAGAATGCAAAAAGACAAATTAATATTTTAAAATGAAACACCGCATTTCACGGTCTTAAACTACTTTAACATCCACATGGCTATCATTTTGATAAATAAGATAAAATAAATACATAAACATTCATTGAGTGTTTGTGAGGATAATACTGTGACTTTTAAAAATAATAATTTTTAGTTACAACTTTAAATAATGTTAAAATTAAATTATGATTTTTCTTATTAACAATCATTTTGTCGTAACTTAAGTATCTTTTACATATTAAAAATATTATGCCAAGTTACCTCCTAGCAAAATATGTATTCAATGTACTTCAATATACTATACAGAATAACTTAGCAAATATTTAAACCATATAAAACGGTTACATAAATTTGAAAAAAAAACTATATTTTTTTTGATTTAGTTTCATAACTCTATCGATAGCTCTTTTAACTTTATTTAGTGATTAATACTTATAAACATGAAAAGATAACTAAAAATATTTAGAGCTAAATGATTAATATATTTATATATATATTAAAGGTTTTATACAAAGTTTTGATCGATAGTGCTCGACAAATCAAATTGGAGCTTAATACTTATTTCATTATATAAAAACTATAATTTAAACAGCTGTTTCACACATTGAAATGTAAAATTTCATGTGATCGTCAGTAAGTTACAGTTTATTATAACAGTGAACAGAAATTTCGATTTTAGAATTTTTATAATAATTGTGACGAAGTAATGGTACAGTTTATTGTATGATTAGCTGAATTTGAAATACGCTGTGAACGTTATTTTATGCTTTTTAGGAAAGTTTAAAAAGGTTATTGTGGAAAAATGTTTTAAACTATTAGAAAAATTTTTAAGGCTGTTTGGAAAAATGTTATAAAATGCTATAAAATACTCGTGTTTGCCGCTTCGATTTTATTTTGTTTTAATATTTAGTTGGTTTTAATTTTGTTAAAAAAATATTTTTGATAATGGATGCATATGTTTTGTCTTTCGCTTTTCTTGTTTAGTGTTACGTTCTTATCTGATTTTTCGATTTCTACTTTTTCTAAGTTACAAAGTTTGCAGCCGAATTTAGTATTGATTTTCAATTTTTTCCTGTTTAATAATTCCCATTTAATTTTATAGTCTTAATTATTATCTTTTAAATTCCATATGTAAATCGCTAGTTCTGTTGTGTGTCTTTTGAATGTTAACAGAAATTATTACGTTAAGTTAGTATGTATTTTTTATCACTATATAAAATTTATTTTAATAGTATGGATGTTTAAGTTGCTACTTATTTAGCAAAGTTTCCGTTCAAACACAGTTTTAAAAGATAAAACAAACATCTGAACAATTAAATAAAACCTATTAAATGTAATATAATTACAGAATCAAATATACATTAGACTTTCTATGACAAACTAGTTAATTTTTTTAGCCGGTTTAGGCAGAAAAAGGGGGAAATGGATAAGAACAAAATAATTATCATAGTAATAATAAAAATATAGTATTTGTTTATTCACTTTTCGCAAAAATAAATTCGTGGTGTTTCAAAAACATATAGTTAGTTTTTTTATAGTTTAAAACAGAAATGTATGGCTTTCGGATAATACGGAAGTGCTTCTTATTTTTTACCAGAATTTCTATTTTTATAACCGAGTAATTGACTTAATACTAATTAAAAACTAATTAAAGTTTTTGTATATTTTAAACGCTAGTTTGTTTGAGTAATATAACAAAAACGTTTTGAATACATTACTAATGTTTTAGATATCATATAAGTGAAACATTATTACAGCTTTAACTACTATATAAATAAAAAATAAAATACTATTTTCATGAAGAACTTACTCTCTACAAATACTAATTGGTTCCTTCTGTTAAAATATTTTGTATATTTTAAGACATTGTAACAATACATATTTTACACTAATACCGCACTATTTTTTATCGAAATACTAATGGATAACAAGTTCTGTATAAAAATGCTGCATTAACGTAACATGAATTTTCACTGTAAAAAATGCTAGTTAGTTTAATAGTTAAAGACATACGAAAGAGTAGATACAATTTTTATTATATAGTAGTTTAAATGGCCTTAACCGGCTGATAACAGCAAAAATTAACTCGTATTAAAAGATAATTTATCTATTTCGAAGCATAAGTTATATCAAATTTGAAAAAATGAAAACATGTTTTAATTGTTTTCTGTATGGTTAAATTCAACTAAAATTACACAAACTTACGTTGCTGCTGAACAATAAAATGTTTTTAGTTTTATATAATTATTTTTTAATTCTTTTAATTTACTAGTATCAAAATATTTGAAGTATTTTTAGTTTAAAATTATTTTAACACGTTGAAACTGGAAAATAAAAGACTTCAACATTTTTGTAGGAAAAGATAAATTAAAATTTATAAGTATGTTTTAAGTTCTGTTTAGCGACTAAGTATGAATTAATTATAAATTACTCTCTTTAAAAACTAAAATAATTTGATACATTATAAGTTTTTAAGTTTTCAATAACTTTTTAAAACAAACTGCAATTATCATAGGTTTTTAATTAATCTTTTTTACAGTAAAAATAAGAAAAAGAAAATTTAAAAAAATAAGAGTTAAAATATTGTTCAGTATATTTTTAATATTTATACTGTGTTTATATTGAATTAAATAGTGTATATTTATTGATAAAAACTATTTGTAATTTTTTATATTTTAGATTAGGAACTTAAATACAATGCACATATTTTATTTTCTGGTTTTAACAAACATTGAGCCATTTTGCTTCATACAGTGAAGTAAAGAATATATTTTTTCATATTTTGTTTTTCGTTCAGAATATAAACTTTATGGAAATACTATCCGTATATTTAGTAATAATCTTGCCTACTGAAGAAAAAAATTGAAAGTACTTTAGGTAATATAACGAATACATATAAATTTGTAGAATTTTTTGTGAAATAAAAAAAAAATATTTAAATCGTAGTAATAATCTTTAAATTTGAACAGCCTTAATTGGTTGAAAAATTATAAACAAAAAACCATAAAAAAGCTATTTGACATTTTAAATATAACGTTCGGTTATAATCAAATTAAATACTTAGTAAAACAGCGCTTCAGTATAATTTTCAAGTCCTCTTTTAACAAATAAGAAAAAAGAGAGTTAAGAAATTTTGCTGCTTTGACTTAAAAGTGTGAAAAAGATAGAGTAACATTCTAGTAGTGTTTTTCTGAGTTTCAAAATAACTTTCTTCTTACTGTAGCAACTTATGATCTAAAAAAGGAATGTTAAAAGTACTAGGATCCAGTAAATTATTTATATTACACCTTTATAGTTAATATATTAAAAGCAAATGTTTTCCATCACGTGCAAAAATAATGCTTAGTCATTAACCAAAAAGAATTTTTTTTAGGGTTTAGCTATTTTGTTTAACATATAGTTTATACCTCTTTTATTTCTTAATAAATCTGTTAAAGATGATTCATCACTATATGTTATGGTTGAGTGTATACAAAAAGATTAAAAATAATATAATAAGAAGAAATAAGATTTTTTTTTTACTTTTGTTTTGTTTATTGGTTTTCATGCACTTTGAATCATTTCTTATGCACACCAATGTACTCATATGCTCATTTTTAAAACCACTTTTATGTTTAATACTTTAATTAGACTAAGTTTATTTAAGGCATAATTTTTTATTGATATTGTTTTCACATGAGATATGTAATTGTGTACCAATTGTCTTCTGACATCAATTATGATGAAAAGAGCCAAACAATTTAAGACCAACTTAGTATATATAAGCATCGGTTTGCTGTGAAATTAGAACTTGTTGTGAAAACCCTGTGACGTCATATTATTAGAATTATGATATAACTTTTTCATATTCTGACAATTATGCAAAGTTTTATACAGTTCATATATTTATTTCAGCATAAATTAAGTACAAATATAAATTTGTAATCATGTGTTTCATTATAATACAAGAAGTCATTATCGATAGAAAATACATTTCTATCAAATAATAATATGTATGGTATAGAAAGTATGAATGTAGGTACGTTTAAGTTACCGATAATTAAATCCTACCGTATTTAATCAATATTCTTTAACTACTATATGCTTTTTAAGTCTGCATCATATAAATAGACATATTCAAAAATTATTAATTTTTAAAAGAATCACAAAACACTATTACAACAACACTGTTTTAAAAGTATAAATTATGTTTTTTAATAACTCGCAATAAATAAAACTTAATAACAATTTAAGTTCAAGTGAAAAACACTTTATAACGTTGAATAATGTGAACTATAAATTATTTAAAGAACATTAAAAAAAGTAATTATTTCTAAAGAATAACTCTAAATACTTAAATTATAAACATACAAAAATAAATAACATACAGCATTTCTAAAAAAGGTCTAATAAAAAATATTGGAAGTATCCAAAAACAACTCAATTTACTATTAATAAACCACATAGATCTTTGTAATGTTTCAGTGCAATTATTGATTGATTAAGCTTGTTTTGTAAAATTCAGCATTCAATATTAAGGTAATTAACATATTAAGGAAAAGTATATGAAAGAAGCAATCTATTACACTTTCTCTTCTTCCCCGTTGAATTCTGCTTCCCTCCTGCTGGCAGTATATGAATAAATAAATTTTGCTTGATCTATTAGGTAAACATAAAAACAAAAAAAAAACAATATATAATATCATTATTTGAAATCATATATAGTTTAAAGTAGTCATAAAACTAACTTGTTAGTAAGAAGATGACCAATGAGGTAAATACACGACTTTTATAACTGGTTTTGAGTCTTAAATATTGTTTTCTTACTTGTTTTAGAAAAACTCATTTATTAGAATATTTTACTCAGAACTAAAATCTGTAAAAAAATAATAAAATTGATTTTAATATCAAATATTTTGCACAAAAAAAAGAAAATTTGTTGAAGTCATCAAAAAACATCACTTGAGTTTCATAACTAACCTAACCCTAAAACTTTAGTATTTCACATGTACTTTTGTAAGCTTTTTTTTGTTAGTTCCCTTATCATAAGTTAAGTACGCTCAACATTTTTTTCTTAATTTATAAACACTTCATTTATCAAATCATCTTGTTTTAAATGTAGTTTTAAGATTTCTCTTTGATGTTCCATCTTTGAGGTTTTATAAATTTTGCTAAACTTATAAAAGTATACAATAAGATATCAAGACACAGAATTTCAATAAAACTAAATATATTTTGAGTAATTTTCATCAAAAGTACAACGCTAACAAGTAATAACATTTTATAAGCTCGTATAGTAATCAAGTAATCAAGTAATTAGTAGATAAATAAAAGACAAACGCGATTAGTAAAAGTTAAAATTATTTAAGTTTACTTACTTTAAAATTAAACTACAGTAAAATAAAAACTAAATAAATTATAAAAAAATTATAAAGTGTTACGAAAATAATGAACGAGTATATTCAAAATTTTTCGCTTACACTAAACATGTTTCCTTTAAGTTGGTTGATATTAACAAACAACTTCACGGATAAGTTAGTTGTTATGTAAATAATAATTTCTATTAAAAATAACAATTTCATTTTAGTAGAATTATTTTTTATTTATTACATGAATGAGTTATTTAGTTAAGAGATATATTTGTTGGTCACTACTTTTTCAATTTTATTATTTTTAACTTGAAAAATTGTTAACAGTTTTAAATTAACATAAAAAAAAGTATTCTTTTTGTGATTTACTTTTCGTATCTTTCCTTTTTTTACTATTTAAATTGCAAATAAAAACGAACTTTTGTTGTCAAAAGTCTTTAAATTAAAACAAAAACAGGCAAGTTATTAATTTTCAAATTGAAAACTCATTTTGTCTTGTTTTGCTTATCATATCGTTTTACTAATACTGCAGAAATAAATAAAACAAGACAAACGTTCTACTCTTATAGATAATCTTTATTATTTTTTAATTAAATAGTTTTGAATCTTGTAATTAGACTGACTTTATAAAAGTTTAAATTTTATATAACTTTAGTCATAAACTGTGCGCGTTTTTTAAAAGCAATCTAATCTTAAAAGGTTTTTTTATATTAGTTTAAAAAATATAGCTGTATTTTTATGTACAAACTTACGATATGTTTCAATAAACTCATTCCTAACAAAAATGTGATGCTTTGTAGCTATCCATAATACTATACAAGTTATTTAGCAGATATTAACAACATCTGCAATACGTATAAAAATTTAAAACCATATTATATTATTTTATTATAATCTATCAATATAAAAGTTCAAATTATTTTTTAAATTTTAATTAATCTTAAATATTAATCAAAACTAAAGTACATTTTCAAAAATATTTAGAGCTATTTAACTTACGTATATATATATTAAAAATTTACTTAAAAAAATCAATATGAGTAGTTTTTATCTTATTGTTACATAAATATTAAACATTAGTGAATATCTTATAAAGCAAAAATGTTATAAGCAATGGATTTAGGGTCGATCTGTTTCCCTGAATAATAAGCTTGTTTTCTGAATATAAACTTCTTAATTACTCGTTTATAATGTAAAAAAACTTCTTAAAATGTATGTTCTACTAAACATTTATAATTTCATATAACTAGCATGTTACTCTACATAGATGTTAATTAGTGTCTTAGTGATGTTTGAACAGTTACTTTATATCAGCTGGTTTAGGCTGTACAAATTTAAGTTCAAAATCAACTTTACATTAATAAATCTGTGTTTATATCTTTTACTGAAAAACAATTTATAAGAGGTATACACTTTCTACTTCACTATATGTTTATGCGTTTAACTAAGTAATTCAAAACTATTTTTTTCAAATTAGCGTTTAAGTAAAAGTTAATGTAAAAACTTAACATTTAGTTTAAATCAAACAAAATAAATAATAAAAATAAAAATTATGTTTATAATTAACCTGATTGTTTTTTTATTATCTTAAGGCGCTAATAATAAGTTTGAAACCGTGTTATACGGTGCTTCAGTAAAAGATGTTTAATAGACAAAATATTTGGATGACATCCTACATTTAATAGGAGTTTTTATAGAGTAGCCTAAGTACTATATCATTATTTAAAATAGATTAAGTTTAGTATATTTAAGTTCCTACATGTATAGATTACAATTAACGTCTTCGTTTAAGGAATAACCAGTCTTTTAGGTAACAGTTGGATATCACAAAGACTTTACTTTACCTAAACAAGTTTTACTAGTATTTTACTATCTATTTTTTTTGAAGGCAGTATTTCTCACAATTTTATCTCTCGTTCCTATTAGAATTTGAAAAATTTTAAAGTTTAAGTTAAAAAGTATAGAATATATAAATTTCAATATTTCCCAAAGGTCTAATATAAGTATCTAATATAATATGTTTTCAACTTGTATACTTCTAAACAAAAATATAAAAAAATATGTTAAGAAATTAAAAATAAAATTCGTTTATACTGAGTTATTAAAGAATTTTTTTTTTTATTAACTTTAAAATTTAAAGCCGCTAAGTTTTGAATTTTCATATAAGTTTAAATGAGATTTGCTAAAAATTTATTGACTTATGGTTTAGTTTTGTAAATAGTACAAAAAGTTTAGTAGCAAAGATTTTAGAAACACTAAACTTACTATTTTGAATTAGTTTTTCAGCCTGTTTAGGCCGTTAAAATTACATTTTCTAATGCAAAAACTTTTTTTTTTTAAATTCATTATACTTTTATTAATATTATACAACAAAAAATTACTTTTTTTTTGCAAATTAAGTTACTTCTTTACACCATAAACTATCTATATATTGATGTTGTTTGTGCTCAGTTTTGTATTATTTGGTTAGTTCATTTAATATACTTTGCGACTGAGTTTTTTAAGCTTTATAAAAACAGTAACAAACATATAAAGTATAAAAACATATAAGCTTTGTAACAACTGTATCAACAAAAATCCGAACTCATGGGCAGTTGCAGACATAGGAACAAATTTCTGTTGATGAATTGGAAGCAAGCAATTAGCTAGCATAACAAATGTTCAAATTAGGGTTTTGAATTTTGAGTTTTATTTGTTTTTTATTATTTTGTTTTGTTAAATGTTAAATATTCCGTTTCAACTTAAATTAAATTCATGCATTGTGTTTAACCATTACTAGTTAATATGTTGCTTTTTAATGTTTTGTGTTATTTCGAAGTATATTAAGAATTAAAGCCAATCCTCTTGCCAAAACCTTTAACTATAATCAAACATTCTGATATTATTATTATAATTACAATACAATACATTTTTCTAATTGCTAACTTAATCTAATCAAAATAATTTACAAAAAGTATTTCTACTTTCTCTCTCTCTTTTTTCTCTCTCTTTTTACTTTCATTTACTTTCTTTTTACGCATAAATAGTTATTTTGTATTTATTATTAGTAGCCTAAAACGTGCTTATTCTTATTTTGTTGAAGCCTGAAGAGATTGACTATCTGTCTTTCGAAACAGCTGTTGTTAAACAAAAAAAACTATAGCACTCTATTTGTATTATTAGCTCTTTACACTTGTAAATCGAGCACTCTTAAATAGTAATAGTCAAATTTACTAGTACAGCAAGGCACCAGAAAATCTCTGTTGAGCCAACTACACATTTTACTATTAATAATGGCACACTTTGAAAAAATCAACTTCCATTATTCAACAAAAAATATTCCTATATGCAGCCAAAACGAATACAAGCTTAAACTAATTGACAAGATAAGAAACTTCTGCAGGCGAATTAGATTGAAAGTTTTCTACTGCACAAACAAAGAAGAAAATGAAAGTATGTATGAAAATGAGGAAAAAATAGAAACTTTTGGATTTAAATCAAAATTCCTACCAAAACAAGAAGAAGAACTCAAACTTTTTGAAAGTGATATGTTTGACATTGTTAAACAATTAAAATTCAGAAGGATAAACAATAAATTCCAAGAAAAAATTCAAAAAGATGTAAAAACAATAAGAAACAGCAAGCAAATCTATGTGGCCGCAGACAAAACAACAAATTATTATAAATTAAACAAAAATGAATACATTAAATTAAAGGAAAATTCCATCAGAAAAACATACAAAAAAAAAATTATACTGTAATTGACAGCATAAATAAGGAAGCTAAACAAATAGTCAAAAAATTAAAGCTTGATAAGAAGCTAATCAATCAACTACCATTAAAAGATTGTTATGTAACACTCAAAGACCACAAAGACAACTTCTTCTCAAAGCCAGAAACAAGACTAATAAATCCATCAAATTCAGACATTGGACAAATCAGCAAAATTATAGTTGAAAAAATCAACAAATCAATCAGAAGAACAAAAGAATTCAACCAATGGACTAGTACAGAAGAAGTACTGAAGTGGTATAAACATTTGGAAAAGAACAAATACAAATTAATGAAATTTGATATTAAAGATTTCTATCCCAGCATAACCAAAGCACTTCTAAATAAAGCAATTGAATTTGCAAGCAACTACGAAACAATCACTGAACAAGATAAATCCATAATAGACAATGCTGCAAAATCTGATTAGTAGACAAAGAAGAAATTTGGACAAAACAAAGCATAAGTGAGGAAGATAATGAGCTGTTTGACATAACAATGGGGAGCAGACATGGAGCTGAAATATGTGAACTAGTTGAACTTTATATACTCTAAGGCCTAAAGCAAACACTACCTGATAAAACAATAGGAATCTATAGAGATGAAGGACTAATAGCTTTAGACAAATCAACAAGCAATGTTGAAATAGAAAAAATAAAAAAAGAACTACATAAATTTGCTAAATCAATAAAAATAAAAATAATCATCGAAAACCCAGCGTTTCAAATAAACTTCCTGGACCTAAACTTAAATCTAAAAAAACACAGCTTCTTCCCATACAGAAAACCAAACAACAGAATCAATTATGTAAATGCAAATTCTAACCATCCACCAGCAATTATCTAACAAATCCCAAAGATGATAGAAAATAGATTAGCCAAAAATTCAAGCAGTAAAAAACTATTTGACAGTATAAAAAAAGAATGTAATGAAGCGTTAAAACTAAAAGGATACAGTCATGACATAAATTATACAAAAATAACCAATGAAACAACTGTGAAAAAGAGAAAAAGAAAAAGAAAATGTATATGGTTCAACCCACCGTTTTGCTGTTCAGTGAAAACAAATGTGGGAAACAAATTCTTAAAAATAATAAAGAAGCATTTTAGCAAAGAAAGCAAACTAAATAAATATGTCAACAGCAACTGCATAAAGCTAAGTTACAGCTGTATGCCAAATATCGAAATGAAAATCAAAAGCCACAACAAAAAACTGTTGAAAAAAGAAAAAATCACAGATGAGACGTGCAATTGCAGGGACAAAAATTAATGCCCCCTGAAAGGTGGCAATTGTAGAACTGAAAACGTTATATATGAAGCTTCAGTAAGCACAAAAAACGAAACCAAAACATATATTGGAATAACTGCAAACCAATTAAAGAAAAGAATTTCAACGCACAATACAACAATCAATTGCAAACCTGATAACATAAACTACAATAAATACGTTAATTCAACAGAACTATCAAAACTAATTCACAAATTGAAAAACGAAGGAGAGGATTACAAATTAAATTGGAAGATACTAGAAAAAGTAAACAAACACCAACCAGGAAAAACAACATGCAAGCTTTGCTTGAAAGAAGCCCTCAAGATATTACAAGCAAGTAACAACTGTATCAACAAAAAATCCGAAATCATGGGCAGTTGCAGACATAGGAACAAATTTCTGTTGATGAATTGGAAGCAAGCAATTAGCTAGCATAACAAATGTTCAAATTAGGGTTTTGAATTTTGAGTTTTATTTGTTTTTTATTATTTTGTTTTGTTAAATGTTAAATATTCCGTTTCAACTTAAATTAAATTCATGCATTGTGTTTAACCATTACTAGTTAATATGTTGCTTTTTAATGTTTTGTGTTATTTCGAAGTATATTAAGAATTAAAGCCAATCCTCTTGCCAAAACCTTTAATTATAATCAAACATTCTGATATTATTATTATAATTACAATACAATACATTTTTCTAATTGCTAACTTAATCTAATCAAAATAATTTACAAAAAGTATTGCTACTTTCATTCTCTCTTTTTTCTCTCTCTTTTTACTTTCATTTACTTTCTTTTTACGCATGAATAGTTATTTTGTATTTATTATTAGTTGCCTAAAACGTGCTTATTCTTATTTTGTTGAAGCCTGAAGAGATTGACTATCTGTCTTTCGAAACAGCTGTTGTTAAACAAAATAAACTATAGCACTCTATTTGTAAGCTTTATAAAACAAAATCCAGCAGGGATATACCTCCAAAAATATAAAATAAATGTTGGTTTCTCAATTGTAAACTTCTATAGCTGTATTAATTTTAGTTTTAAGTATTTATCTTTAAACAATTGTTATTTTTAAAACTGTTTTTTTATTATTTGAGTAGCTTTTTATTCGTTTTGATAAACAATTTTCAACAAACAAAAAGCAATTAATAATCAGCCGAGATCGGCTATGCGTGTTGTACACAGAGAAGAAAAAAATAAGAAATTACATGTTAAAAAAAATATACACAGTGATGCAATAAACAAAACACAAACACAAAAAACAACAATATAAAAACAATTAAATTCATTCTGCTTCATATTTCTTAATCTTCTTCTTCGTTTTTCTAAAATATTCCTTTTCTCTTTCTTGCAGTCTTTTGTTTATAGTTGATCTCCATTTGGCACGGTCATTTGCAAGCAACTCCTAATCATCAATTCCAATGTTCAAGTTTTTTAGGTCGCGCTTGCATACATCCTTAAAACGTAATTTTGGACGTCCTCGGTTTCGTTTGCCAAAGACCAACTCGCCATACAATAGAAACTTTGGGATCCGCTCAGTATTCATTCTCAGGATATGACCTAGCCAGCGAAGCCTGCGCTGACTGAGGGTAAAGTACATAATAAAATAATTTAAATATAATATAAAAACATAAGTTTAAACAAACGGACGTTTTTTTGAAGCTTACAAATTGTTGCTTTCGTGTTAATGATAAATTGTATGCAATGTTGATTACATTGATACTTGAACAGCTTTAACATTTGTAGTTTTTTATTTTTATGCCAATATTTAAAATAAAATTTTAATATTTTAAACTTATTAACTTTTATAGAAAAAAACATATATTGTTTGTATTCTTAAAATTGTTTGTTTTCAAAAGTTTATATAAATATGATGCATTTATAATAATTAGTTATCACAAAAAAATTTTCACTTAAAATTGTTACAAACTGTGGCAAACATACTTACCGATTTAGACGAGTCTTAATATCAAAATAAGGTTCAGACTCGGGTTTGGCCGAATCTGAAATTTTAGAATCGGTAGACAACTTTAAACTTTTTGAAATTTACTTAGTTGTTTGTCAAAAGTTAAATGAAATGTATAACTAGTTCACGCTTGAGTAGATAAAAAATGGTTTTTTAAACTTATAAAAGACTTATAAATTTTGATTAAGAATTTGTACACAGTAGAAAAACTATGATATATTATTATTAGAACCTCAGATAAATTAAGTACTTACTTAAATTAAAACACTTAATATTATATGTTTTGCTTTTAAGAAAACAAAAAGAGAGATCTCAACTGCTGGAGGAGAACTAATATATTTATTCTTTCAAAAATTTATTTTGCAAACTAAGTTTCGGTCAAAGACCTCGTCAGTGCTTAAATAAATCTTATTCAAATAGAATAAAACACATAATCTTAGCTTTTTGGATAACTGCTCTTATTTATTTATTATATGTTTAGATTTTTATGTTTGCTCGTTTTAATTAACTGCTGCATTTTTTTTTTACAAAGAGAAAAAAATGCAACTTAAGTATGTAACATTAAATCGGATGCTTGAAAATTTTTAGCTGTATACATTTTGTTAATATTTTACTATTTATTTAACTGATAATTTTAATTTATGACATATATTTTATAACCTTCAACATTTTAATATTTTATTTTGAAAACAACTTTTTAAGAAAAAAAATCATTGAAAATAGAATATTAGTTAAATAGTAATAAGCTGTTTTAACTACTTGCATTATTCACTGTTGAACCCTGAATATTAAGAAAATATTTAGAGCTTTCTGCAGTCATCAGATATAAAGTTTAAATAAATAATGAAAAATAATTTCAAACAATTTTTTCCTAGAGAAAAGTCATAAAAGCAACTTATTTAACTATTTATTGAGTAGGACATTTTGTAATACAGTTACCATTCTTACCTAAAAACTATCTTAAAGAGTAGCTAAAATTTTATGTTAAAATACATATCGCTTTCAAGGATGATTAAAAAGTAGATTCTCGAAAATTGCCGCCAGGTAAAACTAAAACCACAACCCTCTGTAAAATTTGATCCGAAGAAGCTTTCAATTTACTATTTTTTGTTTGAAATAGGATCAAACACAGCTAAACAGGATGACGAGCATCATGATTTTATTGATGAAGAAATTGAAACTTTTTTGCTACAGAGATTTTGAATGCAAAAACTTGAGGGTAAGTTCTTAAACTGGTGAAACTTGATCAAGACAATATACCCGCATCTTGCCAGCTATGCAAGAAAATAATTTTCTGCACAATCACCTTCTGTGTATTTGGAAAGATTACTTTCTGAAGATGGTAAATTGAACGAGAAAATCGTAATTGGTTGCTTCAAAAGCGCGGCGAAAAACTTTATTTCTCCATCTCAACTTGAATAAACAAGTAGTCTTTTTTAGTATGAAAAGAGACCTTTTGTAGTTGTAGTTTGTTTTATATTTTCTAACAATTGATACAAAATTATCCTTTTGCAGTTTCGTCCCCTCGTGCGATTTTGTGCAGTCGTGCCATTTAGTAACCTCATGCAGTTTTGACCCGTTCCATAAAACACGTATACTTAAACTATATAAATGTTTGTTTAAATATGTTAATTTTTTTTAAATACCGAGACAAACTAGTATTCTGCCATACCACAATAATTTTTGAAAGAACTTTTTTCTACTCTTAAACTCCATCAGCCTTAAAACTACATTAGAAATCGTTTGAGTAACAACAAAACTTAAAGGTTGAAGTATTTATGATCAATATTATAAATCAAATTTGTTTTATAAAATGAATTAATTTTTATTTACAAATTCTATTACAAATGTCATTAAACTGTCAAAATAAAAATATATATCGGTGTTATTGTTTTAATCTAAGTATCAAAAGACTTTTCCCCCTTCAATTTCGTTTCATCTTTTAATGTTACAGAGCTAACGAACAGTAAATAAACTATGATTGTATGTTGATTTTTTATTTTTGAATTGTTAAAATATCTAAAAACTTTTATCTCTTACAGTAATTCAGTTTGGTTTCTACTTAACTAAAATAAAACAATAAAAAAAATTTCAACAACTGTTAAGTTTCTACAAACTACATTAATGTATACAATCAAGAAAAAGTTAAGTTTTCGACAATTTTTATAGTAAGTTCATCATACGTTTAAATAATCAATAATAAAATACTGATGATTTTTTAATAAATACTATAGTTACAAAAGACGTCACATGTAAATTCCAACAAGCTGTCATCCAGGGACGTAGCTAGATTTAAAAAGTTACGAATCTGCAAATAAAATAAAGAATACCGTGTGATGACGTCATAACGGGAATAGAGTAGATTTAAATACCTTTGATTTTATATGAAAGTGTGTAGTTTTGTTAAGAGCTGAAAAATAAATCTAATGTTGAAGTATAACAAAAAACTGAATACAAGGCAATTTGCACTGCTCTTGACCCCCTATAATTCTTTATGTGTTGAGACTTTTATGAACCTAAAAAACCTTTCATTTAAAATAAAAATATTAATTAAGAATTTAACTTTAATTTTAATAGTGTTACTAATAGTCCTAAAATATACAACTTTGAAAACAGTTTCCCCAATTCATAAAACACTTGCAAAAATTGTTGCTTTTATTATACAAAAATCATAAATTTGAGAATTTGAATAAAAAAAAGAGATATAAAATAAAAAAGTACACCACAACAGGTAAAATTCAGATTTTCAATTACTTTATTTTGTCATAAATAATTCATAAAGAACGGAAGAGTACATTTCTTTGTAAATGTTATTACTTGCTTTGATAGCATAAAGATTTAGGCTGTAAAAAAAGATAAAACTTTGTCTTACTAAAAAATTTTTGTTAAATAAAAGCTGTAAGAAAGAATCAAACTCTTTTTTTTACAAAACAAACTTGTTAAATAAAACAACTTAGTTGAATAACCACAAACTTTGAATAGTAAACATCAATATTTTTCATTAACAATGTAAAACAAATAAATAAATTCAAGCATAAAGATTTTTGAACATAAAATATGTTTTTAATTAATACTTGTTATGAATTAGTACAACTATACAACTATACACTTGATAAAATAAATATATTTAACATATTCTTTTTAATCTTAGATTGAAAAAATTATATAAAACTTTTATCATTTATCAAACAGAGATTAAAGAATTAAACTAATATATTTTATAAATTTAATAAACCACTCTAAAAATTATAAACTTATTTTAAAACAACAGATACAATTCCTATTCTTGATACATTTAAAAAATATATGAAAAATAAAAGTATTCATATTGTAAACGACAATGCTTGTAGACAAATAAAATTTACAGTAGTATTTAAAAACAAGTTGAAACAAACTTTATGTTTTATATAGTAGTCTGAAAACATTATCAAGTGCTTTTTCTTGAAGTACTTATCTGGAACTTTTTGTAATAAACTGAACTTCAGATTGATTGCCTTTGTTACCAGCTTTAAGAAATCAGCTTTTAGGGTTAAGATATATCTAAACGAACAATGCTACCATGTCAATTTAAAAGAAACTGTCGTGAGTGACCTTTAACTGTCTGAAAAGTCCTAATTTTTTATTTCATTGAAATAAGACTAACTTTTCAAATTTATCTATGTTTTTTTACCAAATTGGTTTTAAAATAAAGATTTATTAAAACTAGCCAGAAAAATCTCATTCAAATCTGGAAAAACATCTGTTATGACATTATTAATAACCCTAAAAATGTCCTTAGTTTTTCATAGATAAAAAATCTATATTGAGTCAGCCTGAGTTTAAAAGTAAAAATCTAAATATCCTAGAGATATCCAGGATACTTTGAGTGTGTGGCAAAAATGTATAATTTAAATCTTTCAACTTGGCTAAAAATGTAGCAATTTCAACTAACGTAAGCATTTATAAAATCTTTAAAACAAGTTTTCATTAAAAAAAAAACTATTTTTTGTTTTTTTTTTTTTGCAAAAATATTATATTATTTAGTTTTTCAGTTTGTCTTCTTGTTGCAAGCTTTTTGTCTTATTGTGTTATTTTTTCTGATTTAATAGATTCTAATCTTCTTAATAAAACTTCAAGAAATGATATTGTCATCAATGTTTCAAAAGTTTTAGATTTTTGTATATTTTTCAACCACAGAGATTTAATCTTAAAACCGTCAACTCAGAGAGTCAATTTGATTTAAAACAAAAGTTAATTCTTCATGTTAGTTTATTTTGATGTTCATTTACTTTAAAATTCAACTTAATATATATTTTTTATCTGTATTTACTTTTTTGGAACACAAAAAAATGCAAATTTCAAATAATGTTAAGTTTTTTTAGACTCAGAACAACCACTATAAAAAGTACAAGATCCTCTCCCACACTTATTTACTTTTTTTTTTATTTACTCACATCATTTAAACTAAATCTACAGCTTTCAAATGTTTTTTTTTTTACATTAGTTTGCTATTTATTAACAAAAAGCTACACTAACCTATTTGTATACTATTTTGATGTATTCAATTTGTTCAATATTTATAACACTAAAAGTGCTTAAGAGTATCGTAAATGTGTAAAAATTATCTATCAGGAGTGCAAAACTGAGTATAAACGAATACTTAAGGCTAAAAGACAAGATCTTATATAAAAAGCGAGTTTTTTTTCTGTAAAAGAATGATTATGGTAAATTTTCAAGCTAGTAAAAAAATCAGTTCAACATTATAAAAAAATTAATTTAAAAACTTCATACTATATTTATATTTTTTAATTTAATTTTAAAAACTAAATTTGATGTAAGAATTGATATTTAGCTATTATAAGTAGAAAAACTAAAGAAACATAGTTATAATGTATTAGAAAATGTTTATTACAAAACAAAATCAATATTTATATCATTTAAGTATTTGATATTTTACAATAACAAATGTATCAATCTACTTAGTTTATAATGCAAACGTAAACACGATCAGAAGTATTTGGAAATTCAAAAAAGTAAAAACAATTTAAAAACTTTTCTAAAATGAAATGTTCTAAAATTTTTAACACAATAACCTTATTATCTCTAATCAGCAAGTGGTTTTATTTAATTATATGTTTGATTATTTTGGCTATAGTTAACATAAAGTAAACTGATTAGTAAAATACTCTTTTACTTTTTTTAAGATACTTATGTAATTGGCTTTTGTAGGCTTTAGGTTTCTCATTTAGAGTGCCGTTGCTTTGTTGATTTTTTCAAAGACGTTTGTTTCTACTTGTGTAATGATTAATAGTTGTTTGTAATAAACAAAAAAAAACAAAACAAAATCCTTAAGTGTTTTAAACATTAAAATTCTCACCTAGTTGAAACTAGAATTGAACCATATGTTATAATTCATCATCATCCAGCATCGAAAGCTAGCATGATAAAGTGTGAAAAAATACTTTATGTAATTGAAAATTTTAATACCTTGAAACTAATTTGTTTAAACAAAACATGTAACTGAAAATAGTTCTTTTAAAAAAAGTTTAAACTTCTGTATATCAATTTGAATTTTATAATATGTAGCGATTTTATAGTACGTATAGTATAAATATATAGTGAAGTATGTTGTAAAAACCACAAACTATACTTTAAAAAATGTTGAAAAATAAATAGTTAGTTCAAAAAACTATCTTCTTTTCTGGTTCTTATTTTCAACAGCCTAAACCGTAAAAAAAAGCAATGCAAAACTAATTTGAAATAGTATTTGCTTACTAATTAAAAGGTCAGAAATCATATGAAAAGCTTTTGAAATGATTTTAAATATTTCTGCTAAGAATATAGTTTAGCGGTTTAGAAATCGTATAGTTTGTACATCTAACTATTTTGAATGTTAATGGTTATCTTAATTTAGGTCTAATAGATTCATCTTTTCATAAATGATTTGTTTTTGTAAGCTTTATGTTTTAAGCGTATAACTTGTAAACCACTGTTTGCAAAAAATTATTTTTTTTTATTTTATTAGGTTTTTTTAAACTTTGTATTCTGTACTTTTTAAATAAATTCAATTAAAAGTAAATTTATATTCATTTTTGTAATTTCAAAGATCAACACTACTTAAAACAGTTTTATAAACTAAAATGACTTATAACTTTTTTACTTAAAAAATATATTTTATAGCACTACATATGATTTCAATACAATCTTTTATCGAACTTATCATACTATATTTTTATTTAAGTAATTAAACAACACTTTAAAATTTAGAAGTCCTAAAAATGTTCAACAAATTGATTTAAAAGTCAATTAAGCTATGATATTTTTTTTATCTTACAGGAGTGTTAAAATGTTGTTTTTCAAAGTATTTTTAGAAGTTGTTAAAATATTTTAGTCTAAAGAAACTATGTTTTAGTGTTTTTTTTCTGTAGTAGTATAAACTTTGAAAACAAACTTTACAGAAAGATTGAGGCTTTAATTCAATAGTTTTAATATTAGCTATCTACAAATAAAATATAATTCACATTTTGTTAAAACATCAAAGTATTCCAACAAACTCTCTCAAAAAACAATCTATTTAATTTGCTTTTTGTTTAAGTTTTTATTCTTACTACAACTACAATTTAAAAACCTTTGTAAAGCTGGTTAACTAACTAAAAAACTTTGAAGATGTAAATTTTATGATTCTATTCACAATACTTACAGAAAAGAATCATTACTTTGCTTCAAGCATATATTAAATGACGAAAGATTTTAATAGATAAAAATAAATGTATTTGGAAATATGAAAATACTTTTTCATAAATAAATTTGAATATTTAAAATGTATTGTCAGTATAAACTTAGCAGCTGTTTTAACTATTTCAATAAACCTATCATTCCGGAAAATTTAAAAACACCTAAAGTCTAAAAGCTTAAGTTGAACTGTGTAGTACAATCTTAACTTGAAAGAACTATATTTATATAATTATTGTATGAAGTAAATTAGTCTTTTTTGATTTATAGCTTTGTATTTGAGGATGGATAATTATTAGTGATTTTTAATTTTCTTTACATGATTTTTACAATGACGTCAACTGACAAACCCTCAAACCCTATCTTACAAAATAAGTAATAAATATATGATAGTTTTTTTAAATACTTAAATTGATCGGTTGGTAAACTAGACCGCATCACGCGGTAATAAAACAAATAAAACTTATTTTTAATTAATTCGAAATGCAGAAACAATTTAAGTCAATTAAATTAGCTTTTAGTCAATGTCAGAAAATAATAGGAGAAATATAATAAATTAAGTACAAGTAACTCAACAGTCTATAACAAGCATTTTAACATAAAATTGATTAAAGGTAAAGGTTAAAGTGTATCTTTTAAAAAAAGTATAATTTATAAAATACTAAGTAAATAGTTTTTTAACTGAACAGCGTTACATATATATATATATCGATAAAATAATTAGTTTTTTTTTTAAATAAACTTGTCAACATAGTTGTGCAGTGTATTTAATCTAAATTTCCGAAGTTAATCTTTAACTTATTGAACCACTTGACGAAATAAAAACAAAAAAAATTGTTAGTTTTTTTTTTATAATCAATAACACTACTAGATCTAAAAAACTAATTAAAAATTACTATCTAAAAAACTAGTTAAATATTTAAGTTTTAATGGTTTTATTTCAAACTAAAATATATTTATTTAATAGTAAGTCACTAAGCTTACACTGATTCTTCAAAACAAGGTTAATCAGAACTAAAATAAGAAATAACAAGAGACAAGTAAAACTTACTCAATACTTCAAACGTTCGTTTTTAAATGTTAGTATATTAACAAAATGAGCTTGAAACTCATAGACAATGTTATAATATTAAATTTTCAGCTTGATAAAGAGCTGCTAATGTAATAATTTTTTAACACTGTATTTTCAGACTAAGTAGATAATTGTATTTAGTTTAAAAGACTTAGTTAATGAAAATAGAGAAGCTAAACTTAGTTGATGAGAAAAAATGTAACTTTAAAGTAAATAGATAAACATTTAGGTATAGAACTTAATTGCCTTTCTTGTTGTTATCTTTATCAGGGATTTCTTTTACAGCAATAAGCAGCATTCAAAAGTAAAGTAACATGAATACAATCTAAAAGTTGAAAAAAAAACTAATAACTTTATTTGTTATTTCAAACAATTTTTACATCGAAAGTAATGAAATTTTAATTTGACACAAAAAACCTACCATATAAATATTTTATTTATAAAAAACACACTTAAAGTAACGTATATTTATTACATATACTATTACTTTTTATATATTCCATATGTACACGATTCTTAATTATAGTCGCACTAAGTTGCAAGGTAAACAAGCTATTCAAATAAAATTCACAACTTGATTAATGAATTAAAAACTATTAATTATTTAGCAAAAATTTTTTTGTTTTAAGTACATAAAACGTTTTAATTTATCGAAAAAAAATGCTTTAGCTTAAAGGTTCTAAATGCTCTTTGTTGTTGTTTTTATCTCTTAGTATAAATGCAACAAAATTAATATATGAACTTTATTTTGTATATTTTAATTCAAAAATTCAATGGTTTAAAAAAACAAATTTAATAAGTTGAAATAAAAACCTTTTTGATGCGAATGTTAAGATTTATTAGAGTGTTTGAATTAATACAGGAGTGTTTATATATACATGAATTTTGTTAAGTATTTCACTGAGGTTACTTATTTAATTTAGATACGAACGGTTTTTCTATGAATAATCTCAACCTGTATTAAAATGAAATTAATTTACGAAAATTCACTTTTGTACACATACGAATTCTTAGTTTTTGCTATAAACTAAGAATTAAACTATGCACTCAGCACAGGTGTAAAAGTATGAGAGAATTATGTCATCAGAATTGCATCATAATAAATGCGCTGTAATATTATGACGTCATAAGGTTTTCACAACAATCTCTCATTTCATAGCTATCTGACGCGTATATATACTTAGTTGTTCACTATTTATATTGCATGTGTAGCAGGCTCTGTAGTTCATAATGTGTATTTAAAATAAAACAACCCTATACATGCCCACAACTTTATTATTTATATTTGAAAAAGTATTTAACAAATTTAAATTTGTTACTAAATTTAGCTATGTAACTTTAAATAATGTTACCTTTATAGTTTCTATAATGTTTAACAATATTATAATTATTTTTTTATTGACAATTATTAATTATGAATAACTATTAAAAAAAAACATTTTTTTTAATCATATGTAAAATACTACACATAAATAACTATCTAGTTTTTTAACTAGTTAAGAAAAATAACTATAGTTTTGAAAAAGTCTTTAAGAACCTTTCTGTGATGTTTAGTAAGTTTTTTTTAAAATTATGTTGTGTTTAAATTTCAATCTACTAGAAAGTTATTACGATTGTCAAATAGTAGATTTACAAAACTAAAGTATTAATTTAAAGAATACAAACTAATTAAATTATAAATTTGATTAAAGAGTTCTCGAGTTCTCACTGTTTAGAGTTCTCACTGTTTAAAACTCTGTTCGAAAGAAGCTTAAGTTTTTTATAGTTAATTTAAAAATAGAAAACTTTTTCCAGAAAAGTGTTTGTATTTGAAACTGTCTACCAAGGTGGAAATAAACAGTTTAAGTTAACACGAAATAAAATTATAGACTTTTAATTTTTTTAAACTGATTGTTTTGTAAAAACCGTTTAAGGCTTTAATTTTTATCAAGTTTTAAATAAAAAAAATTTACTCTAAGCTTTTTAGTTAAGACATGTTAAAGTTAAGAAAATTGCGTAGTTGCATGTAATATTTATTAGATACATTCAAAAGCTGTTTTGTAATTAAAATGAGTTCTGTAGAACATTATTATATTTGTTTATTATTTTTTTTTACTTACTTGAGGTTTATATTTATCCTTAAGTTTGCAATATTGCCTCTTCAGGATCTATAAAAGCAAATTAATGAAAAGTAAAATCCTTTTCGAAAGTTTTCTTAATATTTTTAGTTAATCAATTTTAAAGATGTACTCAATTATAACTATAACCTAAAATAATAAAAAAGACACAATGAATAACAAATAGAATATTTCGATTTCAGGTTCAAAGTCGAAAGTGAAACCCGTAAAATTAATTTATTTCTAT
The DNA here is from genome assembly GCF_965202585.1 of Thalia democratica. NCBI lineage: Eukaryota > Metazoa > Chordata > Thaliacea > Salpida > Salpidae > Thalia > Thalia democratica. Next base: position 82,982,660 of record NC_139166.1, read on the forward strand.
TTGAAAAAGAAAGGTTTTGTAAAATAAAAAAGTAAATGTCTGTTGAAGCTGAAATCAAAGCATTGTTTGAGTCCTCCAAAATTGAAAAACAGCTGAAAGAAAAACTGATTGCAATTGGAAATAAGAAGGACAATGAATGTACTCGTTTTCAAGCTGAGATGCTTAAACTGAAAGAAGATTATAATGAAAAAAGTAAAATCATTGAAAATAACATTGATCAGATTCAAAAAGATGAATTCAGTAGTCAAAGAATAGACAACATAGAAAATAGAATTACATAATTACAAAAAAGTTTCTCAGAATTTAAGTCTCAATTTTTTTCTAAATTTAACAAGTTTAAAACTATATTCTCAAAATATGCTGAATGATATGCAGAAAAGTGAACCAACAGAAATTATCACAAACATTTGTACCAAATTAAATTTAGTAGCAGAAAAAATAAAGGCTGAAAATGAACAAAAACTGAAAGAAAAAAAGGCTTTAAATGTAATAATATTTAACATTCCAGAAAGTAAAAATCCAATTAATAATGCACTAGAAAGTTGCAAAAATTATCTAAAAATTATTCAACAAGTATTTGGAGAAAATAAAATGAAAAAAGAAGAGTTTAAGTCACTTTATCTAGTTGGTAAAATTGCAGATAACAAAATAAGACCCATTATAATCCAATTAAGCAATTTAGCATCCAAACAGAGACTGTTAAGACTGAGAGATTTGAAAATGTTTAATGGTGAAATTAAATCAAAAGTCTACATCAACCCTGACAGAACTTTATTAGAAATTGAAGCATTCAGAACATTGAGAAAAGAAGTCAAAATAAAGCAAGCTATCGCTGATGAGAAAAAGTTGAACATAAAATATGTTATAAGGAACAACAAAATAGTTGAACTAACAAGACAGCCCTTTCGTTACCGATCCCAGGATATCTTGGATTAGTGAAAAAAGTCGTGAGTCAACGGATATAAATTTACTAACTGATAGGATTAAATTTAACGCTAACAAGTTTTCCTATATAAATTGTAACAACAACTATTTAAAAGTTGGGTACACTAATATAAGATCTGTTTTAAATAAAGTTTATATATTACAGAACTATATAATTTTAAATAACATTTTTTTTTTTGACTGAAACATGGTTGACTAATAACGTCATTGATGCCACAGTGTATCCTAACATTTAACTATAACATTTACCGAATTGATAGGTCTAGTAGGGGTGGAAGTGTTGCTATCCTTTTAAAAAGTTCGCTTAAATCAAAAGCTGTTAAACCAAATGCAGTTAATCTAAATCAAAAGCTGTAGTTAATAAATTTATTAATCTTATTTTCAAATATTATTATCTAGCAAGTATTTGTGTTACATTTTACCTGCACCTGTAACAAATTTAAATTTTTACTTCTTCATAGTTTATTAAACGACCAAAAAGCAGTATACAATGAAAACATTTCAAAACTTCTTTTATAAATTCTAGTTAATTTGAATTCGTCAATAATGTTAACATTAAAGCAAACATTCAGTGAAAAACTTAAAATAATTTTTAAAGCAAAGTGTTTATTCGATCGTTTGTCTTAAATGAAGTACAACTTAAGAACTTTATCAAAATGACAATAATAGTTTTTAATATTTACTTAATTAGTTTAATTTTTTTTTTTAATAAATATACTAAAACAACTTATTTTTATTCAACATTTTAGGGTTAAAAAGAGTGCAGTAAAACTGAATTTGTTTTCTTCAAATGCTTATTTAGGTTAAAACTGTAAACATAAACAATTTTAGTTACAAAGTTACTTGCAATTTATATTGTAAGTTTCAGAAGCTCTTTGTTTGTTTCATCAATTTAATAAAGTTATAAAAAATTATAAAATACATTAATAAATACGTTGTTATCAAGTACAAGTTGATGAAATTTTCGTTTATACTTAACTTTTTTATTTATTAAATAGTTAAGCTAACAAGAACTAAACATTGTATAAGCATAAACATCTGACTTATTTTTAACTTTTATGAATAAATAAAATAAATCAAACTCTTTCTTTTCAAACATATTTCATCAATATTACTGAGAGAAAATACAATTAAAACAACAAACTTAGGTATAACACAAACACTATATATTACATATAAATACTATTTAATCAATTAACTAAACTCAAGCATAATCAATATAAGTAAAATAAAAAATTTAAGTATTACAAATTGGCTTTAAACTAAACAACGCTAAAGTGTAATCAAATTCTTTCTTTTTACACAAACTAAGTATATTTGAATGGCTTTCAGTCTTATTAATTCCAAACTATTTAGTCATGGTCTCGTAATACTGAATTTTGAAATATCAAAAATTTTTTAATAAGAAGGGATTTTTTTGCTAAATTTAGTGCAATAGCTAATTTTTTCACCGCACTTTTGACTGCTATGATCTTTTCACCTTTGTTGTCAATTGTTTCGAAATAATACATTTTGGAATATTTTATTTTTGCACTTTTATTTTATTTTTGCTTAGCGTGACCCCCAGACCTCATTAAATATATGTTTGAAAAAGCTCTACATTTTAACAAAATTTTAGATTTATATATCTGTTTAAAGAAATAAATTTATTTATGAATAAAACAAATATATTTTTTAAAGCTTTGTTTGTTTTGTCAGACTGCATTTCGCAATTACAAACTACACTACCAATCATTTTAATATTATGCTTTAAATGTTGGTTAAATAGTTTTATAGCATTGATAAACGTTTGTGGGTTTATTTTAAATGATATAAGTTAAGTTACTTACCTAATTTAAAAAAAATTTTTGAAGCGCAAACTTTTTTTACATTAAATTTAGTATTTAAAAAAATTAACTGCTACAAAAATCCAAAAAACTTATTTTAAAGTTTTATTGTAAACATCAAGGTGATTAACTATTTAAATAAATTAAAAAACATATTAGACAATTTTAATTTGATTAATTTTTATAAAATTTGAAGTAATTATAATTAATTTAGCATTCATAATTAATTTTTTTTTTGTGCCCGAAATTCAAAAAATGTTTTGTTTGTTTTGTGTCTAGATTTAATGTAGTTATTTTCTATTTCGGTTTCAATGCGGAAAAATAATATTTTAACTTTTTATTAAGACATACCTATTTCATTTATTTTAAAGTATTAAAGTAAATAGTAAGTTACTATAATCTAAGCAGTAAAAAGATGATTTGGTATCAAATAAAAACGACAAGTAATTAGTTAATGTTTTCTATTTTAACAATTATTACTAAAGGCTCACCTTTAAACTAATATAACGCAAGTTGAAATAACAACTATACCTAAAAATATTTAGCATTAAAATGTCTTAAGTAAGAACAAACTTTATATAGAGTTTTTCTGAGAATTGTTTATTAAAAACCTAAGCTATATTTTTAGAATTTTTCATTATAATTACACTTAAGTAAATATAAGTATAAAAGTTGCTTTTATTAACGTAGTATAGTATTTACTTTGACTTTTGTTATTTATTTTTGTGCCGTGAAACCTGTGAACTGAAAAGTTAGTCAAATTAAAAAAAAATAATAATAATCATAAGTTTTTTAACATACAATGTTGTTTTATTCAAAATAACAAAATTAGTTCATTATACAACTTTTTTATGAAGTTAATGTTGTATAATGAATAATGTTTGTTTTTAAATATAAAAGCGTGCTGCAAATTTTGCTTTGTAGAGTTTTCCAAGTTTATCCTAGACTATAAAACACGACAAAAGAATTTCATTCTTTCTTTTGTTTAACTTAACAACTTAATTTTTTATAACAAATAAAAATTTTCTAAAGCATATCTCTTATATTTACGCAATAAGTATGTTAAAATTCGCCATTACTAATCGTTTCAGTATTTAAAGTAGTTTTAAACTCTATTTTCAACTTTATAAATCAAGCCATATGTAGTTTTGCTAATTTAGTTAGTTTCATCAGCCGGTTTAAGCTGTTTGAATAAAAATAGCCATGTTTTAAGTTCGTTCTTAAATATAGAATTGTTTATATTTTTAATGAAAAAAAAAAAAGCAATTTTGTATTTTTACATCACTAAAATATTTACGTTTTTAATTTTGCAATACAATATTTAGATAATTAAACAGTATAGGACACTAAAATAAATTCTTTCAAACAATATAAATAAGAACTAATTTTTCAGTACTGAATATATTTCATGCTTCTTTCGTCAGTTGTATACTAAGCAATAAAAATAAAAGTTTAAATCTATTTTATATAGTGAAAATGCAATCAACGTAATTAATAAAAATAAAGCAAAGTGTAATTTATAATACATAAGTACTTCTAATTACAATGCAACTTAAAAATAATAACACAGAGCAACAACTTATAAAACAATTTAAGAAAAAAACGAAATAGTATAATCAAAACTTAATGTTTACACAATTTAGGTTTTCTTAACAAAATACAAACAGCTTCAAGTTTAATTAAATCCGAAATGTGAAAACAACTTCTAATAATTTTAAATCTTTTTAAATTATAATTACTAGCACATTCAATGTTAATTACTAAGTGTTCCGCAATAGCAGATTCTTAGTTGCATTGTAATTACTCTTTGCTTTATTATTAATAGTTACGTTGATTGCATTTTCAATATATAAGGTAGATTTGAAGTTTTATTTTTATTGCTTAGTATACAACTGATAAAAGAAGCATGAAATATATTTTGTTCTGAAAAATTGAGTCTTATTTATATTGTTTAAAAGAACTTATTTTAGTGTAAAATAATGTTTAATAATCTAAATAAAAATATTACTCGCGTGTTTTCACATAAGATAAAACGTAAGTCCTGATTTAGTAGTTTAAAAGCAGTTTTTAGTTTTTTCTAACCATATTTGCTAAATAACGTGTCATTTTCATTAAACTAATATCATTCTGCCATTTTCATAATATTTTACTATTTATTATTGCGACATAACAGTTTGAAAATTCGTTTGCGGAGAAAATGGGTAACTGCGTGATTTTTTAATTATATGTTTCTGTTTTTTTAACTATTTTTATGCTTAATAAATAACCATTGTACTAAAAATTTTTTGTATAGTATTACAAAATATAGTTACGTATGCTGGTTTAGTCATAATATGTAACAATATTTTCACTGAAGTAAAGGATTTTTTTAATCAATTAATTACTATAAGTGCGTTTTAAAAAAAATTATATTTATAAAAAATTAGTTAAAGAATATAAGCAATTAACCGTTTTGTATATATTGTCATTTGTATAAAAAACTATAAATTCTAAAATCTTAGTATTAAACTCCTTTTTCAATTTGCATGTTTACATTAACGAATTTATACTATAAAAGCAGAAATCCATTTTGTAAAGATGTAGACTGGAAGTATTAGATATATTGATGAAATAATATTTTTTTTAAAGTACTTATTATATTTGTATTATTGCAGAATAGTACTAACTTCATAAATTGATAATACTAAGGCTCTATAAAACAGAAAACTTATTATAAACCGTTTCAAACAGGTTTAAAATCAAAAGTACTCTGCTTTAGGTGCTTTATTGAAGCTTATTATCAAAAAATTATTTTTATCATTATTTTTTTTCAAAATACGTTTTTTGGTCATAAGCAATTAAATACTTGTGTTTATAAAAACGCGTTCGTTAAATGAACTATTGCAAAAAAAAAATTTATAAATATTATTAATGCGAATATATATGACATATATTTGTTTTATCATTAAAAAATTAATAATGTTACGCATAAAATGTATGGTTTGTTATTAAAAATTTTTATTGTGTTGTAAAATGTTATCAATTTGTTTGCTTAAGTTTTTAAAAGAAAAAATTACAATTGAATACATTTTTTTTTATTCTCATTATTTTTTACTTCAGCAAATTGTTGTAAGCCGCATAATGCGGTAAAGTATATAAAGTTCAGAACTCTACTTACCGTTTTGTAATCTATACTTTTTATGTAAGCAACAATTTGTTCTAGCTGATAATGACGTAACTACCGTTTCTAATAAACTTTTTTTTTTTGCTAGACGTTAACATAGCTAACAAATACTTTTACTTTGTGCTAGCCAAGTGTAAACCGTGTAAGCGCGATAAACAATGTTTGTTCAGGAAAAATATTACTTTAAACATGTTTTATTTACGTATTTATACTCTAAAACAGGATTTCCCATTTTTTTTTTTGCAAATGGCCCCCTTTAAAGAGTTTGAAAAAGCAATGGCCCCCTTCAACATATAGGTTACGCATAGACTACGATACACAAAAGAACTTTTTTTTTTTGCTCTACATCTGCAACTCAAGAATATATAGTATAAGTTTCTAAGCTACCATAAAATACACAAAAGACCTTTTTTTTTTCCTTTTTTTGCTCTTCATCTGCAATTCAAGAATATCTAGTGTAAGTTTCAAGTTATGGACTCATGGCCCCCCTGTGGCTCCTTTACTGCTCATGGCCCCCCCTCTTCCCCCTTTGCTGTTCATGGCCCCCTAGGGGGCCACTTGGCCCACTTTGGGAAACCCTGCTCTAAAATTATTAAATTATATAACTTTATTATCATGACTGATAAGTACTTAAAAAATTATATTTCAAGTTTGATATTAAACAAAAGCTTATAATCATAATTATCAGAACTTACTGAATATACATAAAACCCTGTAAATATTTAACAAAAATTAAACATTAGATATGGACACAGTGAATTTAGCTTTTTATTTTATTGATAACTTCTTATTCAACAAACAATTTACTATGAATTTTGAAGCATAAACAAAATTTTTGAAAGCTTAAAACTTATCTCACTTTTTAAAAATGAAAGGGTTTTTATTATAAGATACTCATTTTTTTTTAATGAATTATAAATAATAGTTTTCATTGTTAGACTTATTAAGTTTATTTTGAGATACTTAAATAACATAACCAATAAAACAGTGTCTCTATTCTCCTTGAAACCAACTTTCAAACTTAATGGGAACATATGAGCAAAAGTGTTATTTTTTATGCCAAAAGTGTCATTTATAGCTCATGAAATAAAATGTTCTTAACTTGAACATGTACAGTACAATTACATGAAAAAAGATTGTCTCTGAAACAGAATATTAAGTTGCACATAAATACTATTTTGAAAGTTTCGAGCTAAAATCAAAGTTCATTCGAGCGTTTAAGAGAAGCCTTCTAAGGTCATGTATTTTATTGATGTAAGATTATTACAGTATCGTCTTTATATAGATATCAATTAGTTTATGTAAAATAATATTATAAACAATTAACTGGGTTTGAAATATAGTAATTTGACAACTTATTCTAAAAAGCCTAAAAAATTCTATGTATAAAAACAATTTAACTATTTTTTTAATGATATAAAAATTTTAACGTAACTTAATCAAAAATTTATGTGATAAACAATTTCAAAGTTTCACAAGAGAAAACGCTTTACAGAGTTTTAAATTAAAGACCGCGCGCAGAAGAATTTATCGATTTTGAATTAAAAAAAAAATTGTCAATTAATAATTTTGCAATTACAAACATGACGTATTTTTACTTTTTTTGTAAGTTTTATAAAAACTGTTACCAAACTAGTTTTGTTTTACCAAAAAAAATTGTACGTATAGGCTTTTTACTGTGTTCTGTTATACTGTCTTATTTCTATTTGCATGTGTTTCTTAGCATGACATCGTAAACATATTTTTTGTATTCACGTTTTACTCCAAATTTTCAACTACTAACTTATTGTAAGCCGCTTTGTTGCGGTAAAAACTATAACCTTTTGAACTCATTCTAATTTAAGTTTTTTTATGTTTACAATATACTTGTAATGAATGCAACGTTTGTTTTGGACGATAAAGACGTCAATACGATTTTCAATAATTAATTGACTAAATTCTGCTTTCTTCTTTTCTGATTTAATATATATCTACAAGTACTTTTCTTTAAGTTTTACATAATTTAAATGAGAAATTTTTGAATTACAAGAAACTGTATTAATTTACATTAAGATGTTTTTTCAATTTTTATTTATCACCTATAATAATTCTGATACGTTAATATAATTTTAAATTTAAAACTTATTTAGTTTTTTAAATAATGGTTTTCACTTTTAATAAGAAAAATATATTAAAGGGAAAATTTAATGATGAAACAAAAAAAACAAATAGAACATTAGAAAAAAGTATTAAATTATTAAACAGAAAACATTAGAATTTTTTAATTAAGCTAACTTATCAAAAAGTTATAGTATTTAATTAAATAAACTTATTCTAATCAAAATTTGAAGATGATTTACTCAAACAATTTTTCAAATAATGAAACAAAATAAACTTAAATTGAAAGTGTAATAATAAAAAATGCTTTGATATTTAGTTTTAGTAAAAAAAAAAACTAACAAACTTAACTGTGCATACCAGGGGCGTCGCGTAGGGTGTTGCATTGCCGCAATTACAGCAAATTAAAATGTTGTTAGAAAAAATTTAGTATCTATAACGCTTTGCTTATTTTTTAGATTAAAATCTCTTATAATACCCCAATTTAGATAACAACCACATTTCTCACTACACTGCCGCAAACGAACTGAGTATATTTTGAAATTTACTTATAAACAAGCATTTAATTATTTTTACTTTAATAAACTTATTAATTATACCGCTTAAGTTTTTTTTATACTTGTTGCTCTTTAAACACTAAAATAAAACGAAAGTTTTCCGAACTTTAACTATAATGTGGTTTAAAATTAAGTAGCAATATAGTTGACATATTAATATTAGCGAATCGCCACAGAAATAACTCAAGCATAAATTTTAACTAAAACAAAGAATTTTTTTTGCATTTAAAGTGATAACTTTTTGAATTCTGGCAACTCTGACTGGTAGTGACGTGTTTAGACTCGGATATTTTAGTTTTTTTTTTATATATTTTAATATTCTTTTAACCGCTTTTTTAGCAATAAAAATAGTTTTCCAAGCCCCTGGGCAAAATTACAAAAATTGTCTTAATTATATTATTATTATTATAAAATGAACAACTTGTACTAAATTATAAATAATGTCTCTACTATTCAAATAGAATATTTTATTCAAGTTTAGTTGTTACCTTAAGAAACCCCAAAGTTTATTTTATGAAATAAATCAAAAAAAAATTATTTTAAATTCAAATTTTTGAAACAGTTTCAAATGATTTTAAGATTTGCTAAGTTATTCTGTATAGAATATTAAATAATTATTTAGCATCATAATTTGAAATTTTACTGAAATTTTACGAATATTTTGACATACTTTGAAGATTATACAAAAATTACAACAAGTATTTGTTAACAAATGAGTAGTTATAAATTAATTTTAACACAACTAAGAGTTGTAACTAAAAAATTATTAATATAAAAGTCACACTAGCATCTTCACAAGCACTTAATGATAATTAAAGCTTGTTTATACTACTTTAACCCATGGGGAAGTTTGGAATAGCTTGAGACCGTGAAATGCGGTGTCTTAATACAAAATATAAAGTTTGTTTTTGCATTCTAGTTCAAAAGTCAAAAATAATAATCTAATTTAAATCATTTGACTAACGTCACATCTATCTTTTGAAAAGAAATCACTCACAACCGTTTTATATACACACATTTAGTCTGATAAGCTTGTTAAGTGGGCAATCTTAAATTATTATGACGTTAGTACGGCCTGTTAATGTTTTTGTTCGAAAAATACAAAGTGTAAAAGTGTCACTTAAAGCTTTAAATTCCATAGTAAAAAAAAATTGAATATTTTTAAGTTGTTTAAAAATCTTCTATAAAAGCCGTGTAATTTAAAGTTATTATACTATTTTTCGCAGAATTATCTAAACAAGTTTTTAAAAGAAGTTATAATAATTTTCAAGACTTTGTAATTTTGTAGTCTGAAGGTTCATTTATACAGATTTGCGGAATAGTTTTCAAGTAGCTATTATTTTTCTACCTATATATTTAAAAATTAATACAGTAGTGACATAAATATTGATCCCGATAATTGCATCGATTTAGTATTAATATAAATAGCATACTTAGTTTTAGTAAAAAGTTACGAAATTGATCGGAAATTTTCACCGCAACCATAAGCAGTTAAAATAAAACTAATCAATTTTTTTTCAAATGGTAGTTTTTTTATATTTGTGCAAACTTCTAGTAAATATTTTCATTCGGTATAAAAAAATATGAACAAATTATATAAAAGCGTGCTTTTTAGATACTAGTAAGCAGCTGTTTTTATAAAAATTCTTAGTTCAGTTTGGAATTAAAAATAACAACACTGTATCCATCTAACGAATTACATTTAGTCAATAGTTTACTGTTAAATTTACTACTTTTAGTTTATTAGAGTCATCATGACGTAAGTTTTAAACATGACAAACGCTTGATTTAAAATCAACAATTTTATCATATACACGATCATTTGCAATAACCCAAATATGTAGGCTAGTGTTTTAACTGAAACCAACTGCGGTAACATGTAAGTAAGAAAACTATAACGTTACAGCTATATGCTCATCACGTTACGACTAAAATTACACATTATTAGGAATATTCTGTTTACTTTATTTCTGCGGCTCGTTCTAAGATCTGTTGCTCAAGTCTTAACCGTGTAATGTTATACGTTAGTTAACTGAATTAGTTTCAAAAAATCAGAAGTCACGGTAAAAAGGTGTATTTTTATTTTACAAAAAAGTTTGATTTTTGTAAAAATTTTAGATCTCACTCATTTTCAAAATTAATTAAATTTTGTTAAATTTGTTTTAATCAGTGGTTTTAAACATGCAAGCTTTCTTAAGAACGTTATATTTTTTCTTAATTTATTTTAGTTTTTATCTCAAAGTATGTAATCTAGATGACACTTTTCTTTACAAGTTGTTTTGTATAGCTATTATTAACTTTGGCTATCATGAAGCAGTAAAGTAAATAGGCAATTAAAAAAAGACAATTGAGTATTTGTTATTAAAAAGCGTAAGGTATTGGCATAGCCTTTAGATAATTAACTAACACGTGCTTATTCAAACTCTTCGGTAAGTTAATTAAATAAGATTCAAAAGTTTGTCGTATGATTTAATCATATTTATGTTTTTTTTTGTTAATCATTAAATCGTTTTGATTAATTATGTTAGGTTTTTATAATTATCAATTAATCGTTTTCAAGTTTTAATAATACTAGTACAATAAAAACATATTTAATAATTTTATGTTTACCGCTCAGTGGTGGTGAAAAATTAGTTTCACAAGAACTGCAAAATTATAAAAACTACTTGTACTTTATTACCATTTTATAAACAGTAGTTTTTGGGTTCCAAAATAAACTTTACTAACGTTTTACATAAAAGTTAATAAGTTAGTAAATTTTTTAGCAAACATATAAACAATTTTTTTGTTTCTATCTATATATAAGTATTTTTCACTTTTGAGATTACAATAAAAGTTCCTGATTTAAAAACAAGGAGAATAATAACATTTCAAATTAAAAATCTTTTTATTTTGTCAAAACAATGCTACAGTCGTTAAAACAAATTAAAAGACATCCTTAGTTGAGAAACTGAGTATTATTTAATTGAAATTTTTTTATGTAAGTTACTTTAACCACACAAACATTCAAAAAAAAAAATTTTAAACTGACATATTCTTTTATGGTTATGTCCATTACCATTTCAAAAGTTTGAAACTGTGTAATGCAGTCTACTGAAACAACCAGAGACGTTTTCTTAAAAAATATTACAATAAGATGCTAAACGGACTGTAAAAACAGAAATAATTGACTCGCGAATAACTTCTAATTTAAATAAATATAAAATGTAAAAAAATTATCAATTTAATTTTGAAAAATTTAAAATAAAATATTTTTTTATGTATATTTTTATATATCTTTTCAGATAATTAACGTTTTTATTTGACTTTATGCAGTTATGAAATCATAATGTAGAGCATGAAATTTATTTGACTACATTATTTTAATTTGTTTTTTAGAATAGTTTAAGAAAAGAGAAAATATTGAAAATGTACGATATTTTTTTTATGAATAAATATAAATGTAAAACAAAATAATAAATAACCTTATCAAGCTTCAGAATTTTACAAACTTAAACTTCTATTTGTTCCAAATGCGTTTCTTAAAACTAACTTTCTTTATAAGTGTTAAACAATTTTTAAGTTGTTCGTTCTATGTTCTTTTTTTTGTTAATTTTGTTATCAAAAACTTTATTATTTTTTTTAAATTTTTCCTTACAATATTTTTAAATGTTCTATAAATTAATAAAGTTTTACTTATCGTTTAGAAAAACCAACAATTTTCAAAACAAATACAACTGTATATATAACCCTTTAAACAGAAAATAACTTTTAACCTAAATTTTCTTATTAATTTTTTTTTAACTTTCTAATTAAACAATTAAAATAACTAAACACTATACAATTTATGAGATTTATAAGACTCACATAACAGTTTTCAAAAAATAACCAAAAAGTAAATATTTAGCTTTAATATATTGCATTTAATAAAACTGTTTTTATTTTGTGTTTGTGTAAAAAATTCTTAATTTGAAATTTTTATTGAAAAATTAAATAATGCTAGTCTAATTTATTTTTATTGATAAAACTATTCTTCTAATTAAGACAAATTTTTTCTAACTAATTAAATAACGCTTATACTTCTTGAATATTTTTTTGTCGCATTTAAATCACCTTGTGACGTATATAACAAAGCCAACGAATTGTCGCATTCAAAACTACAAATATAATTAAATCAAATTTGATTAAGTTGACCCGAGAATTTTTCTGTCAATTTATCTTCAGAGACAATTAAAAAGTCTTTTTCAACAAGGCTAGTAAAATTTAATTATTTGTTTGAATAAGTTCCGTAATTTATAGAAACTTAGTACTACAAGTAAAGCATTTTCTATTAAATTACATTCTCGTAGTATTCCTAAGATTGTTGTTGTAATAGAACAAAAATATTTTTTTTTCGTCACAAGCATTTTAACTTATTTTTGTGTCGCATAAAAAAAAATATTTTTTAAAGGTTTGCAAGTCAACAAGTGTTTTATGGAAAAGTATGGTAATTAAAGTTTTAAGTATTTGTTTTTAAGTTAGTTAACAAAGTATACGTGTTCTTATTTGTTATCGTAATAATTCTAATTTAGTTTTATTTATCATAAAGTAAAATAAAATTTAATGCTTATAGATTCGTAGGTCCACAAGTATTAAAACAAAAACATTAATATTTTAATAAGTTTTTGATAAGTTACTTTATACCAAGATTCACATTTATGTAGTTTAGACAACCTAAAAAAACAAATACTCTTAAACAAAACACACAAAAAATAAACATAAATTTTCCTAGTACAACAGTTATACATTTGAATTAGTTTTAAACAAAACGAACGCAGAATAATAACCAATACTTGAACCTTTACGAGATTGAAGCGAAACATAAAATAACAAGACAAAATAATATTACGATTGAAAACAAAAAAAAATCTTATGTAAAGTGATGCGAGCAATTTGTTTCATTTGCAACAAGTTTATCGTGACGTAGTGAGCAAGCCACAAACATTTACTCACACTTTTGCTATACATTAAAAAGCAATTCGTTATGATAAGTAAATCGATTGATTACTTTTTGATTTGTTTTTTAAACTTTAAAACTCGATAAGACTCGAGTAGCAGAAATATTATTAATTCAACAATATATGGTATTCCTAATTTTATCCGCCTAAACTTTATTCAACAACACAATTATTTATTTAACCACCAATTCTTTTTGATTGTTCATATTTGCAACTGTTGAAGTATAAAGAACTACCTTAGCTAACTTTTGTTTATACTACTATTAATATATAGTTTAAAAATATTCATTTAGATCTGTACATACATTCTGAAAATAAAAAAAATTTAAAGAAAAAAAATAATTATGTTTACTGCCTTGAAAAGACTAAAATATTTTGAACTAAAAAAAGAAAAATTAAAAAAATACCTTCATTAATATACAAAAGTGTTAAATTAAATATGTTTAATAAAGTTTTCGTGTGATTGTTCGTGTTCAGATAACTAAACATAAGTAGCATTAAAACCGTTAGTGACGTCGTTGTTCAGTCTCACTAAAATTTTATTTCATAATTTGTTATGTTTACTATATGATTTATTTATATTATCCTTTTTTATTTCTCTGAATTTTATGCCGCAACTTTGTGGTCAAAGTTTATAGTTATTAAAACTAAAAAATGTAAATATGAAGATTCTTTTCATTAACAACCAAATTGAAGTGTGTTGATTCGTTAACACACAGAAACATATGTTGGTACAATAAAGAATGATTACTGTACAATTTGTTTTTATCTATATTCCAGTTAAGATATTTCACTAGGATCTTTTGTTAGCAAACGATTAAACAGTTATATATTAGATTAAGATCTTTTTCTTTTCTTTCTGATCTAAAATAATATAAAATTCACTGTAAACTTATATTTTATATTTATTGTCATATTAAAACCAATGACTAGAATAAGTGTCATATTAAAAATACACTTTAAACCTCTTCGTGCGATTTTGACCCGTTCCTATGCTGCAGATGTAATTAAAACCTAATAAAAAACACAAAACATCACGTCATACTCGTTATTATATACATAAACGTTTTAATAGTACTCGTTGCTCTATAATAATCACTGATAATTAATTTAATATTGGTTCACATGTTTGAATTGCGCAAAACTATTTTTACTACAAAAAGTATTATATTAAGAGTAGGTTGTTTATACTTCAAGAAATATCAAACATATTATCAATTTATAAAACTTTCTAACAAAACATAAAATATTTACTATTCTAAAGTTCAGAATGGTTAATAAAAAAAAATAATCAAAAACTCCTGTAGTCACAAAAATAATATTTTTAATTTTTATTAAGTTGTTATGTATATAATTAAGCTGATTGTTTATTCGTTATCTAAAGCCGCAAAGAGTAAGTTTAAAACCGTGTTTTACGGTTTTTTACTAAAAAATGTTAAATAGACAAAATACTAGGATAATATACTAAATTTTAGTACTAAATATTAATCAAAATTACTTTCAAAATATTAAGATAGATAATTACATGTACAATAAATTTAGTAAGTTACTAGTTTCAAGATAAGTTGTAAAAATAAGAACTATGACAACTTCTTACATCGAAAACAATGTTTTAATGTATGTAATCTAATAACTTTTGTATCTAATACATATATTTATTTTTTTGACCTTTATTTTTTATTTTTGTTTTTTTAGCACAATATATTTCTAATGGAAGTATTTATTTATAATTAGAGTTGTGTACATTTTCACAAAGTACAGTAAACAACTTATAATAGAGAAGTTTTTTTTTTATTTGAACAAAAATAGTTTAGATAATATTCACCAAAACAGGTATAATTGAACCATTTTTTTCTCAAGAGCTCTAAATTATCTTTTTAATTACTTTAATTAACTGCAGCCACACTAATATGGATGAAATATAGTAATATTTTTAAATAAGGAAAAGTGTATGTGCAAAATCCAATTAAGTTTATTTTTTAAGACCGAATATAAGAATAATAAAACATAAACACAACATTAAAAAAAAACATATTAAAACAACAATGTCAAAATATGAATGAATGACGAAAAAGTTGTTCATACAAATTGAATGTGATTTTGTTGTACAACTTTAATCAATTACCTAAAAAAACGAATAAGACTTGAAAGAACTCAGGATATCTAAAATTTAAAACATAATTTTAAGTTGTAGTAGAATCGCAATTGGGTGTTTATTTAACAAAAAATTGTTAATATGTCGACAATGAAACTCGAAAAAGTTTAAACAGAATTTCTAAACATGTTAAAAAATAATATTTTATTATTCAACTGTAAGATTAACAGAAATTTGTGGTAATGGTTCACTTTTGCATAAGCGTCACTTTTGCACGCAGGATCATTTTTGTACGGCGAAATTTTTACACGTCAAAACTTTTGCACGACGTTACATTTACATGGCAGAACTTTTGCAAAGCATCATTTTCAAACAGCGTTTTATTTACACATATATAATTATGAACTGCAATAATCTTTTTAAATCAGTCAACTTTGAACGGAACTTTACTTTTGCACGCTTCTAATTTTTTTTCTTAAGTATAAATTTATTTTTTTTGTCAGATTAAATAATAATTGCTTTGAAACGCAAATTGTTTTGAATAAATTAAATGTGGTAATTTTTAATGAAATTTTTATGTAAAGTTTTTATGATTTTTTTCTTTCAAAATTTATATTACAAACTTAAATTTGGTCAAAAACATCGTCAGTGCTTAAATAATGTTCTAAATTTAAATAAAAGTTTTTATTTAAATTTTTACATAGAACAATATAATTACGTACCACAATTCATTAATTTATATTTATAATCCTAATTTAAAAAAAGTAGTTAAATACGCATTTTATAATTTTAAATAAAAACAATTTTGAACATCTTATTAAAATAATCTGAATTTTGTTTATTTTTAAACAGAAAGATAAACTTAATTTAGTAAAACTCTTGAGTAGTAATTTTAACTTATATTCTCTTGATGTTAAAATTAGATTTATATAGTTTTTAAAAAAATATTTTAATTTTTTTTTTAGTTTTAAACAAAAGTTAAATTAAAAAGAGGATTTAGTTAGTTTATGAAGTGTAAAGTTATTTCAGATTTTACTTGATGTTTATTTTTTAGTTAATTGTTTAACTAGAATAAAAAGAGCAAAAAAATAGCAGATTTTTTATGATTTAAACTTTAACTATTTCATTACTATAATGTTGCATGATTATAATAAGCCGATGAGAGAGAAACATTTAGAAGTTTTAACTTATGTTCAAAGGTAATAAACCATATTAGTCTTCAACCGCTGTAATTTTTCAATAACAAGGATTGGTACATTTTTTTTTATATCGGTCATTTAATATATAGAACAACTTCCAAATGAATTATTTTCTTGCAAAAGTTTTAAAGAATTCGATTAAAGTTAAAAAAGTTTTTTCTGAATAATATTTGTGCTAGTAAAATTAGAAAGTATTTTTTACCAACCGTTGATTTAATTATAAGATTTAGCTTAGTTTATAGTTCAATTTTATTAGCAGCACCTTTATTCTATTAATAATCAGTCATTTTTCAATGTACTTAATGATTATTCATCTGGCCAGTCTATTGTTAATTTCTTTGGAGCGTTAGGTTTTTATTTTTGTTGTTAGTCAATGAACTTAAATATTTGATGTTGATTGTTCTACATCAAAGCGTAAATAAGATTAAGTATGTGGTTAAAATTTTGATTTTTATGTTAACCTATAAATTTTATATCAAAACATGTCGTTTTTTAGTTAATCCAAGTGGTGGCTGTTAGTTCAAAAATAACATGAAATATAATCAAAAAAAAATTTTTTGACCAAACTTTTAATGATTAAAAACTGGTGAATTAGGTTCTTTAGCTCTAAGGAAGTGGTTATAATGTTCTGATTTAAAAACTCAAAAAAGTATGATAACAAAAGATAAAGTCATTTTTTAAATTTAAAAGAGTTTTAAAGCATATTAATTTAATTGCTGTACTTTTTGTATTTGTACACATTTTAAAAATACTTTTCACGACAATTTACAACTTTATGGTATTTACTTAAATATGTTATGTTTAATTATTTTTGTATAACCTAATACATGTTCATTTTTCGGCTCTATTAAATTTATAATTTTGTATTGAATAATAATTTTTACAAGCAGCATAAATACTAACTATATTTTTAACTTTATTTTCTTACTAAATTAATACTGTGGAAAAGTAAAAATATCAGTAAAATATGTTTATGTTATATTAATAACTGACTATGTTTTATTTCAAATTTAACAGAGCTTTTAAGCTTATACTCTCTTTGAGAACTAGTTAATAGAAAAAAATTCAAAATTTAATTTATTTTTAATATAACTACAAATCAAGTTTACATATGTTCATCTTCCAAACTACTAATTCAATAAGAACTTTTTTCCATATATAATTTCCTCTACGAAATTATTAAGGCTTGAACTTCAGATAATATATGCAAATTTGTTTTTTTATTACACACCCCGTGTCGCCCCTGGTATATAGGAGAAGCTCGGTATGCGTTATTACTAAATTCATCTTAAATTACAAAGTGTTCTATACTACTTATTACCAAAAAAAAAGGTTGAATAGTAAACTTTATCTTTTTCGCTTATTTTTTAATTATTTTTGTGTACTAGATGACGCTCGATGCGGTTCAAACTTTAGTATCAAGAACTTTTAAAAAAAAAGTTTAAATGTTCATGTATTTAAAATATTTAAGGAAGCAGTTAATGGTGTGAAACAAAAATGACCTTAATAAAGATATAAACGTGAAAAATTAGTTCAAAAAACTATTTAAATTCAATCTAGCGCAACTGTTAGTGCTTTTATTGTTTGTAATTTTGAAGTTTGCGTTTTTCGAAGTTTTATATATTTTATGTAATTTAATTGTTTGTTTAAGTACATTATTTCTATATTTAAATTTTCTTGATGTGTATGCAACTTAGTGCTAATAGTAAACTTATGTATTTTTAGTTGCAGAAAAACAATTTTATACCTATAATTCTGTTACATTTGTTTAAGTTGTGCCTTTACAGACATTTAGTCCGGTTTTAAATAAAAGAGAAAAATTACCAACAAATGCACTTAATAAAACATTTAGACGATTTACTATAACAGGTTTATTTAAATACTTACATACTTAGTTATACTTAGGGAACCTCTTATATATTAGTATTATTATTGGGTTACATCTAAAGTTGTTAGTATACTAAAGCTGTAGTATCGTAAATTTAAACCAACAAACGCGTGTGTTAAAAATCAAATAATATAGCTTGTATTTTGTTAATAAGTTATGTAAGAAGGTTCAATACTTTTACTGTCTTACAAGCTGGTATCGAAAAACAAATTGAGAATTATAGATTTAATACTAAAAAGTGAAGAATAAGCTAAACATGTTTTTAAATATGATCAATCTAATAAAAAATAGTATAAACTGATATTTTTGAAGATTAAGTAACTAAAAATTCGAATATTTATTTTGTTAATAGTATACTTTTTAAATAACAAAATGCAAATAATTTTTAACCTTTGAGTCGCATAGAACTTATAACTTAAACTAATTCTTTTAACCATATCAGTAGTTCACAACCGGTTGTATGAATAAAAAACAAAAAAACAAAAACAACACCAAAAATTGTTTTCAAAGGTATTCAATCCGATGAGTTTTATGCTAAGAATCAAGAAAGTTGTTTTGAAAAATCTTCATTCTTTATTTTTTCACAAGGAGTTACGATGTTAGTTATAGTGTTTAAGATATAATTTATTTTTATAAATTAGTTTTTGATTAAAAAAGGATTTATTTTGTTTACTTCTTCTCTGTTTTAGTTCTTTAGTTCCTCAAAGAAAGTTAAAATAAACTAAAAAATAACTAAATGTACGTTTTATTATATGCATTGTAAAATTTTAATAAGATTGAACATTAAAAAACCGGTATTTTTTTATCCGGCTAAAGTCTATACCAGGGGTCGGCAGGCAGTTGGTGGTCGCGGGCCAAATTTCAAGTTTACAAAATCTTCGCGGGCCGCAGTTTTAGTTTTAGTGACATTTGAATAATCTTTTGGTTTTAATTTTAGTCACACTAGAGAAAAGTTTTACTTTTATTCACCTTATAATTTTAAATAACTTTTAGCTATACATAGAATGACTATTTAAATTAAATTAAATAAAATTAGAATAAAATTAACATTGACTAATATACTTAAGTGTTTATAAACTATGTACTTTCATAAGCACTTTCTAAGTTAAATTTAATACTTTTGTAATTTTACATACAATTTAACTCTCTATGAAAACCAAACTTGAAAGACAATTTATTAGTTACTTTTATATATTTTTTATATTATTATCCCCTTTTTTTCATATTTTTAAAAATATTAACTTCAAAAAAAGTTTTTGCTTGTTAAATAGTTTACATTCATTAAAAAATTAATTAATTAATTTAATTAAATTAACAACTGTTTGTATTATAGATAGAAAGCTAGAACAAATTATTTAACATAATTAGTTCTCGAATACTTAAATAAAATATTTCATTAGTAACTAGTCTTTTACATGGTTGTCACTTAAAAAACAAAAATATCTGAGTTGTATCAAACCAGCCGAAGTTCATTAAAAGTTTAAAAAGCTAGTAAATCGTTGTAAATCAAGCTCAAGTACCTAGTAAAAATATCATCATCATTAAAAAGTACACAAAGTGTAAAATAACAAGAAAAAACTACAATTAGTAAACTACACTACAGTCATAAAAACAATTCTGGGAATTCTAAGATTTATTTTAAGTGTTTGAAATATAAGTTTCACACACATCTGAGTTTTCAAGCTTTTAAATTAGCCTGTTTGTGTAGCAACCTAGTTAAAACAAAGTTCACAACATAAAGAAATAATGAAACCTATTAACACTTAACAAATTACATGCCAAAAAAATATAAGTCAGCTGGAATGGACAATTAACTTTCTTAATCATTTTTAACAAAAGTATAAAACTTAATTGAGTCATTAGCGAAAAAAACCTCTTTTTTATTAAGTATTACAGCAATTCTTTGTCTGCAATAAGAATTTAAAAATATTAGTTGTAAAATAAAAGACGAGCAACAAAAAAAAAAATGTTAGTTAGGAGTTATTGCGAGAAACGATAAAAAAACAAATCACCAAAGTCAGTTCCAACAAAGCACATGATTATCTTCAGTAACTACAGAATTATCAGAAAAAGTTGTTAAGGCAAGTTATAAAGTAGCAAAATTTATTATTAATAATGAAATACCGTTTATAATTAAAAACTTTTTTAAAGAATTTATGTTGGCAGTAATGAAAAACTTTTGCTTATATCTTCAATGACAACAAAAAGTCCTATTTAGAAAATGCATTAAGGTGATAAAGTCGCATAAATCAAATTAGGACTTTAATCAATATGTTATCAGGAGAGCACCGATAGAAAAACTATTTCTCATCTGAAAATTTTTATTAGAGATGTTTTTTTAACTTTGACACTTTAGTATAATTTCTTAGTTTAGTTCAAACACGAAGCACAACAATTGGTGAAATTTTACAAGTAAAAGTGCAATGCACCAAAAGTTTTTAGAAGTACAGTTCCTTCTTTTATTTTTAGTATTAAGTTTAATTAAAGTTTAAAAAGTGTCTTATAAAGTATATCAATATTTAAAAACACTGTTAAGCTACTTTAGTTTATTTTTTGATAAAGAAATGTTTATTTGCTAAATTCTTTGTGTCAAATCGAATTTCAAGTTTTTTTCCAAAATTTTTAAGCATAAATTTTCAAGTTCAAAGCTTTAACTTGATATATTATAACATATATTATAACTGAAACTAACACTTTGGGTTGAGTAAAACTTACATCATAAGTTTAATTTGCCACTCTTTTAAGCAAAAAAGCCAGCCTGAATTAACAAAAACATTCCTGGTATTTTTCTATACAAAAAACAATTCTAGCCAAAAACTTATAAAATGATTTAGTTGGCCTGAGATTTGAAGTCTTCAAATAAAGATAGTCTGAGTGTGTGTCAATGTTTATAAACTATCTCTAAGCCTAGTTTATATTAAATAGGTAGCTCTAAAAAACAGCAAATGTGTGTATTGATATGCAAAGCATAAAAGGTAACTTAGTTTGACAAAATTAATGAAATGATAATGCATACCTTACAAAAACTTCATTAGTTTATGTCATATATATTGTTTTAATTGTGTCTGTACAAATTTAGATATAACATGTAGAAAAAACAAACTTTGAAAATTATGCATAAACTAAACTTTAAATTACGACAAAAGTTAAATTTTTAAAAAGCTTATTACTTAACAATTGTTTCACGCTAGAGCGATGATCACAAGTAAAAGTAAACAAACTAATAAGTTGCAACGGACAAACATTTAATATAGTTTTAGATAATGTTTTTTGATAGATTAGTTTTAGATGGCTCCTTAATTGTGAAGCTCTTTAAAAATTTATTGTTAAAAGAACTTCAATATAAACTAAACTTAAACGAACTAAAGTATTTCATAAAAAGTGGTTTAAAATATGAGCATTTTTTTAAGTTGGTGTGCATATAAATTAGTTCAAGTGCAAAGAAAACTTCTAAAAAATTAAAATGTGTCAAAACAAAACTTAAATAAACCTTTTTTTCTTATTAGTATGTTATTTTAAATGTTTTTACACTAAAACATAACATTTACAAGTAAAAAATATATAAAAAAAACTTAGGTAAAAATATATTGGAAAGAATATCTAAGCTATAAAGAAATGACATTTTAGTTAATTACTGTGCATTGCTTTTGTACAAAATGGAAAACATTTGCATTAAGTTTATTTGATAAATAGGTATAATATAACTAACTTATTATATTCAAGCACTCTTTTTTCAGATAATTACTTGCTGTTGTAAAATAGATGTAATTATGAAACTCAGAAAAATATCCTGTTAGAATGGTAATCTGTCTTTTTCACATTTTTAAATTAAAGTAGAAACTTCTTCTAATTATTTTTAAATGTTATACAGAGACTTAAAACCAAACTAAACAAATTAAATCGAATTACCGAAAAAAAATTTACTTGAAATATATTTTTGCTCAGCGGGCCACTTTTACATGCTCGCGGGCCACAAAATTTTCTTTCGCAGGCCGCATTCCATTCAAAAAAATAACGTGCTCGCGGGCCGCAAATTTACCCTTCGCGGGCCGCAATTGGCCCGCGGGCCGCAGTTTGCCGACCCCTGGTCTATACAGACAAATAAGTTACCATGTAAGCTTTTGATAAACTATTCAAAAAGTAGAGCTAATTTATTTAAAACTTAGTTATTAATTGTAACATTTGAACAGTTGCTAAGTCAAAAATTAGTAAATAATTAGTAGACTTAGTTATAAACACTTGTTAGGTATTTCATAAAGTATACCGTTTATTTTTATTGCTTCATCTGTTTTAAATATTTGCGGATTACTTATAAAACTATCTTTAAAATATATTCAGTTTTTATTAAGTATAACATTGATTGTTATTTTCTAAGAAGTATAGTTCAAACAACTTTTCAATAAAGAATTTAAAATAAATAGCTTTTATTTAATTAACTTTAATTTTGCTATGATTTTAGACTTTTTTACTGATTTGCGTTAAAACTAAAGCTTTTGATATTACTTAATACTCCACATCAAAAACTAATGATCGTAAACTCAATCCATTAAGTTTCTTAACTTTTACTAATTTTCTTTATTTCAACAATTGTTTTAAATATTTATGACGTCTTGAAGAAAAAAATATAACTTTAATTGATTTCTATTAACAATTGTTTACTATATTATGTTTCTTAAACTATTTCTTTAGGGTATCAAATGTTTTTAAAGGTAATGTAATCATTATTTTTTTATAAAAAGACTATTTATATTTTGATCTAACTATACTTAAGTAAATATTTTTTATCATTAAAAATATTATTAAAATGCTAACCACTCTGTGCAGTTCAAATTAAGTCGTAACCAACTTGACAAAATAACTGAACTTCCTTGTTTTAAATATAATAATTGAAGGCAAGTAGTTGGAGGGTTCAGAAAAGACGTCACTACTTCATATACACTGATCAATATTTTAAAGTTGTTTTACAAATATCAATTTATTGCAATTAAAACATTCATATTTTGAAATATTAGAAACTTAATTTTATCTCAAATTTTCAGAATTCTTTTTGAATAAAATGATACAGATGTCAGACAGTATAAAACTTTGAAATAGATTTTAAACGTAAAATGTTTATAATTGTTACAGGATATCAAGCTGCACTTGATTACTGTTTAGATTTGGTTAAAAGTCTTGAGCTAAAAGTTCATTCAAGCGGTTAAGAGAAATTTCACAAGGTAAAGTTTTATACTTTTGCAAGTTTGATACTTGTTGATAAAGGAGAAAACAAAGTGTAGACAAGAAAATACTGATGTAATGTTGCACAAAGTTAAGAACGCTGCTATACAAATCAGCCACAGAAAGCAGTGATTGATTCTAGCAACAGTCTGCTGCAGTAAACGTGTTATTGAAGAATAGACATTTTTATTGTTTTCTTGTGTTTAATAAAGTGTTTTGTTATTATTACTAAATTTATAAGTATTTCTTATTTACATTATAAGTAGTTAAATCTTATTTTGTTTTTTACATTCTTAAAGTATATTCTTGCTAGATTAAATCTTATGTAAAGGTTTTGACCACATTTAAAGTGTTTTCTAAATTTGATGTTCTTTATATATATTTTTGTGTTGGGAATTGTTCTTTAATACAACATGTTCGTTCATTGTCATGCTTAGTTTTATATAGAGTAGCCTAAGTATTATTAATATCATTATTTAGAAGAGATTAAGTTTAGTATATTTAAGGTACCTACATCCATAGGTTACAATTGGCGTCCTCGTTTAAAGAATAACCAGTTATTTAGGTAACAGTTAAATATTACCAAGACATTTTATTACCTAAATAAGTAATACTTGTATTTTACTATTTATTTTGAAGGTAGCATTTATCACAATTTTATCTCTCGTTCCTATATTTTTGTCATTTTTGTTATATACTGCATTTTATTTAGTAGTAGAATTAGAGAAATTTTAAAGTTAAAGTTAAAAAGTATAGGGTATATGAATCTTAATATTTACCAAAGGTTATAATCTAAACTGATATATTTTCAACTTGTATACTTCTAAACAAAAACATAAAAAAATATGTTAATAAATTAAAAATTAAATTCATTTATACTGAGTTATTATAGAATTTTTTTTTTAATATTAATTTTAAAATTTAAAGCCGCCAAACTACGAATTTTAATATAAGTTTAAATGCTATTTGCTAAAAATTTATTGACTAATGATTTGTTTTGTAAATAGTACAAAACGTTTAGTAGCAAATATTTTAGAAGCACTTAACTTACTAATTTGAATTAGTTTTTCAGCCTGTTTAGGCCGTTAAAATTACAATTTCCAATGCGAAAACTAATTTTTTTTAAACTCATTATATATTTATTCATAATTTACAACAAAAAATTACTTTTTTTTTTTGCAAATTAAGTCACTTCATAACACCATAAACTGTTTATTTGTTGATGTTGTGATGCTCAGTTTTGTGTTATTTGCTTAATTCATTTGATATACTTTGCGTCTGAGTTTTTTAAGCTTTATAAAACAAAATCCAGTAGGTTTATACCTCCAAAAATATAAAATAAATGTTGGTTTCTCAATTATAAACTTCTATAACTGTATTTATTTTTAATTTTAAGTATTTACATCTTAAACAATTGTTATTTTTAAAACTGTTTTGAATTATTTAAGTAGCTTTTTATTTGTTTTGATAAACAGAATTTCGACAAACAAAATACAATTAACTACAATATTTTTAATAAAAAAAAGTTTGAACTTCTGACATATATTAAGTTTACTGCAGTTAGTTTAATGTTTTTAAAATATATACAATAATTCTAAAAGCAAAATATAAATAAATAATATCAATTAAGCTTAATTTCTGAGACTGAATACAAAAATAAAGCAACTAAGAATAATTTTTAAATGGCTTACAACAACAATGTCACAAAAGAAATTTTTGAGAAAAGTGTTGCCAGCACAACGTAAAGGACCTTTTATTTTACTGTATTTTTCGATTAACTCAAAATACAAAACAATTTAATATATAAAATGTGTACTTTATTTTAAAACTTTTTAAGTGAATTACTAAAGCATAAAAAAAGTATATTTGAAAATTAAGTTTTGTTTTCGTTCAACGCTAATTAATAAATAAAAGTAAGTTGCATTTTTTTAACTGTTGTAAAAATAATAGTGCCTTAAAAATTTCAAACGCTTAAAAGAAAAAAAAGAAAGAAAATCTTTTTATGTTTTGGTTATTTGGGTTCCTTAAATTAAATGCATGTTATTTTAAAGCTATAGCATGATCACGACGAATAATACATTTTAGTAATTTATAAAATTTAACTTATATTCTCAGCCGGTTTAAGCCGTTTCAAGTAAGAATGCAAAGCAGAAGCAAAATTGAAACCTTTTTTAAATCTATTCTCATTTTGCAGCTAAAAGTTTGTGTTATTTACAGAATACGTAACTACAAAATAACTTTAAAGTTAATAATACAAATATTAATTTATATTTAAAAGTAAACTCATTTTTTTTTAACCTAAAGTTAAATAAAATAATTAAATACAATTCATCATTATATAGATTACTAAAAAATAAACATTAAATATTTTTTGTCCGGATGTATAAAACAACTTTACGGTCATCGAGCTTCACATAAAAAATTAAGATAATTGCTATAACTGATTCAAATAATGTTTTTTACGCAAAATACAAATACGTTGTAAATTTATCCTTTGTTTTGTTTTAACCACGGTTTTTACTTTTGTCTTTTTTTTTATAAACTATTGTCGATTTTAGTTAAAACATAATTTATATCCTATATTTCAAAAAATAAACTGTTTTTTAGATGTTTCTTAAATTTCTTGTTAATTATAATGATAAATGTTTATATCAATCATTAGTTTATATTATAGGAGTTGTATTAGAGAGATTGTAGGTACTTTAAATAACTAAAGTTTATGAGTGAAGTTAAAAGTTAAATTTGTGTTAATTTAAACTTTTCAAAACATTATATTTTGTATAGTCCATATACATTAGAAATTAATAAATAATCGATTTTCGTTAAACTACCTTTTAATTTTATTGTTTATTTAGCGTGATTTATGTTTAACCGTACACCTGCTGACTCTTTTTATTTAAATCCATTAGTATTTTAAAAACAATTTAATTGTTCTTCTTTGATATTAACATCGCATTGATCAGCATCGATAAAACTATATTTTTTTTTGTTTTAAATTAATGAACAATGACGATAAAGAAGTAAAACTTATTCATTTGTTTCCAAAATAAATAGAAATAGTTTCGACCACAATAAACAATTTTATCTAGTTTTACAATAACAAAACTTTGCTATTTTTTTAAATAGTGCAGAATATTTTTAAGATAATCACGTTAACCTTCAGCAGCGCTTACCAAAATTCTACTATATATCAATGGCATCGGGTGTAATAACTTCTAATTATAACACAACTTTTCAAATACGATAAAAAGTTCAAGTAGCAACGTTGAGTTAATAACAATAAGAATGAAAACATTATTAAGTTAGTGGTGTAATAAATAGCTACGACTAAAACTTTCATTCATGATAACATTTAACTAAATTTTAAAGTGTTACACACTTTCGATAATGAAATACGGGAGATAACCTAATGAGCTTTGTTAAATATAAATAAAAATACTTTAAGTTAACAATTTAACAAATAAAGCTTGAACTAGTTCTGTGAAAATTAAAGAATTAATTTAGTAAAGAAATTAACACTGTAGTATGCATTGATTTTCAACAGTAGAAAGTATTAATAGCAAATTAAATAAGTACTTATAGCTGTAAATATATGTATATCAAGATTTTATTTTTAAAAGCTCAAGCATAATGTATTTGATTTAAAACAATAAAAGTTTCTAATGCTTTATAGTATAATCTTGAAATATTATGTGAAAATTGTTTTATAACAATAGATCTTAACTATTTAATGTTTTTATAGTTACCAAAGTAGCAAAAATACATAAGCTGAAAAATTGATTTTTATTTCCTGTAAATACAATATACTTGCTTTAGTGTTAGTTATAAATTTATAGACACCTAGTTTAAGATTGAAATATCAACAGGAGTTGAGTTGTCTTTTTATATTAAGTAAACAATATAAACTTTTATAAATCAATTTTATCACTACAATAAGACAAGTAAAAAAACACTACTAACAACTTTTTAAACTAAGTAATAAAATATACTGCATAGTTAATAACAAATACCTGCACTTTTTTCATAAGCTGAGTAATTTAGAAGTAAACTCCTTTAAACTTTCAAAATGATATTATGTACAGAAATACGTGCGTGGATACCTCTCTAACATAACCATAACTAATGTAATTTAAGTCGTAAAATTTCCTAAATAGCTGAATATAAAACTATTACACCAGAACAAAACTTTTATATGCAAATTGAAACTTATTCAGCATTTAAAAAATAAATTTACATTTTGGCCTTTTATCAAATTTTCTTATGCAGAGCGTAAATTTTGACATGGTCTATAATTTTGCAGCTTTAGTGTAGGTTTCCCTTAGTCTGGGTTTAGAAAGCATGCAAGTTTGGCCAACAAATCGGAGAAACGACCATAAAATGCTTGCACAGAACCCTACGTTAAATATTTTGAAATGTTTTTTTTTTTTCACGAAACCGCAACAGTTTGTACTGAAATTTTTATGCAAATTTTAAAGGATTATCATTTCTGTATCTTAAAGATACTAATAATTTAATGCTATTTGAACATACTTTAGGCTTCAATTTCATTTTGTAAACTAAATTCTAATATCGGCATTATTTAAAAAAACTCTACTTCTATTATAAATTTTGAAGAACTTTAAAGATTTAAAATAAAAAATAAATATGTTTAAATTCAAAATAAAGTTTTAAACTAAAGCATTTAAATAATAAATTTACTACAGGACCAACAATAAAAACAGCCTACGACTAGTTCTGTTGTTAAAACACCTTAGGCAGGAGCGGGAATAAGTACAAAGTACTGGAGCGACCGTTTAAGAGTAAAGTTAAAAAATTGATGATGATAAAAATATTTAGCTCTTTTTAATTTTTTTTTTAAGATTTTACTAACAAATATATATCTTAATGTATAGTCATATCAATTTTATACTTAAAAAAAGCTCTTAGTGAGTATGTTGTTAAGGTTTTAATTAAACTGATTCTATGTACGTCTTATCCCAGTTAAAAGTATGAATTAAAATAAAATATTAAATTAATCAGTTAATGTAGTAACACTTATAAAATACTGCGTACAACATACTTTAAATTAGATCTTAAAAGCACATCATTGATTACTTTTACAAAAGTTAACAAATTTGAAAGCTAATTTCAAGCCCCGAAATGTACAATAATGACGTTTATACGACAAAAACTTTTTTTATGAAAAATACAAATAATTGATTTTTTTCTAACTTAAATAGAAAATTTGTTTATTTTTGTTAGACCAGTGGTTATGTTATTTTATAGTTTATAGAACGACAAAAAAAAAACACTCAAAATATAAAGTTCTAGGACCTTGTGCACGAAAAACACCTTTAGTTAATTATTCGCA
Source organism: Thalia democratica (assembly GCF_965202585.1). Taxonomy (NCBI): domain Eukaryota; kingdom Metazoa; phylum Chordata; class Thaliacea; order Salpida; family Salpidae; genus Thalia; species Thalia democratica. Next base: position 83,011,973 of record NC_139166.1, read on the forward strand.
CACCACGGATACCTTTTAACGTCTTGTCCAGGACATTAAAACCAGTATTTATTATAGAGTTTACAGATAAGTAAGGTTGCAATTCTACTAAACTATTATTAGATTTATTTATCTATACTACATATCTTATCTACTTCAGTTTTTAAAACTTAAAAAAATTTTTTTTTCGTATACTGTTTATCGCAGTTAAAATTAAAATAGGGAATAAGAAAAGTAGTAAAGCAAAATATACAAAACACGTATACAAGTGTTTACCTGTTTGACAATTTTAAAATAATGATGCTATAACCTCATTTATAATATTTTGAATTAATAAAATTAATTCTGGTCTTCTAGTTTGAAAATATTTTTGATTTCAAAAATACAAGCATCTAATATTTTAAAAAACATAAAATAAGTATATATTATATTAACGCAGTTTTGTGTATTATTTTAAGCAAGTTTATAAAAACTCCCAACGCTAAGTTTTAGAACACTATAGTCACTTCTTATTTATCAATTGTTAATAAATTCGCCTAATAAAAATTTCAATACAACAAACATTAAGCTTATAAATATACCAATTAATTTAACAATAGCGAAAAAAAATCTAAATAAATTAATTAAACTTGTTTACATCTAATTATATAAATCTTAAGTATTTGTATTACTGGTTTGAGCAAATTATAACATCTTCATTAACTCTTAAACATTAAATTAAAATTTAGTTAAATAAACTAGTTTAAATATGTACAAAAATTAAATAAGACAAACATTATAACAAACACCGTATTGACGTCTTTTTTGAACCAGAAAAATGGTTGCTTTCCTGTTAATTATAAGTTGTATGCAATGTTGTTTAGATTAATTACTTATCAGTTTTTGCATCTGAAGTTTATTGTTTTAATTTCAATATTTAAGTATAATCTTTTTAATTTTTCTAAATCTAATTACTATAAAGAACAAAACATTTTGTCTGTATTCTTTAATTTGTTTATTTTTATCAGAATGTATAGATATGATGCATTTATAGTAACTTAACTATCACAAAAAGTATTCATTTTAAATTAGTTACATACTCTGCCTAAACATAATTACATTTGTAAAACTATACAAAAATATACTAATTAAGTCTTATCAATTTATCATGAAAATAACTAAAAAACATATATTATTACAAAATCAGTTAGTTATCCAATTTTACGCCAAACAGATTTTCTGACTTTTATGCCGCAACATAAGTTTACTAAGATAATTAAAAATAAGCAGAATAATATTAAATAACTTAAAACGAAACAGACATTTATCCTATGTAAATTTATGAAAGCATATTTTTATTATAAATTATTTGTAAATTTACAACTAGTTTCATCGTGACATAGTATGAATACAAAACACAAACAATTACATAAAATTTTGCCATATTATAAAAACCCTATTTGATGTGTAAAATCTAATGTATTTAACATATACGTTGTTTATATTTTAAAACCCTAAAAATTTCGGGTAAACAAACCAAAACCTTAAGAATTTTAACTTGTTCAAACATTACCAAACCGACTAAGTAAAGTTAATCTTCAAAAAAAACTCACGTCTAATTGAATTAAAATTAAACCTAAACAAAAGTTCAAAAAACTTAAAAAAACAACTAATGATCATAATCTTGTAAAGGTAGTTTATAAGTTATGTACTAATAAACAATAAAATATACATTTTGAATCATAAAAAAAAAAGAGAATTTATAAATCCTTACAGAAATAAAAACACACTTTTAATAAAACATAAACTATACAACTTGAAACAAGTAGTTGTCAAATTTGCACGAGGGAACAAAATTGTACGAGTACACAAAATTGCACGAAAACACTTTACTTTCTTTTTGTTTTTATTTTTACTGTGTTGACAAAAGAAAATTAGTGAAACTAGATATTTTTTACATTAACAAATAAATGAATACAAATTGGAAAGAAAAATACTAATAAACATCTTCTAAGAAATTATTTTACATTTTTAAAAACATCTGCATATTTTACTATCGAAATTACAGTTTAACTAAACAACTAAAAATGTGGTCATTAAAACAATGAATTTTAGTATAAATTTAAGATGCTTTAGGTTAAATAGTATTTATTAATAAGAGTATTCTGAATGTTCTTTAATCACTATTATATATGATATTTCAAAAACCAGGTAACGTATTGTCTCTCTTCTTCAATGGAGCGTCCTGAATTATAAAGACTACGATTGGTTGATATGAAAACAAAACAAATAGTTATATAAATTATGTTTTATTATTTGAGTTTAAAGATTTAGTGTTTGAACACTTTTGCGTAATAAAAGCAAAGTTTAGAATCTTTAATTTTCCAAAAATTTATATTTTCTAATAAACCTTTTTATTTTTGTTTACGAACTAATTTGCCCAATAAAGCAAAACATTAAAATTAAATTCTACTATAAGTAGTCAGAATAAAGAACAATGATTAGTATTTATAATGTAATGAACGACTAAGTTACATACCGCTATTGATAAGTGCATCAATTGTTTCATATTGCTGCTGATCCTCCGAGTAAATTGACCTTTGAGAACTTTGAACATTAAAATTACCTATAAAAAACAGATTTCAAACGATGTAAGTAAAGTAAAAATACGTTACTAAGCTTAGCTATTAACTTCATGTTAAACTTTAAAAATTAATGATCATAAAACTAAAGATAGACAACTAAAAAAAACCTTTCACTTGTTAAAACAAATTAATAGTTTTTACACTAACTTGATGATTCTTTAATAACCGTCACAGGTTTCAAATCATGCAGTTCAAAAGTAAACGTTTGCGGTTCACTGAAATTGAAAACTTCTTCCTCATTACTATAAAGACCAAAACTGTCATGTTCACAGTGAGAATATTGTTGTGAATTTTCGTGATATTGTTCCATTTTTTCCTCCTCTCCTTCAACTTTTTTACTACTATTTTTTGTAAAAGAAAAAAAAACGTTTACTTAACGATAGAAACTATAAATGAAATAGAACTTAGTGTGTATTATAAAATAAGTATGAAGTTTATAAACCTTAAAAGAAAGCTTTTATTTGTTACTAACCACTGCTAAACCTAAATATAGAATAAGCGTTAGGCTGATGCAAAACTGTTCATGTGTATAAAATAATTTAAATGTTTAATTTAACACAAATAAAAACTTAATTTATTTGTTATGCTTCTTTAAAACTAACCGTCACATTTTTGTTTAAAAAATAAAGGTTCTTCAAGTCTAGGTGTTGATTCTATCAATGATCTTTCTCTTTTTATAATCTTCTTTAAATTTCGCCTTTGAATTTCGTCCAGCTCAATTTTTGTTCTAAGTTTCTTCTTACTGTTCTCAATGACCTAATTAATAATGATTGTGATTAAATATAGACTGTTTTACAGCAAATCAGTAAAACAAACGAAAATTGAAAACTATTAAATTTATAGAAATAAAGCTAGATAAAACAAAGTCAAGGAAAAAAAATAATGCCGAAAGTTATCTTTAATTTAAATTATTGTCGTTTAAAATATACATTTAATTTTAACCTTAAAGCATCAAATTTTTAATTAATATTACTCTTCTTTGAAAATATTTTAACGTTAATGTCATTGTCTTTACGACATACTAGTACTTTAGAAAAAAAATTAAATGATATTACAGCTTTAATTTTTCAATATGTGGTAATTTTTAATTGTTTGTTGTTAAATATGTGCTATTAACCTGATCTGGATTAACGTCGGTTTTTACCGCTTCAATCTTAACGAGAGCTTTCAATCTTTTTATCGCTACTTCTGCAGGACTGCTGTCATGGTTATGATCATTTGTTCTTTTAATTACCTGTTAGAAATGTTTCAGGTTTATATAGCTGGCTATAGTTGTTTTAAATAAAAAAATATTTATGTTCTGAATATAAAAATTAACAGTTTTATTTTCTTTCGTGGCAAATAACAATACTCAGAACTGTTCAATATGTAAAAAAGAATGTTTAACTTTTCATAGTTTATGGTAAAAAAAAAAGTTTTAGTTTAAGTATCGGACACTTGATCTAAATCTAAGTACACAAGTTTGAACCATAAACTAAGAGATTAAAAAACAAAAAAAAGCAATTATTGTTGAATACTTTTTGTACTTAAGTTTAATATAAATGTTTATAAATTTAAAAAACCATAAAGCTTAGGTAAAATTATTAACTTCATTTAAATACTATAAATAAATAAAAAATGCGTACTATAATTTTAATATTTTGTACGTAGTGTATAATACATTCGTTATAAAATTCTAAATTTGTAGAATCTTGATCAGTATTAAACATTTTTAAACTAATTATGAATTAAGTCATACTTTTTCTACGTGAAAAAATATTTTTTTTTACGTATCAATGAAATAGATCCTAACGTTTTTTGAGATACAACTAGAATACAAGTTTGATCGTTTAAATTAACAAATTTAATTTTAAATAAATTTGTCTAATTAATCTTAAAACTGCAGATGTATGTTTATTTTCGCTAAAATATTCGTAATAGTATGTTTAATAGTTATAAAGCATCATAAGTCAAAAAAAAATTTTAGTTTCATTTTTACTATTCAACCCTTTAAAATGTATAACTTTAGATAATTTTTTGGTATTAGACAATTGTTTTTAAATTAGTGGTGTAAAAAAATTAAACGTTTTTAAAAACACTTTTAATTTGAAATAAAAAAAAATATTGTAAGGTAAAACTACTAAAAGTAAAGCAAATAGTGATAACTCTTGTTAATATTCACTAAATCATAAATATTACAATTGTGTGCAGTGAAATAAGAATTATAACTTCTTTATAGTTCAATTTTCGTTTAAAAACTTAATTATATAAAATTTGTTTGAAAACCCTCTCATATATAAGTTTGAACTATCTAAACTGGCTGAGCAAAAAAATACAAATAAAAACATTTTTTAAAGCTTTGTTTTAAAAGTAGAAAAAAGTTCATATTCATATATTAAAATTAAGCTGTTATTTTAACTATTTCTCATAAGCCTTAATCCTTAAACTTTTAGTTAATAAAAATAATAACTAAAATAATGTTTCATTATTTACTTTTATATAAGATCTTTTTGTTTAAAAATTCTGTATTTATTAAAATCATTGCTTAAGTTAGTTTTGCAAAAAATAAAATAATGTTCACCAGTAAGTAGTTTTGGATATTATTGTTAATTAGTAAATCCAAAAAATAAATCTCAATTTTTATTTTTTTCTTTAGTGAAAAATTTAATTTGAGTTTAAAAATTTAGCTTACAAAATAAAGCTTGGTTTTGTTTACCGTATTATAACCATACTGAAGTTTATATATTGTTCAGTATTTTTAGTTTGACTAATATTAATAGAGTTTAACTACAATTAATATACTCATTTAGCTCGTTAACTCGTACGTTTAAGCGTTATCATATTTATAAATTATTTCATCACTTTCCTACTATTTAACTTTATCTTCACTTTCTAACGCAGAATAATTGATATAATTTGTCAGATTTAAATCACTTCAAATTTTTAAATATTCCCGACACGATATTGCGACGATACAAACAAACCTTTTGTTTTTCAATTTCTATCACAAAACTTATATCCAAGTATTTTGTGTTTATTAATAAAACTATGTAATACGTTCTGTAGTATAGCAAATCAAACTACCACCAATAAATAAAAAAATATGTTTGTATATCCTGGAATTATTAGCATCTTAATAAGGAAATTTGAAACTGGTTTAAATTTCAGAATTAAATAAAAATTAGACTTTAAACTATTTCTTTTTAAAATTTAAAAGTTTAAAAAACTAATAAACCAAAAAAAAATGTTAGCTAAGCATGATGATTATAAATGCTTTAAAAAGTATATTTATTTATAAAATAAAAAATTTCCACGTTAACTTAATAATTTATTACTAGAATTTCAATTGCACTGTAAAGATAATAAAATAATATATAATGATTAAAAGTTTTTCAATGAATATATTTAGACTTGAATTTAACACATGTGGTACAAAATTTTTGTCCGTAAACTTAATAAAAAACTTAAAAACTTAAAATAAAAGTGTTTAATTTAAATTATTAAACTTTAATTAAAAACTATTTCAAACATTTCATAAATTATTTTTTTTTAAAGGATATAAAAGTTCTTTAAACTAACATAGAAGCCGCTTATCATCCAAGCAAAACATACAACAAACTACTAAACACTTGCTATCTGACAAAGCTAACAGTTACAACCCAACTTTCAACAATTATCCAGCGATAACAAGCCATGGTTAACTATTCAGCAATTTCAATATTTCAATCCACAAGGTAATGTAGGCCATAACTATAGTCATTACAGTATAGAAAATCACTAATAGTATCGTGGTTATGGTCAACTGCAGTTCAGAAACCATCCACTTCGATTAATTAACAAAATATTGATACGTTTGTTTTTTTAAGTATCGAAACATACCTACTATCTCTCTAATATAACTTCTATAAAAAAATTTTTGACTGTTTTGAAAAATTTTCATTATCTATGACAAGACATTTAGAAACCTCTTTAAAACAGGTTTTATAAAATTCAAAGATATAGTTATGGATTATTCTATGGTTAAAGTTATGTTTCAACTAGAATCGAAAAGGAAACACAAAATAGTAAAAACTGTGGTTGGTACAAAATTAAAAAAATAATTTTACAACATATTTGTACTTAGCATAAAAGTACATTATTTCAATCAGTTTTAGAAATTATTTTAATTTTTACGTGAGGCCCGATGACCAAAAGGTCGTTTTATACATCTGAACCATAAACTTTAGAATTAATTTTTAGTAATCTGTATAAAAATGAATTAAAATATAGTTTATTTATTTCACTTTAGGTTTAAAGGTAATGAGTTTAGTTCTAAATGTAATTGAATATTTGTAATATTAGTTACACAGTTATTTTGTCGTTACATATTTCGTAATAAACACAAACTTTTAGCTACAGTATATGAATAAATTTAGATAATGTTTATACTTTGCTTCTTTTCATCAGTTCTACTTTAAACCGCCTAAACCGGCTGAAAATATAACTTAAACTTTAGAAATAAGTAAAAAACTATTTTTTTTAAATAAATAAAAATTGTCGTTTGTGAAAATATAGTTTTAAACTAATTTACACTTAATTTAAAAAAATCAAATAACCAAAATACAAATAGTTTTTCTTAGTTTTTTTTGATGCATTAAAAATTTTAAATGTTTATTTTCTAAAAACTAACAAAAAACTGCAATTGTTCTACCAATTATTAATTGCTGTTGTATGAAAACAAAACTTAATTTTCAAATACTTTTGTTTATGGTATTGTTGTTCAGTTAAAAAATGTTGTTATAAATTTTTTATAAGTTGATTGAATTTACTGATTTTGTTATTACACACAAGTATTTTTTTAGTTAAATATTATAAGTTATTTTTATTTTTTAATAACAGTAATCAAACTTTAAGATTAATGCAAATCAATTTATTGTATACGTACTATTTTGATATGTTTAACCGATGTGTTAGCGTTTTAAAGTTTACAAATAAAATTTATTTTAAACGTTACATAAGTTCTTTAAACTAATTTCGTTTATTTCGCGAACGTTGAAGCAAATTTTTGTAATTTTGCTTTTTGCTGTTTATATCACTAGGAAACATGTCGCAAAAATACTTTAATGAGAAAAATAATAACAGTTTTAGTTTTACTCGCATAATTTTATCTTGAAACTAATAAAATTTCTGTTTATTAATTTACAGTTATTTTCTTTTATTTTATATTTTGAGTAGTTCACTTATTTAGTAAACTATCCTTACTTGGTTTTCTTTTAATTTAAGCATATTTAATGAAAGTGCTGTAGTACTAATACTTCGGATTAATATTTACTTTTGTGGTAATTACTTTTGTTTTTGTAATTTTGCCAATAGTTAGTAGTTTTAAACTTTAATGAGATCAATTGTGAATACTTCACAATACTATTTTTATTCTAAAATCATTTTTCACTAACTATTTTTTAAAACTAGTATATTTTTTTTACATGCAACACAAATATAATTCATAAACCTGATGTTTAAAACTTAGATGTTTTATTTTTTTCTATATGAAGATTGTTACAATTACTAGAGTTAAAAAACGGTGTTCTTAGGATTTATTGTATCTATAAAAATTTATAAACCAAACGAAGTTATAGAGGATATTTGACGACGTTTTATAATTGCATAGCTGTCTTAGTTTTCTGAGCGTACAAAATTGCACGAGAACACAAAATTGTACGAGTTTACTAAATTGTATAAAGATACTTTTGCACCAAGAAACTTTTAACACAATCAGACAATTTTGCACGGGTTACCTTTTTTTCAACTTATTTAAATTTTTTTCATTATCTTTTTTTTTTAATTTAGTTATTTTTTACTATTGCTGTTACCCTAACCCTTACCCGCGGTCGGTAGCATTTTATGTTTTTCAATAAACTAATTTATTTATTTTTCATTTGTTTTTACTATCACTCTTACCCCAAACCCTTAGCCTCGATCAGTAACTTTTTTTTTTTTTTTTATTTTTTACTGTCGTGGAAAATTGGAACTTATGCAAAATTGATCCTTGGTGCAAATTCGTCTTCATTAAATTTATTTCCCTTGTGCATTTTTGTTCTCTCGTGCAATTTTCATAAGGAACAAACGTAATTACCACAACTACAAAATTAACATTTACCCAAAATGTTCTTTATTTCTATAGTTAATGGAAATGCGACATTTCAGGGTTTATTTGTTTAAGTGTCATAAATAACCTATTGTTAAAGCATTATTAAGTCTCAAAATTGACAGCTTTTTATTTATGAAAAGCCCTAAAGTACCTTGTAAAGTTGCATGAGCTGAAAATATCACTAAATTTTAATTAACTAACTAAGGTTAGCAATTTTTATTGTACACGAGTTAAAAAATAATTTACTTAATACTTTTTACATCTATTTCTAATACAACTAATGAAATAAAGTTATATAAAAGAAAACATTTATCATTAAAAAATTAACAATAAAATATGTTTAAAAAACTTTGTTTATAATTAAAATATCTTTGTTTTGTTTTTTAATATCTTATTTTAAAAAGTCTAAAAATAATTAGTGAAACTACTTGTTCAATTTTGAAAACTTAAAGTCTAGCAGAAATATCAATATAACCCAACCATTAAAATATATTCAATTTACATAAAATTAATTGAAATAAAAAATTATTTAAAACAAGTTTAGCAACTATAAATTGTTAGTGCAGAAATAAATTTAAGTATAAATATTTTTGACTACTTTAAGTTTCGTTGCTAAAATACACCGACTTTTAATTTTTTGAATGATAATTTTTTTTTTACACAAAATGTTTTTTTAAACAACAAAAGTATTGTAATAATTATTTGCTTTATTAGATTTAAGAGACTTCATTTGTGAAATAAAATTTTTCAAGTTTTGCGATATTCCTATAATACATGTACAAATTGACGAGTTTATTTTTTCACTTTATTTAATAAAACACTAAAACTTGACTTAATATTATTACGCGTTTATACTTAACACGAAAATTATCTAGCTTTTTATTAACTGAATTCTGCAAACTATGCTTTATATGCTTTGTATTTATAGAATTTATCAACTTAATTTAGTGATACAATGGTATACACACTGTTAAGTTTTAGCTAAGAAATAAAATTGTAAAAACTTTATATAAATATTAAACTTATGTGAAATTAAGAACAAGTTTGTTGAAAATTCTTAATTTCCAATATTACACGGTTTGTAGAGTATAAAATAGGTTCTTTTGTTATTTTATGTACAATAAATCTGCTAAATATTTTATTTGTTACTCAGACTACTTTTATAATCACAATAAATTCAATTTTTAAATATTGCAAAGTACACTATTGAGTTTGTGTAAAGTTTAAAAAATTTAGTTAAACTTTAATTTTTAAGTTTAGTTAAATTTATTAAAATCATCACTTTTTCGCAGTGTAAACTGTTGGAGTACATACTTACATATTATTTATTAAACTTGTTCATTTAAAAATTAAATTACATTTTTAAATATATAAAACATCTAAAACTTGGATAAGTAGGTTCTATGAGGCTTCATTTACTTTTAATGTGCATTTTCTATTGATTTTTTTTTTCTAAGTTACAAGTTCTGTAATTTTTTCTAAGTAAATTTTCATCCATCTTATATTAAATTCGGGCTTCGTCATAATAGGTAAATAAAATTACATGTACTATGCGATACTATTATAAAGTATTTTAACAAATTTTAAAGTATAAAGCTTAAGTACTAGAAATTGAACGCATTAAGTTAATTTAAGAATTACTCATTCCACCAGAAATTCCCTTAACTAAATTGTTAAAGATCTCACTCCTGATCCAGAATAATGCAATATAATCTGTAAATACAAATGCCACTGTTATAGTGAGTATAATGGGAGAACTTCGTAACGATTCCACATAAGAAGGGACCAACACGTGACCAACACCTTTAGAAACCGGATGATCTATGGGACTAATAAGCTAATAAAAAGCCAATCGGCAATAGAGGTGAACATTCGTAAAATAATTTAGAATGCGCAAAAAATTATAACGATAATATGTTTTAAATTGTTTGTAAAGGACGTAACATGTATCATTTAAGTGTTTTAGAATCTATATTTATAGAAATTAATTAGCCAAGTTTATGCAAACAAAACTTTGTTTATAACTCTAATTTGTTTAAATTGTTGTAAATTCGCTACTAAGTTTTGTTTTTGTTGTTTAATTTTATTAAAAAGAAAGTTTAAATAAGTCAGTTTCATCTTGTTAAAATTGCTATTAATGCTTTAAATTTCTAGTACTTAAGCTTTATACTTTAAGTTGTGTTAAACAACTTAATAATAGTATCGCATAGTACATGTAATTTTATTTACCTATTATGACGCATAATCTTACAATTTTATAAATTTTATTATTTTACAAAAATCTCTTAGTTATCTACAAGAACTATTGAAAAGGGTAGATTAAAAAATTTTTAGTTCGGAAAAAATAAAAAAGACTGCAAAATGAATTATTGTCTCAAATTTTTATATAAAGTTAGTACCGAAAACAAGTTATTTAGTAATTTTTTTTTAGTTTATTTTATTTTAAGTCATATTTTACTCGTGTACTCTTTACTTAGTGTTTAGTTAAATTTAATATAACTAAATTAAACATTTAATATTTTAAATTTAGGCATAATTTTGGGAAAAGTATAATTTTTTATATTTAAGGTTTAACAACTTTCGTTTATAAATGATATTATAAATTACTTTACTATTAGTCTTAACAACTACTCCATGGTTTAAATATACTAATTTTAATAAAAACTTATTTATTATCAGTAGTTTGTTATAGTTAACTTGATCGATTATGATAGTAAATAGCTGATGTTTCGTGAATATTTTCTCAAACATTCTATAAATATTTTTCTATTTATTTCAGCTTGTTTCTAACAGTTTTATAAGCACGACATCAATGAAGTTTGAGACCGTGAAATGCGGTGCATTAATTTAGAACATAAGCAACGGTTTGTAAAGCTATTGTTTTTTTTTTTTCGGGAGAGCATTTTTGTATTAATACGCAACGCTACGCTCGATCTAGGCTTTTAGTTTTGGCTGCGTAGCAACTGACTTTAAGTTATTGCGGCTTTTCGCTGCACTTAGTTGTGAATTGATTTAAATCTTGTTTATCGAGTTTAATTCGCTTTTAGAGCACTTTATGAGTTTAGTTTAAATGAACACTTATTTTTCAGCTACTTTGATTTATGTATATTAATCTTTTTAAAGAATTAATAACTCTATTGATTGGCTTAATGTTGTCTAGTATTTTTATCACCTTTTTTTTGGCAATTTCCTTGTAAATATATTCATTATCACTGACTCGAATTAAATTTAACATTAGTATAAGTAACTTATTTTTTAAACTTTTAGTGAACAGTAAGTAAGTCAACTTAGTTTATTTTTTAACTATATTTCAAGCGTTATTTTGGAGACATCTTTTATACAAGTTAAAGCGATATTTGCGTTATAAACGAGGCCCTTTACATTGTATTAGTAGAACACCCCATTAGCGATAAGTTATTCAAAATTGTAATTTTTTTTATCATTATTCCAAATTTGTATACAAGTAATTGTCTATTAATAAATTGCAATTTAGTCCTATTGTATAATTATTGTGTGTACTATTTTTTACCTTTACTTTATATGCTGAACATTTAAACTTTTAACGAAATTTTATTTGAAAAGTCACTAAACTGCTTTTATACTTTTAATTAGCGTTTTATAGTAAAAATGTTAGCTAAAGTTTAGTTTTATATTTAAAAAAATATAAATTAACTAAACTATTTACAAAAAGTAAAAAGCGTTGTTGAAACTTATCATACTTAATTTATTTTATTGGTTAGTTCAATGTAGTAATATAACTAGTATAAAGTATATAATTATAATTTTTACCTGTTTAGAAATTTTTAAGTAAACAAAGTTTAGCTACAAACTTTTCAGTTCAAAGAGGTTGCTTAAAGTTTTATTAAAATAACTTATCTTAAGTTTTAAAATTCTTGAATCATGCTTAATTACTTTTTACTGGAAAAAACAATAAGCACCAATTAGACTTTTTTTTTTCCGAAATTATGTTTTAATTAATAGTTATGAGATTTTATAGTTTTTGATGCCCAAGTGTTCGAGTATCAAAATTAAATGACAACATGTTATAACTAAGATATGTGCAAAAAGTGACAATTTTGCACGAAGACAATTTTGAACCGGTTAAAATGTGTTTAAGTTTATTTTATTCTTTTATAGATATGTTATACTTGTTAAATTTTTACTATCATAGTAACCATTAATCCTTACTTTCGATCGGTAACTATATTTTCTTTTTAGTCATTATGTTTATTAAATATTTTTTATTTTATTTAATTACTTTTTTTCTTTATTTATAATATTTCTTAGTTTTTTACTTCTCTTTTTTTTACTGTGACACCTAACACTTACCCTAAATCGGTAACTTGTTTGTTTCCTTTAGTTTTATTAAATGGATCTTTTTTTTTTTTTTTTGCAAATTATTTACTTTTTTACTTTCTGCAAAAGTTAATCTCCGTGTAAAAGTTTCTTCATGTATATTTGACGCTTTCCCTATGTCTATAGTTACAGTAAAACATTTTAGATTTAAAACTTCTGAAAATAGACTCCGATGCTTATGTTAAAAAAAAAAACTTTTTAGTTGCATTGTCCGAGTATTCGGGTTAAAAAACTATCGAAACAAGGAAATAGTTACAATTTCATAGTTATTTGCAAACTGAATTTTTTTATTAAGATATGAATGATTGTGATTTTATATAACGTCATCAAGAGTTACATGTTCAAACAGCATTTTAAATAAATAAATTTTAGCTGTAATACTATGTTATTAGCTTGAAATAGGGTGTTTAAAGTTTTGTTGGACTTACACAATTGAAAAGAACTTTATTTAATTTTTAATAAAATTTTTTCCATTTGAAGAGTTCTAAACTTAATTTTAGTTATAAATATTTTAAACAGTATTTAATTAACTCAGTTAAAACTATTAGAAAGATTTGATACTAAGTGGTTCTATATGAGAAATGGACTGAAAAGTTTTAAGTTTGTTTTACAATAAATAAGGTTATTTTACAAAATAAAATGTATATATTCCTAAATAACTAAAATCTTTAACTGTTGGTATTTTAGCGTAAGAATTAATAGGTCAATTGGGTCAAACGATTTATTTTTCTTAATATTTCGAATTTTGCAATTGTTAGGATTTATTCGAGTTTTCTTGTTTTTAGCCATTTTTAGATATTATCTAAAGCAGATTGTAAAGAGATATTTGACTTAGTAGAATTTTTTGTATTTTCACATTAAATTCATATCACTTTTAAAGTCAATGTTTGAATTAATGTTGTTAATGTAATAAAAAAGAAGGATACAATTACACCACTGTACATCCACTGTACGGTATTTAACTAAAGAAGATGTTGATAAATTGCAATGACATTAAAAAACCTTATTTTTGCATTTAAAAAGTTTTTAAACATTTAAACATTTTATGTTATTAAAAATTTTTGTATAGTTTTTCCTTTTTCGTCAATAAATAGTTATTGTTCAGAAAATTCAAATAAGTATCTAAAAAATAAAGTTTCTAGCTAAACTATGCTGTAATATTATTATCTAATTAAGAGAAGTTCTTAATGGGCAATAGGGAATAGTATAGCAGATTTATACAGCAAATGAAACAAAACTTATCTTTTATTTATAAACCTAAAAAACACAAAGATACATAAACTACATCACACTATACTAAAACTAGAGTTAAACAAACTGTTAAAATTACTAAAGAGAATCCTAGAACTAAGTCAAGAAAGCATCTTAAATTTTGTAATGCATCATACTTAAGTACATCACCTTCACTAATTACTGCCGAAAACACATAACTTTAAAAATGTTTTTTATTTTATATCTAAATCAAAAAAAAAAGCTTTTTTTTTCTTACGTATTCATTGGAAAGAGATTAACTCCATTGTATAAACAATGTTGTTTTGAGAAATTGAGAAAATAGTTTTGAGAAAGCTTTTTTATGATTTTATTTTTACAAAAACTTACAAACTTTGAAAATTTTGTCTATTTTCTATCAAAAGCAAAAACTAAAGGTTTTTATATTACGGATTCATCGGAAATAAATTAACTCCTTCGAGTAAACAATTTATTTTATGTTTTTTACATGGATGTTTGTGAAACAAATTAAATAAATGAATACATACAAAATAAGTAAACTAAATGCGAGCTTTAGAATTATACGATCTGTTATATATGTATACTATTATAAATAAAAACATAAATTAACAAAACGAGTACATAGATATATAATTGAATAAATTAAATACTGTTTAAAAACTTAAGGTGAAAAAAGTTAAAAGAACTCACATTTTGAAGAGAGCGTTAAAAACAAGATTAGTTTTTCTAACTTTTATTGTTGAATTAAAAACACAATTTAATTGTAAAATATCACAGTAATCAATTAAAATGAATTAAAAAAATATAAATTAGTTTAACTAAAAAACTAAGCACAATAGTATTAGTGTAATGTGTTAGTATAATCAATTACTGTTATAATACATTTGTCAGATTAAGCACCTTAACATAAATAAAAATAATCAAAAAACTCTTTAAAACTTGGATTAACTACCCCCGCGGGTCCGACCACCAAAGAGCTCAATCCACAAAAAAAAACTCCAAACAATGATTCGTGTGGACCCTGAAAAGACTTACTACAACTTGGAACACAAGAAAAAGGCACAAAATTTTTGAGCAATCGAAACGCTTTTGATAACTTAACATCTCATGTGCCTACAAACCGTAATAAGTAATCAATTCTAGTAATGTTTTTAATTTTTACACTAAATAACAATAAAGTTTATTGTTCAAAATTTACATAAAATTATTTAGACAAAATATTAATTAATAATACTTTTAGTTATAAAATAAATCTTCATAAAATCTTACATATACTCTCAACTTCTATTTAGATTACGTAACATTTCTGGACAACCCAATTTATGTCTTACTTAAATTTATTTTATATGCACTACATAATAATTCTATAGTGACATATATTAAAATACCACGAAGTTTTCTTACATAATGTAAAAGAATAAACATTCGATTGCAAAACTTACTCTTTTATCATTTATAGTTATTTTTAACGACCTAAAACGGCTGAAAAACTAGATCAACTAAATAACGTAATTAGAAGTTAAATGTTTAATAACAGGCACATAACTTATATAATTAAAGAAAGTGATAAGAAAAAAATTTTTGACATATATATATAAAACAACATTCCAAACAAACTATACAAATTTTGATATATATACTTATTATAAAATAAATAATTTAAAAATATCATTTTAGGTTTAACTACATATTAGGCAAAATGTTGTTTAACTATAAATAAAATTAGTTGAACAAAATCAATATTTAAACATCTAAATATTTTTTAAATTAAAATGTAATCAAGTTGTGATCTAAAACTAAAAATAATCTAAAAATACTAATTTAAAGTTTTTACGCTGCATTTTTTAGTAAGGTGTAAACTGTTAACCAAAAAAGGCTTGAATAGATTTAATAATTTCTGTTTAAAATTTCTGTAGGGTCAATCAAAAAAACAATTAAAGATTAAGGAAATGACATATGAAAAAAAAAACAAAAATAAAAGATTAAAATTTAACTTAATGCTAGACCTATTATAAAATCGTAAGTAATTTTACACACAAGCCAAAAAAATCGATGGTAGCGTTGTTGTTTTTATTTTAAATACTTTTTTTTAACTAGTATTTTTGATTCAGTAACAACTTCAAAGTGTAAAATCGTTTACCTTTCTGTCATAAACTAAAGCTTAATGACTACTAAAATGTAATCTTCTTAATCATTTCCTAATAAATAATAACATATATTGTTGCAAAAATCTATAGAAAAACATATAATGAAAAATGATATGAACTATATATATAACACAAAGATACACTTTTTGTTCAAAAATTCTTAGTTTCTTACAAACTATTTATGCATTCACTTCACTATTCACTAAATGTAAATCAGGATTTTAGCATTAATAAATTTTTAAACAAAAGTATCTTAACTATTTATCAGTATTTATTGTAATTGAAAAATAATTTCAAAATTGATTCAGTAAAAAATATGGCTACTTTTTTTTGTTTTTTACTAAACTATTAGTTAGTAAACATATTTGATCTTTTAATTTAATTGCACAATTGTATAAAGTAATTATAGATTATTTAAGTGTTGGTCAAAATAAAGAGTATCTGTTGTGTTAAGATAATTGATTTTGATTTAGAAGTACAATTTATAAACTTCTAAAAATTTAATTGAAATTTTATTTCAGACTAGTAAACAAACTTTAGAGTTGTTTTTAAGGGAACTAATTACTCTTACGTTAGTTCAACAGCTGAATTAAAATAATTGATGAAATCCTGTTATAGTAAACGTTCAAGTTTAAATAAAACGAGCGTATTATTTTTAGTAGATATACTTACTGATTTAAGAACAATTAATATCTGCTATTTCAAGCTGTACACATTTTTAATGACACTTGGAAAGAGATAATAAACTTATGGAACGTTTTTTTGACTAAAAAAACAAACCGAGTTATAAGGGATATGTAATATTTACGTCACTATATGTTTACGCGCTAACTAAAATAATTTAATATTTTTCAAAAAACTATTAACGTTCTCCAATTATAAGCTTCACTAAAGTTAACGTAAAACATTGAGCTTATACAAGTTAAATGAGTTGTAAGAAGTCGGTATGTTTTAGTATTATTTATTTTATGTATAATAACTTAGTCTCAAAACTAAACTATATATATTTTCGTTTTTGTTTATAAGACCGCATTTGACTTTATTGTTAATCAATTAACATGTATTAATAAACTCAAATTCGGCTAACAAATAGAAACTTATAATTAAAATTCAAAAATTTAAGAAATTATAAACCCTTAACAATAAATTAATTTTTTTTCCAGGAAGCCTTAATAATAAATCATTAACTATAAAAGTTGATATCACAGCAGTATTTTTACAAACATTTAACAAACATGTTTTCTATATATTATAGATTATTTGTATAAGTTTGTTATAATCGTGCAAAGGATAGTTTGGAACCGAGAAAAGCGGTGTTTGCAGCATTGAAAGCTTTTATATTTAAAATTCTGTATGGTTTTTTGATTACCAATTTCTATTTACAATCCAACTTTGTGTTTTTCAATAAACATTAGTTGAAAAACAATAAAGTTATTAGCGGTCTCATAAAAAACAGGTAACCAAAAATCTTGAAAACATATAATTGAGTTTTGTGACTAAATTATTATACAAAAAAAAATGTAACGTTACCGACATCTTACAACAATAAAAAGTACAATTTTTTAATGTTAATTTTACTAAAGTTTATAGCCTATATTTGTTAATAACTTAGAAAAAAAAACTATTTAATTTAGCTTGTAAACATATAATGACGCATAAAGTACATACCCATTATAACTTTAATTTTATTACAAACTAAAACATGTTTGAAAAGCTAGATATCTTTTTGTACAGCTTAAACCAGCTGAGATAAAATAAATATTTTTACATCTTTAATTAATATCTACTAAAAGTAACATGTTAGTTTTATATAATGGTAACGTTTACTATAACATATACAATAACATTTACTATAATATAATTTCGACAATCATTTTAATTAAGCTTTTAATAACATTGAAAAATTGTTGAAATGAATTTTTCACGTATAAATATGTAGTGGCGTAAGAAGTATAAATCTTATATAGTTTATCTTGTTAAATAAAGATAAATATAATTAAATTGTTAAAAACTTGTTATTAAGTGTTAGTAAAGTTTTGTAAGCCTAGACCGGCTGGAATGAAACAACTGTTTGGACAACACTGAGACACTAATTAACATCTACTTAAAGTAATACGCTAGTTTTATATGAACTTTAATGTTTAATTTGACAGATCTTCAACGAAACTTAAACTAACTATTTAACTAGAAATAGAGAATTTTTATTAGAACATAGGCGTAAAATTTATTTAAATTGAAATTTTTATTTAACCGTTAGAAGTTTTTTAACTGTACTTTTTAAAAACAACTATTTTAAGGCGAAAACTACTAAAATATGAACTTAATGACTAAGTGATAAACAAATTACAAACATTACTTAATTGTTCAATTATTAAATTATTGAAATCAAAAAAATGTTTTTGTTTAAAGTATAGTATAACTTAAATATTTTAATGTACAATTATTAATTTGCTTCAAAATAAGTGTCTAAGTAATCATAAAAAAACTTAAACAACATTGAAATTAGAAAGTTTTATATGCTTTATATTAATTTTTAAAACCCTGGTTTATATCTAAAAGTTAGTTTCCTAGTTTTCATCTAGAATTTTCAAACCAAAAGTATTGCTGTGTATTAGTTTTTGTTTTATGTTCACATTGTTTCATTTTTTAGTGTCGTATAAAATTTTCTCAAACTATGAGTTATCACTTATTATTAAGAGTAAATGTAAAGAAAGTATAATGCAATAGTCATTAAGTTTAAGTTCATAAAGAGTAGTTTTACACTTATATTTAAAGTTTATTATCCGACAAAAAAAAGCTCAATTTTTTGTACTGGGATCCGGTGTAGGGAGAAACTGTCAGTTATCGAGTCTTTTACTTTTTACTTATACCTCTTGCTTATATCATACAATAAAATAAAAACAACTTTTGACCTTATAGTTTTAACCGATTAGATATTTACTATTTTAAACAAAATTTATTGCTAATATTGGTTGTTTACTTCAAAAAAAAAGTTATAATGTTTAAGGCCATTTACGTAATACTAAACAGAAATAATAATCCTATTAAAATTTTAAAGACTTAACAGATAATACTAAAAATATACGAATTAGGCGTTTGAGTTTTTAATCTGAAATGTCAAATTTTTTTATTATAAACTATCAAAGAGTTTCGTTATCTGGTATTTATAAACTTCATAATTACTTTATAAGTTAAATAATAAATGTTTGTTTAATACTTAACAAAACTAATACAAATTATTTAAGTTTTTTATATTTATTGTAGACTCGTTTTTTACGAAACTTTTTTAGGTAGAACTTTTTTTAATTACAAGTATATCAATTGTAGTATAAAAATTTTAGTAGAGGTTTTTATTTTTATTTTTATTTATAAAATTTTATAGAGTGTGCAAATTAAATATGTTATTTTCAACCAGGTTTTAGTGACAAAAAAATTTCGATTTCTACAAGTAAAATAAAATAGTACAATAAAATAGTTTATAAAATTTCTAAACATTTCTAAAATTTAACTAAGTTTAATGATTATTTAATGTTATAACATTTATTGAATACTTAATGACAAAATTCTTTTGTTTATAATTTTACACATCAATGAATTCAGATTCACATTACTGCCATTGTCTAAATATTATTTATTGTTTTGAACTTATTTGACCAGGTCAGCTAACGCTTACCGAAACAAGGTGATAAACCAAAGCAGTGCATAAAAAATTGTTTTATTATAGTTGTATTTAACCATAAATGCTTTCGAGAAATTAAAAGTTTTGCAAAGCAAAAAATGTATATATATTCCGCTTGTGCAGTTCAAACTTCGTCCAACAACTTTTGCAAGATTAACTATATATGCTTCTTATAATTATTAAAACCGAACGCGAATATTTGAAGGGTACACTAAATTACGTCACAACTCATTATAAACTAAAAAAAAATACATTTTTTTAAGTCTACACGAGTAAAAAATATTGTAGTCAGCTTTGTACAAAACAACATTTCGATTATATCATCAACCCTTAGTGAAATTTTTATTTTAAAATAATGAAGATCTTTAACTAATTACACAATAAAATAGTGTTATAGAATAATGGTTTAACCGTAAGAAATTATTATCTGTATAAGTTTTTAAATGACAATAAATATACGTAAGGTTATTCCAAATTATATGTTATACTTTTTAACTTATGCTCTTAAAACTTCTAAAGAATAAAAGGGCTTCATTTTTATATAAAACTAACTATTTTAAATGGTATAATTTGCTCTGTGCAGTACAAACTTCAAGTGTCAGAATAACCTATTATCTAAAATAGGGTAATAGTAAATTATGTTTTATTTTGAAAGAACTTGTGCAAAAGTATCCCCTACTGCAAACATATCTTCCCGACCCCTTTTGCAAGTATCCTGCAAGTATCCTCCTGAAAGTATCTCCTCCTGCAAGAGTAAAATTCTTTATCTCCTTCTGCAAAAATATGTTCGTGCAATTTTGTACGCTCATGCAATTTAGATAGCTACCCAAAAATTTGACTATATTAATAAATAGTGAATAATCAGTGTATAAACAAGTATAAATTTTTTAAAAGAGTTCATACAATCTATAGTTATTTAACAACTGTTTTAACAACTTATAAAATTATCAAAGTAAAACTTTAAAAAAATTTTCCTACTTAAGCTCAATAACAAATATATATTTGTACTACATAACTATTACGTTTTTTTTAAATAAACGCCGCTCTATGCAGTTTATTCTTTCAAATAAAGAACTTTCTTAAACTTTCAAAATTCACATTTACTTGAAAAACTTAAGTAAACAGACGTTTGATAAAAACAAAATGACGTTAATAAATATATAAACTTGAAATAAAAATTAATGGAAATGACTTAAATTTAAAATATTGCAATTTATAGTGTTTTTGTTTATTATAAATCTAAAGTTAATGTTTTTAAACTTTTAAGCACATAATAACAAATAATAAAAATACATGTTTACAAATGCATGTAATAGTTTACATTGTATAACATATTGTATAATTTTTGCAGTAAAACACCGTGTTGCATGATCTTAAAACTTATTTTGTTCCAGTGGTAAATTAAAAGCAAACAGTTCTTACATACAAACAAATTTAACAAACTTTAGTTATAATATTTATGTGGCGTCAGCAATATATTTTTGATAACTTTAAATCACTCGAATCCATTTATAGTAGAAACTTTTCATTTTTTTGTATTTTTTTAAAGTATTGTTTGATAACAAATATTTTGTCATATATATTTTTGTAAATAAATTCGAATCACAGTGTTATACACTTAGTTTGAAAATTCCTTAGCTTTTTCGAAACCTATAAGCTAATATATACACACAATAACTTAAATAACGTTTATGTGGGTGTTTATATGACGTCAGTTGTTCGACTTTTATGTTTTGAGTCCAGTTATCAATCAAATTTATTGTAATAGTGACTATAGCGTTTTTACTTCATTTAAAATTTTTTAACCATCATTAGTTCTTTATTTTTCAGGTGTTTAACTAAGTGTTATAAAATGATAAAAAACTTGATTATAACCATAAACTATTAAAATTAGATATGATAAAACCACTTTCAGTATAGTTGGGCTATTTACAAATAATTTATCTATATTTGTCTACTCTGAACTGTTTATCTTTAAAAAATTTGAAAGATTTGGAGATAAGCTATTTGTTTCCAAACTACAACATACAATATACAAAACATTATAACTAAATATTACTTGTTGAATTTAAAAATAATATTATGTTTATATTCAAAAGGCTCAGATTGTTGTGAAATGTATGCAAGTTTTTATTTTATAGATTATAGCTGTTCAAAAATATAGATTTAATCGTTTGCTAACAAAAGATCTTAGTGAAACAACTTCACTGGAATATGAATAAAAACAAGTTGTACCAAAATATTTTTTTTTTGTGTTAACGAATCAACAAACTTGAACTGGGTTCTGTAAAAAAGTAATTATTGTAACGAAATAATCGAAGCATAGAATAAAGTAGGTGTACACATGTTTTCATTAAAATGAAATAAAATAGTTTCTATAGATAATAGTTAATAACAGATAAAATTCTTAATGTTAAATCTGACTGTTGTAAAACTATATAAAATTTCTAATTATCAAGTCTAAAATAAGTAAAGTAAACTAAAATACACATCAAAACAACAAATAATAAAATAAACACTGACGTTAGCAGTATTACAAATTAAATAGTTGAAATAATCTTCATTTATATTGTGATGTAAACATTGGATGTATTGAATAAATTTTGTTCATCCATTGACAACAGTAAAATTTGAATCAGTTATTCTTTCCATTAACGCAAGTGGTTTGTTTATATTATGGTTTGTTGTTTTTTTTTGTGTGCTTTAGTTTACTCTACTTATTTTATACTTAATAATTATAAATATTATATAGTTTTTTAACAGTTAGACTTAACATTAAGTATTTTACATATTTTAACTTCTATCTATAGAAATTATTTTATTTTAATGAAAAAATGTCTACACCTACTTTATTCCATGCTTCTATTTTTTCATCACAGTAATTTTTTTTTACAGAACCTAGTTGAATTGTGTTGATTCGTTAACACAAAGAAACATATGTTGGTACAATAAAGGAAGATCACTGTAAATTTTGTTTTTATTTTATAGATCGCATTAATATATTTATAAATTATTTAAATCTTTTGTCATATATCTTTTAATTCTTGACTCACAGTAATATAAGTATAATAATTATTACCGCATAATGCAGTTTAAACTTTGGTCCAATATACAAACTAAATTAATCAAAGCGATTTAACCGTAAGCTGACGTTTGCGTTTATCAAGAATTACAAACCCTATTTTTTAGTGTTTATTTTAAAAGGGAACATGTTAACTTGCTTGTAAATATTTTATAATTCAAATAAATATAATTATTTCTCATTTTTTTATCAGTTTAGCTCAAACTAGTAATTGTATTCTTAAAAATTTATAAATAAAATAAGCAAGCAACATTAATATATTAATTATTGCTAAAATTACTAATAGTTTTACATAAGTATTTACTTAATAAAAAAATTCTTCTTGAAGTTCTTTAGTTACTTTCTTTTTAGTTAACATTTAACTAACAATCATATTTATGTACAATGTTTACCGTAACATATGATACTATTAATAAACATTTATATATGTATACTATGAAACAAACATTGTAGGAATAATATTAAGATTTAAAAACAAAATATAAGTTCAAAGTTCAGTAATATGTTCTATATAACTTTAAGTTTAAGCGAAAAACTTATTTTAATATTGTTATTACTTGTTGAACATGATACGAAACAAACACTCAAAACTTTTAGTCAAAAGACTTGATGTATAAAAAGATCTCTCGGTCATCGAGTCACACATCAACTATTTTAATAAGTGAATTTCTGAGGTTTCAGTAATGTTTGTTTATGCAAAGTATAATCTAGTTTTTAACATTAAATAACTGCGGATTTTATTGTTATTTATTGGAAAATTATTTTTATTCTTATTTAAAATATATAGTTAGTATATTTTTCTTAAGTTTATTTAGACCTTCTTTAAAAAGTCTTAAAAATTTACTATTACATAAAAAGACAAGTTTTGAAAACAACCAATCTTCAAAGTATTAAGCTTGTATCGGAAAAATTGTTGGTATGTGTTGATATTTTAAAATACTTAGCTAAACAACTTTATTATATACTAATGAACAAAGAAGTCGCAATGTATTTCTATTCGTGGTTCGTTTATATAAAATATTAATGATTGTTGATTTGGACTTTTGCAATTGATAACCATGACTTTAACGAGATATTGTTTGTTATTTTTTTATTTACACAAATTTTAAGCTTAAAACTATAGAATAATCAAACCATTAAAAAAAAATTTTTTATATCACATTTATAAAATTAATATTATATAGTGTTTATAATGATTTTGGTAGTGAAAAACTTTAAAATGCTATAAGATATGAAAAATCAAATATAAAGAAACGCATGTGGTGTAAATAAAAAATATTAATGTATCCATTTTAACTGTTTTCATTTTTTAAACAACACAGACACGTCTTAAATAATCTTATTATAATATCATTTTACAACTTTAAAAAGCAACTTTAGAATTTATACTTTATAGAAATATATACTTATCTAATAATTTGTTGTGGTTTTGTGTTATTTTTTAATCTGGTTCAAATTTTTGAGTTTGTAAAATTATTATAAGGTCGCACAAACAAACTAGCTTAAATAGATTTTAATTTATCTTTGTGTCCTGATTTTATTTTCCATCATTTTTCTTTCTAAATATCAAGTGTCTCAAAGGCAAATGAAACAATTTGTAAAAATCCGCAAAGATTATAATTTAAAAAAACTTCGTTAAATATTCCGTTTTATTTAGAAATATAGTTTAAATGCTAACCGCTCTGTGCCGTTCAAACAAATTTTCAACCAGCCGTTTAATATGACTTAAGTTTTTTGTTTTAAAAAGTTAAACTGAAAGTAAGTATTCGAGGGGTCTAGTAGATGACGTCACTACTTCTTCTACGCTGTACACTATTTTAAAGTTGTTTTAAAAATATCAATTTAATGCAATTAAAACTATCATATTTTAGAAATATCGCTGAATTAATTGTAAATTAAGCTGTTGTTTAAACAATATAAATTAAATAACAAGACAGTAAAAAACAAATAAATAGTGTATTAATGTAAAATTTTTAATTATTAGTATCAAAATAAAATTATAAAAAAAGGTGAACTTAAACAAATAACCGCGTTTCACTGTTAAAAAAAATGCACATTGCGCTTAACTTAAAATTTGAAGATTTTAAGATTTCTCGAAAACTAAGGTGTTTTTATTAATCAACAATTATTTTAATTACACTAATATAACAATTTAATAAATAATGAACTAATTTACTTTGTGTAAATCATCAGAACAGGAACTAATATTCGTGAAGATTCATAAAAAACAGAATATCTATTTTATTTATCGTATTTAGATTAAACTATTTTGTTTTGATTTAATTAGTTATATTATTTTACAACACGATGATTTACTTTAATTTCTCGATATAGTTTTAAATAGATTTATGCAAATTGTATATTTTATTCGCGACCGGTTTCGGTGGCAAGAGATTGCAACCTTTTCATGCAAAAAATAAAATATTAAACTGCATATAACAATGCTAGTTATTTATACTGTTATTTAAAAACCTATTCATGCTTAAAGAATATAAACAAAAACAAAATCTAAAATGTTGCATATTCTAAAATTCAAGCATTTCAGAGTATATTTAGATAAAGTTGGTACTAGTTTTTTTTAAAAACTAATGAAATAGTATTAGTATAAAGAGTTATAGAAAAAAAATGAATTCAGAGCTTCTTTTTTTTAATATTTATACCTTGAAATTTATCAAAATGAGATTAATAATTGTCTAAAATTGTGATTTAAAGCCAAGAGTCAACAAAACATTAAAAAAAACTTAAAGTCGCTGATGATTTCTAAATCTTATTTGTGTTAACTTAATATAACAGTCAAAATTTAAACGGATTTAAGAACTATTTAAAAAAAAATCTTAAAATTTATCTAAATTGAATTAAGAACTATCTGAAAAAACTTTTATTTTAATTCAGGCCAAATTTCAACAAAAAATCAATGAAAAAATCAAGAAAAACAACTTATTTTGTACTATAGGGTTGATCACGCCAATTCGATCATCAGACCACAAGTTTCGCTAGACTGAGACCGGTTTCGTCATTATTAGGACTCATCAGTCTGTCACAACCGAAAAACTTGTAGTCGTCAATCTACAAACGGTTTATCATGCTTTCACATGAATCAACCATTTGCTAGCAATTATCATTATTTCACAGTTTAACCATCGTTTTACATGAAGCACGACATATATTAAGACTCTGTATTATAAGTACTTTTATTAGTAAGAACTATTTTAGTATTTAAGATTTTAAACACTTTAAGAACATTTCTATTTGTAGAACTTTGTGTTTATTTATTGTGTTTATATTTGCAGTTTTATTCAACTGATTTATTAGCTGCTTTATCATTTTTAATTCTACTTTCATTAACACTAAAATCACATATTCAATAAACTCACTTCATTAAAGAAATTATATATATTAACTTCATTACATACTTCTTAATTACTAAATTAAACCTAATGAGTAAGGTAAATTCAGTAAAAACCTCAAGAGCTAAACGCGCTAAGCGTTTAGCACAAAACAGGGGACTTCCCCCAATTAAAGGTAGTTCCTACCTCAGGCCCTGGAGGACTACATACTTATTTTATATATAAAAAAAATTTTAAAAGTGGTTGCATAGTAAGCAACTTTGAATACTCCTTCTTATGATGACAACAGTTTCTGACTCTACCTTTGTTATTTAGCTCCCAAAAACCAAAGCTTATCAAAACATAGAAACTTTGAATTTTTTTAAAATTGATATATTGTTATAACTATATAATATTACAATATTTACCTACCTGTATAATAAGTAAGTCTTAACACTTAACTATATTTTGTTAAATTTCATTTATATATTTTGTGTACAAGAATCTTTTTAACTTTATTATTCTTTAATTAAAATTTAAAATAACACAGAGTTGTTAAGTTGTTTAAAACAAAAATTTTGACAAAAACAGACATATATCAAAGCAACGGCTATTATTTTGTTAGTTGAATTTGTTAAATAAAGAGGTCTCACTGTAAGAAACTACAAGATTTTTTGTTTTATCTATAGTAGGTCAAATTCACAACTAGTGTCTACATAAAAATTATTCTCTTAATAATGTTTGCCTATTAGTTTTTTTCACTAAAAAGTTAAAATTGATCAAAATTTTTTACCATCGAACTTCTATGACTTATTCTTTAGAAAATTCCCAATTCTGAAACAGAGTAAAATAAGAAAAGTGGTAAAAAAGTTCTATATATATGAAGTCATTAAAAGAGTTATATAGTCACATGAAGACAATCGTAAGAGACGTTCATTTTTTGTACAAAAAAATATTTCCTTCGCTTCTTAAGTTATAACATATATTATAATTGTATGATAACAATTAAAATATTTTGTCAGCAAATTATTCGTCAAAGCTAACTTGTCCTACTAATTTAGTCACTGCATGTATATTAGTCCTAACTTCTAAATAATAAGTTTCTAACTTCTATTTATATTTAGGTTTATGAGATCGTATTTAAAATTGTTGTTCTTCAACTAATAATTATTAATAATCACAAAATTGACAAACAATAAATAAATAAATAAAACACCGCCTTTCGCGGTCACAAACTGTTTTTCGCTCGATGATGATAGTTTTATATAAAAAAGGTTTAATAAATACTAAAAATTTTATTACGTGTTTGTGGGAAGTCTAGTGTGGTACCTTACTTCAAATTTATCAGTTTGTTAGACGTCGCAGGAGATGGATACATTCGTTTTAATACAGTTATGTGTTTCTAGACTCGATTTCTTTATATACAATTAGTCAAGCATGCTAACAATTTAACTACTGATTTAAACTAAGCTTAAAAGATAGTCTAAGTTTATTTCTCAATTCATTAAGTCGTCTTAGCTAAATAACTTAGCTAAGTCATATCTAAACATTTAAATAACATCCACGATATATTTCTAACGCGCTAGGAATCAGATAATAATCAGCATCGCGCGTATAAGTACCAATGAAGTAATTCGGAATCATTAAAAAATAATTTTTATAAAACTAAAAGTAATTTGTACGATTATCACATTAAAAACCAAATATATTTCGTTATATAGTATAGTTGTTCGATTTAATTGGTTTAGGCTATTGAAAATTATTTATACACGTAAAGTTTCATGTTCATGTTTAATTTTTAACCATTTAAAATTCTTAAATATTACTTAATTTAAAGTTAAAACAAACTAAAAAAGAAAAGCTAGCATTTAAATATTGTTAACACAAAATATTCAGCCGGTTTAGGCTGTTGAAAATATGAAATATACGATAGTTTGTTAGACGTTTTTCTTATTCTATTTGAATAAGATTTTAAACAACTGAAGATCTCGTTGTTTTTAAACGAGTGAAACATTGTATTGTAATAAAATTTTAAAAATTTATCATTGAATCATTCTCCTTTTTAAGTCGAGAACTTTGATTGCAACCTTTAAAGCAAAAAGTACGCAATATACGATAGTAGCAAAGTTTAGTAATTTAGTTTTTTTATATAATCATATTTTGCAAACAAACGTTTGTGGCATTCTGAATGAAAATATTTTATTTAAATCATTTCAAAATTTTTGTCTAAAAGTTAAAACACACTTATAAAAGTTAATAAATAGGTAAATAAAAAGCATATATTAGTGTTGTTTACACAAAGCAAAAGGATAAAACTTAAAATAATAAGCCACCACAGGTTTGGTTGTAAAAGACTTGAATGAAGTATTTAAATTAATAACTTATGGAAAGCTCAATGTTTATTTAGGAACTACAAATTTTCAGTGTATACATTTATAAAATGTCTAGTTTATTCTATAAAAAAAATGTTTATATAGGTTTCGCATACCATTGATTAACAAATTAAAGTTTTTTATTGTAAAGAACTAAAGTTACTAAGTTAATTTTTCTTTATTTATATATAGATATAAACATATTTATATATATGTATATATATGATTTATATGTGGATTAAAAACTTTGGTTTTATAAAACAGCTAAAACTATATTTAAAATACCTTAAATTAACTAAAGTTTTAAAACGAAGTCTACTTATGTTGTTATTACTTTTATGTATTAATCTAAAAAGCTAGAAATCTAAAATTTCACTGAATTTTTAGTAAAAAACTTGCGCTGTAAAGTTAGTACTTTATACGAATTGATAAATGTTCGGACAAAAAATAAAAATAAAAACACATCTTAATATTCGTTGTATTTTCAATTACTTAACTTTTTACCGAATAACATTTTTTTACTTTATGCCTGGTTATTGACTACTGGTTTTTGAATTAGATAATTTTTTAAATTAGTATAGTATCGATAAATAACTAATTTTTTTTTACTAATATAGAAAATTTAATAGTTTTGTTGGGATAAATTATAAAATAAAAAAAAGTTAAGTTATTTTGAAAATTTAAACATTTAAAATTAAAAAGAATGACAAATATTAGTTTTATATGAAAGTCTATTCTCTATTTCCAGTTTAATCTGATTTTGGCTTATTGTATCTGTTCGTTAAAATACCACGAGAAAAATACGTTCACCGATCTATCGTTTTTAATGTTATAGCGAAATATCAAGCAAAATTAATAAATTTTTTTAAATAGTTATTAATAATTTATGTTTATTTTTATACACACTAATATTATACTTATTATACTACATATACTTATATACTTTGCTGGCCAGACACTTCTATCGCGAGCCGGTAATTTTTAACTGCGGGCAGGATTCCATTAAAATTATTAAAACGGTCGGGGGCCGGTCATTTTAAATCCGCGGGCCGGATCCGGCCCGCGGTTTGTACGTTGTTCATATTAACGTCTTAAAATTTTTAATTTGTGCAATTTTTATTATACTTTCTGTAATATTTTATACTTAGTGCAACAACAAATTTTTTTTTTCCATTTTTCTGTTTAGTTATCAACTAAGTTTTTAATGTTTAAAATTGTAAAAATATTTCTAACATTTGTATTTCTTCCTAGTAACAAATGCTATAAGAATAATTATTTAAATTTGTATAGCTGATGTTTGTTATAAATAATTTTTATTGGTTTAAAAATATTTAATTTTGTATACCACTTTAATAAAAAAAAGATAAAATTAAATAATTTTCTTATAAAAGTATAAAATATTTAGCTTGATTTTGTACTTGATATAAGTTTGCTAAAAACGAGCTGGTATTATTAAAATCTATTACGTAAACTCTTTAAGATATAAAACATATGTTAACTAAAAGAACAACTTATTAATGATAAGTACCCTTTTGGTGCGCTTTCAATACTCAAAGAAAATACACCGGTGTTCAAAATATTTTTCTATTTATTATAAAAACTATAAGACTGATTTTGTTAACTTTACATGTGACGTAAATACAAAATAATAAAAAGTAGTTTAACCACAATAAGAGATAATAATTTAAATATAAGTGATACTTAAATATTTAACTATCAAACATTATTTGTAATTATGTTTTTACTTTTTAAAAACTGATTCAAAGGGACATAAAAAATATTTTTTTTTACTTATTATTACTTCTTAATTTTTAGGTTTTGCTTTATAATGGTGTTATTTTTTTTATTATACTTTGTATGTCAAATAAAATTTTAATTTAACTGTTAAATGGAATTCTTAACTATTTCATTCTAGTGTATAGTTTTAAAAAAAATTAAAACTTGTTCATTTGATAGACCGCATTACACGATTATAAACTTTCCTTGAATTCTTTAAGGCGAACGATAAAAAGCAAAATTGATTATGAACTAAAGTTGTAAATGATTAGTGTTTGAAATCTACGTGTGATGCAATCAAAACTTTTAGTAACAATAGTAGTTACTAGTTAATTATTTATATTTTAATTTGTTATGGTATAAAATTATAACTATACATTGAATATTTTTTTAGATGTTTAACCATTTAATAATATCGGTTAACCTGTAAAACTCAAATAAATAGTGTGAGGTTTTTTTTTATTTATTCTTTGATTATAACAATAATATAGTCTATGATAAGGTTTGTAGCAATTCACAAATTTTCTTTTTCTAAATTATAAATTTGCATATAAATTAACTTTTTTAAGTATCTATTTTTCAAACTATGTTTCGGTCAAAGACCTCGTCAGTGCTTAAATAAATCTCATTCAAGTAAAATAATCTTAAATTCTATATTTATATTTATAATATTAGTTTTTTTGCATTATTATATTTTAAGTATGTTAACAAAAATGTTCCGTGAGAAGTTAAAACATAACAAAGCTGTTGCATTTTAACTTGATTAAAAAAAATCAATTACTAAAATATAACTGCGAATGCTTGCTTCTCTTCTAATTATATTAATAATGTTGTGTGAAAGGTTTGATGCACATAAACTTCCTGAAGAATGATATATTTTAATTTGAGCAATGCGGCTATCTATACTTTGAAAAAAAATTTGAATTGTTAAAAATTTAAAAGTGTTTTCATATTATAAATTAAGTTATAATAATCACTTATAATAAATTAAAAAACTTGTAGATTGTCATACACTTTAAATAAAACTGTGTATATAAGTTTACTTATAAAAAATATTAAATTCTCTTAAACTTATAAAACTATAAAATTAAATAGAAAAAAAATGAATCATAATAAACTATTTAAATACTACTACTTTTATAGATTTTTATTTAGTGTAAATCATTTTAAATATGTTTAGTGGTTTTTTTCTTAATTTTCCAAAAAGTATAACCTACTTTACGTTTAAAAATGAGAAGGCTTTACTTATATCAGAAATTCTTTTTTTAGTAAATCGGCTTTTGTAAACCCTCTTTTAAATACACAAAATCTAGTAATAAACTTCAGTAGAGTGGAATTTATAAACGTATTTGTTAAAAATGGTACATTTTAAACGTCTGTTATCTTTAACGAATTTTAAAAATGTATTAAATTACATAAAAATTATATTTTAATTATTAGAAATATAATTTACAAAGTTTTACTCGTTTATTTTTAATAAATAAATTGATAAGAGTTGTTATTATTATTTTACTCAGCTCTTTGTAATCATTTTGTTATATTAAAAAAAACATTTTATGAATAGATAAACACAGTTACTTTTATATAAAATACGTTGTTTAATTATTTTTACCTTTTAAAGTACAAAGACTAATTTTTCAATCATACATTAGATTTACAGATGTTTTAAAAACATAGAAAAATTATCAAAAAATTTATCAAGATTGGTAGTGACGTAATTATGTTTTCGAACAATTTTCCCGTTTCAAGGTATAATTATTTAAATAAAAAATCTCTCGAAATTGGTCAAAAACAAGTGCAAGGTACTGCTTTTATGAGGTGTACTCAAAATTGTATAGTTATCAATTAAAGGCCAGGTTCAGTGCTGAGTGAAAATTTAGAAGTTTAATATTATATAATTATTTGTATGCCTCAAAAATTGGTCGATTTACTGAAATGTAAAGAGCTTTTTTAAAAGATAATAAAAATAACCTCTATTTCAATTTTAATAAAATAGTGAACTCAGATAAAAATGATGCAATTTTTAGAATATGCAACTTTTTAGTGCTGTTTAGATTTTCATGTATAAGGTTTCAAGTAACATCAAAGGTAAGGAACATTGTTACCTGTATTACATTAATGCGTTAAATTAAATGAGTCTATATTTTTTAAATTAAAATGATAATTTTATACGTTAAACATAAAATGTTTAAAACTTGATTCATTTTATCTTAAGTTGAACGGTTCAATACGTTTTTAAACTTATTTACTTTGCCAACTATCATAAAGCATAAAAATTTAAACTAATTTTATAAGTTTGTTGTAGTTTAGGATTATAATTATTTTAATGTAAAACTAAAAACTTAATATATTTTTATATTAATGTTAAAATTTACATAAAAATTTCAGTTTTTTTAGTTCGTCCCACACTGAACTTATTTTTTCTATGAAGTAGAAGTTATCTTTAAGAAGTATTGCCTTAAAAAAATTAAAAAATCTGAGTTTACACTTTTACAGCTTAATTTTAATAACATTGTATTTGATAACTTTAAAATGTGAAGTTAAAAACTGTTTTTTTAATTCTATTTAAAGTCTAACGATATATGTAAATTGAGCTTTTGGTTTATATCTAAAAGTAACAAAATAAACAAAAATTTTATAGAGTTTTTAATAGATAAAATGTATACAAAAACTAGTATGTACTAATAAATGCATTAAATTGTTTAATTTTAATACCAATGATCTGTTGTAAGATGTATAAAAACATTGTGCTAAGTGTTTTTAATTAAGATAAATAGTCTATAGTAATCTACACATAAAAAAAACTTTCTTTAACCTACTTCTTTTTTTGAAGTTGTAAATTGTTATTTTAGTAAAACTGATTAATTCAATATCTAAACTCCACTAGAAATGCAGTTTGTTCTTTGATTCAGTTTTGAATTGAATAAAAACGCTACAACAATATATAAAAAATCGAAAAACAATTAAAACTATGTGGTAATTAGCTTACAACTACCAAGAAAACGTATAGTGAATTAGAATAAATAAGAGCATTATGAAAATTTATCAATTTGTGATGTCAAAAGAAATAACAAAAAGCTAAATAATAGCTTATCAAACGTCGTAATGACGAAATTACTGAATCAAACAAGTTATTTTTTTTTAAATAACTATAAACCTTTTAGAATATTTTAATAAATGGATAAATATAGCAAACAAGTTTCACACTGCAATTAAGCAGCTCAATTGCTTCTATTATTTATTTAACTAGTATTAAAACTAGATAAATGTTATAAACAGAAATTTATTATACAACTAAAATAAAATTTTATCGTCCCTAGTCTTGGTTAGAAATATTAACTAGTTTAAAATCAAAGTACAAAGAGTTTATAAAAAATTGAATTATAAAAAAGACAATTCTTTTAAATGAATCTTAAATTAAATACTAGAATATATACTTTCTGAATTTAAAAATAATTCTAAAATTTACAAAACTATCCTAAATCATCCTGAGTATCCTGACTTTAATTATTAGAATTGTGATTGACTAAAATTCTTTATCTAAATAAAAACTAGTTTTCAAACTATTATAAATATTTTCTACTATAAAAATTTCAAATTTGCATCAATTCTAGGTAAAAAATGGTCATAATTAAGATAGATAATTAATGTCACCCTTTAGCTTTCTTAAGCATGCAATTTTAAATTTAAAAAAAATAATTTTAAATCTTTAAAATACCATAAACATTTCATGGCTAAATATGAATAAATAAATATTCAGTAGTATTAATTCATTTTTGTTAATTTTCTCCAACTTTGTGGCCAAAACCAGCTTCAAAAATAAATATTATTATTATAGAAAGTCTATTATTATAAATTTTTCGAAAGGTTCTATTTAGTTGCTTATATCTAGATTTTATCTTTTAAAAACTGTCTTTAATTAAAAACTTTGCTAATCAAAGTTGTAAAAACTTAAATTAGATTAAAAAAAATTAAAATAACTATTTACATAACATTATTTTCTTTCTAGGTACCAAATAAGCCTACGTAATAATAATCTATCTTACGTAAGGACTTAAAATAAGCTGTTGGTATTACTATCAAAATAAAATAAAACCCATTAAAAATGTTTAGTTTTGTAAATAGTTTTTCTACACAACAATATAAAAAAAATAAAATTCAGCTGGTTAAATTTTGAGATATCGCTAAATTAAAAAAAAAAAACTTTAACGTGCCCAATTTAATTTTTACTCAAACATTTTAAAAAGGGACATTTTTCACTTATAAGGTTATATGATATTTTAAGTTTAGACAAGTCAAATTATTAGATATAAGTGCACTAGACGAAAATTTGAAACGTAATTAAAAAAAAAAGCTTTAAGCTTTGATTAATGAGCTTATGAAAAAAAAAATAATTTAAAAGCTAATTTGCTAAACCAGAGTTTTGAAAATTATTATATTTTTCAACTTTTATAAATTAGACAAAACCAAATTTATACATTTAACTTTTTGCTAAAGATCTTGCTACATCAAAGATAATATTGTTGTATAATTCTAACTCCTAAATAAATTACCTTGTAAATTAAGAAAAACATACTAATCCTACCTTACTATAATATAAAATTTTTAAACTTTTCTAGTAAGTTTACACCATGCTCAAGTTTAGATTATAACACTTTATACAAAATATTTTTTATGGTAGCAAATGATAGATTAAATATTATTTAAAACTTAATAATTTTTTGTAACTAATTTTCAAGCTTATGTGAAAAGTTTAAAAGCAATCATTAATTACTAAAACTAGTGTAAAGTTTTATACACTATTCAAAGAAAGTTAAAAAAAATCATTAAAGATTAAAAATTAGTTGTTTTGCACTGCAAACAATACATAATTATAAAAATACCACAGATGTTTTGACACAAAAACATCTGTGGTATATATTACGATAAGCTTAGCTTTCCAAGATCTCCAGAATTTAAAGTCTTTTAACGTTGCATCTTATATATATATAAGTTTGTATTCTAAAAGGAAAATTATAGATTACTTATTATAATTAGTCATTAAATTTTTAATTGTATTTAAAGAATACAGAGATTTCGCTTCTACATAACTGTAAAAACGTCATTTTTTTCAATTAAAAAACATCTATAAATAGTTTTACTCAATTCACCACAACATATAAAAATATTTTTTTTATCTTTAAAACTTAAAATTTATTTTCAAGTTGTCAAGCAGTTTATTAGGTAAATTTAAGTTAAAATGAAAATTAAACTTGACTGAATTTAATTAAAGTAGATAAAAACTACCTAAGTCACTATTTAGTTAATAATTGGTCACATAAACAACTTCCTTTGTAGTTCAGCATACGAAAATTAGTATCAAAAATTAAAGTCCCTACTTTCTGATTGGAATTTAATGCCTTTCTTTATGCATTTTTTCTAAAAATGAAAGTTTTCTTACACGTACAAAATAAATAAAAGTGTTTAAAACATTGAACATTTTTTCAACTTATTATGTATCTCTTTCCAAAAAAATTATTTCTTTAAAATTAAAAAAAATAACAGTTCTTTAACAATATACATTATATGTTTTTTTTATGAACACGTATTTCGCAACAAACACAAATATTGTCTTAAGAAATGAGTATAAATAATTAAAGATTTATAAAGTTTGTCTCTATTACAATTTAGTGAATTTTTATTGTTTTTACCGGCTGAAAAAAATTAATTAAATAGTAATAAGTTTTATAATTTGTAACTAAAAGTTCAAAACCAGTTAAAAAAATTAGAAAGATATTAGACACTTTTCCGAAAAAAATTTTTCAAAAAAATATTCAATAAACCAAAATCTAAGTAGTTTTGATGCATATATATATATTTGTTATAAATTTCGTTAGAAATCAAAATAGATTAATATTAATGATTGTTTGCGAAAACTGTAGACTTTTTTAAACAAGTATTATTTTTAAATTTGATATAACAAGTTAAGCTTAACCTTCACTTAAAACTAAATTTTTATAGTACCTTAATACATGTAAAAATATGACTAAGTTAATAATTTAACTAATGTATTGATGTCTTTATAATCTTATTTTTTTAATATAATAAATTGGTAACATGTAAAAATTAAATTGACAAATACACACAAGCATACAGAAAATATATAATTCAGCATATTTTTAAAAAATGATTGATCATGCCAGTTTGAAACTGTTTAATGCAGTTTATTGAAACAAATAACATTTTCCACAAATTGCTAGTTTACTTTTTTATAGACTTCTTTCATATATTATACAAGCTTGAAAAAAAAACATCATGAAACCTTGAAAAATAGACCTAAAATATAAAAATATGGTGAAATAAACTTTGTTTTTCGAATAGTTATTTATATAACTTTATTAAAAACTAAATTTCTATTCCCCTCTTATCAGTTATAAAAAAAATTGATCATGAAGTTTATTAAACTTCATTTCATCAATTTGCTGTTTTAAAAAATCTAAAAATCGAAAAAACTATTTTTGTGATAGAAATTAATTATTGTATAACTATAAGCCTAAAAACTACTAAACTTTAAATTAAATATATCTATTTTAATTTTATATAAAATTAGTCGCTCTCAAACTAATATAGTACTAAAGTGAACTAAATGATAGGCTATTTTAAAGACATAGAATATAAAATGTAACTTTATCAAAAGTAGTAAACCTTAGTAAAAAAAGTTTAAGTAAAAGACTCATAACACTCATAACATAACATTTATAAAATTCATACAAAGTTGCTGAGTATGTTTTTTTAGTGTAAATTTACACTGCTTGATCTATCTGCAATCTGATTTTATTAAAAAAATCCATCCGGGATTAAGTAATTCCTGTACTTTGAGTTGCTGGAATAATTAAATTTAAATTAAATTTTAATTTCTTTAATATAGAGTTTATTGATTCTAGTTTTCCAAATAAAAATATCATTTATTCTAATTTCGATTATAAATTCTATAAAAATCATAATCTTGATAATTGATTTGTACGGATTATAAGTGTTCAAATACATTATGTTAGATTTTTGTTGTATACTTATTTAACTTTTCTACTAAATATAGTCGAAATTCTTTAAAAAAAAAGGATATTGATAAGGAACTAATTTTTAAATTAAACAAGTATCTTAAGCAAAATTTTGTAAGACTAGTCAAAACTCACAATTTAAAATGATAATTCTAACATTTTTAAATGTAAGTTTCTGCTCCTTTAACGACGCCTTAATAGAAGTGACTTCTAAAATTTTCAATTTTACATTCTCATAGTATCATTCTCAAAAACAGTCAATGAATACATTTTTTATTGTAACTTGTTTGGATAGAAGTTATCTATCGGAAAGTTTAGAATATTTAAAAACTGTGAATTGTGGTTTTTTAAATGAAAAAAATAAAGCTTGATTTACTAATAGTTTCATCGGCGGAAATAATCTAAAACTTTACTCTTAACTTCTTAGATAAAGGTGTAAATAATTTTTTACAATGAGTATGTTTTATCAGCCAGTTTATGCTGTTCAAACTTAATTGGAAATTATAAATCATAAAGTTCAAAATACAAACTTCTAATATGCTTCAATAAAAATAAAAATTTGTAAGTTTATACTTTATAACATAATAATTTATTAACTCAAAGTTTGTTGGATTATATCTATACTTACCTACCTTTTGTATGGTTGTAAAAGTTTGTAAAGCTTTTTGATAACTTTTTCAGTTTCTGGCTGACTTTAGTCTATTAATATATTTTATTTTAATAAAACATAAACTTAAAAACAATTTCCTAATGAAGTTAAACAAAATAAAATTTACGATTTCAAATACATGCAAATTAAAATAATTTAATTTTTGTTAAAAAAGCAATCAACTATGCATATGAACAAAAGCTGTTAAAGTAAGAAAGTTTAAGTAATAGTTTTTGGAAGTAAAAACGTTTATATACACAAAAATGTCTAAAAAAAGAGATATTAATGAGATTATAAACTTGTTAAATATTGACAAAATAAGATATTACGAAGAAGAGTTTATTTTTACATCAAAGCAAAGTTTTTAGTTAACTAACTTTTGATTTGTTAGTGCACAAAATTTATGAGTAGCTCAATGACGAAATTTGAATTTGCCACAAACATACAATTACAGTTTTTGTAATTATTTGGATTTTTTTTTTCGTTTGCTACTACGTCTGAGCTGTATAATTTTGACCGCATCAAGCGGCATGTATAAAAGAAAAAATTTATTAAATAAAACTAAATTTACAATAAGTAAGATTTTCTATTAGTTTTTTTTTCTAGTAGAAATGTAGGGTGTTTAAAAGTTACTTTAAGTTTTATTTTAATTATATTTTTGTTTGACTGATTTAACATTTAATTGTTCATTTATGTAGTAAAATTTATCTATCTCTAAATGAAAATCAGAACATTGATAAACTTTTTACGAAATCGATTTAATTAAAAAAGTATGTACTTACTCCTGTTTGAAATTATATAACTACTTTACTTAGTTAGTAATCTTAAAGTTTTATCAGACTTAAGCTTTTTAGTAACAACTTAATTTATAAAATGATTTTATGAACAATAGTATAACATATTAAACCGTTTTCAAATTTTATAAAAAAAAATTATATAAAAAATAAATTTCTATTTTATATTTTGTTAAATCTCAAGACTACTACTTGATGTATTGTAAGAACGATTTATAATGTTTCAATTAACAAACTTCTATACATTATATAATCTTTTGTACATTAGTACATTTTTATTGTTAAAATTTCTATAAATTGTTTGATTCTTTTAACTTAAATATTTTTAGTTCTTTCGAACACTAATTGTATTGTTATAAAATGTAAAAAGTATTTAGAACTTCCGAAATAACCTATGTTAAAAGTAGTAATTACTTTTTATGTCATTACAGCGTTTTTAATTTATATTCAGAAAACTAATAGGTTTTTTATTACATTTACTGTCAAATATTAACTATTTTCTTTAAAAATTGTCTTTTAGTTGTTTGAAACTTTAATTACATATAAACCTAAATTCTAAAAAAATATCTCTCACCTGTTTTTAGCCGGTTTAGGCCATTAAAAGTACTGTAAACTTAGGAAGAGTAAATTATTCAGTTGAATATAATGTTTATTCGTGTTTTATAACTAAATGTTTGTGGTGATTTCAAAAAACGTTTCTAAATATAACTTATGAACAATACCTTTGATTCAATAAATGTTTAAATCTGATTTAAAACTGAATATCGCAGCATAACTAAAAATATTTAACGTGTTAATTTTTTAATACTACGATAAAATTTTACTTGAGAGTTTACTATTTGAGTCAACAAAAAAAAAATGTGTAGAAACTTCTAACACTAAATGGTTTTTGTATAAATTATACTAATATAATATTAAATATAAGAATCATAAACAAATACTTTTAGATACCGCTTAAACAAATACATATAAAATTTATAATTTATTCTTAAAGAAATTAACTTTAGCTAAAATTTTAATATAATTGCTTAATAAAACTTCCTATATGTTTTAATATTTAGTTTTATAAAAAAAAAATGAGATACAGAGCAAATATACGCAAATGTTTTAAATCTACAAAAATCATCTATGGTTAATTATGTTCTCTTTTAGTCTGAGTTTTTATTTATCTTTATAACTTTACATATTGCCGTTTAAAGGCGGTTAAAATACTAAAAAGACCTGAAAGTTTCATGATTAGAAAGACCTGAAAGAAAGTTCTTAATTGTTGCTTTACATTATAAAAATGTAAACTACATTTTTTGTCATTAGTTTTTATATTATTTAAAAAAGTCAAAGTTGTTTTTTGTTCATGGACATAGCCAATTTTTTTTTCTCAACTTCATTCTTTATAATGTTTGTATTCCTTTTTTGTTTTCTTTAGCTAAATAAGAGAAAAAAATGTTTGAAGTTTTTAATAAAAAATAGTTTTCTCTGAAAAATTAAATCTTAAGATATAAATTACCTTATTTTAAAATATTTTTACAGAAAGCGTACTATACTTAAAAATTATATTTAACAAAATATTATGATTACAATCTCAAGTACAATTTTTTAACATATAATACTGTTTATGAAGTTCTATTATAGGAAGGTTTTTAAACGTATTTATATACCATTTGCAACTTGCTATTAACAGGTTACTTATTTTACGCAAATAACATTAAATGGAACAGCAAAACTGTTAACAATTTAATAATAAACATATTTTTATTTCAGTTTTACTTGGTAAAACACTAATGTTTTATTTATTCATTTAAATTTTTCATATGTCATAATATAAATTTTATTTTTTAACCTGTTTATTAACCAAAAAAAAATTCAAATTTAGTAAACATTTGTCACTTGAAAATGACTTAGTATAATATTAACTAGTTTTATGAAGTTACTTAAACTAATGCTTTTTGTGTGTTCTTATTAAATATCAAAATATTAAAACCAATGGGGGTTGGTGACCTAACATCTAAAGGTTCATTTACCCTAGCTCGTTCATGATTGGGGCTTAATTTAAGTGTGACTTTACTATTGGAATTTGACATATTTACTAATTTAGTATAGATCTAGTATTACTCGATATAAATAACCAGGCACAACAATTGAGTGGGTTTCTCTGTTAAACGAACTTCATTGAATACAAAACCAATTGTAAAAACCACAAGTACTGTTAAATATGTAATTTGTGTACTAAAATACCGTATAATAACTACTATAGGAAACTTAATAATATTTTAAGAAACACTTAATATTAAATGCAAAACCAAGTATTGAAAACTACACGAATTATAAAGTACGTCACTTATGTGAATAATGCTCAATATTAATGAGTTTTCTATAGTAGTTATTATACAGTATTTTAGTACGTCATTTAAATATGTATGTCTATTAAAAAAAACTATTTTAAATACTTACTACACTATATATTATTTAACCGTTTATCTATATTGGCTCAAGATAGTATGGATTAATTTTTATTATCATTGTACTAATTGCTTAAAAAACTAATCCTATCACTACTATATCGATGTTTTTCTCATACTAAAAAAATAATTATTGTTAATGTCTGATTTAAGTTAATGTATGTTTAACTTTTGTTACATCATCATGTAGTTAAAATAACGTAAACTTACTATTTTTGTGGAAAACACCATTCAAACAAAGTATAAAAAATAAAAAAAATAAATAATTTCCTTCGAAATATCATGGATAAGTTTTAATCAGCTTTGTCTTTTTTACAATGCAGAGAATACAAAAAGTTTACGCTTAAAACTAAAGAATATTGAAGTATATAGTATTTGCAATATAAGTTATACTAAAAGCAAGTAGTTTGTAACTGACAAAAACACATCATTTAAAAATGTACTATTTTTTTTGTATTTTCGAGGCAAATAAAATATTACATAGTAGAAGTAGAAATGGTTTATATAGTTTTAATGTTTTATATTAAAACTTAATTTTATTTTTAAACAGGCTTGTAAAACAAAAATACGTATTTGAATGACTAATTTTTAGTTATAAATCATAGTTTTTTAATTGAGTTATGTTAAGGATAATCTTAAATTTTCAAAGTGTTGGATGAAAGTTAAGGAAGTTTAAAAGTTAAAAATTACATTACAA
Source organism: Thalia democratica (assembly GCF_965202585.1). Taxonomy (NCBI): domain Eukaryota; kingdom Metazoa; phylum Chordata; class Thaliacea; order Salpida; family Salpidae; genus Thalia; species Thalia democratica. The sequence continues at coordinate 83,054,283 of NC_139166.1, forward strand.
TGTCTTTAAATAGTATTATTTGCGTATTGTGCTTTGTGAAAGTAATTTTTTGCGGTAATTGATATTTAAAAAGAATTTAAACAGTTTGAATGTTAGAAAACGTTTGTTTTATTTTATTTATAGACCTATACTTGAACAAAAATCAAAATGTCTAATTTATCCAGGGCTAGATTGCTTTATATTTTTTAATTTGAATATTAACAAAACAACTATTAATATTTGCAACTACATAACTTAAAAACTATAAAAAACTTTCGACATACATAAATTTTTCTTATCAAAAAAACAAAATAAACACGTTGTATAGTTACTTCAGTTAATATCAAAAGTTTAAAGTTTAATAAAACTTTAACATATTGTACATTAATTCTGTAGAATATTTTAGTCTTCTTTTGATTATAAAAATATAATTAGTTAGTTAAATAATAATAAATTCTAAATACTAAGACTTTGATAAAAATATCAATAAGTTTGTAGAACACTTTGTGTTTTAATTTATCTCGAAGCACCAATCGTTTACTTTTCGATGTTTCATTAAATCTAAAAACTTTTTAGCTTTTAATTTAAACTAACTGCAAACGTTCACAACCAATTTTTCTATATAAATAAGTTTTGGTTCAACTTTCTAGGTACAAACTGTAGATATTATTAGAACCGCTTAAAGCGGCATATATTTTGACAATTATTTGAAGCAAAAACAGTTACAACGCTACATTAATTGATGGTATTTAAAGCGGTTAAAAAGCTTAAAATCAAGTGCTAAAAAATAATTTGAATTATAGTTAGTATTTTGTTTAAAAAAATGTATTTTTGATTGTTTTAGATGGAGTATTGTACGCCGTAACGTATTTTTATATTAAATTTATAAAGGTGTTCACTTATTTGACAGTTCTGTATAAATATAATAACCTTCAACAACTAGAAATTAAAGCACATAACAAAAACAGACAACTTTTCTAAAAATGAAAAAATAAATTATGATAACATTCATTTGATGGTTTTAAATAATAAATGAATTTTTCATCAGTAAAACTAAATACTTTAACTTTACTGAAAGTGATTTTTTTATCTAACTTTAATACTTCACATTTTTTTTTGTATTTATAATCATATTCCAATACTTTCTTAAACACTTAAAAAATATAGAATTAAGTACGAATAATAAATTCTAAAATGTAGGAAAAAGGTTTAGTAACTAAAACAAAACATTTGGCTGGTAACTTGTTTCAAAACAACCACAAAAGTCAAACAACTGACGTCATATAAATGTACACATCACATTAACATTTTATAGTATTTGTTTATACATATAATTTATATATATATTATTATATATATGTAGTATAAATATATATATATAGATTACAGCTTTCAATGTGCTCAATCTTTTTGAAAACAAGTTTAAAACCATGCAATACGAAGTTTTCTACGAACACTATATTTGATAAAATCTTATTATCACAAAATATTTAAAAATAGATAAAAAGTGTGAAAAAGACACGCAACAGTTACTAATATTAATAGCTTTTCGTGCTTTATAAATTACTAAAATAGTTTTTCTGAAGCCACTTGAGTATTCAAAATAAAGTTTGTTAACTGTTTGTTTATAGTTTATAGTTTATATGTATTAGCTGATTGTCTGTATTTCTCATTGGAACGCATAAATAATTTAAAATCGTGCAATACGTTGTTTCACATTTGATTACAAAACTTCTGTATGTATCATATAGGCTATTTCAAGATTTAGTAAAAATGTGTGTTAATTTTTTGCAATTAATGTATAAAACTTTGAAAAAACGTAAACTTTAAAATTACAAATAACAAAAACACTAATAGTTGCGCTAGTTTCAATTTAAAATTAAATAATTTTTTTGAACTGTCTTTTCAAGTTTATAACTTTATTAACGTCATTTTTGTTTTATACAAACATCTACTTACTTGTTTCTTAAACACATGAGTATTCAAATTTCTTTAAAGAGTTCTTTACATTAAAGTTTGAACCGCATCGAGCGGCATATATTACGAGTGGAATTTCAAATTATAAGTAAAACAAACGAATGAATGGAAAATGATAACGTTTATTATTTAAACTTTTTTTTTTGTTATAAGTGGTATAAAAATACTTAAAAAATATTTAAGTTGAATTTTGTAAAGCTTACTAAGTTTCTACTGTATACCAGGGGCGACACGTGGTGTGTAATCAACTTCTTAAATGTAGTATACTTTTACATATAAGATCAGAAATTAAAGTATTAACTATATTAGAAAAGAAACTACTTAGAAAGAAATTCTTATTGAGTTAGTAGTTTAGTAGATGAATATTGGTTAATTTGATTTGTAGTGATGTCAAAACTAAACTAAGTTATGAATTTTTTTACATAAGTTAGTTTTAAATATGGGAGATAAGCTTAGACGCTATGTTAAATTCGAAATCAAAAATTTTCAGTTACTACCCTAACATATATATAAATATATATCTTACTGATATTTTTACTTTTCAGAATATGAATTAAGTAAAAAAATAAAGTTAAAATTACATCAAGTATTTATACTGCTTGTAAAAAATATTATTTTATACAAAGTTATAAAATTATTAGACGCTGATAAATGTATATGTATTAGGTTATTCCATAACAATTTAGTATAGTATATTTAAATAAACAGCATAAAATTTTTAACTGTTGTGAGAGGTATTTTGAAAATATGTATAAATACAGAAAGTACAACACTTAAATTCATATGCTTTAATATTTTTTTAGATTTTAAAAATGATTTTAACTTTTGTTACCTCACTTTATTGAGTTTTCAAAACTGAAGTTTATAATCACTTCCATAGAGCTGAAGTACCAAGTTCACAAGTTTCTAATCATTAAATTTTTTTTCAAAATAATTTTTTTGATTTTATTTAATATTATTTTGAAAGAAAAAGCCACCTCTTGGTATTTGTTTAATTGGAAAACATAGTATTTCTGTAAAAAAAAATATTGATTGTTTTTTACTAATATACTTTTACCTGTGTTAAAAGATGTTAAAAGTAAGTATAATGATATTTACAATTTTGCTTCCAAAAATCTCAAGTTAATAAAAAAATATAATCAAATGTAACATTTAAAGCTATCATTTTTATTAATTACTTTGCACTTAAATACTTTAAATATTGAAATGTAACCTTGGTCAGAAAAAAAAAAGAAAACTAATTTTTTTCTACATTCATTACACACATATGCAAATAAATAATTATTTTTTATTAACTTTTTTGAGTTTTAATTTTAACAAATAAAGAATTCTTTGTTAAATAAACGCCCGATTGCGATTCAATTATATATAAAAATTATGTTTTATATATATATATATATATATAGTTTTAAATCTCCTGAGTTCATTCAAGTCTTAATCGTATCTTTAGGTAATTGATTAAAGTTGTATAACAAAAACAAGTTCAATTTGTATTAATAACTTTTTCGTCAATCATTCATATTTTGACATTGTTGGTTTAATTTGTCTTTTTAAAATTTTGTGTTTATGTTTAATTTTTCTTATATTCGGTATTAAAATTAAATTTAATTAATTTTACACAAACACTTTTCCTTATTTAAAAATATGACTCTATTTTATCCATATTAGTGTGGCTGCAGTTAAATAAAGTAAATCAAAAAATAATTAAGATCTTTAAAGAAAAAAATGGTTTAATTTTACCTGTTTTGGTGAATATTATCTAAATCCTTTTATTCAAAACAAAAAAAAACTTATCAATTAAAAGTTGTTTATTTTCCTAGAGAATATACACAACTCTAATTATATAGAAATACTTTTACTAAAAATACATGGTGCTAAGAAACAAAAAAAAATAAACCTCAAAAAAATAAATAGATGTATTAGAAACAGAAGTACTAAACAAACATTTTTTTAATGGTAAGAAGTTGTAAAAGCTGTTATTTTTACAACATATCTTTAAACTATTCACTTACTAAATGTATTGTACTAGTAATTATTGATCTTAATATTTTCAAAGTAATTTTAATAAATGTTTAAAATTTAAATGCAAGATATAATTCAATTATTTAATCTATTAAATATTTTTTAGTGAAACACCATACAACACGGTTTCAAACTTATTGGAAGCACCTTATGATTAATGTTTTACGATTAAGATAAATAATTAACTTAATTATATACATAACAACTTGACAATAATTAGAATGATTAGTTTTATGACGTCAGGAGTTTTTAATATTTATCTTATTAACTACTCTAAACTTTTAGAATAGTAAATATTGCTTGCTTTGTTTGAAAATTTTAAATATTGTTAATATGGTATAACATTTTTTCAAATGTTAAAGACTACTTTTAGTATAACTTTTCAGTAATAAACGTAGTATTGCACAATTTCAAACATGTTAGACAATATTAAATTTATCATTAATGAAAAAACTAAAAACGTTTATGTAGATATATGTCGAGTATGACGTGATGTTTTGTGTTTTTTTTAAATTTCAGTTACCAACTAAGTTTATTATTATAAAGTTTTATATATTATATTAAGTTTTAAACTAAGCGTTTTAATACATCTGTAGCGAAGAGGTCAAAATTGCACGAAGACGTGTAAAGAGTATTTTTAATATGACGCTTGTTCTGGTCATTGGTTTTTATATGATAACAAAAATAAAATAAAAATCTACAATGAATTTTATATTATTTTAGAACCTAAAAAAAAAAACAGAATGAGATATTTATCAACGTATATTCACTTAAATATACAAAAATTGTTGAAACAATGTTGTTTCTTTCTTGTTTATTGCAAAACAAAATTGTAACCAATTACTTGACTAGTTAGCTATGCATTCGTATATTTACATTATTTAGTCTAATAACATTACATTTTGACCGCTAAGTTGCGGTATAAAATACTAGAAAACATACAATAATAAATTCAAAAAACCACATGTGTAAATATAATAAATTAAAAAAACAAAACTTTAGTGTGACTATAAAATGAAGTCACTAACGGTTTTAATGCTACTTATATTTAATTATATGAACTTCAGAACATTTAAACTTTATCAGCTTAGTTATTTAAAAGTCTAATAAAAAGACCTGCAAAAAAAATTATTAAAAAAAAAATTAAAATATAACAACACAAAAAAAAGATAAAACCTTATTACATTCATTAATAAACACAATTCATAAAAAAGATTAGAAATTCTTAAATTATTTTTAAACTAATGGTTAACCTAGTGCTATACTTTAAACACTTAAATGGCTTACTACAATATTAAACATTGTTAGTTCTTAAAATAAAATTTATCCATTAATATTTGTTTTTTAATATTAACAGCTTTTAATTTAAAATAATACAAAGTATATAAAATGCCTATGTAGAGCCTATTAAATTGTAAAATTTTATTTTAGATTTTAATATATTTATTTAACTTAATTATATAAAGTTATTGTGTACACGGGTAAAAAATTTTGTTTTATTTTTCTTATCCTAGAATACAACAAAACTAATGTTTTTAACAAGTTTGAAAAAATCAGTTACGAAAATTGAAATTTTGATAATTGTTTAGTTAAAAACCATTGTTAAATTTTTATTCAGTTTCCTATACATATTTTATGCGAAGTAATTTTAAAATTACTTTGTTATTGACTTAAAATATAAACAAGTTTATTACTTTGTATGTGTATTGCTAATTGCTATTGATTGACTTTATTAAGGATTTGTAAAAAATTGCTAAACAATAAAATTGAGACTAGTAAACAAAATGTGTTAACAGTATTATTATAGAAAACTATAGTTTTATATTGTAAAGAAAACATCAGTTCTTTTAATATAATTAAACCTATTTTTATCACTTGATACTTTTATATGAGTTTTAGTAGCATCAACATAAAAATTTAAGAAAAATTTTAAATATTTTTGAAGATAGCAGAGTTATAAGTATAACAGTTATAAAAGTTATATTTGTAATTTTATAACTTACTTTGTTATACTGATTGTGATGCGAAAAAAGAAGTAAAAAACTATTTTGTAGAGGCAAAATACTATTTCATATACTATTAATATTATCAATATTATCAAAATAATATCTTATGTATATTTGTATAGAATTTTATAAAACATTACTTGTATGAAATTACATAATGATAATAATTAAATTAAGTACATTATAGTTAATTAAAAAAAAATTGGCTAAATTTTTTTATATATTGACAAGTTTTTTTCAAAAAATAGGATCTGTAAATTCTGTAAAATTTAGGAAAATAAGTTGTTTGATATTTCTTTAAAAAAATAAGAGTTAATTCTTATCATAAAAAAACCACTTCGCAAAAACCCACAAAAGTTTGTTTTCAGTATAAACATTATATTAAAACCTGTTATTTCGAATATGTTTTTTTCTTTTAAGACAGTTTAAACCACGACAACTGGTAAATATAATTGATTAAAATTAGGTCAGATAGACGTAAATTTATTTTATTACTGTACTTTATATAAAAAAATTAAAACACTTAAAAAGCAATAATAAATAATAATTACAACGAAATAGCTATTATATGTTAACTGCTTAGTTGCAGTGAAAATTTAGAAATTATATTCTGTTTCAACTAATTTTATTTTTATAATAATATTATAACGATTATTAAAGCAACTGTTTATGGGTTTGTTGGTATGACGTCACTATTTTTTTTTGGTTCATAAAAAAATTGGTTCTTAGTATTATGCAAAAATATTAACAAACTGTTTTTTCAGTGTTTTATTTTTAAAGGTTAATTATATACTTAATACCCTTATAGGCTGTATTAAAAGCACAAAATATATTAGCTAGTCAACATTCAGTTAACCAGTGTTATAAGTTGTTTTTAGTAGTTCTTTTTTTCAAATACAAATAGCAATATTATAATTTTAGTTTGTTTACTAATTAAGTAAATAATTAATAAGAAAGTGTTTAAAAGTATACTATACAGTTTGCCATTACTTTGTTTTTAGTTCTTTTAGTTTATGTTCAACTTTAATATTCTATACTATTATTATGTTTAACTATTTTAAATTTAGCTTAAATAACAAGTTATAAGACTGAAATTTTTAATATGTTTTAACAGTTTGAATACAACAAAATAAATAGTAATATTACATTCATTTAGAGAAACAAACGTAATTATTTTTATTTCTGAAAATATTTTCTTTCTTTAAAATATAGTATTTGTAAAAAATATAAATTTAATGGTGTTTGATAAGATTTTCTTTTAAATAAATTTCTTTTTAAATCTTAGTATTTAAAATTGGTCGGTTTAGGCCGTACAAATTTTAGACCAAGTTGATGGAGATACTTAGTGAAACATATACATGATAAATATATTGTTTTACGATTAAAATATTGTGATTAAATTTTTATGACATAAATATATTTATTTTTTCATATCATTTTGCTTAAGTTTATGCTTTAAAGCGTTTAGTACTTTCACAAACTAGATGTTTACAAAACAATATGTACTATTTTTTAAATTTTTAATAAAAATATAAACTTTGTTTTAAACCATAAATTCTTTATTTTAGGTTAAAATAAGTTCGTTATAATTGTTTGAAAACCTTGAATTTTTAATCTATCATGCAGTATATATTACTTTTAACAGTATGATTTAATCAGTAAACAACAACTAAATTATACATTTAGGTATCACATCTTTCTTTAAAATCAACGACTAGTTTTTTAACGTAAGCTATAAAACCAAAGTTTTAGGTCAATGTAGCAAAACTTTATTAAAGAAAAATCCAGTTGCTCATGTGATTTTTTTATTCAGTATTTAAATAATACAAAGCTTCTAAAACCTGGCCTAAGTTTTACTTTGTTACTTTTAATAAAGATAAGTATAAAGTTAGTTTTGTGAAATTTTAACAAAATTGGTTCCGTATAAAATTTTGTTCAGCAACAAAAAACAATAAAATATTTTTGAAATATTTTTTACGAAAAACTTTACCATAACAACTTTTAAATTAGTTATTTTTCCATGTTTATGTAGTATAATTTTTGTTTTTAAAGTCTAAGTTTTTTAACATCTTACATCAAAATAATTCTATTGTTTAGTAAGTTTTTTTTTATCACACAAAAATGTACTTAAAATGCTTTTAAGACGATAACTGTTTACTTTCTTATACCTTAGAAACTAGATTTATATTACAAAAAAGAATATTGTTAAATATTGGTAAAAATAAACACAAATGTTTTTAATTAATAACATGTACTAAGAAAGCACTATAAAGCAAATTAATCAAATAATAAAAAAAAATAAAACTTATTTTCACACTTTAAACAGTTAGACATATTTAGTAGCTTATATTACAAAGATACCTTTAATAAAAGTATGTTTATAGTAATCCTTAACACAAAGTAACTTGTACTTACAAAGATGTTAAAGATGCAACAAATAAGAAGCAATTTTTAACTGTAGCAGATTTTTTTTATTATTGTATTTATATGTATAAAAACAAAATTTATGTATCTAAATCAAAAAAACAAAACTTTACTCTTTCATCATATTTCACCGAAACTTTTTTCCCTCCAGTTGTTCAAAGATAAAAAAATAGAACATGTATGAAGTGAATAATTAATATTTAAATTATATTTACCTACTGATCAACTAAATTATTGAAATATAAGTAAATTTGTTTTAATTAAAATGCCCTACATAGAATTTTTTTAGTGACGTATTCCAAAGATACAACAAGAATTTGTTGACCAAGTTTTAATAAATATTAAATGAGATAATAAAAATTCAATTTTGGATTCATGATGTGATTTTTAATGGCCTAAACCGGCTTAAAACTAAAATTAAGTGTTATAGAAAGTAAAGATTTTATTTTATTGATTCACTAAAAGTTTCAAAATCCATTTGAAAAACTTATACCTTTGAAATACTTACATTAAATTTATAAGTAATCGTTTGCTAATAAAGATCCAAGCAAAACCAGTTAACAGCAACATATAACAAGCTTAAACTGTATTTGTTTTTACGAAATTAACAGAACGTTTATGTGAGTTAACGAAATAAAACACCTCAACGGAGCTTTGTAAAAAATAAATACTATAAGGAAAGTATAGAAGATAAAGTAAGTGTATATGTGTGTTTATTAGAAATAAGAATAATTATTAAAGATTATTGCAGATTAATTATTGAAAATAGATACAATATATAATGTTAAATCTAACTGTTATAAAACTATACTAAATTCGTATTTTTCAAATCTAAGTAATAACAAAATAAAGTATACAAAACAATTTAACAAATTAAAGTATTAGCTATGTTCATTTAAGTTGTAGAGATACTAATTCATAAGAGTAAATGATCCTTAAGTATTCTAAAAAAATCAATTAATAAATGCGTCACGATATTATGTTCAGATACATTAACACTTGAATAATTCTTTATTTTTCATTGTAAGATAAAAAAATAATTATTTATATCTAATTTTAATTTTATTTGTAATTTATCTATATTTTGTAATAATTTTAATACATAGATAATAATAGAATTAAGTTTTACTAAAAAGGTAAAAAAATTGATGCTTTAAAACTTTAAACTTACTGTAAGTTATGTTTTTATATACGAACTAAAATATTTTAGCACTTAGCTTTTATTTTTTTGTTTTTAAAATAAAAATCATAAATTAAATGCTCTAGTTAAAATAATCGTTATAATAATCGTTGTTAAAATATATACCTTTTACATTTTACTTAACTTAGAATAAGTCGAAAATGTGTCCTTCACACTTTGCTTTAGTAAATGTTGTATAAAATTTGTACATTAGTACAATACAGTAAAACCGTATAACTAAACACAATTTTTCTGACGTAAAACCTACAGTATATTTTGCTTAAACTTCTTTTAAAATATTTTTTTTTATAAACGTTAATTTAAGTGCGTTATAAAACGATATATCATATAAGTTTTTGTTATTTTTTATTGTTATGGAGCAATTAACTTAAGTGGCGCAATTAAAAAAAATTCATCAATAGAAGTTAAAATGTTTCAATTATATTTTTATTTCAACTATTATAAAGTGTGCATCACGCGGCATGTTTGTAAAATAAACTAAAGTAAAATAGATAAAAAATATGTTAAATAGATAAAAAATTTATAAACTTAAAAACAGTAAAATCGGGATTTAAACTTTCAATAAATATTTTAAATACTTTTATTTTTATATTGCTTGACCTTTAAAATATGGCACAGTTTTTAAACTTCTCCTTCTGTTTTTAAAACATTTTTAAAAACATGATGAAATTAAAAGCGAAAAATAAAACATTACTTTGCACATTTTTTTAGCATACTAGAGAAATGATTACATTATAAAACTTCAAAAAAATAAATAGGTTATTATCATTAAAACATAAAGGTGATCATAAATTTTCATCAGACGACAGGCTTTTGGTAAACTGAGAACCAACTTTTGTATTTACTTAGTTGATTGTCTGACAAGTTTCAATAAGAAGAAAACCTGCGTCTCAGTCAACTAAAAGCTTGTTGTCTAATGAAATAATTATTAATTATTTCTATCACAACTACTTTTTTTTCCAGCCCGTTTAGGCCGTTAGATTTAAAGCCATGTAGTTGCTCAGTTAAATTTGAAATAAATTCGAATTCGCTACATTAAGTTTGTGGTATTTGTGGTTTATTTTAGTATTTCTAGCTGATTAAGGCTATCTTAAATAACGTTGTCCTTGAGAATTCTAGTTATTTTAATCAGTATAATTATATTGAAATCTAACAATGAAAGGTTTGTAGTGTTTGCAAAACATGACACTGAATATTAATGTAAATAATAAAATTATTTATGTAATCTTTTCTATTTAGAACAGATTTAATAACATTTTTACTTTCTTAAATTTACAATAAGTTACTATGTTAAATTTAGTGTCATTTAGTTAAAAACTAGTATTTAGTTAATATTTTTAGTTTACTCGTTTATACTTCCACTTGTTTTTTTTAAAGACAACGTGTAAATAATTGTAAACTTACATTGTACTCTTTTTATTATCATAAAACCATTTAATTTAATCGCTTAATTGCAGTAAAAGATTGTACAATTTGATGTTTTTTGTACTTATAATGTTCTAAAACATATAAAGTTTATTATTATGTTTGTTTAATTTTTTAATTAAGCCACTACTATACCGTTTAATACGTTCTGTTGATAGTTATTTTATTTGTTATTTTAATACAAATTACTTAGTTGACAAATTTACTCATATGATATATTTTTTTGGATGTTTTTATTAAACTCACTGTTTATTTGTACGTTAGTTGAAGCGCTTCTAAATACTACATACACAATACTTAATATTTGATTTTTTATTAGAAGTATATATTTTTCTTTTTTAAGCAGAATAACGTACTCTAATTCGTTTTAAAATTTAAAAAAACTTAGACTTTAAAAACATAAATCATACTACATAAACACGGAAAAATAACTAATTTAAAAGTTGTTATGGTGAAGTTTTTCGTAAAAAAAGTTTCTACAAATATTTTATTGTTTTTTGTTACTGAACACTATATTTATACAAAGCCAATCTTTTTAAAATTTCACAAAAATAACTTTATACTTATCTTTATTAAAAGTAACAAAGTAAAACTTAGGCCAGGTTTTAGAGGCTTTGTATTATTTTAATACTGAATAAAAAAAATCACAGGAGCAACTTGATTTTTCTTTAAAAAAGTTTTGCTACATTAAACTAAAAATCTGGTATCATAGATAACGTTAAAAAATTAAGTACATAAGTTAAATATGATGTTTTAAACTATATAGACACAATGTTCTAGTCGTTGATTTTAAAGAAAGATGTTATACCTAAATGTTGTTTACTGATTGAATCATACTGTTAATACTAATATATACTGCATGATAGATTAAAAATTTAAGGTTTTCAAACAATTATAACATACTTATTTTAACCAAAAATGAAAGAATTTATGCTTTATAACAAAGTTTATATTTTTATTTAAAATTTAAAAAATATATATATAATGTTTTGTAAACATCTAGTTTATGAAAGTACTAAACGTTTTAAAGCATAAACTTAAGCAAAATGATACGAAAAAATAAATATATTGATGTCATAAAACTTTAATCACATTATTTTAATCGTAAAACAATATGTTTATCATGTATAATATTTTAATAAGTATCTCCATCAATTTGGTCTAAAATTGTATGGCCTAAACCGAGCAATTTTAAATAATAAGATTTAAGAATAAATTAATTTAAAAGAAACTCTTATTAAACACAAATAAATTTATATTTTCTACAAATACTATATTTCAAAGAAAGAAAATATTTTTAGAAATAAAATAATTATGTTTGTTTTTCTAAATGAATGTAATAACATTATTTATTTTGTTGTATTCAAACTGTTAAAACATACTAAAAAAACTCAGACTTATTACTTGTTAAATCAGCTAAATTTAAAAATAGTTAAAAATAATAATAGTATAGAATATTAAAGTTAAACATAAACTAAATGTATTTAAAACAAAGTAATTGCAACCTGTATAGTATACTTTTAACATTTTGTTATTAGTTAATTACTTAATTAGTAAACAAACTAAAATTATAATATTGCTATTTGTATTTAAAAAAAAAGAACTACTAAAATCGACTTATAACACTTGTTAATTGAATGTTGATTTGCAGATATAACTTGTGCTTTTAATACAGCCTATAAGGGTATAAGTATATAATTAACATTTAAAAATAAAACACTTAAAACAGTTTGCTAATATGTTTAAATAATACTAAGAACCATTTTTTTTATGAATCAAAAAAGATAGTGACGTCATACCAACAAATCCATAAACAGTTGCTTAAATAATTGCTATAATATTATTATAAAGATTAATTAATTGAATCGCGATATTCTTTTTAGATTTTCACTGCAACTAGCGGTTAGCATTTAATAGCTATTTGTTGTATAAATTTATTATTCTTTTTTGAGTGTTTTGAGTGATTTTATATAAACTACAGTAATAAAATTAATTAACGTCTAATTTTAATTCAAATTAATTCTGATCTAATTTTAATCAATTATATTTACCAGTTGTCGTGGTTCAAACTGTCTTAAAAGAAAAAAAATATTTGAAATAACAGGTTTTTTATATAATGTATATACTGAAAACAAACTTTCGTGGTGTTTGCATAGTTGTTGTTTTTTGGTAAAAATTGACTCTAATTTTTTCATGTAATTTCAAACAATTTGACTCTAATTTTTTTTTCTGAAGTTTACAGAAATATCCTGTTTTTATAAATAAAACTTGTCTATGTATAAAAAAAACTAGTCTATTTTATTTCTAATTAACTTTAATGTTCTTAATTAGATAATTACTTTTATATAATTTTATACAAGTAGTTTTTTGAAAAAAGTTTATAGAAATATAAACAAGATATTATTTTGATAATATTAATAATATTAATAATACATGAGATATATTTTGCCTAAACAAAATAGTTTTTTAGTTCTTTTTTCGCATCATAAACAATATAATAAAGTAAGTTATAAAGTTACAAATATAACTTCTACAATTATTATATTTATAACTCTGCTATCTTTATGATCAATATGATCAAAATTCATAAAAAAAACATTTTAATGAAGTTATAAAGTTGTAATTGTTAAAATTTTACTAAATTGGCAAAATAAAGATAAAACGTTTAAAAAATAATTACAAGCATTAAAACGAAAGATTTTTTGAAGTTTAAAAAAAAATTATTCTCTGATAAAATTTCTCGCTTTTAGTGCAATGCAACATAAAAAGATGAAGTTTCTATACAAATTATTATACAAATATATAATAAGAAAATTCATTAGTCTAGTTGCTGCAAACTTGTTATATAGTATATTTTTGCAAATTTTTAAGGGCTGTTCTACACAGTTTAAAATAACTCATTTTATTTCAGCTTAAAAAATGAAACTTTGTTTAAGATTTAAAAAAATATGATTTCAATTGTTCTATAAAAAATAACATTGTTTTTTAGTACAAGATACTAAATGAATCAATATTTCTCTCAAAACATTTAAGGATTATATTAATATTTTAAAAAGAACTTAATCTTTTTTTTTACATTTTAAATAAATAAATCTGTATTTAGTGTTTTCAAGATTTAGCACAAACTTAAATGTAAAATTTTTGCTTACATTTTGTTAAACTATTATTTTTGCAAGTTCTAATATCGGTTGTACAAAACATTTCTTTGTCATTTCTAACAATATTTTAAACTAACCTAGAAAAAATCATTCGCTTAGTCTTTTTTTATTGAAGCAAACTTTGAGTTTTATTAGATTATACTAGTAAAAATAATAATAGTATTTAGGTTACTTCTGTACAAATAAAAATTGAAATCAATTAAACTACTTAAACTAATTGTTCTCCGAACAACAATTACTTCCTTTTTATTTATATTTGTAATCATCAGCGTAATTACATTGATTTTGTATTAGAATACTATTATTAAACATTTTTTGGTTGTATTACTAAATTAATCTCTCTAACTTAGCCATAAATGAACAATTTTTTTTCATATTTTTTCTGTTAAAGATTTTTTTATTGATAATTTTTAAGATTTCATTTTACTAGTTTTTCAAATTTTCTGCCAATACTTAATTTAACCGGACTACTTAATAGGGGATTTTACAAACTTGTTTTCGACTTTCTTTAATTTTTTGCCTGTACTATTATTTTCTCCTGTCTCTTTAAAGTTAAGTTTAGGAATGTAACCCCATTCTTTAATTAATAATTTGTTATCATATTTTTTTAAATAAATAGTAGTTAACAAAAAATTTTAAATCATTCATTGACAAAATTTTAATTTGCCACAAACGTTCAACTACATTTATTTTTATATTTTAGGAAGCATAGAACAGAACTTTTGTCTTTAATATATCTTTTTATTTTAACCGCAACAAGCGGTATGAATATTAGTAAAGTATCAATAAAAAATAGTTAATATAAAATAAATAAATAAATTGTTACATTAGTTAGAAATTTTGTTATTATTACTTTAAGTACCTAAAAATACTAAAGAACTATATTGATAATTAGTAAAAAAATGTTTAGCTTTATTTGTTCTGAAATTTAATTGTTTATTGATATATTCTATACGTTTTTTTCGATCGTTTCATAGCAGAGAGTTTTTGCAAGGCCTTATAATTATCGCTTTAAATAAATTATTATTTGTTCTACAAAATTAACTGCTTGTAAAGTTTAATTAGTTTAAAATAATATGACTAAAATAATGAAAGCTTTAAGAATCTTTTAGTATTAGCAAAAATATATTTAAAATTATATATATTAAAACTAACGTGTATTAAGTCGCACGTAAGTTTTCTCACGTACTTCTGTGTCGAAAAATATTTTAAAATAAACAAATAAAGAACTATAAACTAATTTCATTATTAATATATTTTCAATGTGATAACCTACCAGAATAAAAACAAATAGACTAAAACAACGCAAATAGAATATAAATATATATCTTACTAATAATAAATTAATTTGTCTTAAACAAAAGAGAGCAGAAAAATATTACAATTAAAATATAATAAAGTTTTCAGCTTAATATATTTAAAATACACCTCAGCAATTTTACTATTAAGACAAAAACTAAATATTAATTTGATGTAAAATATGCGAGTACAATTTTTATTGTAAAATACATGCATATTTTTGCGACAAGTTTCATAGTGACGTAGTAAGACAACAAGGCAAAAACCTTCGAACAATTTTTTACTAATAACTTATAATTAAATTGAATTAATAAAAGCTACTTGAAATAATAAAGTAACTAAGTTACAGACTTTGCACTACGCTTAAATTTAAAAAATCGAAAAAATCGGGTATCTGAAACTTAATGAGTACAATGAATAGAACTAATACTAATTAAAAAAATATGCTGAGACCCTTGTAAAACTAAGCAAGTAAAACTTTTGTTATAAATTACTTATCTAAATAAAATATTTTTGCAATAGTTTCAAACTGACGCTATGAGCACACAAAACACGAGCAGTCACATAAACTTTTGCTTTATTAACAAACGTAGTTTTATTACACTAAAACATGACGCTTAATTATTTTGTCTACTTCTGAGCTTTAAATTCCGGAAAAACTTGGATAACACAACTAAAAAATTTAAATAATAATAATTGGAAGAATATTTATGGGAAATTGCAGACTCCTGATCTAAATTAATGACTTAATAAAGATCAATAAAATAAAAAAACACCTTTAAAATTTTATTTATGCTTCTAATAAACATAAAATTACACAATTATTTTAGAGGATGATAAGCAAAATCATAGCAAATTTTAAGAAAATATAAGAGTGTTTCAGGAAGGTTGTTCAATTGCGAGCATAATAATCTCTTTTAGTTTCAATATTTATTATTTAAAAAAACTGTATAAGCAATGTCGATTGATTTCAATTTGAAATATAAGGAAGTCTATCTTATTTATGTTTTTATTAATCAAGTTTAACTTAACATACGTTCTAAGATGTTACTTTTCTTGTTTATGTTATCTTTTTATTTTTATAACAGTTTGTATAATTTTAGAGTTGTTATACAGATAACAACTGAAAGTTTTTTTCGTACATCATGTTTTAGACGAGGTTTTCCAAAATTTTTAAAAAGAACCTTTAGAGAAACTAAAAAAGCCTTGACATCTTTCAACCAGATTTCTCCACAAACCACTATTAAAAACTGCTAAGATTTTTGTGCCTTTCATCATGAATTCGAGAATATCTAGTGTAAGTTTAAAATGATGACTTATAGCTCCCCTTTTTACGGCTTGTGGTTCCTAATTTCCTAAATTGTTTACATAATTTTCAGTATGAATTTCAAAACTACAATTAAAAGACTTAATACCTTTTTCTGCTCTTTATCATCGAATCCAGATTATCTAATGTAAGTTTAATTTATGACTTCATGTCCCCCATTTAGGCACTTTTGCTGCTTATTTTTCTCTTAATTTCTGCAATGCCTCTAAAAAGGGGCTACTTGGTCCGGTATGAAAACCCTGCTTTAAATCGTTAAAACTTCACATTACGATTGCAAGATATACGAAAAACTTTAGAGCAACACTACTTTTTTTTATTTAAAATTAAAAGAAAGGTGCCCACAAAGCTTAATCTAAGGTGTAATAAAGAACCTTTTGATATCGAGTCAGATACAGTATATGTGCTTTATGAAGGTTATTTATGATAGTTAATAAAATGCAGTTTTGTATTTAATTTATTATATTTTATTACCAATTTAATTAAATAGTAAACTAATTTTGTTTACTTTTTAAAAATGCTTTCAGTAACTACGTCTACGACAAACGTTTAAGAGAATGATTTGTTTGTTAAAGTATAAGCTACCGATCTCCGTATAAACATATTATATAATCTTGTTTTAATTTGAACGTGTATAAAATGAACGTTTATTTTTTAAGTAAGAGTAATTTGTATAGTATATAGTATATACTCGTATTTGGATGTAGTGGAAGTTTTTTTTTTTAATTTTTTTTAACCGCTGAGTTGCGGTAAAAGTTCAATGATAACATGCCCATTCAAGTATATAAAACTTGTCTTTGTACATATAACCTTTTCAAAAGCTACAGTTTGTGGGATTGTAGGTTAACGTTACTACCTTTTTTGATAGAAGTTAAAAAATTTTTTACTAGTGTATTTCATAAAAGAAGACAAATTATATAAATCGTCTTAATTGAAAAGCGATAATAATTCATTTAATAATTAATATACTAAATATTCTTCAGGCTTTATATCAGGAAGTATTTTTTTTTCATCACTGATACAAAATTTTTTTTAAGAGTCGTTGTAAAAGTTATGATGGATAAAAGGTTTTAATTTAAATGTTTTATTTATAAAGAACTTCTAAAGTTTCATCTTTAATATCAAAAATTCTGTAAAACACATTTTAACAAACATATCAAAAATTTTTTAAATTCATTAATAGTCAATTAAAACAATAGAAAACGGTATATTTTAATTAAATCTGTAATGTTATTTAGAACTTAAATTACCTCTAATACTCATTTTACTGGGTAGAATTCTAATGTTATAATAACATGAAAAAAAAAAGGTAAAAAAAATAATTTAAATTTGAATCAAGTAAAAGAAACAGCTTTTAAAGACACATGAATCAAAAATTTCAAGTAATAATAGTTTTAAAACTCATGTACTTCACAAACACTTGCATAAAACTTTATAATATATTCAAACAAGCATTGACGTAATTCCACCGTAGTTTTATGAAAGCTTTAAGTCGTTTAGTGCGGTCTTCACATAAGTAAAAAACTTTTGAAGAAACTTTATAACTTTTTTATTGTTTAAAGCTCTATTGTTATTAATTTGACATAAATTTCTTAAATATTTACACTGTTTGCAAGCTAAGAAACTAATTTCTAAAACTGACAATTTTGTATGTTTTAAATTGTATCGTACAGCAACACTTATAGTACGTATGATGATGAAAATTAATTTGAAAAAGAACTGTTTATACTATATGTAGCTTTTTTTCGATAAACCATTTGTTTAATTTCATTTACAATTAATGCACAAATATTTTTCTATATAGTTTGTAAAACATTACAATTGAGTTAGTTTTAAAATTAAAAATATAATTTTCATTCCCTTATTTTTTACAAAAGTAATCCAGGTTTTAAATCGTTAACCTATTAAATATAAATTTTTAGCTTTCTTCTAGTTTATTCCTAAATTTTTTTATTAATTTTAACTTAAGTAACAAAAATATTACTAATTATAAATAATATTTTATATCTCACATAAATTTGTATCTCTTAGTGTAATATATAAATTCAATAGTTAGAAAAGGAGTAATATATATTATAGCTGTTAATTAATTAAAAATATAAACAAGTTAAACAAGGTAACATTGTGACTGATGAAATATTATATCACTTGGTTGGATATATCATAACCTGAACAGATTAAAACAAACCTGAAAACATCAAAACGTCTAATAACTTTGTTTTGAGAGCATATAGCTAGTTTAAGTCTGACTTAACTAGTTTTCAGTAAAAATGTTTTAACCAAGCTGTAAACTTTTGACTTATCATTAATAAAAGTATCATTTAACGTAAGATGTTTAAAACATACATGTATAATAAATCAATAGTATGTGTATTAAATTGACTTTTTAAAAACAAACAAGCTAAAACAAGATGTTTAATTCTTAAAATTTTACTTATAGCTAAGTTTACAGACTTGTTTCAGAGTTTTACAGAGAGTTAAAGGTAAGTAGAAACAAAATAATATTTAAACAATTAACTAAAATATTAATTATTAAAAAGCATAAATTAAAACAATATTATGAAACCAAAGCAGAGAAAAAAACCAAAATAAAATTTTATAAAGGTTAAATAACCAATGTTAGCCTCTTTATACTGAAACTCGTATGTGTAAATTTGAGTAGTTAAGACTTAGTGATTGTACAAGTAGCAAAAACATATGTGTTTAAAAAGTTCATACTTTTTGAACAACTTTTTATTGGAACTTAACCAAAGTGTTAAAATTAATGTTAGCAATCTTTGATTAAATAAGTTAGTATCGATTTGTTTTGTTATACAATTATAAGGGCCTTATTGTTTCCATATTATTTAAAATCCAAAATTAAATTAATGTATGTATAAATAGACTTAGAAAAACTTATCTCTATAATTTAACCTCGTCTTGCATTACCATAAACTGTTTATTAATATATAAAACTAAAACAAAGTTTTAAAGAAAAAATCGAGACACATTTACTTAATTATGTTCAACTATTTAATGGCCATTATAAAATTTTGTGAATTTAAAATTTAGTCAACCAAATGAAAGTTATTATACGAAATGTAGGCTATTTATCGTGTGTTTTATAACTAATTTTTTACAATATAATTACAATTACAATGAACTTACAAACGTTTGCAAAGTTTACGTTTGAATATAGGTTTGAATACTTTTTTAAATTAAATAAGTTATTAGGATAGTCTAATTTTACAATATTTAAATACTTTTATAGTAAGTTTGTATTGATGAATCTTATAAGATTAGTTTAATTGTTTTATAAACTTATTATGATCTACCTAGTGGCTGCGTTATTTGAAAATGATAAATTTTTAATAAGGTATGTAGTGAAGTTATGTGTAAAAAAATAAATTTCTTTATTGTCATTGCAACTTAATAACAACTTGTAAGTTATTTTTCTGTGCAAATCATAAGTCTAATTATTAAAGAAACTAATTATTAAAATATTTATATTGTATATTTTTTTGTAAGAACAACTTTTACTAACCAATACATAATATAAAATGAGCTCTTAAAATTTTATCAGCTATATTAAAAGGCGCCTAAATGCATACTTGTCTGATAAGGTAATGTATTTTTAAACTGTTTTGATTACCAAGTATCTCCCTCTTATTTTGTTAAACACAATCAAATGAAAGACAGTTTATGGTTTTGTTAGAAATTTAAACAAAAAATTTAATTAATGTTATATATCATATTATTTTAACATGCAATAAGAAACCAAAACTGATATTGTTTTAAAGCTGAATGTAGGTTTACATTAAAAACTGGTATACCTCTACTAGAGTACCACTCTTGTAGTTCGTATTGGAATTCTTCATTTTTAAGTTTGCTAATATTCAAAATACATAAAGCGTTAACAATAAACATTATGTGCATTTTTGCGTTTCGCGTGTAAAAAGAAGTTTGATAATTTAAGTCATCAAAAAATATTAGTACAAAACCTGTAGTTTAGAAATAATATTTTTTAAACTAAATTAAATTAATATTTATTAGAAGTACAATAGCTAATTTTTTTCTCAATTAAAGTGTTTTTTCATTTTAAATGATTTGAAGATTTTTTAACTAAATGTTACCATAAACAAAAATGTTGTACCTTCTAACAGCATCCTTAAATAAGTCTGAATTACAGATTCACTTTCATGTAGCTATATGATTACAATTTTTTCTTCCATCGATTAGCCTTTGTATATCATAAGTTTAAGATTTTTTCAGAGAACGGACAAAATCTTAACTTTGTGCTAAAGTTATGTTTCACGACTTAAACAATTCTTTTAGTCAATATAGTACGAAAAATCTATAAAAACATACTAAATAGGTATTTTATAAAATAAAATAAACTACTAAATGAATTTAAAAAAAAAAAAGTTTTATTACAGTTAGTACATTTTAATGGAGAACTAATTTAAAGCTTAAAGTGAATTTACCGTAGCTTTACAGTTTTATCAATAAATGCTATATAAATTTGAAAACACCATAATATTTTGTTAAAAAAAAATTAATTAAGGTTCAATTTTTTTAAAACTAAAAATTATTTTTTTAAATAAAACTTTGATATATGATAAAAAGCTAAAAAATGTTAAAATTTTTTAAATCAATGTTTTATAGTAGGTTTGTAATGACGTATTTAAACGAACAAAAACATCTTGTTAAAAATTTTGAATAATTTAAAATTGTATTGTAAACATTTATTTTTTTTTGTGGTTAGTGGTTTGTTTATAGACATATACTTAAAAAGTTTTTAATTATAAACTAATCAAAGCCACAAATAAAAGTAATTTAGAATAAAAAGTTTATAATCGTATACAGATCTATTGGGTCACTGTATTGAAACTTGTTTAGTAAGTATATGTTAAACAAAAAAACAGTTTAAACATATAAATATTTTGTAGATTTATTTTGTTTCTTAAAACTTAAAGTTTATATGAAACGGTTTAATACGTAGTTATTAAATTAGTAAACTTTCTTAAAAGATATTTCCATACGACACATAAATTAAAGTTTTTAATAAATTAAAGTGCATTAAAATTTACATCATAAAAACTTTAAGTCCTTAGGCTTAAACAAATGTTAAACTGTAAAGAAACTTTAAAGATTAAGTTATCATTAAAGACTAAATGCCTGAAAAAGTTTTTATCATGCGTTTTTAGTGGTAGGACCTTTAAAATAGTTAATTTATTTCTAGATGACTAGTTTCAACTGAACTGAGTAATAATTTTTCATTTTAGTAGATTAATAGTAATAATGAAAACTAGTTATTGTTATCTTGTGTTTTAAAAGTTGTAAATTTGCATTTTATATTAGCTGTTTTTCGTTAAAAGCTTTGGAAATCGTACATGATTAGTTATTTTTTTCAAGTCTTATTTATTTTCTTATTCTACAATAAAGCTTCAAAATAATTAGTTTTACTTTTTAATTGAAAGGAAAACAACAAATAATTTACAAATCTTTTATTAAAAAAGTAAGTTATGTTTTTTTGAAACCCACAAACTACTACTTTTTTAATAGTTACAAATAGCAAATAATTTTTACATGGTTGCTAGTTCTGAATTGGTTTAATTTTTACCGCAACTGAGCGGTTAACGTAATAACGATTAAATATATAAACAATGATACTATAAAAATGTGTACAACAAATTATAAATTAATAATAGTCATTAAAAACATCTAGATAGTTTTAACATTTTAGTGAAACTTGAATTAGTAAAGCTTTTATAAACATAATTTTGAAAAAATAATTGAGTACATTATTTAATAAGTTAACAATAAACTTATTCTTTTAAAGGAAGTTTTTTCAACCTTTTTAGTAACAATGAAAGATATTTGTTTTTGTGACTAGTATGTCTAAATATTTGATTTTTGAACTTTTACGTTTGTAAAGTAACTTTGCGAATTAATTTAATAAAATTAAGTGGCCAATATCAAAAGTTTAAAATTGAAATTAAAATAAATATTAATTTTAGTTATTTGTTATCATAGGACAATTTGAAACAAAATTAAGTATAACAAAGAAAAAAATGTATATATCTAAAAACTTATATGTTCTCTAACCTACGTTTGTAAATTACTTCTGCAGATATAAAAAATAAACAATTATTTATTCAACTTAAATAAAATTTTTAATTTTTTAGTAACTTATTGCTTTCGTATCTTTTTCATAACATAAAATTTTATTTACTTATTTAAAAAAACGTTATTTTAAATTTCAATTAATTTAGCTTACATATTTTTTATCAAAAATCTAATGTTAATAAATAAATGTTTGTAAAATTTTATTTGAAATTAAATTAAGTTCGATTAAGCTACTTTGTTAAATAATGGTATTAATTAAATGTAATCAAACTATTTTTATTATATGCTATATAGTTAGTTGTGTTAATATATATATATATATTTATATTTAAAGCTTTTTATATGTTTTATTTTTATGGCTTAGTTACGGTGAAAATTTAAAAATTACATTCCCGATCAAGAAATCAATCAATATTATTTAAAGAGCAAGTCCTTTTAAGTTTGTACGTTTTATGTCACCGACTCTTCTAAAATATAATATTGCTTAAAGTTATGTTGCCTTGTATGATCCAAACAGAAAACAAACAATTTTCATATTGTTTGAATCGTAAGCTTAGCTAGTTAAATACTAAATACTCTTTGAGCCTGTATAAAAATCATAAACTTTTAACGCAATATCAGTTTTTATTACTAAAAAGTAGTATAAGTCCTTATTAACAAATATTCTTTTTATTTTTAAGTATAAAACAAGAATATCGTAGTTTTAGTTTTTAATCTATCCACTAAACCATTTTTTAGTTAATATGTTAATATATATATTTTGGCTTGTAAGTGATTTATTTTTTGTTGTTCATATAAAACTTGCATAATAAGTAGTTATAATTATAAAATTGGAAAATGAACTTGTTAAGTTTTACAAAGTTATTTTGTAATCAGTTTCTTTATTCAATTAAAACAATTTTTCGATTAGTGTTATGTTTTTTTATGCAGATATAGTTGTATTTATTCAAAAATTAATTATATTCGGTGAGCTTTAGTAGAAAAAAAAAATTGATATTTATTACATTATTGTTTTAATATTATGATAATAGTTTTAATTTTAATTAGATATATTTAAAAAGCAGCTAAACCTGTTTGAAATTACTTAATTAGAGTTGATACTATTGAATATATCGAATTCTCAAAGAAATAAAAGTAATTATTTGCCAATTAAACTAATTGTAAGAGTTATTATAGTAGTATTTGTAATAGTATTTGTTAAGAACTAGTAACTTTTTCAGAACATGAACAATATAAATGATAAATCAATGTACCTCTCATACAATTTATCCTAGTAGGTGCTGTAATAAGATTTGTGAAGCCAAACCCTTTGATTTGGTCTAAATAATTTTTCACTGAGTTAACTTTGTCATTTTAAGAGTTTACATATATGTCTCCGAAAAAAAATCCTCATAACTATATATGTTTTCTAAAGAAAATCTAAAAAATTTTTACTAAATCCCTGAATAGGTTTTACAGGATGTCTATAAATTAGCCCTACTAAGAATTTTTTATTTCTATTACTATTTATTCCTACAGATTTTTCTAGCCATAGTGATTTATGTGATTTATTTTCTCTGCAAGTAAATTTAAGAATTTGTCTTCTTGTATATAAAATTGATTGTTTTAGTATAAATAAGCGCACCGCGAGATCTGGTTTCAGAGTTGACAAAATGTAAATTGCAATTTTTCAGTGATATCAAATCTATGTTGCTGTATGTATTAAATTGTTTTTCACATATACCTATGATATCTGGAAAAATATTAAATGAGGGCAATAGCTCCTCAAAAAAAGATTCATTTTTACTAAGACTACTTATGTTGACATGCAAAAAACTTAAACCTTTTTCATTTAAATTATTATTTTTCTGTAATTCAAGGTCTTCAGCAGAAATGTATCGAGTACTAAAAACATTAATATTTCTAAACAGTAAAATATCTTTTTAAAAGGATTATAAACAGAAAAGAAGGTTTTTTAAATCAGAATTTCTATTTAAGCTAAATGGAATTTCTTTTAGAAAAATATATTTAACAGACATAATATTTTTTTTATTTTCATAGTTTGGTAGAGTAATGTTCTATATTTATATTATTTAATTGTTTATGAAAATTTAAAAAAGTATTCGTTGTACCACTTTTTTTCATTAACAACCTAAATAAAAATGTTTTTTGATATATAGTGACAGAAAATTATTTATCGAAAGCATTGTTAAAACAAAACACAGTAACCTAAGGACATTTAATGCTAAATGCTTAATAATATTAAATTATTAAAGATACTATATTGAATTCAAGTAGTTGATCGATAAGTTTTTTAATAAATGCATACAGCAAGTATTAATTTAAAAATAATTTTTAAGTAACATTAACTAATCTACTTAAAATCTGAGTAACTTTTAAGCAACGTCGAAATAAAAGTAACTATCAACTTTAACATTTTTATCACTATTATGTTAAACAATTTTTCATTAATGTGAAAGTGTTTCTACTAAAAATAATCTGTTAGAACAAACAGCGTATGATCATATATAAACTATTTAAACAATATTTTGTCACATTTAAGTCCTACCTCACTGACGATTTCATAAACAAAATGTTCTACAGCAATACCAATATGTTTTACAAACTAAGAGCTAAATTTATGCTAATAAATCTTTAGATTATATACAGTTTATGTAGTTTTAAAAAAAATTATTAAGCATTGAACTAAAATACTCAACAACAGTATGTTAACCTTTTTTTAAACCGAAATTCTTAGTAATATTTAACAAAATTACATAGTTTTGCCAAATCTAGAATTTCTGCTAATATCTTGATCTTGCCTGATATAACTTCCATATCAAGATTTAGATCCAGATGTCTTAAATTGTTAGCACTATTACTTACTTTGCCTATCTATTTTAATATATATTTTTACTTATAATAGTTGTAGGCAACATCAAATGTCGTCATGTCTAAATTATCAGAAGCTACTAGTTAAATTTATAGCTGGCCGTAACGATATCTCAAATGCGTTAACTGAGATGTCAAAGCTTGTAATAGACTTTAAAAACTAGAACTAAAGCGTTAAAAATTTTATTAGTTTTTAAATGCTGTTTTGCCTAAACGCAATATAGATATAAACTCATATAAAGCAATAAAAGCTTTTGCTTATACTGTTTTTTTTAGTTCTGTTACATTACTGGTTTATTTATAAGTTATTGTCGCTTTTAGCAGTAAAAACTTTATAAATTAGATCGTAATGGAAATTTAGAAGATACTTGAAACTAGTGATGTACTGGACTCACTATCCGGGTTCGGGTCCGGCCGGATATTGCCATTTTTGTCTGATATCCGGATCCGGCCGGATTCTAATTTGAAAAAAAAGTCTGGATCCGGTTCCGGCCGGATTCT